>NC_090922.1:1467606147-1468231147 GCF_040938575.1 Ambystoma mexicanum
TATATGGAGAATTGTTCAAGTTTTGTCTTTTAACTTCTTCATTAGTACTGATTTGCTCAGGGTAATATTTGCTCCAACATTTTCTATATTGACATTTCATACATGAGAATGTGTGTGAGTTCTGCCTTTGTATTTTACTTGCCCGGAATTCAAAACAGTTTCTTAATTGCACACATGCCTGTCAGTACGCCCCGGCATCTGCAATGGCTCTAGCAGACTCACCGGTGTCTGGCAGCATCTCTGACCTGTGGGGCAGCGTTTCTCGCTCTGCTAATGTTCTCCCAGCTCTCCTGCGAGCTCCACGTTCACGCACTGATAAGACGGCTGCTTCTCGGCACGCAAGCGTCCTCCGTAGCTCTGCTGCTGGCTCTCTGACAGTTCGCCCATGGTGCCTGCTGTGCCTCTTTTGGCCTTGCACAATGCCAGTCGTTAATGTTTGCGAGCTGCAGTTTGGAACTGCCTGCCTTCTCCAGAACAGTTCTTTCCCATGCTGTTGCCTTCTACCTCGGATCTGATTCCTTTTTCTCCGGCCCACTGATTCCGGACATCATTTTTTAATGTCCCATGCCCCGGGCATCATTATAACAACTAGTCTGCATGTTTAGCTTGGTGTTTACTTTGTGGGAGTTGGGGCCCATAAGATTTCTGGGACTTCTAATGTGATATTGTTTAGGATTTTTGTTTCAAACAAAACCATCAGAGAGAGGAGATGTTAGGTGTGTGTCATGCATATATGAGGCATGAACTGTATTCTGCCTAGTGGGTTTTGCAGGAAAGGATGTTGGTGTTTTACAATGGGAGGGATTTGTAAAGGGCCATCAAGCCATCACGAACCTAGGAATTATGAGGTATTCCTCCTTAGAAAGGGACTACAATTTTGTCTCTCTTGATGAGATCCCCACTTTCTCCCACCAGCCGTCTCCTTCCACATGATCGTCCCTCATAAAACCACCCCCAGGGTCAGGATCAGGTAGCGGCTGCCATCCGATGGTCACATGGGAGGGGATCTTGGTCGGGGAATCAGCGATGACTCCACAGGAACAGAGCAGTTTGGAGTTTTTTGAAGAAGAGGTTTCTTGCAGTACCAGTTCCTGAATGTGGTTTGATGGATATATGACTGATACCATGTAAGGGGTTTGATTTGATTGGTTGGAGATTCATTAGAAAGAAAACTGATGGATATCAAATGTTGTATAATAAAATGTATTCTTTTACACAACAGTATTCATTTTTAACTAAATGTGCAAATGCTGTGCTGATGTAACTGAGCATGAAATGGTGCTGTATTCAATCGCAATAGTGATGTTTGCTGGGCTCTGAGACAACAACCATGTGCTACTGTGTCATGTAAAAAGGTGCTAGGCCTTAACTGTCAGCGGAGCTACAGGTTGCAAGGGGTAGGGGGGGGGGGGGCATTTGAAGTGTAGGGGTTCCGTCCCTTTAAAGGCCAGCATTCCTATATCTAAACCGGTAGTACTAAGGGGCTCTCAACATAACAATCTATGTGTGCTGTAAATGTATGAAGTCAACTTCTGTGGGATATTTGTAATGTGCATTATGTCATAAAACATTGCAGAGAATGCGCCAGACATAAAATAATTGTGATACATAAAAACATTAGAGAGAATGTAGCAATCACGCACTAGCAGGTAACGGCCCACCAGCCTGAGCCTAGGCAGTAGAGGGCTGTGGGCTGTTACCGGCCTGTACGCCCCCCTATTCGCACACCTGATTTTGCCTGGGGTGCAAATAGTTTCTTTTTTTCCACAGGAGTTTCACTGCGCCTATTGCATGACACCAATCTCCCGAGGAAAAGCCTGCATATTTTCATGTTTGAGTAAAACAAGTGGGTCCCTATGAAATCCGCCTGCAATTAGCACCTGCTTACACAAGCCGCATTCCATAGGGATACATTGTACATGCTGCCTGCAAAGCGTAATTTGCTGATGGCATTTACTTTTTTGACAAAACAGAAAGCAAAACGGCAGAGTAAAGGTGGTTTTGCCTGTTTTTACTCTTGCGTTTACTACTCCCTTTTGTAAATATAGAAAATTGTATGCAGGGGAAACTAAAAGCATGTAAGTGCTAACATTACCCCCTCCTGCATGCAATTACCCTATATTGTAGATTGGAATAATACCCACCTACAATATTGAGTGTAAACGAAATAACATAGCTCCAGAGTTTTTCGTTTACACTTTGAATTTCAGATTTAAAACATCTTAAAATAGGGCGCTCATATGCCTCCAAGGTCACTCGAGGGCACTTTCTCTGCCTTGTGCCCTGCCTCTACGCTTGTCCCGCACATGCCACGTAAAGGACTTTTGAAGATATGCAAAAGGTGTTTTTTTAGAGAAACCTTTATTTATTCATTTGACAGTCAGTGTTCCTTTCTCTCCTGCACTCCGTGTTCCATGCTTTACAATCACTACAGTGACCTCTGGCCTTCCTAGTGCTTCAAGTGGGAGGCATAACCAAGGGGATCTAGTTAGGGGGTGATGGCCTAAGTACGTGTGGGTGTACTTAGGCCATGCCCTCAAGCTAGAGCCGCCCTCGCCTTTGGGGTAGGCCTGATAAGAGAGCAGGAGAGCTGGGAACACTGACATTATTGATGAGCACAGCCCCTCCTTTTTGTTCCAAATGATGGGCTCCGAGCTCCACTGGCAGGCTGGCTGTCGGGGTCCAGAGCCTGTGATTAAGGAACAAAAGGAGAGGCCGGGCGCAACAACGGTATGACACCAGTGCGCCCAGGTCTGTTCCTGTTTCTTAATGAGGAGCCAACCCCCAACAAGAAGCCGTTTCATTCAAAGAGCCGCATGGTTAAAGGGCTGCCTACGGGGGTTGCTGGCCCCCACAGGCGAAACCTTTAACCACATGGCTCCTTGACTGACATTTAGGTCTTTACTCAGAAACAGAAGGAGGACTGGGTTGATTGGCCTGTTTTCTTTTTTTTTATCTGCGTAAAGAGCCAACCCTCAGTAGGCAGTTTAATGCCTCTTTTTTCCCAATGCAAAGTGCTGATACCTACAGCCAGCCCTTTAACCATGTAGTGCTTTGGATAAATGGGCTGCCTGTGGGGCCTGCACAGAATGACTACTAGTCAGGGGTGAGTCCTGGGCCTTCCTATTATCCTTAATTTATTTAACTGTCTGTTTTTTTTTCTAAATTAAAATGAAATCAGAAACAATGTGTTTGAGGAAATTATGCTTATGACTGCAAAAAACTCACCGGCCTGCACTTTTGCCCCTTTCATCCAGTGCTCTGCCGCCAACACCCAGAATTGTAGTGTCTGCTGCTCTAACTGTGGATACGTGAAGTGTAGCAAGAAAACCAATCTGGAGGATTTGCTTAGATGTTTAGAGATGACCATGCGCCAGTTTCTAGCATGAATTACTGTCTATGTACAACTTGAAAGTGAAGGAGGTCATAAGAAAAGTCTCTGCATTCATGTCATGATGACGTTTTATGTGTTTCATAGAAAAATGTACTGATAAATGTCCACCTAAACATGAAACATGAAAAATGAAACCCAGAATAAGATATTTGCTTCGGGGGATATTATTGTCTTGAAAGAGACCTGGTTGTTAAATCAAATATGGGTAGATGGCGTCCAAATAGTTCCGAAATTGGCATATAAATCTATAAAGGGCGTCCCTCCGGCAGCTTGTTATGTGCACTTAGTAATCCCAAAACCCAGTCGCTAAACATCTTTTCTAGCAAGATCCCTGGTATATTAGCCATCACAGTGCAATATAACTCGCTGGATAAATGGTCAAACAACATGATCATTAACCTATACTGGAATGAAAATGTTATAGATTGTGAAGAATGTGTCACTCACATTGACGAGTGCTTGGCTAGCTGGCGAATGAGAGGTGAAACGTATGTGATAAGAGCGGGTGAGCTTAACTTGATTAATTTGATGGAAACGGATGATGAAAGAAGTTTTAAGAATACGTGTAAGAGGAGCTGAATGGATTTGCCGGAAGATTGGGACTTCTTCGTAACTAATGGGAATGAGAAAGATGATCTGCTAAGGAGACCAACATGGAAAAGAGGACACAAGGCATCATTTATTGATTATGTAATAGTATCTCGTCCACTGTTTAAGAAGTGCAGTAGATTTGAGATCCGTCCAACAAACCTGAGCGACCACAATATCCTTGTGACATTATTTCAACTAGTCACTAAACAGCTAAACCCTGGGTGTCATGGAGATCTTGTGGTGAGCAGTGGGTGAAATAAGATGACAACCTTTAATAAAAAAGGGAGTCGCTCTGACCAGAACATTAGAGGCCTATCTAAGCCACAGTTCTGTAGATGATATCATGACAAGATGCACCAGTGGGGGTTTTTCTGACTTCATCTGGGAAAGAGAGATGCCAACAAATAGTAGATCTGGAAATATTACACATGTTCACTTATTTAATCCACTTGCCTATGAATGCAAAAAAACATATAAGGAAGAGCTTAAATTGTTACGAAGAAGGTCGTTAGATATGAAATCGTACTTCATGGGGAAAAAGCAGGCATTAAGAAGTCTAAAAAACTGGTTGAGAAACCATAAAGCAAATATTTTCAGACAGGCCAGTGAAAGATGTTGAAAGCATTATGCCAGAGTAACACTAGGAACTTTTGGACTCTGGTAAATGGACTCTGATAAATGCAGAGGAATCTGCCCAAAGTGAATACCAGAGCATTGGAATAGATGAATCAGGGTGGCGGACGCATTGGGCAGACATGTGGGAAGGGACATCAGAAGAGATAGGACCTCATTCCTGACAATCTCGTGGAGCGTAGAATTTGAGCAGGATGACATTCGATGCCTCATTATAAAATAATCCATTTCTAATGCGGCTGGTTCACTAATTCGATCTTCAAGTTCAATCCCGAACTGTGGCCCAAATAATGACTTTTCTCTTTATGATTTTGATGATATTCCGGGATCAGGTCACATGTCTAGTTCATGGAAAGAATACATAATTATTCCAGTGTTTAAGAAAGATAATTGGTCTGATCCTAATAAATATTGACCAATTGCCCTTTAGATCGCAATAGTAAAATCTTTGCAGCATTAATTCTGGAGAAACTCGAGAGTTGGATTAAGGAAAATAACATTTTGGCAAGGAATCAGTGCAGATTAAGAAAGGGGTTGTCTACGACTCTGAATGGTTTGATTCTTGCATTATTAAAAGATGGCTCTAGGCACAAGGTGAAGGGAATTCATAATCAGATCTATGTCTGCTTGATTGATTTTCAAAGGCTTTCGATCTTGTAAACCGCCAGCTAATCTGGGCAAAATTGAAAAAATGGGGACTCCCGCCATCTTCATTGGCCACCCTAGAATATATACATGCTGACACATCTGTAGGGGTTCGGCTGAATGCAGCAGGTTGCTTGTATGACTCTCTTCTAACTCGAAAGGACTATGTCAGGGATGCATGTTTGCACCATGCCTATATAATTTGTAGCTGGCAGATTTGAATGATGAGTTGGAAAAGGCTGCATTAATTAGCCCCAAAATTGGGTGTCTGGGAATTAGTTGGCTATCCTACGGTGACGATGTGGCACTGTTGGATGGCTCACCTATGAGTTGTAAGAGGATTCAATTCAACACTACAGCTAAGTCAATGCCTAGTCGGGGATACTGAATGGAAACCCTTATTGATATATCTTTATGTCCAGTTCATACGTTCTGGATGACTACCCCTATATAACCCCCCTCTCTTTGAATAACCCTGACCTCACTGAGCCAAGAAGTAGTTCTGTTTTGCAAGTTAAAAGGTTTATTTGATAATTTAAACAATAGATATATATATCACACTGTAGAATAAATTAATAATTGAATATCACACTTAATCTGATCAGTAATCAATAATGGATAGTCTTGCACTAGCACACTTCTTTATAATCAATGATGAGTGGTTATAGGATGGATAAGATAGCAACAATACTTTTATGGTTTCAAATGGATGCAATGTGGAATGAAATGCAGTACAGAAAATAACTTGATAGGATTTCAACAAAACAATGTAATCACTTTTCTCTGGCAATCCCCTCCCCCATTTTATGCAATGCAAGGAAATGGAAGGAAAGCACACAGTTCTCAGAAATGCAATCAAATGTAATTCAGTTCACCCCAGCAAGCTTAGAGTACAGATCGGAGTTTTAAACACAGGCCCAAAATGCTTTTATATGTGCTGGCAATGAAGTGAAAATATGCTAAAATGCTTTTAATTCCCTCTAGGAGGTTCAGGGTGAGTGAAATCAAGTTAATATTAGTCCAGGCTCACTTTAGCAAGTATCTAGGGTGTAACTAACAGGTTAAACAAATTTTTGGCAACTGAAAGCAAGAAAACTGCTGTTTTCACACGTTGAGAAATTGCAAATCGCGGCAAAATTCACGAGTGCGTCTTTCGCGATTACGGCAAAACTATAGGGGGTAGGAATGCGTTTCTAGGTCCGTAGAAAAGCCATGATTCCCAGCTTTCAGAGGAAAGTTACTGCAAGTCTCACGGTCACGGAGATATGAGCGATTAAATAAAGGTCGTTTTTCAGATTTGAAATTTTAAAGTTCAAAAAGACAAGTGCAGCTTGCAACTAGAAAATGACAGGTGACAGTTAGGAGACAGTTCTACTTAGATTAAAATAGGATTGAATTATATTATTTTAACTAAGAGATTGGTTCTGCACAGTTCTGCTAGGTACTCACACTATATTTTTGAATTAAATGGGCCTCGCCACGGATCTGGTCAGGTTTTAGACTGGACTCTGGTCTCTGCACTTCACAATGATCTGGGTCAGCTCTACTCTGCTGGTCTGGTCTGGGTCTCTGAAGGTTGATGGAGGTAAAGTATGGATTTTCCCGGCAGAGCTTCCAGCTGCAAATGGATTTGAAGGTCACTATCTGTCCTGTCTGTCTGCTTTTATGTGTTTTGAAAATGGGTGTGTGTGCAGCATCACTAGGCTCTACCCCTCTCCACTTATCATTGGCCAAGCTTTCATTTCTCCCCTGATTGGGGGAGCTAAGTTGTGTCAGAGTGATGTCATTTTACAGCCTGCAGAAAGTCCACTCCTCCTGTCAACTTGCACACAAATCTAGATTTGACCCAAATACATATTTGCAGAGGTACATATTGTTTTAAAATTACACGCACCCATCACATATCACAGGAGGTATACCCTGTCCAAATCTGCTCTTCCTGGGGGCTTGCATTCAGAAATGGCAATATTTTGCACTTTTTAACTGGTTTGCAATACCGGACATTACCCCAAATGTACACACATGTGCGCAAGGAGTATGGACATTAGTTGATGAAGTGTCAGATTTTTCACATGCACACATTTTGAGTAATATCCTCTTTTCCGCTAAAACCCCCCTGAACATACCACCGGGTCCTAACACGTCTTAAAATGTGGGCAGAAAAATCACAAGAATTATGGTGTCATTTAAATAATTTTCACAAGTCCGTACTATGAGTTATTCATCTTTTTAGAGTTATGTTCTGGCCCCAAAGGGGTGTGGTTTCCCCCCAGCACAAGGTTGAATTTCTGTTTTTTCCAGTTCTGCCAAGCCAGCTTGGTCTCACAGGCAGTGCTCCTCCCCTGTCCTTCCAGGAGGAAGCTCCATTTACGACTCCCGCCAATAAAACATTTGCCTGAGTCAGGACAGGGCTTTGTTCAGAGCTCCTGTATTCCGTGGGGGCTCCCCTTAATTCAATTATCAGAGAGATGGCATATCCTTAGTGTGGCCAGCAAAAAGCAGATAGGCCTGGGAACACAGCTGTGACTCAAGTTTCACTCCTGATGGGGGGTAGTTGCCAGGCAAAGTTGGAATCTCTTTAAGCCAGTTTTTAGCTACATGTCATTTCTGTTCCCCAGTTTTCTGCATTCAAATAAAACTAAACATTTTTACATATGCAGCTAGAATGCTGATTCTAAGTTTAAAACTATGACATTTAAACAATTGAAACCTATGTGACACTCAAAAGTAGGTCACTCAGTCAATTTAAACATTTAGATTTTTAGTGTCTTTCAGTCCAAATTTACTTAAACTGCTGAAATCCACAGCTCAGCCAGTCTTGTTATAAACCTTCAAGTCACTTCAGAATATAACTTTACATTGGATCCACCTCTCAGTAAGTCTTTCTTTGGCCTGCTTTGGGTTAATTTATTCAGTTTTATACAAAAAGTAAAATCTGGTGTTGTTTTAAAACGCCGGCTTTCTGATAGTGGTGAGTACTGGTACTGCACCCCTTTTTGGGATTTAAGAAAAAAAAATGAATTCCCAACAGTCATGGGTTTGCTTTTGGCAATCAGCATTGCCATTCCCAATGGTTTCAGACTACTGTGTGGGTAGTCCAATGGTGGTTTTAGGCAGTGTCCTTCTGTGCCCATAACATCGGCAAAAATGAGTGGCAGCCTATTCTTCATGCATTTCCCTGTGCATTTTCTGGGAAGCTCTGGCCATCATGATGTTTCCATGTCAGTACTGCACAGTTGTGAGGTAGGGCTTGGATGCGTGGATAAAAACATCCCACAAGCCCCCCTCTTGCGATGGCCATTCTATTTCACTAATGGGACTCGCAAGACCTGGGATGTTTCCTCATCTTCTTCCAATAGATGGCACAGTTCAGCATCTTTTTCTCCCTCCGGTCGGATCGATCGGTTCTCCTCGCCGGTCCTGATGGGAATATTGGGCGGTACACTGGGCCCGTTGCGTCTCTGCTCCCGGTCTCCGGATCGTCCTCCTTGGCCCGTCTCCAGCTTTTCTTTCTCCTAGTCTCCTAGGACGACAAAGGAAGAGCGGCAATACCTATTCATAGACGTTTTTCCACCACTGTTGAGATAGTGGGGCAGCATGTGCATTTCATCATAACGAAACATTACATTCTTATTTTGAAAAAAAAACAGTATGACTAAGAGACAGTTTCATGCAAATCACAATATTTTAGAGACTAGATGTGGTATGTTTTATGGTTGGAACTGAATTAGTCTGAGACAGTACCCGCTAGGATTCCAGAGGATTCCTCCAGTTGTTGCAGAGTGTGCCTGGGATGGCAACATTTCAACTGGTTTATGTGGACCCACTTGTCTTCCCCCACTGCCAAAGGACCTTTGGGGATGTGGATTTTGTAGGCCACAGGGGAGATCTTGTCGATGATCTCAAAGGGTCCCTTCCATGTAGGCAAGAATTTCCGCTGTTTTGCCTGGTTTCTTTGGAAGTTGTATAGATAGACCCGGTCCCCCACCTGATATTCCTTCCTGGAAGTCTTCAGGTCATAGTGGGTCTTCATGCTATCAGCTGATAATTCTAGATTCCGCTGAGCATAAGCAAAAGCATGTTGAAGGTGTTTCCTTAAATTCTCCACATACTCATGAGTTGTGGAGGCATTTATCAGTGTCTGCTCTTGGGTCCTGTAGAGCAAATGCTGAGGAAGCACCATCTTGCGTCAAGTCATCAACTCGAATGGTGACATTTTGGTTGCAGATGAAGGGTTAGATCTGATGGCCATTAGGACCAGAGGTAATCGGATATCCCAACTTGGCCCAGAATCTGCCACAAACTTCTTTAATATGCTCACAATGGTTCGGTTATATCTCTCTACTGCCCCAGAAGAAGCTGGCCTGTAAGCAATATGCAACTTCCTTTTGACCCCCAGTATCTCCCACATCTTTGTCATCACTTCACTGGTGAAGTGGCTACCTCTGTCTGACTCAATCCTTTGAGGTAGACCAAAACGGGAAAAGATGTGGTTAATCATCAAGGCGGCTGCGGTTTCTGCCTTGCAATTTGGGGCTGGGAGACATTCCACCCACTTGGTAAACAAGCATGTCACAGTCAACATGTACTTATTCCCCCTAGCAGAGCGAATCACGGGGCCTACAAAGTCGATTTGCAAATCTGACCATGGCAGTGTCATCCCCCTCTTTTGGAGAGGCGCACGGTGTGTGAGGGATGATGGCTGAAATTGTGCACACACAAGACACCCCTTCAAGTATTGGTCGAGGTTCTGCCCCATGTGTGGCCAGTATGCAACCTCTCTTAAGATTTCCAATGTTGTGTGAAACCCCCTATGACCGGCGGTGGCCGCATCATGGGCGTGACTTAACATCAGGCTTCGGAATGAGGTAGGAACCACCCACTGATCGTGGCCAGCTTTAGATTTCCTTACCAGCAAACCGTCTTGGATCCGGAACATTTTTGGACATTTCATCAACACTCTTAGGTCCTCTTTCCCAGTGTAATCGGTATCCGTCAGGGGAAAGTTCTCAGGGTCCTCAATGTGCAGGTAAAATTTACCAATAATTGGATCCCCCTTCTGAGCGGTAATCAAATCAGCATCAGGGGTCTCCTTACTCCATTGTGCAATTGAAAGGTCATTGTGAGCATTTGTCCGGGACCTAGTGATAGCAGTGACCTGGATTTCCCCCAACAGGGACTCAATCTCAATTAGATCCCCTTGGATGGCCCCGGTTTTGGCCAGCTGATCAGCTAAGTCATTTCCAGTTTTGTCTGGTCCCTCTACTTTGGAATGACCCTTGATCTTTTTCCAATAGATGGTCATCTCATTCGAGGTGACCAGATCATCAATGTTTTGGATCAACTTCCCATGTTTCAAGGGTTTGTTGTTAGCACATAACATGCCTCTGGTTTTCCAATTAACCAGGTGCTCCACGAACCCGTTCCGTACATAATCCGAATCTGTGATTATGACCAGTTCGTGGAGTTGATGCTGGACAGCAGTGAGGATGGCCTGATGCACAGCCATCAATTCTGCCACCTGACTACTTTGGGGACCAATTTTGTATCCAGCGGAGGGTTCTGGGGACTCATTCACCCATGCATTCCCTGCGCCGGCCACCAGTTCTTTCTCCCCGTCGTTGTCAACATGGTAAGAGCATCCATCCACATACACAGTGGGCATTCCCTCACACTTGTCTTCTTCAAAGACTTTGTGTGGGGAATTAAGGTATGCTTCCATGTTGTCCTTGATTTTTAGACTTTCGTCCTCGAGACAGTTTTCTCTGGCACAATCATGCAAGTCAGCCAGACCTTGCGCGAGGGGACTCTTCTTGTTTTGGCCATATCGGACCTCCACATGAAAGCTTTGCATTGACAGAATCCAGGAAGTAATTCGGGAATTACTCACATTTCCGGCCCGGATTCTGTCACTTTGGAGATATTGCAGAGGCTGGTGTGGAGTCTCCACTATGATGTGTTCCCCTTGGATAAACGGGCGGTAATTCTTCAACGCCCACACCGTTGCCAGGAGTGCCTTCTCACAATCGTTGAATTTTTCCTCCACAGAGGATAAAGTTTTGCTCGCATAGGAGATTACTTTATTGACCTTGTCATGCTTTTGGTATAATACTGCCGTCAAGCACGTATTAGAGAACCCCGTCTCCAGGAAGAACTCCTGGTTTCTGACAGGGTAAGCTAGGCAAGGCGCTTGTGAGAGGCTTCTTTTGAGTTGTCTTACTGCCTCGGCTTGTTCTGGACCCCATTCCCACTTGACCCCCCCCTTCAGGAGATGAATCAGGGGTCTGGTGATCTCTGCGTAGCCCTCAATGAACTTTCTGCTGTAATTAGTCAGTCCAAGGAGGCTCCTTAGTTCTCGCAGAGTTGTGGGGTCTTTCAGTTTCTGAAGTGCTTCCACTTTCTTTTCCTGGGGACAGAGACCCTGAGGAGTAATCTCATGCCCCAAGAAATTAACACGGGTTCTACACCACTGTGCTTTCTGAAAGGAAAGTTTTGCTCCGGTGGCCCTCAACTGGGACAGAACATAACGGATCTCCGATATGTGTTCCTCCACAGATGAACTTTTGATGAGGACATCATCTACATAAGCCAGGTTACCCCTCGCACCCAGATCGGGCATGGCCTTATGTAGGAAAATATTGAACTCATTACCGGAGTTAAGGTATCCGAAGGGAGTCCGGGTCCATGTGTACTGCTGGCCCCCAAAGGTAAAAGCCAGTTTGTATTGGGCCTCCCTGCTGACAGGCACGGTCCAGTATCCATTGGTCAGGTCTATTGCAGTGAATACCTGTGACCCCTGGATCTGGGCCAGCCCTTGGTCAATGTAGGGCAGAGGCCATCGGGAAGTATGGACCCGTTTGTTGAGTTCCCTAAGGTCAGCGCAGAGTCTCCACTGGCCGTTTGGCTTTAATATTCCCAGCACCGGATTATTGAAGGTGCTGTGGATGGGACGGATTATTCCCCTGGATTCAAGATTCTTAATTATTTCAGTAAGGGACTCCATTGATGCGAGAGGCAAACGATATTGCTTCACAAACACAGGAGTCATGCCAGGGTCCGTGGGGATTGTTGTTGTGTGGATGTCGGTGCGACCACAGTCATATGAGTCTACCGCAAAGAGATCTTGGAAATCCAAGAAAACTTGTTTCAACTTTTGCTTTTGTTCCAGAGTCACACAGGCATCAGCTAGGTTGACTCTCTCTTCCACCATCTGCCTGAAGCCTGGAAAGACTTCTGGTTTGGCTATTTCAGCGGCCTCCTCCAGCTGGGTGGAGAAGTCCCTGGTCAGAGTGCTGATTTGGTCTGGGGGCTTCAGGTGGGAAAGGCAGCCCTCATGGACCTGGAAAATCACCTCATCCCTCCTGAAGTCACAAGTCACATCTTCCTTACCATAAGGGCAAGAAGTGTACACCAGGAAGTTCCCCCCATGCCGGGTAAAAATCCTGTCCGGTGTTGTATTGTCATCACTGTCACTGTCAAAGCAGTCCTTGCGGATTGGACCTAACAGTTCATTATCTAAATTTATGGAAAAATGTCGGTCATCAACCGCCATTCCAATAATGGTGCCTGCGGCTAGAGTAATACTCTTTAAGTCGCTGTTATCCACCTCTATTAGAATGGTGTCATGTTCTATGTTGACTAATGGAGTTGGGTTTACCCCTAACCCTTGCAGTTGGAGAGAAGCGTTTAGATGTATGTAAGCATCAGGGTTTTGCAAATATTGCCCTCTTTTAACTTTCACTTCCAGGGAGAATTGTCGGGTCCTTTCTGGGATGGTGACTTCCTCTTTAATCTGAATTTCGACTGCATAAGGTAGCAATTGAGCTGACCTAAATGCTTTTTATGGATCATGAAAGCCCATGGGATTATCCGCTAATCGGGACCAAGCTTTGAAGTTTATTAGGTCCAAACTAATGGCAAAGCGATTGAGAATGTCACTGCCTAAGTAAAAGGCGGCAGTGACGTCTCGCACGACCCAACAATTATGGACTATGCTCTTGTTGCCAATGGAGATTTTGATCATACAACTGTTTAGCAGGAGATGTTTGGAATTAGGTGCTTCCAGGTCCATTTCCCATTTGTCTATCAGTTTGAATGTGGGAATGGCTGGATCTTTTGGGAGTTGGCGGAACATGGCTTCGCTGATGAAGCTCTTACCGTTGTTCACACACACTCGAGCGAGAACAGAGTCCTTCCCATCATTTAATTGGACAGGGATGAACAACTGCTCTCCAATTTGCTGAATATCACCCAGGCTCTGAGCTGATTTCATATCTTTCTGGACTATAGGAGTGGGAGTTTCTGATTGTGGATTTGTAAAGAATTTCAGAGTGTTTCCTTCCAGCGTGGAGTACCACTTTAGACTGGAAGGAAGGTTGATTTTCAGAAATAGAGAGGACCCTCCATCACCAGTCTGTTGTCCTACTGCTATTACTGTCACGTCTGGAATTTGGCTATTCTGGAAGTGAAATTCTACTTGGTCAGGTTTTTGTTCAACCATGTGGCAGGTGCCGTTTAAACTAACATGGTTGACACTCTGTTTTAATTTTATTGGTCGGCTAGTCTGGGTCCAGAGGACCTTGTTTACGCAATCTATTAAGGGTGACAACCTCCTCAGGAGGTCATTCCCTAGTAAACAAGGGGTGCCCTCTGGAGTCACAACTATGTCTGGGTGTTTCAACTTGTGTCGCCCAATTTTAATGTCCAAGTCTGCCGTCCCCTCGATGGGAATTTCCTTCCCGTCAAAGTTCTGGAGTTGTCCAGGAAGTGAGGTGAGAGGAATTTGCTAATTCTCTCCCCTTTCTGCATTCAGTTCGTCAAAGGCCCTTCTGGACAGAAGGGTAGCTTGAGATCCAGTGTCCACCAGTGCCAGAATTGTACCCTGCCCCTGTACTTGTACCGGGGCATAGTATCTTCCCTCCTTCTCCTCAAGGGGGCACAGATAATGTACATTTTTGGACAACTGGTGGGCTAACTTTTTGGTTTTGGACATTGCTAGCGAAGAGATTTGGGCAGAATTCTGTGGAGAGCCTTGGGAATCTGAAAGAAAAAGTTGGCAACTGGAGATCAGAGCCATTGTGGGTTCCCCTGGCTCCGGTTCCGGGCCGCCGCCTCCCTTTTGGAGGCAGTCACCAGGATGGGTTTGAACCAGGGGATTTTCTTGCTGTTGGTTCTGGGATGAGATGGTGGGCGGCGGTAGCTCAGTCTCCGCATCTCCCCAGTCTGGATTTGCATCCCTAGGGACCCATTTTTCTTTGGGAGGAGTTCCCCCCTCTCTGAAGGAGAAGATCCTTTTCCCAGGATCCTCTGAGGATCCCTCTCCCTCAAATTGGAAGATCTGTACCTCCTCCTCAAACTGAGTCTGTTTGGGTCTTTTGTTTCTCCTACCCCCCCTCTGCTCCTTAGGAGGCAGACTTTCAGGGGCAAGAGATTTTGTTTCCGGTTCCTGGGTTTCCAGGGGCTGTTTACAAGTGAGGAAGGAAGCTTCCTCCAAGGCTTTACACCCCCCTTCCCTTTGTGCCTCCTCCCTGGGAACCGGTGAGTTATCGGGGTGCTGCCCCCGTCATTGTTCTGGGGCACCAGGTCCAGAGTTGGGTGCGTTCTGCGCCGGCATGCCCATCTGAGGGTTCTGCTGTGCCCTCAGTATTTGACCCAGATCCCGTGCCATATTTTGGACCTGGCGCTCTAACTGGGAAACCCGCTCAGGCTGATACGGGGCCCTGTTTTCTCCTCTGGGCTGATCCCGGGAAGGGTAGCTATCCCTTCTTTGGTAGTACCCCTGGTTGGGAAGATTTGGATACCCCTCCACCCTTGGCCTCCCCTCTCCCGGATTCGGTTGTCTGGGCTCAGGGAATTGGGGAAAGAAGGGTGGAGGATTTTGGGGTTGGAAGTTGGGTGGATACCTGGGGAAAAAGTTCTGCCCAGGATTTGGAGAATTTCTGCCCTCCTGTGGGAAGTTGGGAGGGAAGTTCCCTGGGTTAGGTGCTTGGCTGGATCCCCCCCCTTGGGATGGAGGAGTCCACACATAACCCAGGATGGGTCTGTTTCCCTTGTAACGGGGGCTTACATAATCAGGAGAGCGAGGGACCCCATTTGTGGGGCTGCCTCCCTGGCCCCCTGTCTGTGAGTGGCCCGAGGACCTTCTGGGCCTAGCATTATTAGGTGCAGGTAGGTTTTTAGGCCCCCCCATCTCCAACTCTAAAACGGGGGTGACCTTTACCTCTGCCACCTTGGCAGCAGCAGGGGTGCTGTTGGTTTTGGGGTTTTTAGGCTGGTTTTTGTTTTCCACCGGTTTATGCACCTCGTAGATGCGGGTGGCTTGTTCAATGACCCGGTCTAAAGATCTTTTCTCGTGAAAATCCCTCACGAGCTGGGTCATTATATATTTGGGCAAGGCATGGAAAAATGTATTGACGAATTCTCTGCTGTCTGTGCGCACCCTTCTGGTGGTCTGCGCAAAGGCACGTTTCAGTTCTTCCACAAACTCTTGTGGGGCCTGATCCTCCCCACACTGCAAGTTGTAGGCTGCCTTGCGAGCCTCTTGGGGATTTCTGTGAACAGAAAAATGTTTTAATATGGCCGCCCTATAGGTGGACCACCTGGAATGATTTTGGTCCTCCAGCCCTGCAAAGAAACTGGAGTACTCTGGGGAGAATGTCCACTTTACATATTGAATACAGCTTTGGCTGTCCTTCAAATGGAAAGTCTCCATCATTTGCTCAAACAACTCTAAGGGCTCCCAAACAGAATACTTAGCGTACTTATGGTACGGCGTGATGACGCTCCTGATCGCCTTAATCTGCTTTAAGGGGTCCTTAAGCTAGGCCCTTTTTGCCTTACTGGCCCTTTTGGTTCGGCTAACCCTGGTCCATTCATCTTCTGACTCAGAGGCATTGCTCCCAGAGGTTCCCGTCAGATCTTCCAGGTTTTCCCGGATTCTGCGAGCCTGGGAATGGCTGGCAGAATGTGGGGACCTGGTCTCCTGTTTCCTGCGGTGCTCAGAGGAGTCTTCAGATCCCTCCTTGCGGCCAGGATTTGCTGGGTACCCCCCCACTGACCTAACTGGGCAGAGGTTTTCAGAATGCCCTTAATGGGCCTACTCTCCTGGGGTTCCCCATTAAATTGCACTGTGCTTGGGTGCCCATACCCGGATGCCCGCCCCTCCATTCCTGGGTGGTACTGGCCTATGAGCCCCATGCTTCTGGCTGGATAGTAATCTGCCATCCCTGTGGCCCTGTGCTCATGTGCGCCAGGGGACATGGGGGTGGCAGAGTCCAGGGACTGAGAGAAATAAAGGCCTCTGGTACTAGGGCTCCTGGGGTTATGCTCAGGAGTTTCTCTTTCCCAGCGAACCTCATCTCTATCCGCCCCTGCTCCCTGTTGCAATGCAAGAGCCTGTGCCTTCAGTTCCTCAGTTAAGGCCTTACTAGACTCCATCAGTCTCTCCTGCATCGCTACCTGTTGTTGGAGCCTATCATTGTGCTGGCAAAGAGCCTCATTCTCTCTCTGCGTTTCCTGATTGGTCCTGGAGCACTGGGCCAGTCTTTGCTGCAGGAGGGTTACCTCCTGAGCTGTGTCCCTATTGGCCTACTCCTTTCTTGCCAGAGCATCCTCCACCTTCCTGGTGTGCTCTAACAAGTTCTGGTGTTCTTTTTGGAGGTCACCCAGTCCCTGGAGGGCCAGGTGATTTTCTTCCATTTCCTTTTTTAAGTGGCAGACTTCCTGGCCTAAAGTGCCTCTTTCCTGACTGAGAGCCTGCATCTGTGCTGCCAGGTCGTCCCTCTGCCATTGGAAGGCACCAGCTTTCTGGCGCTCCTGATCAAACTCTGCCTGGGTATCCAGGTCTTTCAGAATCAGTTTATTGCTCTCTGCCTGCTCCCTATCTAGGTGGCTTTGCAGGGTGACTACCTGCTCAGCACATGCCCTATTGAAGTCTAACTGTTGCTCCAGCTTTTTCTGGCTCTGCAGTAGGGAGTCCAAACCTTCTTGGTACTCCTTCTGCAGGGCCAGAAATCTGGTATCCTGGTCAGCCTTTTCCTGTTGCAGGATGTCCATATCCCTCTTTATTTTAATGATGTGCTGTCTACTCTCATTTTCTGACTCCTGGCTCCCCTGCAGCCTCTGCTCAGAAGAGACCAGGTCAGATTGGACCTTCTGTAATGCCAGCAGTTGCCTACTCGCCAGATCTTGGCCTTCAGCACATTTGTCCTGCATGTCTCCCATATATAGGTACAGGTATGCCGCTATCCTAACCATCTTGTCTTGTTCATCCTTAGCTTTAGGAGCCATGTATAGTTCACTCAGGGCCACATGTAAGGGACCCTGATCTCTATATATATCTGACCCTGTTTCAGTGACCTGTTGTGTGATTGCCTGCAACCACGCATCCTGGCCCTGTTCGGTCCATTCACCTCTCACAAATAGCTTATGTAGGAGGTGCTCTCTGGCTATTTTCATGTCCACGAGTGTCGTCATTCTGGAAATTTGATTTCCTTCCTGACTTACAAGAGTTAGTATTTTATTCTTGCAAAACAGACCTTTTCCTAAGAGCGTTCCTTTGAGGAGTGCTTTACAGCGTAACACAGCGTGGTGATCCGACCGGATATGTGTATCTGGTCAGCTGGCACGCTGTATTAATCTGCACAAATGGTAGATCTAACCCAAACGTCCGGCACGAGCCCCCAATTTGTAAGAGGATTCAATTCAACACTACAGCTAAGTCAATGCCTAGTCGGGGATACTGAATGGAAACCCTTATTGATATATCTTTATGTCCAGTTCATGCGTTCTGGATGACTACTCCTATATAACCCCCCTCTCTTTGAATAACCCTGACCCCACTGAGCCAAGAAGTAGTTCTGTTTTGCAAGTTAAAAGGTTTATTTGATAATTTAAACAATAGATATATATATCACACTGTAGAATAAATTAATAATTGAATATCACACTTAATCTGATCAGTAATCAATAATGGATAGTCTGGCACTAGCACACTTCTTTATAATCAATGATGAGTGGTTATAGGATGGATAAGATAGCAACAATACTTTTATGGTTTCAAATGGATGCAATGTGGAATGAAATGCAGTACAGAAAATACTCAATATGCGTTCAACAAAACAATGTAATCACTTTTCTCTGGCAATCCCCTCCCCCCTTTTATGCAATGCAAGGAAATGGAAGGAAAGCACACAGTTCTCAGAAATGCAATCAAATGTAATTCAGTTCACCCCAGCAAGCTTAGACTACAGATCGGAGTTTTAAACACAGGCCCAAAATGCTTTTATATGTGCTGGCAATGAAGTGAAAAATATGCTAAAATGCTTTTAATTCCCTCTAGGAGTGAAATCAAGTTAATATTAGTCCAGGCTCACTTTAGCAAGGATCTAGGGTGTAACTAGCAGGTTAAACGAATTTTTGGCAACTGAAAGCAAGAAAACTGCTGTTTTCACACGTTGAGAAATTGCAAATCGCGGCAAAATTCACGAGTGCGTCTTTCCTATACCTATACCTATACCTATACCTATACGGGGTAGGAATGCGGTTTTAGGTTCCTGGAAAAGCCACGATTCCCAGCTTTCAGAGGAAAGTTACTGCAAGTCTCTAGGACAAACGGTCACGGAGATATGAGCGATTAAATAAAGGTCGTTTTTCAGATTTGAAATTTTAAAGTTCAAAAAGACAAGTGCAGCTTGCAACTAGAAAATGACAGGTGACAGTTAGGAGACAGTTCTACTTAGATTAAAATAGGATTGAATTATATTATTTTAACTAAGAGATTGGTTCTGCACAGTTCTGCTAGGTACTCACACTATATTTTTGAATTAAATGGGCCTCACCACGGATCTGGTCAGGTTTTAGACTGGTCTCTGCACTTCACAATGATCTGGGTCAGCTCTACTCTGCTGGTCTGGTCTGGGTCTCTGAAGGTTGATGGAGGTAAAGTATGGATTTTCCTGGCAGAGCTTCCAGCTGCAAATGGATTTGAAGGTCACTATCTGTCCTGTCTGTCTGCTTTTATGTGTTTTGAAAATGAGTGTGTGTGCAGCATCACTAGGCTCTACCCCTCTCCACTTATCATTGGCCAAGCTTTCATTTCTCCCCTGATTGGGGGAGCTAAGCTGTGTCAGAGTGATGTCATTTTACAGCCTGCAGAAAGTCCACTCCTCCTGTCAACTTGCACACAAATCTAGATTTGACCCAAATACATATTTGCAGAGGTACATATTGTTTTAAAATTACACGCACCCATCACATATCACAGGAGGTATACCCTGTCCAAATCTGCTCTTCCTGGGGGCTTGCATTCAGAAATGGCAATATTGTGCACTTTTTAACTGGTTTGCAATACCGGACATTACCCCAAATTTACACACATGTGCGCAAGGAGTATGGACATTAGTTGATGAAGTGTCAGATTTTCCACATGCACACATTTTGAGTAATATCCTCTTTTCCGCTAAAACCCCCCTGAACATACCACCGGGTCCTAACACGTCTTAAAATGTGGGCAGAAAAATCACAAGAATTATGGTGTCATTTAAATAATTTTCACAAGTCCGCTCTATGAGTTATTCATCTTTTTAGAGTTATGTTCTGGCCCCAAAGGGGTGTGGTTTCCCCCAGCACAAGGTTGAATTTCTGGTTTTTCCAGTTCTGCCAAGCCAGCTTGCTCTCACAGGCAGTGCTCCTCCCCTGTCCTTCCAGGAGGAAGCTCCATTTACGACTCCCGCCAATAAAACATTTGCCTGAGTCAGGACAGGGCTTTGTTCAGAGCTCCTGTATTCTGTGGGGGCTCCCCTTAATTCAATTATCAGAGAGATGGCATATCCTTAGTGTGACCAGCAAAAGGCAGATAGGCCTGGGAACACAGCTGTGACTCAAGTTTCACTCCTGATGGGGGGTAGTTGCCAGGCAAAATTGGAATCTCTTTAAGCCAGTTTTTAGCTACATGTCATTTCTGTTCCCCAGTTTTCTGCATTCAAATAAAACTAAACATTTTTACATATGCAGCTAGAATGCTGATTCTAAGTTTAAAACTATGACATTTAAACAATTGAAACCTATGTGACACTCAAAAGTAGGTCACTCAGTCAATTTAAACATTTAGATTTTTAGTATCTTTCAGTCCAAATTTACTTAAACTGCTGAAATCCACAGCTCAGCCAGTCTTGTTATAAACCTTCAAGTCACTTCAGAATATAACTTTACATTGGATCCACCTCTCAGTAAGTTTTTCTTTGGCCTGCTTTGGGTTCATTTATTCAGTTTTATACAAAAAGTAAAATCTGGTGTTGTTTTAAAACGCCGGCTTTCTGATAGTGGTGAGTACTGGTACTGCACCCCTTTTTGGGATTTAAGAAAAAAAAATGAATTCCCAACAGTCATGGGTTTGCTTTTGGCAATCAGCATTGCCATTCCCAATGGTTTCAGACTACTGTGTGGGTAGTCCAATGGTGGTTTTAGGCAGTGTCCTTCTGTGCCCATAACATCGGCAAAAATGAGTGGCAGCCTATTCTTCATGCATTTCCCTGTGCATTTTCTGGGAAGCTCTGGCCATCATGCTGTTTTCCATGTCAGTACTGCACAGTTTTGAGGTAGGGCTTGGATGCGTGGATAAAAACATCCCACAGAGTCTTCAGAGGCTGCTTAAAGCGCTTAATACTTACGCAAAGAAAATTAGTTTGTCATAAATCAGAAAAACTTCACATTATCACCTTTCATAATACAAAGAATGAAACCAGTAGAGTAAAGTGGATAGTTGACGGCATCAGGATCGACATTAGGAAGGAAGTATTGTAGCCGGATTCAATATAAACAGATTCTTGAGTAAATTGTATAAAACTATGACATTGGGATTAATAATCGACCAATTGTCCTTCGAGATGAGACAAATCCTGGGAAAGTCCTGTACATTTTCCATCATACCTCTGATACAATTCTACGTGGGAAAAGTTATCCCCAAGATCATGCATGGTGTTGAATTGGAGGCTGCAGAGCATTGTATTGATTGGGATAGATTGGAGGGCAGTCTTTGGAAGAGACTCCTCTCTCTTCCTATGACATCACTGCGATTTGTACTGGGTTTGCTGTCCCTTTGTTACTGGTTTTATTTGCGAAAAATGTCGCTTATTGTGAAAATTGTGTTCCCCTTACCAGATGCTTTGTTTGTAAATCTACAAGACTGTTTGAATGATAATATATCAAGCTTTCTGAATGTAAGGTTAGCACTTACAGATGATTTACTGAATCAAATGAACAAAGATAGATCTGAAATAATAGTGAATCCATTGAACATATAAAAGTCACTAAAGGAGTTGGATTGAACTGCTACAATTGACAAAACACAACATTACAAACTGTATTCAACCTTTCAGTATATTGACAAACCACTTTGAGATCTACCCAAATATCTTTGTTGTTACCCCTGCCCAATAATAAGACAATCGTTCTTGAGATTCCAGTTGAATGTCTTGCCAACTGGTGAAATTCTATATGCTCGATCTAATAACCAAGAGGGATTGAATAATATGTGTTCATTTTGTAATGTTGCAGAAAGGATAGAAACCCTTCAACACCTACTGCTAGAATGGGGAGTCTTGGTGGATATTAGAACGAGACACGTTGGACGTTTCTATTGCAGACAATGTTTTTTCTCATGAAGAGGATATGTGGAAACGTCTGTCCTCCGGATCTGAGCTTTTTAACATACGCTCTGATCCAAATGCTAAGGGACCTAAACTTATATGGTTAACTTGGAATAATATGATTATACAATTATATGATTTGTCTTTTAAGAACATGTGTGAATTGTGGAAAATGTTAATGTTTCAATTGTAATGTATTCTTCTCCAAAATTCAATAACTAAGTGTACACTTTTTTTTTTTTTAATATACTGTATTAATTTGAAAAATAAATATTTGTGCATATGATGTCACATTTTTGATCAAATTTCACAATAAAAAAAATAAATGCACCACTAAAACTTTTATCTGAAGAAACTCCTAAAACAGAACAGATTTGATATGATATGATATGATATGATATGGCATAAGTGTTTCAAGGCGCATCGAGGCAAGGGAGGGGGAAAAGAGGAAAGACAAAGACAACAATCCTACTAGGCCAGGTGACATTGAGATGGCAGATGTGCAGGGGTGGGGGGAAAGGGAAAGTGCAGGGTGAAGGGGGAGGGGCAGGGCAATACATAGGCTCACAGTAAAGAATAAATAATATAAATAAAAACAATGGGTAAAATCTGACTTTTTATCTTCCAACACACTGCACTCAAGTCCTCCTAAAGTTGGCATTCAATGCAATCACCGCCACATGAAGTACAAGTAAACTCCAAGAATCCCAATAGCTTGAAAGCAGCAGCAATTAGACTACATAATACATGTTGATCTACTTATGACAAAATACTTCTCCGAAGATTATTAGGTGCATATACATGCACCCCATGAACGGGTGGAATTATAATTGAATAGGGCCTTAAAGAAAATGTTATACTGTTATGTACAATACACTGCACTATTTTAATGCAACAAAGCATTTTGGGCATGCAGATATGTCACAAGGGTTTCTGGGTATGTGGATAACCTACTGAGTCCTTGTCTTTCCTCAAATACATTGCAGTGGAACCTCTCAAGGGGTCCAAGAAATATACCAATAACAGGGAGTCCTCTGCTAATGCATTAGGAGGGGTTCCTTGTCATGGGGCCACCCATTATTCCCCAAACGAGAACCACACCCCCTCCCCAGCAATCCATAGAAAGAATCTCGCATTGCTGCTCCACTCCATGGCAAGACCACGCCCCTTCTTCCTTTGCTCTATGAGCCACGCCCATTGCATGAGGAGGTGGCTTATCATCAGAGCCGGTGCAGGTGCATCCGTCAGTATTTTAGCGAGACTGGGAAGTGGGAGGAGCTTTAGCAGCAGTGCGCATCTGACAAGGGTGACGTACAGCGAACATCATCTCTCCAGATGGAAATCGCCAGCTCTGGCCCTTGAGGAGCCATCCCAAGAAGAAGAAGAAGAAGAGCTGGTGTAGACTATCAGGCACGCGGGGGAGGGGCTGCAGCACATGTATTGCTGGCACTGGTTGCAGCATGTGTTAAATTCAATCAGAGCAGGTTTCACTTCATATGTGTTGCACTCAGTACAGAGCCTTCAATAATTTTTAAAGCCTTCAATCCACCCCTCCTCCCTATAAGACATTATGCTGGGCAGTCAAGCACTGGCAGATTTCAAGGTAAAGGGCCCTGTCGACATGGTTCATAGGGTCATGGAGGAAGAGCGATGGGTGGGATGGGTTAATTGATGAGGCGTGACAATGAATTTGGGTCAAATGTTATGGGTTTCTAAGTTGTCTTTTGTACTGTTGGAGCTATATGTTTAGGGGTCCACCTCTGGCTGGAAACAGCCTGGTCACCCTGCCTGGGTTTGCAGACGTACAGTGATTTGCCCAGGATCACTCAATTAAAATCCTCTCTCCCAATCAACCTGTCCACCCCTTTCATAATCACACACTCTCCACTTTCAAAATGTTCTACTCGTTCTCTTCCATCCGCTACCCGTTTACCTTTCATTAGCTCCCACAGCCCTCCCTTTCCATCTGCTACTGTCTTCATCTATAATCAGCCTAGCCACCCCACTCACCTTCCACCACTGCCTCAACCCCTCTCATAAGCCTCCCTCTCCCCTTCCATCTGCTGTCTTCATCTTATCAGCCTACCCACCCCAATCACCTTCCATCCAGTGCCTCGTCACCTCTTATAAGCTCCCTCAGCCTCTCCCCTTCCATCCGCTACTGTCATCTTCTCAGCCTACCCACTCACCTTCCATCCACTGCCTCGTCACCTCTTATAAGCTCCCTCACTCCTCTCCCCATCCATCCACTACTGCCTTCATCTTATCAGCCTACCCACCCCAATCACCTTCCATCCAGTGCCTCGACACCTCTTATAAGCTCCCTCAGCCTCTCCCCTTCCATCCGCTACTGTCATCTTCTCAGCCTACCCACTCACCTTCCATCCACTGCCTCGTCACCTCTTATAAGCTCCCTCACTCCTCTCCCCATCCATCCACTACTGCCTTCATTTTATCAGCCTACCCACCCCACTCACCTTCCATCCACTGCCTTGTCACCTCTTATAAACTCCCTCACTCCTCTTCCCTTCCATCTGCTACTGTCTTCATCTTATCAAACTACCCATCACACTCACATTAAAAACCACTGCCTCATCACCTCTTATAAGCTCCATCACTCCTCTCCCCATCCATCCGCTACTGCCTTCATCTTCTCAGCCTGCCCACCCCACTCACCTTCCAACCACTGCCTCTTCACCTCTTATGAGCCCCCTCACTCCTCTCCCCTTCGATCTGCTGCTGTCTTCATCTTCTCAGCCTACCCACCCCACTCACCTTCCATCCACTGCCTCGTCACCTTTTATAAGCTCCCTCACTCCTCTCCCCTTCCATCCACTACTGTCTTCATCTTCTCAGCCTACCCACCCCACTCACCTTCCACCCACTGCCTCTTCACCTCTCATAAGACCCCTCACTCCGCTCTCCTTCCTTCTGCTACTGTCTTCATCTTCTCAGCCTACCTACCCCACTCATCTTATCAGCCTACCCACCCCACTCACCTTCCATCCACTGGCTCATCACCTCATATGAGCTCCCACTCCTCACCCTTTCCATCCGCTACTGTCTTCATCTCATCAGCCTACCCATCCTACTCACCTTCCATTCACTGCCTCGTCACCTCTTATAACTACCCACACTCCTCCCCCTTGCATCTGCTACTGTCATCTTCTCAGCCTACCCACCCCACTAACCTTCCATCCACTGCCTCTTCACCTCTTATAAGCCACTGTTATGTTCTGGCTCCGCGCGGAGGCAGAATGTAGTAGGCCTCTGAGGTAGGCCGCAGTGGCGCAGCTCCAGCCGGAGTGAAAGAAAACACGCCACACGTTGTTGGAGTCGGTGCCCGGAACTGCCTCCCTTGCGCGGGGATGGGGCTTTTATTCAGACGCCCTGCGTCACCACGTAGCGCAGCGGAGGGTGGATGTAACATTCCTCCTTTATTATAAACAAACACAACAACGGAACACACCCACACGAATGGGCCTATACTTATGAACATAACAAATACAAAATTCATTCCCCTTTCACAGGTCTCAAAGTTCAAACTACCACACATAGTCCTTGAGCGGAGCTGGTGGCTGAGTGGCAGTTCTCAGGCCATATCTCCCACCCCGGGAGGTGGGTTCTACTGTCTCATCATATCTGTCACCTTCCACCTCCGGCTCTCCCAGGTCTTGTTCACTTCACTGCTCCCACGTTCTGTCACCTGCATTTTCTTTGCCCTGGTGATTCTCGGGTTCGTCCTCAATCAGCGGAGAATCCTCATCTTCTTGGGGACAGTCCCCATCAGTCCAGAGATTGCGCGGCACCGCCTTGAACCACGACGCATTGCGCGTCACCTGGCAATGCCCCCTTTGTGCGGTTATCATGGTCCCTTGTGTCTCACGGACGGTCTCGTAGCGGGAATCCATTTTGGACTTCGTCGGGTTCCGTAACATGACCACCTGATCGCCCACCTGGTGGTTGGATGGTCGCGACCTCCTCTTGGCACTCATGTGGGCATTGGCGTCCCTTCTCCTTCTATCAGTGCGCCCCTCGTCAAGCTCGTCCGGTCTCCTGCTGGGGTGATGTGGAATGGACGATCTTATGACGGTGCTGAACATGAGATACGCTGGGGGCACGCCAGTTGTGCAGTGAGGGGTGACCCTGTAGTTCCCCAGGAACCGATAGAGGTCGACTTTTCACGGGCTGGCATTTGCCTTCGATAGCCTCAACACTTTATTAATCGTTCTCATGAATCGTTCCACATCCCCATTCGCCTGGGGCCACCTGGGCATGATGTGGTGATACCGGATGTTCAGATCTTGCAAGTACTGTTTGAACTCCACCCCTTGGAAGGGTGCTCCATTGTCACTTTTAATCGTGGTTGGGAGTCCATGTGTCGCGAACATCTTCTCAATGGCTGGGATGACCACTTCCGCTGCCGTGGATTCGATCACCTCGACTTTAGGGTATCGGGAGTGGTCATCGATAGCCACCAGGAGGTACAAGCCCTCTCGTAGTTTGCAAAAGTCAATGCTTATTGCGTCCCACCTACCAGAGCCTCGTTCCGCCAATAGGATGGGTTCTGGATCAGGTGGGGCTCCGGTTATGAGACACGGCAGGCAGGTGTTTCCACCTTTTCGTCAATCCGTGGAAACCACACTCGGTGTCAAATGCGAGCCTTCGTCTGAGCCATCCCTTGGTGGCCCTCATGGGCAAGTGCCACTATCCAGTCGTGCAGGCCTGGCGGAATGACGATGCGATTTCCGCAGAGCAGCAGACCCTGCTCTGTTATCGACAAGTCCTGGCGGACGGTGAATGTTCCTGTGAGGAACGCCTTTGCCTCTTCCGTCCTGTTGTGCGTGTTTTTCATGAATGACTTCCAGTCACCCGAGATGATGGCATCTTTCACCAAATCGCAAAAGGGGTCATTGCCTGTTTCCTCCGCGATGTCCTCAATGTTGACCGCCTTCGGGCTCATTGCCCGCACCACCTGGCAGATGTGCTCTTCGGTCTCTTCGGCCACCTGAACCTCCTGTGTCGTCGCCGCTCTCGGGTGCCTGGAGAGAAAATCCGCCGGGATGCTGCATCCCAGGCTGATAAATCAGATCAAAATTGTACTGCTGAAGATGTAGCAGCCATTTGGCTATTCTGGCCGGTGGGTTTGAGGAGGTGCCCATGAAGATGGGTAGGAGGAGTTTGCGGTCCGTAATCGTCGTGAACCTGCGGCCATACAGATATAGGTGGAAGTGGCGGCACCCCCACAGTACGGCAATTGCCTCTTTCTCGATGTGAGAGTACCGCTGCTCCGTCGCCGTAAGAGCTTGCGACGCATAGGCAATGGGTCTCTTCTCGCCCTCTTTGGTGACCTGCATGAGGATGGCCCCCAGGCTGACAGGGCTGGCGTCCACGTAGAGTTCAGTCTGAAGAGTGGTATCATAGTACGCCATTCTCGTTTCTACGGACAGCGACTCTTTGATACTCTCGAAAGCATCCTGGCAAGCTTTTCCCCATTACCACTTTGCGTTGAGCTTTGTAAGTTCTTGAAGGGGTTCCGACAAAGTGGCCAGGTTTCGGATGAATCTCCCACAGTATGTGGCCATCCCCAGGAAGCTGCGGACATCGGTGGGTGTCTTGGGCTGACTTGCGGCCTGTATGTCAGCGACCTTCTGGGGGTCCGGCGAGATGCCAGAACTGCTGAACTTGTAGCCAAAGAACGATATCTCCGTCTCGAAAAACTCACATTTTTCCTTATGGATGGTTAGGCCCGCATTCTCCAATCGGTCCAGAAGCATCTGTAGCCTTCTCGAGTGTTCGACTTTGTCCTGGGCGTGGATCAGGATGTCGTCACTCACATTCAGGACACCTGGTATGTCCCGGATGACTTCTTAAATGGTCTGTTGGAAGACTTCGGCCGCCGAAGATATGCCAAAGCTTAGCCGCTTGTATCTCCGCAGACCCAAATGTGTGGGCAATGTCGTTATGTACCGAGAGTCTTTGTGTAGCTTCAACTGATGGTAACCTGCTTTCAAATCAACTTTCGAGAAGACTCTCGATCCCGTGAGGTCAGCCACAATTTCGTCGAGGGTTGGCGTGATGTGGCGCTCCCTCTTGATGGCAGTGTTCGGGAGGCGCATGTCTATGCAAACCTTCCCCGGTTGTTTGGGTTTTCTTGTGACCACCATCGGGACACCCATGGTGTCGGCCCCGTCACCTCCTCGATGATGCCTGCTTCTTCCAACGCTTTCAGTTCAATCTCCACCTGTTCGTGCATGTGGAATGGGTTCCTCCAATGTCTGACGGCCCTTGGCTGGACCGACTTGTCAATGTGGAGTTTGATCGTCTTTCCTTTCAAGCACCCAATCACGTTCAGCAGGTTGGGATGTTGCGCAAGGATTTTCTCGACCTCTTGGGCTTCCTTGATTTGATTGACTAACTGTACCAGCCCTAGGTCCTCCGCCGCATCACCGCTCAGAAGGCATTCAATCCCCGCATTCACTACGTATACTTTGGACGGTAGCCTGTTTTCACCATGGCTGAGGGTAGTGCGGAATCTGCCAACCACCGGTAGCGGCTTTTTGCAGCCATATGCGAACAGGAGAGTATCAGTGTTCTTAAGGGCTGGTCGCGGTTGCAATGTCTTGAAAGTGGACGTGGGCATGACGTTCACCAAGGCTCCCGTGTCTATGGTCATCCATATATGCTGGTTTTGGAGGGTGACCTGGCATTTGCGCCTCCGGAGCCCTTTCTTCTGCGTATCATGCCCACGATCCAGGGTTGACACTAGGTAGACTTTTCTTCCTTTGGTCCGCTGCTCTCTACCGGGGTCCAGTTGAGTTCCTGTGATGTCATCACCATCTTCCTCAGTCAACGAGTTGTTCGTTTCGACGCGCCTCGTGATTGCCTGCTTCTTCTTCTTTGTTCCACTCCTCTCATGGGGGTTCTGCGGGGGCGGTAGGGGAGAGCCCGACAAACGGCACACCTTGGCATAGTGGTCCTTTCTGCCACATGCCCCGCATGTTGTGCCTTGTGCCGGGCAATTTCGCCGTCCATGACACGATCCACCACACCATCCACACTCCGTGGGCCCCGGGATCCGTGGCTGCCATCTGGCCGGTGCATAATTGCCACCAGATTAATCTCTTGTGGACTGTCTATTTGTGACCTGGGCCACCATGGATGACGCGAGGGCCGGCTGTAATTTTTGCAGAGTCATACCCATGTTGGCAGCTCTGGCATGTGCCAGCTCCCTCTGACGACCCAGCTCCAGAATGCACGTCAAGGAAATACCCCTCTCACCCAGCACCAACCTTCTTAGTTTCTCGGATTGGATGCCGTTGATGAGTTGTCTCCGGATTTCTTTCTCGACATCCATGACCTCACACGACATTGCCAGTTTCCTGAGCTAGGTGTGATAGGCATCCAAAGTCTCCTCTTCCGCCTGAAACATGGTGCAGAATATAAAAGTCTCATAATCAGGGTTGAGTTGTGGGAGATAGTGAGCCGTCAGAGCGACTTTCGATAGCTGGTAAAGGTCCTGGCCATCCGCGATGTTTAGCGCGTTGAAAATGCATAGCACCTCATCCCCCACGTTCAATAGTAGGTGCGATCTCATATTCCTGGACGAGGTTACGTCCTTGCACTCCATAGCCATCTCAAATTTTTGGAGCCATAGCTGCCCCACCCCACTCACCTTCCACCTTCCATCCACTGCCTCTTCACCTCTTATAAGCCAGCTCACTCCTCTCCCATCCGCTACTGTCTTCATATTCTCAGCTGACCCACCCCACTCACCTTCCATCCACTGCCTCAATACCTCTTATAAGCTCCCTCACTCCTCTCCCCTTGCATCCACTACTGTCTGCAACTTATCAGCCTACCCCCCCACTCACCTTCAAGCCACATCCTTGTCACCTTTTATAAGCCACCTCACTCCTCTCCCATCCGCTACTGTCTTCATCTCATCAGCCTACCCCAACTCAGCTTCCAGACACTGCCTCTTCACCTTTTATAAGCTCCCTCACTCCTCCCCCCTTCCATCCGCTACTGTCTTCATCTTATCAGCCTAACCCCCACCCCACTCACCTTCCATCAACTGCCTCATCACCTCTTATAAGCTCCCTCACTCCGCTCCCCTTCTATCTGCTGCTGTCTTCATTGTCTCAGCCTCCCCACCCCACTCACCTTCCAGCCACTGCCTCATCACCTCTTATAAGCTCCCTCACTCCGCTCCCCTTCCATCTACTGCTGTCTTCATCTTCTCAGCCTCCCCACCCCACTCACCTTCCAGCCACTGCCTCTTCACCTCTTATAAGCCACCTCACTCCTCTCCCCTTCCATCCGCTACTGTCTTCATCTTATCAGCCTCCCCACCCCACTCACCTTCCATCCACTGCCTCATCACCTCTTATAAGCTCCCTCACTCCGCTCCCCTTCCATCTGCTGCTGTCTTCATCGTCTTAGCCTCCCCACCCCACTCACCTTCCAGCCACTGCCTCATCACCTCTTATAAGCTCCCTCACTCCGCTCCCCTTCCATCTACTGCTGTCTTCATCTTCTCAGCCTCCCCACCCCACTCACCTTCCAGCCACTGCCTCATCACCTCTTATAAGCTCCCTCACTCCGCTCCCCTTCCATCTACTGCTGTCTTCATCTTCTCAGCCTCCCCACCCCACTCACCTTCCATCCACTGCCTCATCACTTCTTATAAGCTCCCTCACTCCGCTCCCCTTCTATCTGCTGCTGTCTTCATTGTCTCAGCCTCCCCACCCCACTCACCTTCCAGCCACTGCCTCATCACCTCTTATAAGCTCCCTCACTCCGCTCCCCTTCCATCTACTGCTGTCTTCATCTTCTCAGCCTCCCCACCCCACTCACCTTCCAGCCACTGCCTCTTCACCTCTTATAAGCCACCTCACTCCTCTCCCCTTCCATCCGCTACTGTCTTCATCTTATCAGCCTCCCCACCCCACTCACCTTCCATCCACTGCCTCATCACCTCTTATAAGCTCCCTCACTCCGCTCCCCTTCCATCTGCTGCTGTCTTCATCGTCTTAGCCTCCCCACCCCACTCACCTTCCAGCCACTGCCTCATCACCTCTTATAAGCTCCCTCACTCCGCTCCCCTTCCATCTACTGCTGTCTTCATCTTCTCAGCCTCCCCACCCCACTCACCTTCCAGCCACTGCCTCATCACCTCTTATAAGCTCCCTCACTCCGCTCCCCTTCAATCTGCTGCTGTCTTCATCGTCTCAGTCTCCCCACCCCACTCACCTTCCAGCCACTGCCTCATCACCTCTTATAAGCTCCCTCAATCCGCTCCCCTTCCACCTGCTGCTGTCTTCATTGTCTCAGCCTCCCCACCCCACTCACCTTCCAGCCACTGCCTCATCACCTCTTATAAGCTCCCTCACTCCGCTCCCCTTCCATCTGCTATTGTCTTCATTGTCTCAGCCTCCCCACCCCACTCACCTTCCAGCCACTGCCTCATCACCTCTTATAAGCTCCCTCACTCCGCTCCCCTTCAATCTGCTGCTGTCTTCATCGTCTCAGTCTCCCCACCCCACTCACCTTCCAGCCACTGCCTCATCACCTCTTATAAGCTCCCTCAATCCGCTCCCCTTCCACCTGCTGCTGTCTTCATTGTCTCAGCCTCCCCACCCCACTCACCTTCCAGCCACTGCCTCATCACCTCTTATAAGCTCCCTCACTCCGCTCCCCTTCCATCTGCTATTGTCTTCATTGTCTCAGCCTCCCCACCCCACTCACCTTCCAGACACTGCCTCATCACCTCTTATAAGCTCCCTCACTCCGCTCCCCTTCCATCTACTGCTGTCTTCATCTTCTCAGCCTCCCCACCCCACTCACCTTCCAGCCACTGCCTCATCACCACTTATAAGCTCCCTCACTCCGCTCCCCTTCAATCTGCTGCTGTCTTCATCGTCTCAGTCTCCCCACCCCACTCACATTCCAGCCACTGCCTCATCACCTCTTAAAAGCTCCCTCAATCCGCTCCCCTTCCACCTGCTGCTGTCTTCATTGTCTTAGTCTCCCCACCCCACTCACCTTCCAGCCACTGCCTCATCACCTCTTATAAGCTCCCTCACTCCGCTCCCCTTCCATCTACTGCTGTCTTCATCTTCTCAGCCTCCCCACCCCACTCACCTTCCAGCCACTGCCTCATCACCTCTTATAAGCTCCCTCACTCCGCTCCCCTTCCATCTACTGCTGTCTTCATCTTCTCAGCCTCCCCACCCCTCTCACCTTCCAGCCACTGCCTCATCACCTCTTATAAGCTCCCTCACTCCGCTCCCCTTCCATCTGCTGCTGTCTTCATCGTCTTAGCCTCCCCACCCCACTCGCCTTCCAGCCACTGCCTCATCACCTCTTATAAGCTCCCTCACTCCGCTCCCCTTCCATCTACTGCTGTCTTCATCTTCTCAGCCTCCCCACCCCACTCACCTTCCAGCCACTGCCTCATCACCTCTTATAAGCTCCCTCACTCCGCTCCCCTTCCATCTACTGCTGTCTTCATCTTCTCAGCCTCCCCACCCCACTCACCTTCCAGCCACTGCCTCATCACCTCTTATAAGCTCCCTCACTCCGCTCCCCTTCAATCTGCTGCTGTCTTCATCGTCTCAGTCTCCCCACCCCACTCACCTTCCAGCCACTGCCTCATCACCTCTTATAAGCTCCCTCAATCCGCTCCCCTTCCACCTGCTGCTGTCTTCATTGTCTCAGCCTCCCCACCCCACTCACCTTCCAGCCACTGCCTCATCACCTCTTATAAGCTCCCTCACTCCGCTCCCCTTCAATATGCTGCTGTCTTCATCGTCTCAGCCTCCCCACCCCACTCACCTTCCAGCCACTGCCTCATCACCTCTTATAAGCTCCCTCAATCCGCTCCCCTTCCACCTGCTGCTGTCTTCATTGCCTCAGCCTCCCCACCCCACTCACCTTCCAGCCACTGCCTCATCACCTCTTATAAGCTCCCTCACTCCGCTCCCCTTCCATCTGCTATTGTCTTCATTGTCTCAGCCTCCCCACCCCACTCACCTTCCAGCCACTGCCTCATCACCTCTTATAAGCTCCCTCACTCCGCTCCCCTTCCATCTACTGCTGTCTTCATCTTCTCAGCCTCCCCACCCCACTCACCTTCCAGCCACTGCCTCTTCACCTCTTATAAGCCACCTCACTCCTCTCCCCTTCTATCCGCTACTGTCTTCATCTTATCAGCCTCCCCACCCCACTCACCTTCCATCCACTGCCTCATCACCTCTTATAAGCTCCCTCACTCCGCTCCCCTTCCATCTGCTGCTGTCTTCATCGTCTTAGCCTCCCCACCCCACTCACCTTCCAGCCACTGCCTCATCACCTCTTATAAGCTCCCTCACTCCGCTCCCCTTCCATCTACTGCTGTCTTCATCTTCTCAGCCTCCCCACCCCACTCACCTTCCAGCCACTGCCTCATCACCTCTTATAAGCTCCCTCACTCCGCTCCCCTTCCATCTACTGCTGTCTTCATCTTCTCAGCCTCCCCACCCCACTCACCTTCCATCCACTGCCTCATCACCTCTTATAAGCTCCCTCACTCTGCTCCCCTTCTATCTGCTGCTGTCTTCATTGTCTCAGCCGCCCCACCCCACTCACCTTCCAGCCACTGCCTCATCACCTCTTATAAGCTCCCTCACTCCGCTCCCCTTCCATCTACTGCTGTCTTCATCTTCTCAGCCTCCCCACCCCACTCACCTTCCAGCCACTGCCTCTTCACCTCTTATAAGCCACCTCACTCCTCTCCCCTTCCATCCGCTACTGTCTTCATCTTATCAGCCTCCCCACCCCACTCACCTTCCATCCACTGCCTCATCACCTCTTATAAGCTCACTCACTCCGCTCCCCTTCCATCTGCTGCTGTCTTCATCGTCTTAGCCTCCCCACCCCACTCACCTTCCAGCCACTGCCTCATCACCTCTTATAAGCTCCCTCACTCCGCTCCCCTTCCATCTACTGCTGTCTTCATCTTCTCAGCCTCCCCACCCCACTCACCTTCCAGCCACTGCCTCATCACCTCTTATAAGCTCCCTCACTCCGCTCCCCTTCAATCTTCTGCTGTCTTCATCGTCTCAGTCTCCCCACCCCACTCACCTTCCAGCCACTGCCTCATCACCTCTTATAAGCTCCCTCAATCCGCTCCCCTTCCACCTGCTGCTGTCTTCATTGTCTCAGCCTCCCCACCCCACTCACCTTCCAGCCACTGCCTCATCACCTCTTATAAGCTCCCTCACTCCGCTCCCCTTCCATCTGCTATTGTCTTCATTGTCTCAGCCTCCCCACCCCACTCACCTTCCAGCCACTGCCTCATCACCTCTTATAAGCTCCCTCACTCCGCTCCCCTTCAATCTGCTGCTGTCTTCACTATCTCAGTCTCCCCACCCCACTCACCTTCCAGCCACTGCCTCATCACCTCTTATAAGCTCCCTCAATCCGCTCCCCTTCCACCTGCTGCTGTCTTCATTGTCTCAGCCTCCCCACCCCACTCACCTTCCAGCCACTGCCTCATCACCTCTTATAAGCTCCCTCACTCCGCTCCCCTTCCATCTGCTATTGTCTTCATTGTCTCAGCCTCCCCACCCCACTCACCTTCCAGCCACTGCCTCATCACCTCTTATAAGCTCCCTCACTCCGCTCCCCTTACATCTACTGCTGTCTTCATCTTCTCAGCCTCCCCACCCCACTCACCTTCCAGCCACTGCCTCATCACCACTTATAAGCTCCCTCACTCCGCTCCCCTTCAATCTGCTGCTGTCTTCATCGTCTCAGTCTCCCCACCCCACTCACATTCCAGCCACTGCCTCATCACCTCTTATAAGCTCCCTCAATCCGCTCCCCTTCCACCTGCTGCTGTCTTCATTGTCTTAGCCTCCCCACCCCACTCACCTTCCAGCCACTGCCTCATCACCTCTTATAAGCTCCCTCACTCCGCTCCCCTTCCATCTACTGCTGTCTTCATCTTCTCAGCCTCCCCACCCCACTCACCTTCCAGCCACTGCCTCATCACCTCTTATAAGCTCCCTCACTCCGCTCCCCTTCCATCTACTGCTGTCTTCAACTTCTCAGCCTCCCCACCCCACTCACCTTCCAGCCACTGCCTCATCACCTCTTATAAGCTCCCTCACTCCGCTCCCCTTCCATCTGCTGCTGTCTTCATCGTCTTAGCCTCCCCACCCCACTCACCTTCCAGCCACTGCCTCATCACCTCTTATAAGCTCCCTCACTCCGCTCCCCTTCCATCTACTGCTGTCTTCATCTTCTCAGCCTCCCCACCCCACTCACCTTCCAGCCACTGCCTCATCACCTCTTATAAGCTCCCTCACTCCGCTCCCCTTTCATCTACTGTTGTCTTCATCTTCTCAGCCTCCCCACCCCACTCACCTTCCAGCCACTGCCTCATCACCTCTTATAAGCTCCCTCACTCCGCTCCCCTTCAATCTGCTGCTGTCTTCATCGTCTCAGTCTCCCCACCCCACTCACCTTCCAGCCACTGCCTCATCACCTCTTATAAGCTCCCTCAATCCGCTCCCCTTCCATCTACTGCTGTCTTCATCTTCTCAGCCTCCCCACCCCACTCACCTTCCAGCCACTGCCTCATCACCTCTTATAAGCTCCCTCACTCCGCTCCCCTTTCATCTACTGTTGTCTTCATCTTCTCAGCCTCCCCACCCCACTCACCTTCCAGCCACTGCCTCATCACCTCTTATAAGCTCCCTCAATCCGCTCCCCTTCCACCTGCTGCTGTCTTCATTGTCTCAGCCTCCCCACCCCACTCACCTTCCAGCCACTGCCTCATCACCTCTTATAAGCTCCCTCACTCCGCTCCCCTTCCATCTGCTATTGTCTTCATTGTCTCAGCCTCCCTACCCCACTCACCTTCCAGCCACTGCCTCATCACCTCTTATAAGCTCCCTTACTCCGCTCCCCTTCAATCTGCTGCTGTCTTCATCGTCTCAGTCTCCCCACCCCACTCACCTTCCAGCCACTGCCTCATCACCTCTTATAAGCTCCCTCAATCCGCTCCCCTTCCACCTGCTGCTGTCTTCATTGCCTCAGCCTCCCCACCCCACTCACCTTCCAGCCACTGCCTCATCACCTCTTATAAGCTCCCTCACTCCGCTCCCCTTCCATCTGCTATTGTCTTCATTGTCTCAGCCTCCCCACCCCACTCACCTTCCAGCCACTGCCTCATCACCTCTTATAAGCTCCCTCACTCCGCTCCCCTTCCATCTACTGCTGTCTTCATCTTCTCAGCCTCCCCACCCCACTCACCTTCCAGCCACTGCCTCATCACCTCTTATAAGCTCCCTCACTCCGCTCCCCTTCCATCTACTGCTGTCTTCATCTTCTCAGCCTCCCCACCCCACTCACCTTCCAGCCACTGCCTCATCACCTCTTATAAGCTCCCTCACTCCGCTCCCCTTCAATCTGCTGCTGTCTTCATCGTCTCAGTCTCCCCACCCCACTCACCTTCCAGCCACTGCCTCATCCCTCTTATAAGCTCCCTCAATCCGCTCCCCTTCCACCTGCTGCTGTCTTCATTGTCTCAGCCTCCCCACCCCACTCACCTTCCAGCCACTGCCTCATCACCTCTTATAAGCTCCCTCACTCAGCTCCCCTTCCATCTGCTGCTGTCTTCATTGTCTCAGCCTCCCCACCCCACTCACCTCCCAGCCACTGCCTCATCACCTCTTATAAGCTCCCTCTCTCCGATCCCCTTCAATCTGCTGCTGTCTTCATTGTCTCAGCCTCCCCACCCACTCACCTTCCAGCCACTGCCTCATCACCTCTTATAAGATCCCTCACTCCGCTCCCCTTCCAACTGCTGCTGTCTTCATTGTCTCAGCCTCCCCACCCCACTCACCTTCCAGCCACTGCCTCATCACCTCCTGTAAGCTCCCTCACTCCGCTCCCCTTCCATCTACTGCTGTCTACATTGTCTCAGCCTCCCCACCCCACTCACCTTCCAGCCACTGCCTCGTCACCTCTTATAAGCTCCCTCACTCCGCGCCCCTTCCTTCTACTGCTGTCTTCATTGTCTCAGCCTGCCCACCCCACTCACCTTCCAGCCACTGCCTCGTCACCTCTTACAAGCTCCCTCGCTCCGCTCCCCTTCCATCTACTGCTGTCTTCATCTTCTCAGCCTCCCCACCCCACTCACCTTCCAGCCACATCCTTGTCACCTCTTATAAGCCACCTCACTCCTCTCCCATCCACTACTGTCTTCATCTTATCAGCCTACCCCCACTCAGCTTCCAGCCACTGCCTCTTCACCTTTTATAAGCTCCCTCACTCCTCCCCCCTTCCATCCGCTACTGTCTTCATCTTATCAGCCTAACCCCACCCCACTCACCTTCCATCCACTGCCTCATCACCTCTTATAAGCTCCCTCACTCCGCTCCCCTTCTATCTGCTGCTGTCTTCATTGTCTCAGCCTCCCCACCCCACTCACCTTCCAGCCACTGCCTCATCACCTCTTATAAGCTCCCTCACTCCGCTCCCCTTACATCTACTGCTGTATTCATCTTCTCAGCCTCCCCACCCCACTCATCTTCCAGCCACTGCCTCTTCACCTCTTATAAGCCATCTCACTCCTCTCCCATCCGCTACTGTCTTCATCCTATCAGCCTAACCCCCACCCCACTCACCTTCCATCCACTGCCTCATCACCTCTTATAAGATCCCTCACTCTGCTCCCCTTCCATCTGCTGCTGTCTTCATCGTCTAAGCCTCCCCACCCCACTCAACATCCAGCCACTGCCTCATCACCTCTTATAAGCTCCCTCAATCCGCTCCCCTTCCATCTGCTGCTGCCTTCATCGTCACAGCCTCCCCACCCCACTCACCTTCCAGCCACTGCCTCATCACCTCTTATAAGCTCCCTCAATCCGCTCCCCTTCAATCTGCTGCTGTCTTCATCGTCTCAGCCTCCCCACCCCACTCATCTTCCAGCCACTGCCTCATCACCTCTTGTAAGCTCCCTCACTCCGCTCCCCTTCCATCTACTGCTGTCTTCATTGTCTCAGCCTCCCCACCCCACTCATCTTCCAGCCACTGCCTCATCACCTCTTATAAGCTCCCTCACTCCGCTCCCCTTCCATCTACTGCTGTATTCATCTTCTCAGCCTCCCCACCCCACTCACCTTCCAGCCACTGCCTCTTCACCTCTTATAAGCCATCTCACTCCTCTCCCATCCGCTACTGTCTTCATCTTATCAGCCTAACCCCCACCCCACTCACCTTCCATCCACTGCCTCATCACCTCTTATAAGATCCCTCACTCTGCTCCCCTTCCATCTGCTGCTGTCTTCATCGTCTAAGCCTCCCCACCCCACTCACCTTCCAGCCACTGCCTCATCACCTCTTATAAGCTCCCTCACTCCGCTCCCCTTCCATCTACTGCTGTCTTCATCTTCTCAGCCTCCCCACCCCACTCACCTTCCAGCCACTGCCTCATCACCTCTTATAAGCTCCCTCACTCTGCTCCCCTTCCATCTACTGCTGTCTTCATCTTCTCAGCCTCCCCACCCCACTCACCTTCCAGCCACTGCCTCATCACCTCTTATAAGCTCCCTCACTCCGCTCCCCTTCCATCTGCTGCTGTCTTCATCGTCTCAGCCTCCCCACCCCACTCACCTTCCAGCCACTGCCTCATCACCTCTTATAAGCTCCCTCACTCCGCTCCCCTTCCATCTGCTGCTGTCTTCATCGTCTCAGCCTCCCCACCCCACTCACCTTCCAGCCACTGCCTCATCACCTCTTATAAGCTCCCTCACTCCGCTCCCCTTCCATCTACTGCTATCTTCATTGTCTCAGCCTCCCCACCCCACTCACCTTCCAGCCACTGCCTCGTCACCTCTTATAAGCTCCCTCACTCCGCTCCACTTCCATTTACTGCTGTCTTCATTGTCTCAGCCTCCCCACCCCACTCACCTTCCAGCCACTGCCTCATCACCTCTTATAAGCTCCCTCACTCCGCTCCCCTTCCATCTACTGCTGTCTTCATTGTCTCAGCCTCCCCACCCAACTCACCTTCCAGCCACCACTTCGTCACCTCTTATAAGCTCCTTCAGAGGCAAGTGGCACAGAAAAGAGTGCAAGTGACCTACCTAACCAGGGAAGCACACAGTGCACCCCAATCACAACCCACACCTCAGTATAAAAGCACAGCACAGAGAGGCAGGTACACGTTCCCAAAATGGCCAATCCACAAGGCATCACATTGCTGCACCGAGTGATGAGGGGGAGGATATATGGGAGGATCAGCGTATTTCAACTGGCTGATGAAGAGGTTACCCAGAGGCACCTCTTCCCACCTCATATCATACTGGAGATGGTGAGTCAGTGGAAGGAGGCCCTTAGCACACCCACAATGCGAGCCCAGGTCATACCATCACTGGTCAAGGTACCGTCACCCAAAAGGCTCCTTTGAGATCACCAGTGGCATCACAGATGCTACCCAAGGTCTTCAACATGACCCTTCTATCTGCCAGGGTATACATAGGTACGCCTCAGAGCAGGATTAGTGAGGGCATTTTACACCAATGCTGGGTATTGTGCATTTCTATTGCCATTGATTTATGCTCCCATGTGGCCCTCCTACCCTTGCGGCCATTGAGCACTTGCACAGGGGTGAGAGGACATTAGGAAGTTGAACACTTTCCATGTGTCTGTCTTGCAATCACACTGACAGTTTCTACACAGTTATAGGAATGAAATGCATTATCCTACTCTACATCATCACAGTCATGGACATCGCTCCACGACATTCCTGAATCATGTGGCAAAACTAACACCTGCAACATTTAAATGGTGTGCACTTCCTCCCATGGGAAGTGATCCACTTTACAAAGTAAACTCACCCCGAAGCTGAAGTTTAAAAATATGCATGGGGCCTCATTACACGGTAGGCGGTAAGGGTTTACCGGTACCGGTATTTTACCGGTACCGGTAAACCCTTACCACCTTACTATGAGGTCCCTTTGCGGGTTGGGGAATTTAACGCCTGCTTTTTGCAGGCGTTAAAAACCAACCCGCAAAGGGACCAGGGAGCTAATTACGGTACCGCAATTTGCGGTACCGTAATTAGCGCCTTCCCCATTCCCATAGAGCCCTATGGGGCAAAAATGGGAATGGGGAAGGGCAATGGGGGAAGGGGGAATTACCGCCCCACCAACCTTGGAATAGGGCGGTAATTCCCCTTTCCACCAAGGCGGTGCCAGTATTTTACCGGCATGGACCAAGATGCTAATAGCACCTTGGTCCACCGCCATCCGTGTAATGAGGCCCATGGCCTTATTCTCAGACATATTATGCACATAAGACAAAAACAGAGAATGAACAGTAAAGAAATTGTCTGAAATATTTGTGTTTTTTAGGGTAGTTGCACTCTTTTTTGAGGCATCTGATGATGCACGTGGTTTTGGCACAATGTGATGCTCATTGTCAGCATTTGCACATAAAAGAGTGGCCATTTATATTTGTATTTTATTTTATTTATTGAGCGCTTTCACCGAAGCGCTTTACAAAAGTAAGTAACATCCAGTGAATAAAGTCCAACTATCAGCTCTTCCTTCTCAAAGGGATTCTACCTTTTCTCACTTTGCCTCAGAGGCTCAATGTGACTCAAGACCTGGTTCTCTCTAGACTTGACTACTGCAACAGCCTCCTCCTGAATCTTCCTTCTTCCCCTCTGCGACCCCTTCAGCTTATCCAGTACAGGCAGCCAGACGTATTCTTGGCCTTATGCCCAGGGACCGCATCTCTCCTGCACTAAAAAGTCTTCACTGGCTCCGGGTTGCTACACAGATTAAATTCAAATCCATCTGCATCATTCACAAGGCTGTCAGGGCCCAGAGACCACACTATCTTCAACAATATCTCACTAAATGCTATCCCTCTAGACTACTTCGCTCCCTGGCACCAACTCTTTGTGTGTAAAGTGTTTTGCTAAACAGGGTTGCTCACTTTCCTGGGATGGCTTTCTCCTTTGGAATAGCCTCCCACTGCCCCTGCACCTTGAGCAGAATCTTCTTAAATTCCGGACGCACCTTGAGACTTTCCTCTTTTCCTCCTCCTTCCCTCCTTCTCTCCTCTGCTAATCTCACAGATGCTGAATCGGTATTCTTGGCCCTTATGCATCTTCAGGGCCTTGACCTCCCACACCAATTCTTCCCAGCTACTGTCTTTCCACAGCACGTTGCATCTACCCCCTATTCCCTCTTCCTTTCTGCACTTGCACGTTCTGAATACTCACAAGGCATCATAGGTTCGGCCCCTTCCATCTTACTCCCTTCTCTTAAATATTGTGTTGTAATTTCCCATGTATTTCCCACTCTCCCTCCCTCCCTGCCCTGTGGGTGCTTTGAAACAGTATGTTCTTATTGTATAAGCGCCTAACAAGCAAACAATAAATAAATAACAAACGGTACAGTATAATGAATAATGATTTGCAGTCGACTATGCGTAACATAAGGAGATTAGACTTAAATTTGAGAACGGAAGATATTATAAGTAGCAGAAGCACGTATAGAAAGTGGAAGTGTATTCACGCACTTCGGAACGAGAAGTGAGAATGAACGGGAACTGGAGGAGGCACAAGGCGGCTTTGGAACAGGGAGAAGAAATGAAGACTCAGGTCCTCATTACAAGTATGGTGGTAAGGTAACAATGGTGCCAGTAGTGGCACCGTCACCGTTGCTACCGTACCGCCATAGTACGAGCTGTGCTCGCGGGTGCCTTCCAGCCCGCCAGGTCTGACTTGGCGAGCAGAGCGGCACCTGCGAGCACACCAAGTCGGACGCACCGGCACCGTTGTAAACGGTGCCGGTTGTTAAAACAGATTTCTGAACTCTGTCCTGGTGGCGCAGAAGTTCAGAAGGCCAACCTAATTACTTGGAACAGGGTAACCTCTGGACGAGCCAGACCAATCAAGGTAGCGATCGCGGCGGTCAAGACTAGGTCTCAAGAGGGGTGAGGGTGACTGAAAGCCCGCAATGAGCACTTACAAACTACTCCAAACAGTTGTTATATAAAAAATATATAGACATTTATTTCAAGGCCTTTAAAACAATGACCGTAGCGAGAAAATCACAATATCACGATAGTAAACCAACACATACCATATCAACACAATATATATACAAATACGACAGTCTCAAGCGTTATATGCACGAAATGTGTAGTCCACCTAAAAGGGAAGGAAAACAGGCAGTGCGAAATAATGCTTAGACCCAGTTCGCCTTCAGAGGCACCTAACTAGATGGAAGCCCGAGCCCTGCGAAGAGTGGAGCCTTATGCTCAAAAGTACCTGCACGCGCTGGTGCCAACGGGCAAAGGGAGAAGCTCTTCGAGGGAAATCAGGCAGTTCAGTTTAGTGCACAAAAGAAGAAGAACAAGTTCTGCGACTCAAGCGCAGCCTCCACAGTGGGCAGAAGCAGAGCACGAGTACGGACAAGGGTGCTGTTTTACACAGCGGGGAAAAGCAATGGGCTCCTGCACGAGGGCGACCAGATCCTATCTATGCTACTCACCGGTCCCCGATGCAAGCAGACCCAGGCTTCTCCGCGTCAGTTTCAGCAGCTGGGAGGTTCAGAAGAGCAGGGAACGCCTCGTCGTCGTGTTGAGTAAAAAGACGTCCCAATCGAAGAAACCCGCACAGTTTGTTACCACAGCAGGGCAACGGAGCGGCCGTGTGTATCTGAGCCAAATGTACACTACTCACTTCAGACCTGGGAACGCCAAGTGTACGAAGCGTGTGAGAGTGACAAGGACTCGAAATACTACACAACCTGGCGGCGGTTACAGAGCAAGACTCCCATGTAAGCTGGTCAGTCAACTGGATGGCCCAGAGATGCTTCCGAAGGCTTACTGGCAGGAGATGGTGAAGATGCCGAGAATAGCTGTTCCCGCTATTCAAAGGGTCGAAGTACCAGTACAGGCCTTCTGGTTCGATCAAAGGTGAAAAGGGTTTCACAAGGCGACAGCAGTGCAGAGGAGAAGTCCTTCAGCGGGTCACCAGCGATTCCTCGGTCCAGCCTCTTGGTTGCAGGATACTTGGCTCCTGTATTCCTTTGTTCGTGAGAACTCAGGAGATCGACATGGTAGTGGTGTTTCCAGCCCCCTCTTATCCACGGTTCCCTTCGCGCCAAAACGGAGGGGACCCAATGGGAGATCCGCTCATCAACACTCACACCATTCGTGGACCAATCACGGACCACGGTGGTCCCAGGCATTCACACCACCCTAGACTCTCTGGCACCCAGGATGTGTATTGGGACCAGACATCCCAGCCCACATCCTGGAGGCACACACAAGACATGTAGAAGCCCGCGAAAGCATCCGTGTTTCGCGGGAAAGTACATGCCCAAATAAGGAAGGCCCCGGGTCGGCTCGACCTGGGGAAGGTGAAGGGAGCAAGACGGTCAGCGGACAGGACAAAGGAGCCTCGTGGTCTGGCCATTTTGGGAGCCAGGCCACCATTTTGGGTTAAGCGCGAGAAACGCACTTAGAACGCCAAAAGGAGCTCAAAACACAAGAAACGATCGCTGCCACCATTCCCGTCCCTGAATTACTTGCACCGATCAGATACAATCCTAAACGAGTATCTAGCGCCTGTAGAAGGCTAGAGACCCAAGAGAGCTGTAACTTAGCTTACAGTGCCCTCTTGTGTCATGTTGCAGGAAAGCCGCAACATGATAAAAGAAACTACGGGAAACAGCGTTCCCCGGTAGTGACTGTCTTAAGGGCATGTCAGTTTCCCCGTAAGAAAGGAGCGAAAGCCCAGAGGAGTGCGGCAGAAGGCTGCACTTCTCTGGCAAAGTCGAGAACAAGGTGAAAAACAACAGCAAAAAGTTTAGGGGTTGCCACATGGAAGGAAAATTACCTACAATTACGAAATCTTTCCTAACACCGGTGCATCTGACGGCCCCATTCCCATTGAGCCCTATGGGGCTCAAATGGGAATGGGGATTACCAGTTGCGGTACCCGCGAAAGGGCAATTACCAGGTCCAGCGGGGCCAGATACCCCAGTAATTGCCCATTTGCAGGCGCCCGGACCCGGTTTCCAGTTTGGAGGTAGCCTTGCCGGTTTCACCTTAGCGAGCAGGTCCAGTCGTGAAGTAGTTTAGGATCTAGCGGTGGTATGCAGGTCCAGCTGCCAAAAGACCTGGCCAAAGGATTGACTCTGCCATATCTGAGAAAATTGTCAACGTTGGCAGAGTGAAAGTATCTTCATCGTCACAAGACTAAGTGACGTTCAAGAAATTATCACCAGCGACTCATGACAACACCAAGAGCGCAACCAAGACATGCTTCTGGTGTGGGTATGAGTTCCCGCATGAGGGCATGTGCCCTGCTTTAGTTAAAAGATGTGCTGCCTGTGGAGGCGATGACCACTTCAGGACTATATGCAGGAATGCCCCCACGTCGGCACAACATGGGACATCGCTGAGGAATAGCAGGTGACACCCAAAATATTGCCCTGATGACCGGAAGCCAAGCCATGAGTACTGGAAATATCGCCCAGCTGAAGGAGAAGCGGACAGGCAGCCATATTGATGGTCATTCAGGGCTCCTGACAGGAGGAGAACCTACAAAACAAGACAGAACGTGCGATATGTGAAAGTAAGATCCCACTATGGAAGCAAATCATCTTCCTCCCCGGATGATCATGGAAGATGGGTTATATGTGGGCACTGCGCAACGTGACTGCCAAAGAACACAGCTCCTTGCTGGTCCTCCAGGTAAATGATACCCCGATTGAAATTCTGATTGACACTGGTATGACAGTAAATGTCATGAGTGAAGAAGCATACGACTGGCTCCCACACCCACTGAAGCTGAGAACATCCGGATGGATATATACCCATACGGCTCCAACACCCAACTACCGTGCAAGGGGATGTTCACCACAGTCAGCACCCACAAGTGCCACACACCTCGCATCCAGGTACACGTACTCTCCATCGAAGCAAGCAGTGGGTGCATCCTGAGTTTCCGCACAGCCATTGACATGGGCCTTGTTCACATCTTATACAATGTGATGTCTCATAAATATTCGACCCCAGACGGGGATGCCATGAAGGCATTCCCCAACCTCTTCACAGGTCTCAGCAAATGAAAGTACTACAAGGTGCACCTCCACATCGATCCAACAGTCAACCCTGTTGCTCAGCACTATTGATGCATCCCCATAAATATCCAGAAACAGGTGGAAGAGGAGGTCAGGTGCCTACTGGACCTAACATCATCGAGCCGGCAGTTGGGCCGACCCTGTGAGTCTCACCAATTGTGCCTGTCCTGAAGAAGTAGGCCAAAGGGTTCATTTGCCTTTGTGTAGACATGCGCCATCCGGATGTAGCCATACAATGAGAACGCCACCAGTTCCCCAGAATCACGGACATGATCCACCTTCTCAATGAGGCGGCAATATTCTCAAAGCTGGACCTCAACAAGGACTACCACCAGCTGGAACTTGCCCCAGAATCACATTATATAATCAAATGTGTGACTCACATGGTTCCCTATAGCTACAAATGGCTGAAATTCGGGATATCCTCTGCAGCAGAAATTTTCCAAGAGGAGGTCCACCAGATCATTAAACATATCACAAACTGCCTAAATTATAGTGATGATATTTTAGCATTTGGCAAAACCTTCCAGGAGCGTGATGACACTCTGCACCAGGCCTGCATGGCGCTTCAAGCTGCCTGGGTGACTAAGAACAAGTGAGAGTTCAGGAAATGCACTTTGATGTTCTTCAGGCACATATTTTCTGATAGAGATATGCGCCCCGACCCTGACAAAGTCGCGCCCTTAAAAGGGGCCACAAGTCCAACGAACATATCTGACCTGAGATTGTTCCTAGGGCTCGCAAGCTATTGCTCCCGGTATCTGGAGAGCTATGCCACAGTGAGCACCCCACTTCGAGAGCTGACCAGAGACAAACAGGACTTCAGTTCATCTAAAGAGACAGAGATGATGGTTGATGCCAGCCCTGTGACCCATGGAGCAGTGTTGGATCAGTATGACCCCAAGACCCCGCACATTAAGAGAGTAGTGTCCTATGCTAGCTGCAGTCTGACAACCACGAAACAGAAATACTCATATGCTGAAAAGGAGAGTTTAGCGGTTGTCTTGGCCTGCAATAATTTTCATCTTTTCCTGTTCTGAAAGGCTTTCACTGTTGCCTTGGACCACCAGGCCCTACTTACTATCTATGGGAACCCAAAAGCCTATGTGCCCATGTGCATTGCTAGATGGGACAACCGGCTACAGGACTACAAGTTCACCATCTGCCACATTACATGCAAGGATAGCAATCCAGCGGATTATCACTCACCCCTTCCAACTGGGACACAACAACCCAAACACTCTAACGCAGACGTCTATCTACACTACGTCATCCACCAGATGAAGCCGTTCCCTGTAGAGTGGAAGACACTCCAACATGAATCGGCAGCCGATGTGGCCATTGCCATCATCGGACAGTGCATTGGCCAAATAAGAAAGAAGCATGCCAAAGAAATGGCCAAACAGCTCGATGCCTTGCACATGGCGGTGGTGCAGGAGGAGCTCACCATAACCAAAGACCATGTTGTCATGAAGGGGTGCAAGATTGTTCTTCCCAAGTTGCTGCGCCAACAAGTCATGGATCTGACACATGAAGGGCATCACGGGGTGGTCCACACAAAGAAGCTGCACCGTCAAAATATTTTGTTCCTGGGACTAGAAAAACAGGTTGAAGAAACCCTGAAGACTGTGCCATCTTTTGCGTGGTAGCTCCACTTGCATGACCGAATCTTCTACATATGTCTCCACTACTGGAGGGAATATGGGAAGAGATGGTGATTGACTTCTTTGGCCCATTCCGAGATGGCACATGCCCCTGGTGGTGATGTATGAATATTCAAGATTTCCACAGGTACAGATCATCTGCTCCACGGCAGTGAAGCACATTATATTAGCCCTAGATCGCATACTGAGAGCATATGGCATTCCAAAAGTCATCAAGTCAAACAGCGGCCTGCCGTTTACCAGCCTAGACTTTTCCAACTTCGCACAATATAATGGGTTCAAACAACACAAGATCACACCCCTCTGGCCCCAAGCCAATGGCATGGTTGAGCGGTTCATGGAAAACATCAAGAGGGTGTAGCAGGTTGGCCATGAGTCTCACAAACCTTTTTAGCAAATATTGTACCAACTCTTAAGACTACTGGCACACTCCTCGCAACACCACGGGCAGGTGCGCAGCAGACCTCATGTTCGGCCGGAGAGTTTTTACTCCCAAGGCCCATGTGATGAAGAGTCTACACTATTCGACAAAGAAATCTGAAAAGTGCACTCGAGAGAGAAAATGAAGATGAGGGTAGCAGCATATGAAAGAAGGGGTGCTCGAGAAAATACAGTTATAGTAGGAGACAGATTGGTGGTACGCCAGTCGCAATGTAAGAAAGAAGATTCCAGGTTTGCACCCAGACCCCTCACTGTCACACAAGTGAAAGGCACCATGATTTTGGTAAGAGACGCAGAAGGCCGCAAGATCAATCAAAACACATACCACTTCAGGAAGTACCGAGGAACCCTGGAGGAGTGTGATGAGCCATGGGATGAACCCGCAGGGGTTATGTCCCAGGGAGATTTTGATGAATCTTGCTTGGGAGATGGTGAGATGTCTGAGGAAGAATGGAGAGACATGGAGTTTAGCACCCCGAGACGCAGTCTAGCTCGACCACGTGAAGAACGACCGGTCAGGGCCAAGACTAAATCCATAAGACTTAGAGAAGAAATGGGTTGACATTTTATCTATTTGTTTAAGAAGGGGGATGGTGTCATGTTGTTAGACATCCTGCTCATTGTGTGTGGGTGGGGCTAGTGTGGGGGAAGCCCGTGGGGAAGTGACATACGAAAGCAGGAAGTCTTCATGGTGGGATGTTAGTTAAAAAAAGCAGCCCCGATCGTTCGAGCGGCGCTTTTGTTTTACTCAAACCTGACATCCTGCTGACTCGTCTTCTGTTACCTGCAACATCAGCACTTGGCACTGCGAGTCCAGGGGGACTCTTGCCTTTTCAGCCCGCGCTCGCTTCCTGGAGGAGGCGGAGCCCATCGGCGGTCACGTGACCTATCACGTGACTTGATCACAGTTTAAAAAGCAGCCCTGATCGTTCGAGCGGCGCTTTTGTTTTACTCAAACCTGACATCCTGCTGACTCGTCTTCTGTTACCTGCAACATCAGCGCTTGGCACTGCGAGTCCAGGGGGACTCTTGCCTTTTCAGCCCGCGCTCGCTTCCTGGAGGAGGCGGAGCCCATCGGCGGTCACGTGACCTATCACGTGACTTGATCACAGTTTAAAAAGCAGCCCCGATCGTTCGAGCGGCGCTTTTGTTTTACTCAAACCTGACATCCTGCTGACTCGTCTTCTGTTACCTGCAACATCAGCGCTTGGCACTGCGAGTCCAGGGGGACTCTTGCCTTTTCAGCCCGCGCTCGCTTCCTGGAGGAGGCGGAGCCCATCGGCGGTCACGTGACCTATCACGTGACTTGATCACAGTTTAAAAAGCAGCCCCGATCGTTCGAGCGGCGCTTTTGTTTTACTCAAACCTGACATCCTGCTGACTCGTCTTCTGTTACCTGCAACATCAGCGCTTGGCACTGCGAGTCCAGGGGGACTCTTGCCTTTTCAGCCCGTGCTCGCTTCCTGGAGGAGGCGGAGCCCATCGGCGGTCACGTGACCTATCACGTGACTTGATCACAGTTTAAAAAGCAGCCCCGATCGTTCGAGCGGCGCTTTTGTTTTACTCAAACCTGACATCCTGCTGACTCGTCTTCTGTTACCTGCAACATCAGCGCTTGGCACTGCGAGTCCAGGGGGACTCTTGCCTTTTCAGCCCGCGCTCGCTTCCTGGAGGAGGCGGAGCCCATCGGCGGTCACGTGACCTATCACGTGACTTGATCACAGTTTAAAAAGCAACCCCGCTCACCCTTGCGGCGTTAAGCCCGGCGCGGAGTAAAGGGCGTTGCCTTCTTATTCTTACAAGAACTGTTTTGCTGCTGTTTGGCTCTGAGAGGCATAGACATCGAGTTTCGTCACACAGCCAAACTCCTTTACTTCCCGCCACCTAGAAACAAGGTATCTTGATAATTGATTAAACTGTGAATATTTTATATCTTGACTCGGATGAGCTAGTAGAAGTAAGTGAACCTGTTATTAACTATTTTTAATCAAAATCATACAACAAGGTGCTCATTTTAAAAAGTTCTATCTAAAAACTACTCTATACTTAAAAGTGATGAAACTTCGTAGCAATCCGACTGAAAATGATCTGAAGACACCTGAATGGGAAGAGCCTATTATATCAACCATGATACTCGATGACACACCGATGAGCACACAACTAGATTTTGCGCCACCATCTTCCTCTAATGTAGTGCCTCTACAAACCACAGCACACATTCATTTAGAGTCGCCTATTTTAACTTCTAATAGAGCACACGCGACTCCTGAAGCTTGTCCTCCCCTAACTGAAAACTGGAAAAGAGGACTCGAATTTACTGTTACAACATCTAAGATACAGAAAAAAATCGACGATCACTTCGGTGGTAAAAAAATTCTCAAAGAAGCTGCCCCGGTAATCATTCATGATGAATCCGCATCCACTAAAGCCGTTCCTGCTCCAATATTACCAATCTCCAATATACCCACCCACCCCCTCAAGAAGTTAAATCTATCAAATTCAGATGGGAGTCCAGAATCTTTATCCTCTGATCAAGATACCAATTTACTAATGCCTCATACCCCGTCTGAAGTTCAAATTCTGCAGGACGAGCCTTTTCGAAGTCCATCTGGTCCATCTGCACATACTCTACATGCTCTTAGCTATGTTCTAAATTCTTTAGTCTCTGTCTTTGAATTGCTAAAGGGTGAAGTTCAGTCACAGACAGGCTCCCTTATTGAATTAACTAAAGAAGTTGCTGTTTTGGATGGTGCGATGATAGGTTGTTGCAATCTTATCAACAACAATCTTCTGCAACAAATACAAGAACTCAAAGTAGAATCAGCAAAACAAGGAATGAATCTCTCTGCCATTCAGAGATCCATGGCTCTTAAAAATACTTTAGAAGAATCCAATAAAAATTCACTTCAGGAGCTTCTCAATCATATACAAAATTCTATTATCAAAGCTCCGTCTTTACTCCCTCAAGCCACTAATAATGACATATGCCAGCCTTTAGATGATACTCCCTTGTCTGAGTCAATTCTCGACGAATTTCGAAGACTGGCCAATGTAAGTATCGAGTGTGAAAATGAGAATATCTTAAACACACATATAACAATTGATCCGGTCCCCATCAATGAAGAGCAATCTGTGGTGCATACTCCATGTCCACAACAACCCACGTCATCAGGAGGAAAGAAACAAAGAAAAAAAGAAGCAAGAAGGAAAAAAAGATTACGTGACCAAGGCATCAACATGAAACACAAGAAAAAACACACCTCTCAAAAAATTGTTAAGAGCACTACCACAATCAATAAACAAAATCAAGAGGTAATTCTTTCCAATGATATGGAGAGGGTAAAGAAAACAACATTGATGACATCAACAAGTTCACAAACCACCAAAGTGACCTTTGATCAATCCACAGAATTTTCTACATCATCACCACAGAAAACTTTAAAAATAGCTCCAATTTTCCTTCGGAAAAGTCTCTTAAAAAATGTTTTATCATCTCCACCCAGTAGTACTGTTAATCAAACTAAAGAGGCTCCGCGGACCATTGCCCCCATATTTCTAAAAAAGCATCATGGTCACAATCAATCACCAACATTAGATCATGAAATAGAAATAAAACTTGGCACTGGTAAATTTAAAACTCTACTTCCATTTCATTCAAATGAAGTATATGTTGCAAACGCAAGCCAACGACCAGATGCGATTTCAACATCACTCACTCATGAACGAGAACCTGTTGTCTCTAACTCTCGTACAACCTTTGATTCAAACAAAAGTACAACTTCTTTGCCAGACAAGAAAGAAACAAAAAACATGGTCCACCCAAAAAATTGCGGTATCTCTATGGCGAAGCGATCGATCAAGTCCTCAGTCACTTCGCAGAAACGCATAGTTTTGGCATCCAAAGCAATCTCTAAAAAATACCACTTACAGACTTTGGCACGTCAAGATAATGCTAACAATGATCAAGGGGAAACCACCATTGCTGCTAAACATCATGTAAAATCCAATCTAGATAGCCTGGCTATCACTGTGGATAGTTCAGAGTACATTCCACCATCTATACAAAATAAATCTAAAAAGCAAATCAATCATAATCTTCTTTTACACGGATCTTCCCAGCAGACCTTAGAAGAACATAGAAAGGAGATTCGGTGTGCAGTAGACGCATATATGTCAGCACAACCAGCACAAAAATACTTTAGACACTACGACCCAACTTCCAACTTCTCTCTTCATGGTCAAGAAACCTCTATTCCAAGACTAGAAATCCCTCGTTAAGCCTGTGAGGCTGAAATTGGGACTGCTATGACTCAACTTGTATCCCAGCATTCTCTTGGACTTAACCACATTAAAGCCAATAGTCAAACCTCCATAATCAATCCATCACTAATGGAAAAAACAATGCCTGATACAAACATTGCGCTATAAGACAAACATCTTTTAACAGCACTGGGACCACAACTACAACGACTAATTGAAACAACCATAGCAAATTCTTTAGATAAACAAGTTTCACCAGAATCGATTCCAGCTAAGTCTGACCCTGTACTGTTACAGAACAAAAAATTACTTAAAAATGATCCCAAACGACCAGCATTGTATTCATTGATCATTGCTTGTCGTCAACCTCCAAATGTGCAATACGATCTAAATCGCAGCTCCATACTTACCATCTTTGCTGAAATCCCTGAATTAGAAGATATACAATCAAATGACATTCAGTTGGTAGAGTTTGAAGATGCCCAGATTCTCTCTTCAGTAAAACTGTGGATAAACTCTAGAGTGGTTGTCAACACCATATGGTTAGCTAAGAACCATCTATATGATTTAGGTTTTGTCGTCGAAGTCAGTCATCTCTCATCTAAAACTCCGACGACAAAATCCTCGTCTCTAAATGACACTCATGAGAAGAACTCTGAAACAACCATCACCCAGGACTCCTCAGTTGTCTTTAGAAAGTCTTGCAATTGCCAGTTAACTCATAATAAGCACTAGCTAGTTACAACTAAGCCTCGAACTCATGTCTCTCTTACTAGTTGGAATACGAGAGGGTTTCGTCATCTATTGAATACTGTTGAATTAAGCCTTGATGACGTTGATATAGCCACGCTCCAAGAAACCTGGCTCACTAGTGTCCCAACTTGGGACAATTATAATATACACACAAACTTAGCCCATAAATCGAATCATGGACGACCGACGTCAGGGCTTCTTATAGCTGTTAAACAAAATCCTCTTATTGAATCTGAACATTGGTCGTCTCCAAATTGTTTCCAACAGATGATAAAACTTAAGATTGGTGAATCAATACATGCCTTAATAAACGTATATTGGAACCCTACTAGTATTTCCGACCATTTATTCATGAGAGACATGAATTCTTTAATGCAATTGGTGAGTCTTGACAACACTATAAAACATATTATTATAACAGGGGATCTAAATTTGCATTACTTTGATCGTTATAAAACTTGTAATAGATTGATATTATGGAACCACTTCATCGAGGCACATAATCTTCAAATGCTAAATGGATCATTTATAGATGACATTCCCCCACAGCCAACGTGGCATAGAGGTCAGTTCTCAGCCATTATCGATTATATCTATGTAAGTCAATCTCTCATTTCACAAGTCTCTAAGTTTAAAGTAAATCCCTCAATTTTGAGTGATCATAATTGCCTCTCTATGCACTGGAATATAATTGATTCGATAAGCGTTCAGACCACTAATAACACCTTAGATTTCGTAACTGTCAACAATGGTGGTAATCGCCTATGCTGGAGTGACACTTCTCTAAAAAGATTTAATCAATTCTATGCCAGATTAACCTCTGAAGCCAATACACATTCTCAGACACAAACGCCTTACCATAAAGTAATGCAACTTTTTCAACACAAAGCTAAAAAATGTATGTTGTCTAGTACTCGCACTATGCATGTATTCGACAGAATTGTGGAAGCTGCAAAAACACTATATCGCTCGAAAAAGCGACAAGCTTTGAAACTGCCGCCCAATTTACGAAATATTGTCAATTCTCAACTAAGGACAAATTATAAAAATTGGCTAAGATCATACCGAGCGATTCTATATCAAAATGACAGCTCCAACATGCTAAACATGATAGCAGGAAAGAATACCTCACAAATTTGGTCGATAATTAATAAGGTGACTACAAATCACCAAATAACCCAGCAATCTAACAATGTGTCTGAACAAGCATGGATTACGCACTTTTCTAATTTATACATGCCATGTTCAAACATAAATAAACAAAACCTGCCACAATTAACAAAACATTTTACTTTAACTTTTGATAAAGAAGATATATTATTTTTCATAAATAAAGCAAGCGCATCTCGAGCTCCGGGTCCTGATGGACTTTCGAATTTCACGTTAAAGCAGCACCCCGAAATTTGGTCTGAGATATTATACAATATGTTTTTAAATATAATTCAGACACAATTAATCCCGGATTCATGGAAGCGTTCAATTATTCTTCCAATTTACAAAAAAGGAAATAGATCTGATCCAGCAAGTTACAGACCCATCGCCTTGTTGGATGCCCCGGGAAAGATTTTCAATCGTATTGTACTCCGGGACCTAAATAATTGGGCTTCTAATTTAAAAACGAGAGATCCTTTTCAAGCGGGTTTTGTGACAGGCTTAGGAACAGCCCCAAATATCATGACCTTAAATATGTTGAAATCACAGTGCATAGTTCGAAATAGCCTGCTATATTTGGCCTTCATCGATTTCAGGGTCGCTTTTGACTCTATTGACCGTCAATTGCTTTATCAAAAATTAACTCGCTTTTCATGTCCCTCTTCTTTAATCTCCATTATAAAACAACTTCCATCTAATACCTCAATCCAAGTTCGCCTCACAATGGAAGGCCTGCTTTCTAAATCAATTCTTACTGGCAGAGGCCTTAAGCAAGGCTGCATTCTGGCATCTTTCTTATTCAACTTGTTTATTCTTGATCTTGGTGAATCTTTTGTAGATATAATTAGTGATGCACCAAAATTGGGCCTTCAACGCATAACATGGTTATTATATGCGGATGATTTAGTCCTCTTATCCCAAACCCCTAAAGGGCTACAGAATCTATTAGATAAACTATATGCATATTCAACACAAAATAATCTTATAATTAACCAAGAGAAAACGCAAATAGTTGTTTGTCAAAAAGTTAACAACAGCTCTCGTGCGAAAAAATATAAATGGCATCTAAATAAAATCACCTTAATGAATGTTGAAAACTATAAATATCTAGGCTTGACCATTTATAACACACCAAGTGAAAAAGCCTATATTATCACCCTTAATTCCAAACTTGACACACTGAAATCACAAGCCAATATACTTGTGTATCGTTATGGTAAATTCTCATACACTCACATCATGACCTTTTATCAAACGAAAGTAGTTCCGATTTTATTATATGGAATTGACACCAAACTCCCTATCAAAAGCAACATATGGGACTTATGTGAAGCACGGTTTTGGAGATCTGTTTTAAAACTTCCGAATTGTGCCCCACTCCCCATGATTCGTTTTGAAATGGGTTTGGTCTCACTGTTTTCACAATTAATATGGAAAATGTGTGCACTATTCAGGAAATGTTTGTTAGGGTTGGCTAAAAATAACATCTTAAGCACAGTAGCGTATTATCTTGCTAACTCCCAAGATCTTTTTCCAACTAGATGGCGAACTTGTGTATTAAACGCCCTAGCAGATGCAAGTATATCGCTTGAGACACTCCTCACGAACCCTGATCGAGCCAAGATAAAGCTGTTCCAATATGATTGGATATGCAATACGGCCAAATGCTGCGCATACAAAGATTTTAGTGAACAATGGTTTGGACAAAAAAAGCTGCGCACTATGGCAGACTATTTAGTCAAATTCCCAGCGCCACATACGAGACAACAATATCTACGATTTAGGTTTAACTTACTACCGACAAGAGAAATAATGGCAAGGCGAGGGCTGATCTCAAAACATTTAAATTATTGTCGTTTTTGTGAAATCTCTGACGTTTCTGAGACTTTAAAGCACCTGTTAGTGACCTGCCCAGCTTTAACATTAATAAGAAATCTTTTTTTTTCCAATCTATTGTGTGCTTATGTCCCTATGGATGAAAATGAAATTTGGATCAGACTATTCAGGAGCACAAAATTATCTATTAGAGTTGCAATAACACAATTCTTAAATGCTATTTTATCTAATGATAACAATGATATCGAATGAGCTTTTCTTTACTCATGTTTCCAATTTGTTACATATATTGTGAAATTCAGGTGATCAAATAATTTTACATTTTTATGATTAATGATCCAATGTGGAAGTGTAATTGAATATTGATAATTGTGTTTTCATATATTTGAAAGGTTGATTTTATCAGCTATACCAAATAAAAAAAATAAAATAAAAAATAAAGGTGGAGTTGAAGCCAGACATCCCTGTGCGGGTCTCCGTTCTTTGCGTGCACTGCGCCACCACTAAATGTGCCCGTGTCCCAGTCCGCCCACCTGCAAAAGATTAACAGAAAGTCGGTTAAAGGGAGAGAACGGAGGACGATTGGACAGAGAGGACAGAGAGTATAAGAAAGGAGAGTGGAGGAGAGGGGGCAGCTGGGGGAATCAGAATCAAGTTGGAGAAACCCAGGAGGAAGGTGGGGAGAGATAAAGAGGAGTGCAGACACATTACTAAGAAGGAATGCCAGCAAGGAGGAGGAAGGTTTGAACAGAGAGGTGGTGGAACGGATGCATGTGGTGTAGAAGGAGGATAGAGCAACAAGGACGGAGAACATCAGGGTGGGATCCCAGGAACACGTTTTTTAATGAATGGTGGAGGAAGAAGAGGACAAAAGGGTGGCATTACAGTGGGGTGGCACAGGGCTGGGTGGGGCAGGACAAGCAGATCGTCCCCCTTGGGAATGAGCCCATTGAAGGCCATAAAGGAAGTGGCTAGTGCAGGTGAGATGGAAGCGAACACTAACACCCTCAGTAAGGGAGGTGGCAAGAGAACTCTGTAGGGAAGACCTAGCTTGTGGTGATCCCAACTGACTTGGTGGAGGATCTGGAGTTCCAACAGTCTAGGCCCAACTTTTGAACCAGTTTGCATGAACTGCAGTGTTACGTCTGGGCACTACCTTGCCCTGAAAAGATGGGGTCCACCAACTATAAGATGAAAAGTAGATGAAGTAGGTCCTGGCTATCAACTGCAGAGAAAGAGGTTCAGGGACACTTAAAACACTAAGACTGCGGGGACCTTTCAATGCAGCCTGCCAAAGGGGCAGATCTCCAGTAGAATAGGGGAGAGAAGTGAAACTACTCTTCAGCTTCTATGTGTATGTAGGTTTTATATAGTGTAAGCCTGGGTATGAAGCAATTGGGTGCTGTATATATTGTTACGGGGAACATATGAGGTAGGGATGGGGAGGTTACACTAGGTGTCATGGGATGTTTGAGTCATGGGGTTTGGATGTGGTGAATTAATTCAAAGTTGCACAGGTGGCAGCACAAACTCCCAGACTCTGAAAGAAGGTTCAAGGATCTCTGTCTGCAATTTGTGGCATGCCTACCTCCAATACCGGTACCGCCTCCGGTTTGGTGAAAGGGGACTTACCGGTCCCTTCCGAGCTCGGCGGGACCAGTAAGTCCCCATTCACCAAACCATTCCCCATTCCCATTGGAGCCCCCATAGGGCTCAATGGGAAGGGGGAAGGCGTCAATAACGGTACCGCAATTTGCGGTCCCGTTGTTGACCCCGGTAACCCTTTGCAGGTCTTGTCCTTAACGCCTGGTAAAACCAGGCGTTAAGGGAGGGACTCGCAAAGGGTACTCGGAATAGGGCGCAAAGGGATTACCGGCACCGGTGTCCTTACCGGTGCCCGGTATCCCTTTGCGCCCAACTCATAATGAGGCCTTTTCACTTTTTAGTCGCTCTTCCGACCTTCCCCTGCTTAAGAACTTCATTCCGGATGTTAAATAGGGATATATACATGGATTTGTGACCATTGTTCAAAAATGCTATTAAGATCGGAAACATAGTGGCCATATACATTCATATAGCGTGGGCCATGTTCCTTACACACAGTAAGAATGTGTTGGGCGGTCGTCAATTTGCCTGGTAGCCACATGAACGGCAGCCGCTCCCCTCTTTAGGGACTCCCTGCTCAGGACCAGTACTAGCCAGCACTGGTAGTCTACCGATTCTTAGTAATAGAAGGAGTCTGAGCAGTTCGGGTGAGGCACAGAGTTGAACATATCCTTGCGGTATTTTGTTGTGGACAAGGTGGTCTATTATGGTGCAATAGCTAGTATGACTAGCAAGGTGTTCATAATTTATGCACCAATCCCATTGCTCAGCTTACGGGTAGGCTTCTTAATCATCTCTGGCAAGCTATCTTCCCACACTGGCTTCCAACCAATCATTTCAAAGCTCACCTGGGCGAGAGATGTCACTGTATTAAGGGCATTGGAAGCAGGCTGTTGACCCAATAGGTTTAACAATGGGCAGACTGTGGACAGACTGGGGCCTTATGGGATTTTAAATATAACAACATTCTCCACTCCACTAGTAGTAAGCAGGGTGTAATAACCTTTTTGTACCGTCAACATGTCGCTGTCAATCATTTTCTCAATCCCATCTGCTGTCAAGGAAACCACCATAGATAATAGCTTTCCGGCCTGAAAGATGAAGTGGGTTCCTGCTTTATTGATACTTCTTTCAGTCCATCGTATCCTTCTACCGGCAACATTCCTTTCCAATTCCCCAACCTGCCCTTTATGCCCTGGACCATTGTTTCCCAGAATAATGAGGGTAAGTATAGAGTGATGGCTAGAGGTCGTTTCGGAAATATCTAGCTTCTGAACATAATTAAGAGCTATCAAATTGCAGTAATCCGTTTCAGTCTCAGACCTCCAGGTATTTCTCCCTGAAATATCACCCACTACTCTTCAATTCAGGAGGCAACAGTCCCATGCTGTCATGGTATCTACCAATATTTTCCCTTCAGGTGCGTCTTTTGCTTCAGTGCCAATCTCAGACCTACCTTTGACGAAATCAGTTTCTTTGATTTTATTTAGAGATTTGCATCTTGCGTTAAAGACCCCCCTCCCACGTAATTATGTGCTTGTTCGTCTGAGCCTTTAGCATTCCCTAAGTTATTTTTCTGGAAACGCTATATTGACAATGTCTTTGCCGTTTGGAAAGGCAGCAGAACAGAATTACAACAGTTCTTTGAATGCCTCAATCAATGCCACAAGCACATTAAGTTCACACTGGAAGTAGGAGAACCATCCCTACACTTCTTGGATGTCATGGTGACCCTAACCAATAATGAATTGTGCACCACCATTTATCACAAACCTGCAGACATGAATAACACCCTACACTTTGGGAGCTTTCACCCTAAACATCTTAAAGAGAGCCTCCCATGTAGTCAGTTTTATTTATTTATTTATTTTCATTTTTAAAGCGCTCACACAGCCCGCTGTTTGTTTTTTAGATGCGTAATTGTTTTTTTTTTGTCTTAGTTGCGTATTTATAACGCGCTTAAATACCCAGAGGTTTCTAATCGAACCTGTGTTGCTTTGTGTCATCTTGCTTCCAAGGCGAACACGTTGACGCTGGACTATCCTCCCGGGACTTAGACTTAGACTAAAGACAATGGTGTCCAACATGAACACACTACGAGAGGAACATGAACTGATATCAGACAGATTTAGGAAAAGAGGTTATCCACCTGAAATTTTAGATAACACCATCACACGAGTAGAAAGCCACCCCAGAATCGAATTCCGAAAACTAAACCTAAGCTAGAGAACAATCGATTGATCCACACTTTGAAATTCTCTGCACAGAGCCATCAGGTAGTGAAAACCATCAAAAAGAATTGGAAATGTATTAAATTAGATCCATTCCTTAATAAATTGTTCCCAGAACCACCGATGTTAGCCTACAAAAGAGGGATGAACTTCAGGGATTCACTTGTCAAGGCAGAACGAGTAAATAAACCAGCATAAACAGTGCTATACAAACAGAAATTATGCACATTCCCGTGTCTCAATTGCCAACATTGCTCCAACATCATTAAGAGGGACAACATTCATCACCCCCAGACAGGTAAAAAGATCAAGCTGCGCCATTACGCAACTTGCAACACCAAAAATGTGATTTATGCCCTCAAATGTTCTTGTGGCATATACTATGTAGGACAGACCATTAGATGAGTAAAAGATCGTTCGACTGAACACAAGTCCAACATTAGAACAGCGCATCTTAGATCCCCTGTCTACAGACACTTCAAGGAAGCCTGACACACGGTGGCTCAGATAAGGTGTGTGATTCTCGAAGTGATCCATCCCCTACCATGGGGTGAATCTCCTACAAAATCTGACACAGAGAGAAATCTATTGGATTAACCATTTTGACTCCATCAATCCCTTACGAATGAACGAAGAGAACTATTTAGGGCCATACCTTTGAAAAAATCTACACAATAAGGTGGACTTAAGACTAGACAGAAAGGGCCGTCATATCCATATTTCAAGTAACACTCACCATGAGGTGATAAATTGGAATTTTCTAGATCCTCTAAGTTCACTGCAATTTGAACTTTAAATAACCTTGTATTATTTATAAATATGTCTTGTGGAAATTGAATATACAAGTAAGAACTTTCATGTCGATGTAACCTTTAAACGTAAGACATATCCGCATCAATTATCTTTTTGTTTAAAACATACCATGTTGTATATAATTGCATATGGGGAATCTTCCATGCCACAGTAACCCCTTATTGTAAGACATGTTAATACAAGTTGTATGACGACTCTGTAACATCTTCATCTTGATCAGTCCACTTTAAACTACAGGGATAGGCTCTCTTGAGCATGTCCCTAGAGGGTCTACCTTTTGGCTACAGCCATGATATAAATATGCCATGCAGCGGGAGGATGACGTCTTATTATATCCCACTCTTAGGACCTATCAGACACACCTCCATACAGCACACAACGAGAGAGACACCACTCCCTTAATATCATCAAGTGCCATGACATTTCTGACTCAGATTGCAAGGCCAGGCATTTCCCGATCCTTATACTAACCCTCACATAGAGACGCGCATTACGCTGAAACACTGTATACTGACAAGATAGATTTATGAACGAAATGACATCACATCACTAGCCATTCTAACGGATCATTACAGCTAGCCCTAACATCACCACAAGTGGCTCCTCCCACAACTGATATACCATGAGAGACAGGATCACAAATTGGCAGTCACCTTTGTACTTCCATATTATCATTTAGGTTTACCCGGCATAAGTCGCAGTAGGAGCCGACATTATAAATAGATAGAATGAACCAAGAAGCATAGTGAGGTCAGCACGCCACACACCCATTTGGTTGATAGCAACTGACAGCCCTTGCAACCTGGCTAGCGGCTTTACTCAGTTTCCATGCACCACGACAGGCAGCGCATCGAACTGGAAGTCTACTAGGACTTTTACCCAATACTTACTCTACAACACATCAGAACATGATAGAAAATAGTCTATATTTCATACATATTATAGGACGGACAGTTACAGCGGCCGCACGCTCAAGACTGACCTTCCACCTCCCCCTGAGTTAACGACAGACAGCAGATCGAATTGTAAGCCTAAAATGACTCTTATTTAATACTGACTCTCCAACACATCAGACCATGAAACAACATAGTTTATCTTTCTTTCACACACATTACAGGTCGGACAGCTATCGCGACCGCATGTTCAAGACTGGCGTTCCACCTCACCCTGAATTTACTTAATATACATGCAAGATAAGGTGAGATTATTTTTCAGATCCTTTGGCCGGTCACACCACATTGTGGTGGATGATTGTAATGTGATCGTAAGGTAATTGAACAAATATTACAAGGACCCATTTGAACATGCACGGTGCACGGTTGGTGCACACGAGTACGGAACAATTTCGGTACCTTTTGATAAATACAGTGATTTATCAAGTTTTGGGTGGCTAAATCAATTTGTTTGCACAGAGAGTCTATCCACATATGATGATGAGAAATTAGTTCATTGAAAACCCTTTTTTGTTATTACATTGCAGTTAATACTTCGTACACATGAACCCCTGATGAAGAGCGTTCCAGCTCGAAACGCGTTGGGTCTCTTATTAAAGGAGTTTTTGTGAAGAATCAAAGTAATTAATTGACATTTTTTTCTATAAACATTATTATTTGATTTATCTAAAATGTACTTGTTATACCTACGATTATACAAGCATTACCAACTAAAGTGAGATTACCTTTGAGATATGTAAGTAATTCTGTCAGATAGTGTGCAGGGGACAGGAGTTTCCTTCTTGCATTGCATATTTTTAGACCTCATGTGCCAGGCCCGTCTCTACTCCCCTGCACCTTGAATTCCATCAAATATAGTTTAAGTTCATTACTTTTGACACACCAACTATATAAACCCCATTTAAGAGGTGTGCGGTGTGGATGCTCTTATTAGTTTTAGCATTCCCTATCATACCAGATACCAGTTCAGTAATGTCATCTGCTACTCTCATTCTCCCCTCCTCCCATCCTGTCTCACTTACTGTGGTCATCTTCGCACTCTCTATATTGTTAGCCCTCAGCCCTTACCCGTGCACAGGACTGTCTGTCTCCTTGGTGATGTGCTGCTGGTCTGCAGTGTGGATGCTTTTATTAATTTTAGCATTCCCTAGCGTACCAGATACCAGTTCAGTAATGTCATCTGCTACTCTCATTCTCCCCTCCTCCCATGCTGTCTCACTCACTCTGGTCATCTTCAGACTCTCTATATTGTTAGCCCTGAGCCCTTACCCGTGCACAGGACTGTCTGTCTCCTTAGCGATGTACATAGTGGACAGATTCAAGTCCAAAGATACAACCGAAACACGTGCCGACTTACTGCTGGAATAATTACAGGCAGATAAAATTACCAAAGATTGAATTGAGGGAATTTAGAAATGCGTTTCCCAAATTTGCCGAACACCAGGCCCTGCCCTTTAACATGGAGAGCCATGTATTATACAATATCATATGAAATCCTGCTCCCTGTTACAGAGTGCAGGGCCCGGTGTCCGGTCATCGACGGAGCCATGCCCAACTCGTAGCAAGCCACGCCCACCCGATACACCAAGGGCATATCTACTAAGTGGACGAGACACAAAGATTTCTGAACACTAACTACTGCAGTCTGCCATGGGGAGCGGAATATTAAACAACACCGGACTCAAAGCCCTGCCCACATTCTAGAAGCCCCTCCCCCTTGATACACCCCATGTCTGGGTTTGAAAACTAATACAATACCAAGAGGAGAGAAAAAATCATCACTGCAGTTTTTTAATGTACCTATATTGCTTCTTCGATTCCATCTGCACCCAACGCGTATGGTTACGGGTTCCATCTGCACCCAACGCGTAAGGTTACGGGGGCTTGTGAGCATTTATTGGAAGAATTGAGGAAGTGTAGAATATGTAATTCTTCACTTGAGATGAACAGAGACTCACTCGTGCAATGTTTAATCTTGCTCCCGTTATATGAATCCAGTACTTGCTTGTGAGCAGTATTAAAAATGTAGCGGATGATCAGTTTTCGTATACTATGATAGGTGCTTCCTCTAATGTGATATTAAATGCCATATATAATGTATGGAAACATGTATGGAAAATGAGTATAGGATATGTGGTGATATGAATTAATGTGTTCGATATAATACTCATTTTACAATGTAGTACTTTTATTGGAATGTGGTATATTTTAATTGTGTTTTATTGTATTGCTTAATTATATGGAGTGTTTTCATATATATTAAGGTTCATATTTTTAAACCAGATACACTTAGAAAAATATGTATATTCTTTTTTAAAAAAGCGGTCTGCAGTATTGAAATAAAATAATTATGTAGGGCTGAAAGTTTAATTTGGCTAAATTCTATGCCATAACATTTTTTATCTTGGAACGGTGAAAGGTGAAATAAATCTAATTCAAGGTTGAAGGTAAGGTCAATACTCTTTATTTTACGTAAGATCTGTCTTGGCAGCCGCCAGCCAACCAAAGGATATCCAGCTCCAACACAATTGCTGCTCTGAAATGCAACCAGCCTCAGAATTAAACATGCACTCCACATTCCACAGCCTACCATCATCAGACTCCAATTTCCATCCAGCTCGGTTATAACACGTCTCCCTTCCTTCCTCACTCATCGCTCCTCACACCACCACCTCTCTTCACTTTTGCCATGCTTCCTGTATTCCATATTTGCCCACTTTTTACTCTCAGAGCACCCCTCATCACCTTATCACTGAACAACTTGTCACCTTTTCTTCTCACCACATACTTCTTAATCCTTACCCAGTCTCCCACTTGAACTTCAGTGGGCTTGCACCCCCTCCTTTTATTCACTCTCCACAACCATTTCTATTTCTTGCAGTCCACATTCCTTCTCACCTCCTCCACCACACAGTCAGACTCTCTCACATTTCCCAACCACGGTGTTGATATCCTTGTATTCCTTTTACTACCTCTCATCATCTCAAAAGGGCTTACCCCAATCACTGCATGCAGCAGCATTCTGAGCATAGATTTGCTCTCTTACCGCCTCCCTTCTATTTCCCCCATAGACTCCAGCTATCCATATCGCATCCATTATCGTCCTGTTTACCTTCTCATCAACCCCATTAGTCTGTGGATGATACAGAGCAATTATTTTGTGAATGTGAATGTGAACAGTTCCACATCCCTTCAAATATTCTCCAAAAGCCTTCCCCATGAATTGACAAATTGACTTCCGTTATCAGTTAAAATACTTCCTGGGTATCCCTCCCTCTCAAAACTCTCATCTGAAAAATCTGTGGCCATAACCGCATTTGCTTTCCTCACCACTTTGAATTCCAACCATCTGGATATTATATCAATCTTGAGTCACAAACACCATATCATTTGTCTCAGCCTTCTACTCCTTTTTTTCTTGGCCACCTAACCTGAACAAATGGTAAGCCAGATTAGTACCCGGCAACGCAAATCCATGGGATACACTTGTTGTGGATTGGCACGTTTCTGAGCCATACCACAGTGTAATCCTGTGGATGCAGTTGCATGCATCGCGCGCCAGGTACACTCTCTTTTTTTTTCAGACGACCATGGAAAGGGAAAAGGGACCACATGTAGTCCCTTCTCCTTTTCCAAGGTGGCCAATATTTATGTTTATTTTCCTCCCATTCATTAGTAGGGAGCAAATTGGCCCAAAATGGCACCCTGTTGCTCTGTACTAATGAAGCAGTACACGTGTTCTGATGTTCCTAGAACTAACGCGTACTGCTGCAACGCCTTTAAAACTTCAAAAGAAATGCCGCTTGAAAAGGTTTTGTCAGCACATTAATATTCAGGTGCTGCAAACTCCCAAAAACTAGTATCCCGAGACTGCAAACCCTAGAATACTAATGGCTATAACTGCCTCGCCGGAGGGCCATTACCGCCTTAAGGCAATGCCCCCAAGGCCACCGTTAAGGCCCCGGGGGCTTTACCTTAGGCTGCAGTTATTAACATAATACTCTTCCTGCCTGGAATAATTTCCATCACAAATGCATGACTCAGCATCCTTGACCTCTCAACTGGCCACATGACGGTACACCTTATTAACCAGACCCTTTGGTTCAAAAATAGCCTTTAACGGTCTATGATCCGTGCTCAAGCCAAACTCTGCTCCCCACGCCCCATAACACTCTTGAAGCATGCACAATTACTGTTTCTTCTCCAGTCTCATACAGCTGCGATTTTACTGGCATCTACGGGAATCACTGACTTCCTCCCAGCCTTAGCGCCTTCGCCACATCAATCTATTTCTTCATGGCCTCAAACTCCTTGTCAGCCTTATCATTCCGCACAAGATCCACACCCTTTTTTTTTACTGTTTCCTCATTTGCCCAAACTTGTCATCTGTTGGCTGTTAAGTGCCACCTACATCCCAATTTAATAGACACGCTTAAGCTCAACGTTATCCATTGTGAGAACATCTGTGGGCTGTTATATGAACTGCAGTCTTCAATCTCCAGGTAATTCTACACATTTTACCTCCTCTGCAGGATATTGAGGACTGATGGGCATTATGCTATTATTGTGCTGCTAGTCACTGGAGTTAGGTTTTCAGGAAGAAAAAAGAGTCCATCAAATGCAAAGACTGGATGAGCTTCCGAAACAGAAAGACAATAGATGTGGGCGTGTGTTGGGCAGGGAAGAGTGACAATTCAAATAGAGACTGTGGAAAAAGTGAGAGATTAAAAACTTTGGAGGAAGGAGAGACAAGGTAAAGGAGGTGGTGTATACCAGCTCCTTGGAAGGACCGTGGAGGACCTTGTATTTCCCCCCTAGGCCTATAGACTTAATGCAACACTCTCTGGGTACTCTAGAGTTCATAGAGGAACACCTTAGGGATCTTAGGATTGGCAGGGTGTGCAGGGTGGGGGATTTTAATGCTGTCATGAGCGATTCCCTATACAGGTTGGGGGCTGCAGCAGAGGGGTGACCAAATTTACCCATATATTACAACAAATGTGTGCAAATGCTGGTCTGCTTAACATATGGAGGGAGCACCATGGTTCAGAAAGAGGGTACACATTTTGGTCATCGGTACATGGGACAGCTGCCAGATTGGACTTCATTTTGATGTCCCCTGATAGCTCTGGTTGGGTTTTGGGGTGCAAGATTTTGGCACACACCCTGTCGGATCGTGTCCGGTAGTGCTGGACCTCTCAATTCCTGGGATGTGGCAGGGGGGCAGGAGTTGATACTTTAAGAATGAGAGCCTGACGGGCAGAGTATTGAGGGAGGAAATACAGGAGGGGGTACTCTGTTATTCTCAGAAAAAGGAGAGCTCTGTAACATCCTACTCAACCCTTTGGGAGCCCTTTAAGTGCGTGATAAGGGGTTTTCTGTACTGCTAAGGAGACTGGCATCCTCAAGGTCATTAGAGCAGAGCTGGCGGACCATGAGACTAGGTTACACGAGCTGGAATTGGGCAAAGGGTTCGCCCCATATGTGGAAATGCAGGCTGCGTTTCGGGAGGTACTGGGTCTGTTTAGAGAGCCTGCTGAATGCAAAGTCAGGTTGCTTCATAGGAGTGAGGTGGTACAGAGAAGGTCAGAGGACCAGGACCCTACTTGCTCATTTGATTAAAGCCGAGACCTCTAAATCAGACATGGCGGTGGTTGAGAAGCATACGGGCAAGCTTCTACACACGGACAAAGGGATAATGGGGGCATTTGTTGAATTCTAAGTATCTATACTCCTCTAGGCTTGCGACAGATGAGAAGGGATTGACGAGTACTTGGAGCATGTGGGCCTGCACTGGGTGGCACCAGAGGAAAGAGAGTGGCTAGGTAGGCAGTTAACAGAACATGAGGAGCATGATGCTATCAAGGCCCTACGTGTTGGGAAAGTCACTGGCCCAAACAGTCTCTCGGACGATTTTTCAAATGCTTATGGAGATCCATTGGTTCTTCCTATGCTGAGTATATATCAGCAGTCTATAGAAGACGGTGCACTGCCTGGGTGAATGTACAAAGGGGTGGTCACTCTACTCCTAAAGCTGGGGAAGGGAGCCGATTGGTGCTTCTCCTATCGCCTGATTTCTTTTATAAATCTGGACAGTAAAATTCTATCAAGGGTGGTTGATAATAGGCTGTCTCCAATTATGACTAGATGTGTATTGTCTCATCGGGATGGGGTCATTCTCGGACGGTCCACATCGTATGAGCTTTGCAGACTTTTTGGTCTCTTATCGATCCTGGACCAGCGTTCATCTGTACTTGTGGCCTTTCTCGATACTGAGAAGGCGTTTGACACAATTGAGTGGCCATTCCTTCTCACTGTCCTGAGGTGCATGGGCGGGAGAGGATTTTGAAAGAATGGTCTCTTTGTTGTACCAACACCCGGTGGCACGTCGCCGGGTGAATGGTAGACTCTCTGATCCCATTGCAATGGAAAGGGGACGTGGCCGGGATGTCTGCTGTCACCCCTGCTATTCGCGCTCGAGCCTTTGGAAGAAATGGTCCGCTCCAAGCATATAGATAGGGCGGTGCGGTTGTTCATGCATAAAGTGGTCATCTCACTTTATGCTGTTGATTTAATCCTTTTTTTCATAGACCACAAGGTATATCTGGCACCGGTTATGAGGGACATTTTTCGTTTTTGGACGCTTCTCTGGGCATTCAGGGGCAACTCATTATCTCGGGATGATGGGGGCCAGGTCTCCTGACGTGCTCTACCACAAGAATTATGGGGAAATGCTGGCGCACACAGAGGCATTACTCTGGAGGTGGATGAACCTGCCGGTGTCCCTGTTTGGAAGTATATTGGTAATTATGATGGTGATACCACCCACATTCCTTCTCAAATTCAAAACAGGTTCACCCCTGTTCCTCCAAAACCGTCAAGGACCACATTGACACCCTGGCTACTGCTGTGGCTGACTTCTGCAACTACTCCTTTGCCACTGGACTCTTCCCTCCCCACCTGAAGCACTCCCTTGTGCACCCAATTCTTAAGAAACCCTCTGCTGACCCGTCCTGCCCAGTAAAATACCGCCCAATCTCTGTCACTCCTTTCCTGGGCATACTCCTGGAAAAGCTGGCTGCCAGCGTAATCTTCACACTGAATCTGTTGGTTGTCTCCATGACCATCAATCTGGCTTCAGAGCTGCCAGAAGCACGGAAACTGCTCTCCTGAACATCTGTGAAGACCTGCTCTTTAACCTTGATTCCAACATCCTCTGTGTCCTCATCTTACTTGATCTCTCAACCATGTCATCCTGCTAAACCGTCTCCTTTATAACCTGGGTATCACCGATCAGGCCCTGGCTTGGCTGAATTCTTTCCTCTCCGATCGACCCTCCCATATCCAACTTGGTTCCTTCCTCTCCTCTATCTCCTCTATCTCTATCTCTATCTCTATCTGTGGTGTTCCCCAGGGGTCTAACCTCTCTCCCTGGCTGTTCAACCAATACCTGGCACTTCTTGCCCACCACGTTGCTGCTCTATGCCCCAACTTTCAGTGCTATGCGGATGACACTCAGCTCATTTTCAGGCTCCCCTCAGCCACCTCTTCTCCTTCCCTCATGTCCGATTGTCTACTATCCAGGATTGCTGCGCTGTCAATGATCTCTGCCTTAATGCCAATAAGACTGAGATACTCCTCATCAGCACACCCACTCCCTCCTTTCCTGTCACTCTCTGGCCAGCCTCTCTTGGCCCTCTTTCTGCTCCCACCTGTGGGGCTTAATACCTCAGGATCATCTTCGACTCCACACTCTCCTTCTCTCCTCACATCTCTGACGTATCTAAGAAGTCACATTACCAGCTGCACCTGCTCAGAGGTATTCTTCCTTTCCTCTCCTTCCCCCAGAAGCTCACTGTCTCCAGAGCTTTGGTTCTCTCTAGGCTGGATTACTGCAACAGCTTCTGTCTAAATCTGCCTGCCTCTACTCTCCGCCCTCTGCAACTCATTCAAAACAGGATTGTGAGACTTGTTTTTGGCCTCAAGCCCAGGGATCGTATCTCTCCACGACTGAAATCTCTGCACTGGCTCCCAGTGGCTGCGAGGATTAAGTTCAAAACCCTCTGCATTGTCTGCAATGCCTTCTGGGGCCTGGGGCCTCAATACCTTCAACTCTCTCTTTCTAAATATCTTCCTTCTGAAGCTATTCGCTCATCCGCCTCCAACTGTCTCAGGGTCAGTTGCTGTTCCAAGCAACAAGTTGGTGGTAGATGTCTTTCTTCGGCTGGGGCCTCCCTCTGGAACAGCCTCCCTGCCTCTCTGAAAATTGAGGAGAACCATCTCCGGTTCCAGAAGCACCTCAAGACCTTCCTCTTTGCTTCTGATTTCTCTCCTCTCCCCTGATGAGCTCCTGGCTGTAACTGTAACTGAACTGGTCACCTAGCTACCCTCTGTTCTTGGGCCCAGGTCCTCTCCACACCAGTTGCACACCTGCACTGCCCCCCTGATAACCCTTGTTCTCTGGTACTGTTCTGTATCCCTACAGCCGCGTACCAGCACTTGACACTCTATGTCTGCACTTACCCTTGCACCTGCCACCAGCTGGGCCATCTCTTATTTATTGTTCTTATTTATTGTTTTATTTATTTACTGTGTATCCTACGTCCTGCACTTCACTCCCCCTTTCCCCTCGCACTCCCCCCCCTTGCACTTGCACAATCTCAATGTCACCTGGCCTAGTAAGATCGTTGTCTCTGTCTTCCCTCTGTTGCCCTTCCTTGCTTCATCACGCCTTGAAACACTTGCATATAGCTGCGTTATAAATGACATATCATATCGTATCCGCAATGTGCCCATCTTGAGCCCGGCTAAATTCTTTAAATCATTGAAGTCCATGATTTTATTTGGCAGGGGAGGCAGGCTCGGGTGCTTTGGGAAATTCTTATGGCCCCCCAGGAGAGGGAGGGACTTGCCCTTCCAGATTTTGAAGCTTATTGGATGGCAGCACAAGCATCTTTTTTGCCGCAATGGTATGATTTTATCCCACACAGAGCATATGTGCAAATAGAAAGGGCGTTGGTCGCCACCTCGCTCCTGAGGGCTGTTATTCTTACCTCACTGCAGAAAATATTTCGGCCTCCGAATATGGTCGAACTCAACTCTAGTGCCTGCAGAAAAATTGAAGGCATGGCTTGCAACAGAGTAGTCTATTCCCCGCTTCTCATGATTAAGCATGTCCAGGGGATTCCACTCACAGGGGAGACAGTTTTTGTCACAAGATATGGACAAGTTGGGCCTCCAACATTGGCAGGATCTTTTCCCTCACGGTGGAGGACTTCAAGGCCAAGGGGGAGGTATCGGTAGTGGATGTGTTTGTGTATTTTAGGCTGTGAGTCAGAGTAAAAGACAGGTTTGAAGGCTTTCCCCAGGAACCTAGTGTTGCACGGGTCTTGCATGGGTTCATTAGCTCAGGGACAAAGTCCAAGAAGATCTCCAGGCTGTGTGCTGCCATAATTGATGGTGTCACGGGGTGGGCGGAGGAATCTCTGGCTAAATGGGAGGAAGCTCTGGGTGCCCCCTTGTCGGATGAAACCTGGAGATACTGCTGTATGCAAACTTACACGGTGGCTTTCAATAGTAACTTTAAATTGCCCCAGTTAAAATGTGTGCACCAGTTCTATCTGACCCCGAAGGACATCATTGATAATTCCCCAAGGCTCCTGACTCGTGCCGGAGATGCAGCGTTGACCCTGCCTCGTTTCTGCACTTGGGACTGTCCACACTGTGGCATTGCTGGGTTTCGCACTCAGACTGCCTAAGTATGTTAGGTAGTTATTGGGCCTTTTGCTACTACTGGCTAGGAGGAGAGTGGCCATGGTGTGGGATAGGAGCCGCCTCTGTCAATTGAGCAGTGGAGGTCTAACATTTTATACTGTTATGAAACAAAAAAGGACTATGGAACGGCCCGTCTGAGAATGTGGGCCGCCTGGGAGTTTAGAGAGTGCCACAGTTGTGGCTGAGAGTGTACAATCCCCAAGTGTATGGGGCCGCCACGAAGAGTGGAGTATTCCATGGAGTATGTTGCCTAAAATCCCATACAGTCAAAGTCCATATTGACAGTATAGAGCCGGAATCACTGCACCACAGGCCTGGCTACTTTCACCTCAGAGCTCAGGTGGCACATGAACTCTTAAAGCTCGAAAAGATAGACATAATCGCGCAACACTGTGGGTGTCACCCCTGGTCATTGCATAGGAACTAAATCTAGAACAGCTGGACTCTGCATGAAACTACATTGATATAATAATATTGAACACGTCTTTTCGTAGGGAAAGACACCTGATAATTGTAGATCTGTAGGAGTGTGTGTCTTCCAAAAGCTTGACCTCAATGCGCGTCACCACCAAATCCCTTTACATCTTGACTCCCACTATATCGGAGCCTTTTTGCCCCACATTGGTCTATTCTGCTCTAAGCACATAGGCTTTGGGGCAGCATATGAGGCTGCTGTGTTTAGCATATGATCAGGAGTGTTATTACAGACGTGCCTGTCATGATCAATGTGAATGATGAGATTTTAGTTTACTGATCAATAATCCCAGGGCACATGCTCAAGGGACAGACCTCAGCCTTCATGAAAAGAATTGTGAGTTCCTCCACACCAAGGTGGAACACATAGGCATTTCAGGTGGGTGGTCTTTTTCAAGGCACGCCAATGGTGGAAGACCTCAAGGAAGGCCCTGCCCGGTCATCTCAATCACATGTACGTAGTTTCTTAGGAATGATTTCAATGCTCACTTTACCGCTTTGAGCATTGACCAAAAAACACTGTGTGGCAATGGGGTGTCACTAGGAAGTGACCTTTCAGGTTACTGAGCAAGCACTCACTGCGTATTCCACAATGGCATTTTTAACACTAACAGCTATCCGATGCTTATAGTGGATGCTAGTCCACTGGGGATGGGGGTAGTGCTGTTACATTTTAATGTAGTGCAAGCACTCTGACACCCCAGGTGCCTCACAAACTGGAAGGGTTAATTGTTTGTATTAAACCTTTAGTAATGATATAAGTACACAAATTAATGCAGTGTGAACACAACAAAGTTTGCTCAAAAGAACTGAAATTGCGACTTTGAATGGATGAATCACTGTTGCATGTATGAGCCCAGCCAACACGTGTTTCCAACGTATGCTCTTCCTCAGGGCTGAATTGTAGATTGTGTTCTTCGACTGATAAAATTGTTGCGGCAATGGTATAGGTTGGTGCCTGTTAGGCAACCAGCAAACTAACTGCTGCCTGGATCAGTAGTCTTGTGATTTGGGTGGGCATTGGTTGATAGACTGACCCTCAGAGTGTTCTGTGCGAGCAAAGTGACATGATGTTCACTGGATATACTCGTAAGGGATTCTGATCGCACACAGTAGTGTGCAGTAGTGGCTGCAGGACCCACTGGGCCTCATCACGAGTTTGGTGGTAACCCTTGAATGTGGCAGTAACGCTATTACTGCCGCATTTAAGGGTCCGCCAAATCACACACTTGGCGGATTTACTCCCAGCTCTGAGCTGGGGGCAAATCTGCGGCAATTTTGCTGATTTTCAGAGCTATTACCGCCGGCGGTAATGCCACCGGCAGTAATAGCACCGAATATTCCCTATTGGGTCCAATGGGGAATGGGAAATTACTGAATGGGCCCAATGGGGAATGGGGAGTTACCGTTCCACCAAACCTGTGATCCGGCGCTAATAGCACCAGAGGTTTGGCGGTAGGGCTAATAGCGCCCAAATCGTGATGAGGCCCAGTGTATTAAACTTATCAGGAGTTAGTCATAGGTGACTGGACCCTTTTACTGTTGCCTTGCCCAGAGTTTTACTGTTGCCTTGCCCAGAGTCTTGGCTGCTTTGCTGGAGTCTGTTTGCCCTTCAGGATCTTCTACAGTCTCGGTCACTCCGTTTGCTCGTCTCTTAGACCCTCTTAGACAATCCCCATTGGTATCAGCCTTTCTCCTGCTGGGTCTTTGGTTATTAGCTTCCTCGTGATGTTTTACTTGAAAGGGTGTCATCACATAACCCCCTGGGTTAGGCAATGGAATATTAGCAGCCAGGTGAATCCTGTCAGGTCTTAGTGCGGCCGCCATTCTGCTCCCTGGCATGTTACCAGCTGGTGTTGACGCCACTTCATACCATCTTCCAGGATTACCACTGTGCCCAAAACCCTTTCCACCTCCTTGTTTACTGATAAACTGGAACACTCCTTCCCCCTACCTTCAGGGTGCTTATTCTAACCAAGTCACTAGCTTTAGAATTGTCATGGCACTCACTCCTCCATTCTTCAAACTACTTATTATATCTGGCTTGGCATTGTTCCACCGCCTGAATTAGTTCTCTCCAATTCACTCTTACTGGTCCAGACGACCCCAGCCACTCCAGAGCCAACTCACACACTGGGCTCCTTCCTCCCAGTGCGATTAACGTTGTCAACTGCTTGCTTGAATGAGGTGAGGTACAATAGCCCACACCACATCCCTCAACACTCCTTCCACATCAAGGTTCAACATTCGGGCTAGTTGCAGGATACGCTTCACAACTCTGTTGAACCCTCTGCCATGCCATTTTGTCAAGAGCTGTAGTCTCATGACAGACTCCTGTCGCCCTAAAGAAATGCCAGACATGGCCAGATTTATACTGCACCCCATTGTCTGTTAGTAAATGTATCCTTCACCCCAAAACACCCTGCCTAAAAAGTGCCCATCAGAGATCACTGTGGCATCTTCACACCATTCGACACAGAGCCTTTTGATAATCCATCAAGACAAAAATGAACCTTCTGTTACAAGTGGCCCTTGCCAGGGGGCCAATGATGTCTAACACTGCCCTTTGCCCGGATGCACCAGGCATTGTGACTGGACATAAGGGTAGTTCCATGCTAGTGTGTGAAGTGCAACTTTATGCACAAGGTAGGCAGTGCTGACCAAGTCCTGCTTAGTCGCATTCCTCCCCAGTGACCCTTGTCTGCCACCTCCAGGATTGTTGCTCATGTTCATTTAGGAGGTACAATTCTTCGCCCCTTTGAAAAGCATGTCCTTTACTGCCAACAGTTCATTACGAACTTGTTGGAACAGATTAAACGCACCTTCCGCTGGTGGAACTGATTACTCACACACTCCACTTGGTGGAACTGATTACTCATACCCTCCACTTGGTGAAACTGATTACTCACACCCTCCACTTGGTGGAACTGATTACTCGCACCCTCCACTTGGTGGAACTGATTACTCACACGCTCCACTTGGTGGAACTGATTACTCATACCCTCCACTTGGTGGAACTGATTACTCGCACCCTCCACTTGGTGGAACTGAATACTCGCACCCTCCATTTGGTGGGACTCATACCCTCCACTTGGTGGAACTGATTACTCGCACCCTCCACTTGGTGGAACTGATTACTCATACCCTCCACTTGGTGGAACTGATTACTCGCACCCTCCACTTGGTGGAACTGATTACTCGCACCCTCCACTTGGTGGACTGATTACTTGCATGCTCCACTTGCTGTCCCCATCCCTCTATCAGCAAGTAATGCATTTCTGTACTTTTTCACGCGACAGAGGAACCCTATGAAAACCGCCCCTACAGCAAGCAGCCACATTCCATAGGCATCCATGGAGGAATATGCCAAAAACCGCCCCTACAGCAAGCAGACACATTCCAGAGGCATCCATGGAGGAATATGCCAAAAACCGCCCCTACAGCAAGCAGCCACATTCCAGAGGCATCCATGGAGGAATATGCCAAAAACCGCCCCTACAGCAAGCAGCCACATTCCATAGGCATCCATGGAGGAATATGCCAAAAACCGCCCCTACAGCAAGCAGCCACATTCCATAGGCATCCATGGAGGAATATGCCAAAAACCGCCCCTACAGCAAGCAGCCACATTCCATAGGCGTCCATGGAGGAATATGCCAAAAACCGCCCCTACAGCAAGCAGCCACATTCCATAGGCGTCCATGGAGGAATATGCCAAAAACCGCCCCTACAGCAAGCAGCCACATTCCATAGACGTCCATGGAGGAATATGCCAAAAGCCGGCCCTACAGCAAGCAGCCACATTCCACAGGCGTCCATTGAGGAATATACTAAAAACCGCCACTACAGCAAGCAGCCACATTCCACAGGCATCCATGGAGGAATATGCCAAAAACCACCCCTACAGCAAGCAGCCACATTCCACAGACATCCATGGAGGAATATACCAAAAGCCGGCCCTACAGCAAGCAGCCACATTCCACAGGCATCCATGGAGGAATATGCCAAAAACCGCCCCTACAGCAAGCAGCCACATTCCATAGGCATCCATGGAGGAATATGCCAAAAACCGCCCCTACAGCAAGCAGCCACATTCCATAGACGTCCATGGAGGAATATGCCAAAAGCCGGCCCTACAGCAAGCAGCCACATTCCACAGGCGTCCATTGAGGAATATACTAAAAACCGCCCCTACAGCAAGCAGCTACATTCCATAGGCATCCATGGAGGAATATGCCAAAAACCGCCCCTACAGCAAGCAGCCACATTCCATAGACGTCCATGGAGGAATATGCCAAAAGCCGGCCCTACAGCAAGCAGCCACATTCCACAGGCGCCCATTGAGGAATATACTAAAAACCGCCCCTACAGCAAGCAGCCACATTCCATAGGCATCCATGGAGGAATATGCCAAAAACCGCCCCTACAGCAAGCAGCCACATTCCATAGGCATCCATGGAGGAATATACCAAAAGCCGGCCCTACAGCAAGCAGCCACATTCCATAGGCATCCATGGAGGAATATACTAAAAACCGGCCCTACAGCAAGCAGCCACATTCCACAGGCATCCATTGAGGAATATACTAAAAACCGGCCCTGCAGCAAGCAGCCACATTCCACAGGCATCCATTGTAAAGGCCGTCTGCAAAGCATGATTTGCAGACAGCCTTGACTTTCAGACAGAACAGAGAGTAAAATGGAAGAGTAAAGGTGGTTTTGTCTGCTTTTAATCTTCCACTTTCCACTCCCTTTTGTAAATGTTGAACATGATGTGCAGGGAAACTACCAGCCTGTAAGTGCTAACATCGGTGGCCCCCTGCATGCAATTATCATTTAATGTAAAATGACGCCAACCTACAATATTTTTGGGAAAAATACTAACATACCTCCACTGATTTTGTTTACTCTTTATGGTTCAGATTTAAAACATTTTGCTAGTGGCTGTAATATGCCTCTACTGTACAAATCCCTCAGGGGCACTTGCTCACCCTTGTGCCCTGCTGTTTCCCTTGTCCCGCACACGCAGTGGAAAGGACTGCACTAATTGCCTGTTTTAGGAACCCACTCTTGAATGAAGACATGCACATGTTTTTGTTTTTTAAGAAAGCTTTATTTATTAATTTGTCTCTCTGTTCATTTCTCTCCTGCACTCATTGTTCCTCCAGTCCTAACCTTCATGTTCCCCGTGATGATGTCATTGATGCCGTTCGCATGCGTTGCTATCAGTATAGTGACCTCTAGTCCTCCGATTATCACTAATGCTCCCATAACTTACTGATAACCTTCATTACTGCTCTCCCTACTTTTACATGTCAGAGTACTTACATATGAGACCCTGCCTCCATTCCAGGAACCTTAATTTCTTTTTTGTTTTGTCTTCTGATGGTACAGTACCACCTACTTGCCCTTAATCACTTAGTTACGAGATTTACAAGCCATATCCTGGGCCTCCCACACCCAGGGTGGGAGAGTAGTGTCATCAGTACTGTGACGAGGAAGAGCAGGACTAGGTGTAATGAAGACTACTGGTAAGTAATTGGAGCTTTACCTCTGGATCCCTCTTCCGCTTCCCAATACTTACCTTTGAGGCGTGCCAAAGCATACGTGTGTGGACAGGTTCCAGTGAGACACACCCACGCCCTGAATGCCGCTACATCCCATCACCACTTCATTTCCACACAAAGTCAAACTGTGCTAACAGAAAGTACAGCAAACCGAAAGCTCCCATACCATGTTTATCCACTTTTACTCTATAATGTAAGTTCCATTGTTTCCTTGATTGCTTTTCTCTTTCTCCTGGACTTGCCCTCTGCGCTAGAGGAGTCTTCAGCAGCTTCCAAGTGCTTCTTCTTTTCCTTGTGCTTCGCCATGACTTGAAGCAGTGGAACGTTCACAGCACTTCCCCTGTGGAACTCTGAGAACATTCTGCAGTCTCAGTGAGATACTGATTTATTATTATTATTATTATTATTATACAGCAACCAGTAACCACGGCAACCGGGCCGCGTCGCATTAATAACTGCGTAAAGATCTTGCAGCCAATCAGCTGTAGACTGCCCAGCACCCATACAGGGAGCAGGCAGCCTATGGCAGGGAGGGCTGTATCAAGCCCGGCATCCGTCTTTTACCGGCACTGTTGGCGCTGCTTGCCAACCAGACCCGGAAGGATCACGGCTTATCGAGCTGTACGGAGCAGTGACACGGTATCCAAGGTAACTAGTCACTGCTCCCCACATTTTATCCATACACAGTCACCCAGACAAGAGGATCTTCCCACAACCCTCCTCAAAGGACAGCCTCCTTACCTGTAAGTCCTAAGCCCGATAGCCTGGGATTAGGGGACGCCAGGCCCTCCATTGAAATGATATGATATGGCATTTATATCGCGCCTGTGCACAAGTGTTTCTAGGGACCACAAGACAAGGGAGGGAAGACAGAGGGTAGACAAGATAAACAATCCTACTAGGCCTTGTGTCATTCGGATCGTGCAAGTGTGATAACGAGAAGTGCCAGGGGAATTGATAGGAGGAGGTGCAGGTGAGAGAGGAAGGGGAAGTGCGATCAGGACCGCTGTCTCTGAGTAAATGCAGCCAGGACAGTGCAGCTCTACGTAAGTGTTAGTATGATATGATGATATTATATGGCATTTATAACGCGCCTATACACAAGTGTTTCAAGGTGCGACGAGGCAGGGGAGGGGGAACAGTGGGAAGACAAGGACAACGATCCTACTGGGCCACGTATAAATCAGATTGCGCAAGTGCATTGGAAGGGGGAAGGGAAAAAGTGCGGGGGAGGGGACTGTGCAGTTCATGGGCTAAAGAATAAATAACCATAGGTTAAAGTGTGGCCAGCTTGTGGCAAGTGCAAGGGTAAGTGCAGACATCGGGTGTCAAGTGCTGGACGTGGGTCTGAAGGGATACAGAAGACAGTCCCCAAGTCCAGGGGTTGCCTGGAAGGCAATGCAGGAGTGCTACTGGCAGGGGTGGGGACCTGGTCGAGAGATCAGAGGGTGACCAGGTAACCAGTGCAGTTTCAGTTTCAGCCAGGAATTCAGCAGGTGAGAGGAGGAGAAAAAGCAGAAGCAAAGTGAAAGGTTTTGAGGTTCTTCCAAACCTGAGATGATTCTCCTCAAGTTTCAGGAAGGCAGGGAGGCTGTTCCAGAGGGAGGCCCCAGCCGAAGAAAGAGATATACCACCAAATTGTTGCTTGGACAAGCAACTGACCATGAGGGATTTGGAGGCGGATGAGCGAATACCTCGAGAAGGATGATATTTAGGAAGATAGAGTTGAAGGTATTGTGGCCCCAGACGGCCTTGTGGAAAATGCAGTGGGTTTTGACTTTAATCCTCGCGACCACTGGGAGCCAGTGTAGAGATTTCAGTCCTGGAGAGATAGTATCCCTGGGCTTGAGGCCAAGGACAAGTATCACAGTCCTGTTCTGGATGAGTTGCAGAGGGTGGAGAGTAGAAGCAGGCAGATTTAGAAAGAGGCTGTTGCAATAGTCCAGCCTAGAGATAACCAGAGCTCTGGAGACAGTGATCTTCTGGGGGAAGGAGATGAAAGGAAGAATACCTCTGAGGAGGGGCAGCTGGTAGTGTGACTTCTTAGAGACGTCAGAGAGGAGAGAAGGAGAGTGTGGAGTCGAAGATGACCCCGAAGTTTTTTAGCCTCACAGGTGGGAGCAGGAAGAGAGCCAGGAGAGGCCGGCCAGAGAGTCACAGGAAAAGAAGGAGCGGGTGCACGGGGAGGAGAAAAAAGCAGGGGAGCTGTAGGGATTACAGTTTACAGCCCCTAATTGCGACGTTTGCCAAGCGGCAGTGCAAGTAAGACTGGTCACGGAAGAGCTTGGTACCCAGTTAAAATTCTTAGGGTACCAGGCAGCCAGACTGCACAGCAGACAGGAAAGTTAGCAGGGAAGCGAGAGAGAGAATGCAGAGGCAAAAAGGATGGTCTTGAGCTGCTGCTGGAACTTCAGGTGATCCGGCTCATGTCTGAGAGGAGCAGGGAGGCCGCTCTAGAGGGAGACACCTGCAGAGAGAGAGATCTTCTCCCCACTTTCTGTCTAGAGAAGTGTCTGACCCTTAGAGAGTTGGAGCGAACAGAGCGAATGGCTATAGAAAGAAGGTATTTCAGCATAGAGAGTTGGATGTAGTGTGGGCCCTGGTCCCAGAAAGCCTTGTGGACGATGCACAGGGTCTTGAACTTGATCCCTGTAGCCACGGGGAGCCAGTGGAGAGATTTCAGTGCTGGAGAGATGCGGTCCCTGGGCATGAGGCCAAGGATAAGTCTTGCAGTCCTGTTCTGGATTAGGGGCAGAGGGGGCGAGTAGAGGCAGGTAGATTGAGCAGGAGGCCAGCCTGGCAAGATCCAGGGCTCTGGAGACAGTGAACTTCTGGGGGAAAGTGAGAAAATGTAACATTCCTCCTAGGAGGTGCAGCTGTAAGTGGGCCTTTTTGGCAAGGTCCGTGATGCGAGGAGAGCAAGAGAGAGTGGAGTCGAAGATAACTCCAATGTTTTTTACCTCACAGGAGGGCAGGCAGGGTGAGAGAGAGAAAACTCCAGCAGGGGTCCCAATGATATGATATGATATTTTATTTGTATCGCGCTCGTACACAAGTGTTTCAGAGCGCGACTAGGCAAGGGAGGGGAACACAAGAGAACATAACACAACAACGATCTTACTAGGCCCAGTGACATTGAGAAAGCACAAGTGCATGGGAAAGGGAAAAAGGGAAAAAGTGCATGGAAGGGGGAGAGTGGAAGGTGCGGAGCAGAGGAGAGCAGAATAAATAATAAATAGAACATTGAGGCAATAAACAGTGGTAGTGGAGCTGGCAAGTGGCAAGTGCTGTGTTTAAGGCAGCAGACTGGGTAGTCTGATAAGTGCAGAAAAAGAAGAAAAGAAAAATGGGGGGGCTGTATGGGTACAGATACAGTCCCCAGTGCAAGGGGTGGCCGGGAGGCAGTGCAGGAGGGTGGCAGGGTGAGCAGGTACCTGGGCCCAGGGGACAGAGGGTGGCCAGGTGCACAGTGCCAAGAGAGAGCAGATCAGCAGGGGTGGGGGGGCGAAGGCAGAAGCAAAGAGGAAGGTCTTGAGGTGCTTCCGGAACCAGAGATGGTTCTCCTCAAGTTTTAGAGTGGCAGGGAGGCTGTTCCAGAGGGAGGCCCCAGCCGAAGATAGAGATCTACCCAAAGCACGTTTCTTTGAAAAACGATTGACCCGGAGGGAGTTAGAGGTAGAGGAGCGAAGAGCTAGAGAGGGGAGGTATTTGCGGAGGGATAGCTGAAGGTATTTTGGACCCAGGCCCCATAAAGCCTTGTGGACGATGCAGAGGGTTTTTAATTTAATCCTTGCATCCACTGGAGTGATTTCAGAGCTGGAGAGATACGATCCCAGGGCTTGAGGCCAAGGACAAGTCTCACAGTCCTATTCTGGATAAGTTGTAGAGGGCAGAGAGTACAGGCCGGGGTAGATTTAGAAAGAGGCTGTTACAATAGTCCAACTTAGAGAGAACCAGGGCTTGGCAGACAGTGAGCTTCTGAGGCAAGGAGAGGAAAGGCAGAGTACCTCTGAGGAGGTGCAGTAGGAAGTTAGACTTTTTAGAGACCTCAGAGATATGGGCGGAGAAGGAAAGTGTGGAGTCGAAGATGAACCCGAGGTTCTTAGCCTCGCAGGTAGGGGTAGGAGAAGGGCCCAGGGAGGCCGGCCAGAGAGTGAGGGAAAAGGATGGAGATGGTGTGCCGATGAAGAGACTCTCAGTCTTGCTCGCATTCAGACAAAGGTCATTTGCGGCACACCAATCATGAATGGCAGTTAGGCAGTCAGAGATGAGAAAGGGCGAGGAGGTGGCCGAGGGCAGTCGGAAAATGAGTGTCATCAGCGTAGCACTGGAAATTTGAGCAGAAAAAGGAAATGCAGTGGGTGAGAGTTGCCAGGTATTGGTTCAAGAGCCAGGGTGAGAGGTTAGACCCCTGGGAAACCCACAGGTGGAGAGGAAGATAGATGATAGGAAGGACCCCAGTTGGACCTGGGAGGACTGATCAGAGAGGAAAGAGGTCAGCCAAGCCAGAGCCTGATCAGTGATACCCAGGTTATCACGGAGAAGGTCAAGCAGGATGGTGTGGTTCACTGTGTCGAAGGCAGAAGAGAGATCAAGAAGTATGATGACAGAGGGAATGTTAGAGTCCAGGTTGGAGTGCTGATCTTCTCGGATGTTCAGGCGAGCAGTTTCCGTGCTTCTGGCCGCTCTGAAGCCAGACTGGTGGTCATGAAGGCAGCCAACAGAGTCTGAGTGAAGGTTAAGCTGAGAGATGGCCAGCTTTTTCAGGAGTTTGCCCAGAAAGGGGGTAATGGAAATTGGGCGGTAGTTAGTCAGACAGGAAGGATCAGCTGTGGGTTTCTTGAGAAGAGGATGCACAAGGCAGTGCTTCAGAGGGGAGGCGAAGGATCCTGAGGCAAAGGAGTGGTTGCAAAAATCAGCACAGGCTTTTGCGAGGGTTTCAATGTGGTCCTTGATGGTTTTAGAGGAGCAGGGATGAACCTGTTTTGATGAGGCTTTCATCGATCGGACTTCTCTAGCGACCTCATCAGGGGAGAAAATAGGTAAGGAAGAGAAGGACGGTGGGAGGGTGGCTAAGGGGGGGTCTGCAAGCACAGACTGAGAGGGAAAGGGAGGGGCAGGGGAGGAGAGGGTGGACAGGATGTCCTGGGTTTTTGAGATAAAGTGTGAGGCAAGGGCATTGCAGAGAGCCTGGGAGGCAAGAGGAGGGGTGGAGACTGCTGCAGGGTTGGCGAGCTCCTTGCAGATTTTAAAGAGTTCGGCCGAGTTGTTAGATGCCGCAGAGACACGGGCTTGAATGTGGGCTCTCTTCTTAGTGCGGACAGAGAGTCGGTATTGCCTTTGTAGCAGGCGACAGGCCAGTTTGTCAGGGGATGAGCAAGAAGCCCTCCATGTCCTCTCTGCTGCCCTACACTTACTTTTAAGTGTAGCTAGGTCAGAGTCATACCAGGAATTACACTTGGCTTTTGACTTCAAGTGGATCCTCATGACAGGGGCAAGAGGATCAAGAGTATCAGAGATAGAAGGGTAGAGAAGGGACAGGGTTTCGTCGGGGTGTGAGTCAGCCAGAGGAGGAGGAGGGGGAGAGAAGGTAGCAGCGAAAGCCTCAGCCGACACACGCTTCATTGGTCGTATGTCCGAGAAAGTAAGTGGCAATGTTGGGGTGGGGTTGGCTTGGGGGGAAGAGAGTGAGAGATGGGAGGAGAGAAGGCAGTGAGAAGGATCTTCGTCTACCTGGCATTAAGGCAGAGATCGTTGGAGGCACACCAAACCTAGATCGCAGATAGACTGTCAAGAATGAGCTAGGAAGATGAGGCAGCTGAGGGATGCCTGGAAGAAGGAAGCTGAGTGTCATCCGCAGAACACTGAAAGTTAGAAGAGAAGGTGGAGATCAAATGGGCCAAAGGGGCCAAACAGACATTGAAGAGCCGGGGTGAGAGGATAGAGCCCTGTGGGACACCACATGTGGAGAGAGAGGTGGTGGAGAGATGGGACTCAAGTTGAACCTGGGAGGGTCGGTCTAGAAGAGTCAGCCACACCAGGGCTTGATCCGTGATGCCCAGGTTCTCATGTAGTCGATTGATTAGGGTGGAGTGATTGACCGTGTCAAAAGCAGAGGAAAGGTCAAGTAGGGGAATCGATAGGTGCTTACCGCTGAGAAGGGTATCCAGGAGCACGCCCTCCTGGAGCAATTTTGACACCCCGCTGGAGGAGCCATGCAGGGTGCCCACAACATTGCCCTTAGGTGCCCTACACTCGAAAGAATTTGATTCCTGGCCACAGGCCAGCACATTTTTTTAACTGAGGGATTGTTGGTATTATGGGTAAAAAAAAGGTTACTGAAGATAAGTAATGGGATGATGAAGTGAGACATCGAGGTAATGCTTTAAACTGTTGTTTAAAAAAATAAAATAAAAAATAAACTTGCTTCTGCTGGACCAAAACGAAATTGGCTTGCAGAGACAGCTGGTGGCCCTGACCTCGTACATTTACAACAACGCTCTGAAGATCAATGCAAAGAAATCCAAAATTTTGATCTTGGGGGATTTGGCCGTGCAAGGAAACTGAAAAAATGTAATTGGTCCATGAACGGGGAACTAATACCAGTAGTTTAGTCGATAGTGTACCTGGGAATAACTTTAAATGACAGCGTTAATGATACTCCAGGAGTAAACCATTTGAGAAGCAAAGCAAAAAACTTGGCGTCCCAATCCCTGCTGATCAAACGTAAATTCTCCTTGTCGCCATTAATAGACTTCTACAAGATGAAAGTCTCACCGATATTGAGATACGCCACAGAAGCTAACCTCTTCACTAGTCCAACCCTATGACCTAGTTCGGAAGTTATTTTTTGGAAGAGGGTCTTGCCCCTCCCAAACTCTTTGCCAATAGAACCTGTACGAAGAGAACTGGGCCTAACGTCCTTGTACACTTTAATGGAATGGAAATCAGTTTCCCTTTATAGGAAATGCCTTCACCCACCAGGACTAAGTGGGTTTACGATCATCAAGGAGGCGATAGAAGGGAAAGTGGTCCCAGCCTTAAATGTTTGGCAAGAGACGTGTCTTTCCATACTGACTAACATTGCTCAATCGGAAAAATCACTAACTGAAAATCCAACTGGTGTAAAGACAAAGCTACTAGACTTGGACTGGATTTTGACCAAGGAGAAATTGAAGTCCTACAAATCAATTCCAGAAGAAACAAGCGTACACTACAAAACAGGGACAGTTCTGCCGTACCTCGAGAGGTTTCCTTCACAGTTGGAAAGGCAGAACTTTCTAAGATTTCGTTTGAACCTCTACCCCACGAGGCAGGTCACTGAAAGAAGAAAAAAGCCCCAGGGGGACAGATCTCTGACTTGTCGTATCTGTGGTAACGGTACCGAAACCTTGAAGCATTTAGTACTGTTGTGTGAGCCGTTATCAGGTACGAGAGACAGGCTCTTGGCGAGATTTCTTGGGGAATCCAATACAAAACAATTGGAGGACTGGTGGGGAATTCTAAGATGGGGTAGGGGGGTTATCCATGACACTGACACTGCTGCAGCTCGTGAGGGAGATTTTTGCCACTTTGGAGCACATGGACAAACCATAACTTGAGTGGATTTTTACGAGCTCGGCCCTTTTGGTTAGGGTGTTTCAGTTGGAATTGTTTTTGGGAGCAAAACTGTAATGTTGTTGAGTAACTCATGTATTTGTATTAAGAAACTGTGCATCTTAGGTTTAAATTTAAACCAAATGATGCGAAATTAAAAAAAAAATGTCAAAGTGAGTATTCTTTCACACTTTATTTCTTACACGGACACATTATCTTAAAATATTTTTGCAAAGACAATTTGAAACAATGAGTTAAGGGGATATACTAAAGTCCGTGACTGCAAAAACTGACCAGCCTCCACCTTTACCCCTTTCACGCCGTGCCGCTGCCCCCCTCCCCTACCTGTTCAACATGAAATCGTATTGATGAACGCACCCGGAGAACAAGCGCAGCCCCTGTCTGCACCAAACTCTATAAGAAAGGGCAGCGGGTTATGTCTTTTATCAACATTAAAATGGACCCAAAAGTCCTCCAAAAATTGGTATTCAAGGTTATCACCGCCACACGAAGTGCAAGTGTACACCAAGAATCCTGGCATCTTGCGAATCACATCAGTAAAACATGCTACGTTGAGTGAAGCCTCCATTTGTAATAATACGGCTCCTTAGAATGTTAGAGCGTTACATTTGCAGTCTACGAATGCATGGAATTAATCGTATGGGTCTTAAAATGTGTTTCTTTGAAAGAAAAAGGGACATAGTTATGTGCAAAATACAGCAATAGTGCAATAGCCTAAAGGATGTTAGACACACATATTCCACAGAGGATTATGGGTATGCGGATATCCTGCATCGCGTAGCTTTCATCGTTCACTGAAAAACATTTTTTCAAGGGGCATTGTACCTGCAGTGCAAAAATACTCTAAAATGCTGTAGTACATTGGCACTCGGTTTTGAGCTTTCAATGTAAGCATTATTGTAGGCCCCCGGAGCGCAGGACCACAGGGAATGTAATGACTTAAACATTATTTTATCACAGAAGGTTCTAATACTTTTGTGTTCCACTGACAATGATGTCAGTCTATTCTACATAACATCTCCCTCCTTATATTAAACAGAGGATGGGAAAACAAGGGGAGATGTGGGGGGAAAGGAAGGGGGGGAAGGGAAGAAAAAGGAATAAACTACGTTATAACTAGAACAATGGGGTGAAACAAAACTAAAACGTGTTTCTTATGGTAAAAGGATACTGTGATATATTTAGTATTTAGTGGCCAATTGAATCACGCTCTTCACCAATCTGTTCATTCTCTCTACTAGTCCGTTTGAAATCGGATGATATAGCGATGTTGTTATGTGATCGATTTCCCTGTCCTTGAGGAACCCTTGAAATTCTAATGACGTGAATTGGGATCCATTATCGGAGACTAAAGGCCTCATTACACGGTATGCGGTATTGGAGGACATGTACGAACGGTTTGTGATCTGTTTTGAGCAGGACGGGCAAACCACAGATCAAATTCCTGAAATGCTGCAGGATCCACTTCACTCCTAGAGCTTCTCTCTCTATCGTGGAGTAATTCAATTCTGCTCCTTTCAACACCATTGATGCAAAGGCAATCGTCACCATATTTTTGTTCTGTAGTTGTTCTAGGACTCCACCAGGACCGACCATACTGGCATCTACCGATATGATCGTTTTGGCCTTGCAGTTGAACATTCCCAAAGCAGGCGCTCGATTGATGTCGGATTCTATGTTTTCAAACTCGTTCTTTTCTTCAGACCACACACATTTGGCTGTTTTCTGCATGAGACTTCTCATGTGCATGGTCTTATTGGCATAGTCCTCAATGAACTTAGAATAATACTCTATCATACCGAGGAAACTCCTCAATTGATCTTTATTCTTAGACTCTGCCATTAGCTCCTTCTTGGGACTGATGCCCTTAGCATCTATGGAATGACCAAGGTATGATACCTTGTCACATTTGATGTTGCACTTGTTCAACTTTAGAGTGAGGCCACTTTTTTGGATTACTTGTAAAACACCCATTAGTTTTGCGTCGTGTTCCTCCTCTATGATGGCTGAAATAAGGATGTCGTCTTGGAAGCAGTGTACACCCTCTAAGCCCCCAAACAGTGTGACATTAGCCTTTGAAACACTGCTGCAGCTGATACGATTCCGAAGGGCATTCTCTTGAACATAAATGCCTCCAAAGGAGTAACAAACGATGTAAGGCTGTAACGAGCCGGGCGGGAAATGACCACTCTGGACACATGTTATAGGGAACTGAGGTTAACTTTATTCTCCTTAAAGATCAGGAACTGACGGTTAGTGCATAAATGGGTTATGCATTAGACCATTTCCACCAAGCAGCCTCTCAAGTCTCTTTCTGAATGTCCTTTGCTCTGTGGAACACTATAAACTTTCTTTCAAAGCGAGTTTCCGGAGAAGAGATTTTTCCCTTCCCCGATCTTAATTTCCCTTTCCAGAGTGAAACATAAACATAAGTCTTAAGCAGAGCCAGACTGAAGGTGTCCGTCTTCTCCTGTCATCTAGCTCTATATTTCTTCGCTTTTCTTTATGCCCCTTTTAAAAGAAGGTTGTTCGTTTGTTCGTGATCCATAGGCTCCCCTGGGTAAGGCCAGTATTGTTCACGCCTTCTGGCTGTCTGAGTATCGCTGACATGAAGTTACTGCCTCTGTCCGTCACTATCTCTTTAGGAATACCTACTCTTGAAATGAATGGGACCAGGACATCACAGATTTGTTGCGCAGTTGTAGAACGCAAAGGAAAAGCCTCCGGATATCTGGTTGCATAAGCCACAATCACTAGTAGGTATTTATGTCCTCTACTAGTGGGGTCTAATGGTCCCACTATGTCCATCCCAATCCGTTGGAAAGGCTCTAAAATCAGAGGCACTGATTGAAGTGGCGCTTTTGACACATTCGCTCGATTCTTCTTTTGACACTCAGGACATGGTTGGCAGAATCTTGTTACCTGTCCGAAAACTACCAGCCAATAAAATCTGGCCAGAATCTTCTGCGTGGTCTTATCAACCCCTAGATGACCTTCCCCTATTTGAAGGTGAGCAACTACAAGAACAGGCCGGTAAAATTTGCTTGGAACTAATAATTGCCGGATGGTTTCTTTGTCTGATGCCTCTGTCACCCTGTAATATAAACCATTCTCCTTGACGAAATAGGGGTTTTTCCCCTTTGGGTCTATCTCTGGCATTTTTCAGAAAGGGGTCAAGTTCCTGGGCCATGCGGAAGCTGTCCCCTTGTTCATCTATTTTCCAGTCCACCGCTACGGGACACATATTTTTCTCGACCCAGACCTGTTTCTCCCTCCTCTTCTGACTTTTACTTTTTCTTGACTGACTCAGCGGGTTTTCACCTTCACAATTGTAGAAAGGAGCCTCCATTAACCACTGGCCCTCCAGCTTTTGTATCAGACCAGGAAGATCAGGCACATCCGAGCCAATTAGCAAAGGTTCAGGTAGCATAGGCATAATTGCTGCCTTCACAGTCATTCTTTCACCTGCTAATCTTATCCGAATATCTTTGATTGGATAGCTCTTTACATCACCATGCACACAACTGATGGCCATTCTTTCCTCTACTTTCCCCAGATCATCTTCCCGAATCCAGCATGGCTCTGGTGGCTTGACCCCCTACCTCCACCTCACAAACATAGGGATACGTGTTTCTCCGACTTGGACAAGGACCACTTATATTAATCTCTTTCGCTGGCTCAAGAACTCCCACCTCCATATCTATCATAGTGGAACACTTTAAACTTTCTTTCAAGGAGAGTTTCCGGAGAAGAGATTTTTCCCTTCCCCGATCTTAATTTCCCTTTCCAGAGTGAAACATAAACATAAGTCTTAAGCAGAGCCAGACTGAAGGTGTCCATCTTCTCCTGTCATCTATCTCTATATTTATAAGGTTGTTCGTTTGTTCATGACCCATAGGCTCCCCTGGGTCCCATCTTACATGTATACATGTAGCAGTTCAATCCTAAACGTTTTGTAAGGCTAGTATTGTTCATGCCTTCTGGCTGTGTGAATGAGTAATTAACTTTTCTCACCTTCGATTCCTCGTTCGCCTCCGTATCTCCAAGGATTTCCGCTTTAGCCTTGAACACGCTCCGAACCTCTCATCTGTGTCTGTTCCAGGCAACTGACAGCTCGTATGCCAGGTCGGCCCGTGGCTCTCCCTTGCTTTCGGGAGCCGTGCTGAATCAGCTGTTCTCGGAGCCTCTGCCGATCGCCGGGCATGGTCCTCCCCCACGACGGTGGAGGCCGGTGCAGCGAGCGAGTTCTTCACGGCTCATCTGCAAAGGCAACGCATTGCAATCAGCTGTGCTCACCTCGCCACTTGTAATTTCAGCTGCCTCACAGTTCATTATAGCGGTGCACACCCTCACAGGTCAGAACCCCCTTCCGTTAGGTTCCGAATGTTTCTCAACTTGGGAAAGTCTTTCAGGCTTCTTATGTCGACTAACTTGGGTAAACTTTTAACATCAGAGGTCAACAGGAGCACAACACAATCACTCATAGCAGACGAACATCCTCTGCTACTAAGCCCACTCGTATACGGGCTCGCCTTCATGAGAGATTCCTTCTTCTTCCTCCTCCTCCAACGGCTGCTCACACGAACCCACACACAAGGAAAAACAACAGAGAGAGCATTCTATTACTAGAGAGAAGTACCTCATAAGGAATTCTTTCACTTCTCATTGGACCGGGAGCATGTCTTTTCTTCATAGACCCTCCCCTCTAGAGGCATGATGATATCATAATACCATTCAGTCTTCATGGCTGAGTGAACAGTTGTCTAATTGGCTCTGGCTTGTGCTCTCATCTGGCTCTTCTTTCCCCACTTCATCACAAAGGATTTTTGAGTTTTCTTCCAGGGCAATTAGATGATACACAGAGGATAGATCGAGGGTGCTAAAAAACTTTGCGGGCTTCATGGTTGTTAATAATTCAGCTGTGTTTGGAAGGGGATGCCTGTCGATCCAGGTGTTATTGTTCAGGTCTCTCAAGTTGACGCACATTCTTATAGAGTTATCAGGCTTTTTCACCAGCACTATTGGAGCGAGCCACTCTGAGTTTTCAATGGGCTGTATGATGTTTTGCTCGCATAGACGCATGAGTTCATTTTTTAGTGCTTCTTTCATCCCAATTGGAACACTACAGACCCTGTGTGCTATGGGAATGGCACCCTTCTTCAAGACGATTTTGTGCTGGAAACCTTCCAGGAGTCTAATTCTCTCGCTAAACACTTTAGGAAATGCTTCGCCAGTGCCGCTTTGACATCTGTGTTGTCTTTCAATACAGTCAATTTGAGGATCTCTTCTCCGGGGTGGATTCTGACTCGGAGAGCAGCTTGTTCTTCTCAACCTACTACAGATGAGCCATTTTTTGCGATGAAAAGTCTGCAGTATGTTTCTCTGTCGCGGAATTGGAGTTTTACACATGTACACCCTATAATATCTATGGGGGTCTTTCCATATCCTGTTGCTCTCGCTGTGGTGGTTTGTATATCTTGCATTTTGCCAGACAAATCTCTAAGAAAGATTTTAACATCCACCATGGTGTATGGAGATCCGGTGTCTTCTATTATTGGCAAAGATATGCCATTTATCTGCATATTGACCCAGGGACCTTTGGATTGTTGTAAGGATGTGATAGTGAGTATTTGAATTGGTGGATTTTTTTGTTTGATGGTCAGCATGTTATCATGTTCTTGATCTCCTTCAACAGTTCTTACAGTGCCTCCCGGTGCCCTGCTAAAGGGTCGTCTGATGAACCTGCTGAACCTACTAAACCTTCCTCGTGTATTTCTACAGGCTTTAGCAAAATGTCCAACATGGCCACATCTGTAACACTCGACGGCTGCCGCCGGCATTCTTTGTCAGTGTCATTGTGTTTGTACCAACCATACTTTTGGCAACGTGCTGGATTTCCATTAGTATATTCTGAGACTTTCCTTCTCCTGGAGGTGGATCTTGAGCTATGTTGTGATGGTTTCCTCACCATTGCTACTAGAGGTTCAGCCATGTCCCCTTCGAGATCGTCCTGAATGGTTTTCACCTCTATGTTCCCAATTTGATCAAACCTCTCCTTAATGCAGCGATCACCTAGCTCTAGCTCCATGCTTCTTGCTATTTCTGTGGCTTGGTCCAGTGATGGGTTTTTTGCCTGCCATAGTCTTTGTTGTATTCGTGGATCAGATCAGCTACATTCAGCACAAGTTGGTCCCTTAAATACTCATCCCCGACGCCTGTGAAATTACTGGTTGACATGAGTGCCCTAAGAGACGCCATGTACGTGTCGATTGATTCGCCCTTCAGTTGTTTTCTGGAGAAGAACCTGTAGGTCTCCAGTACTACATTGGTCTTATTGCCGAAGTGTTTGGCAAGCTTGGCTAGTGAACTCTCAAATTTGCGGTTGCCGTCACCTCCTGCATCATCAGATTCGGGAAGTGCCCTGAATATCCTTAGGGCCTCTGCTCCTGCACAATTCAACAGGGTTGCTTCGTTGAGGTCATTATTGAATCTATTTCCTCCTATAGCCCTCAAATATACTTGGAAGCCATCAATCCACTGTTCCCATGGGCACACAGGGTTCCCAAGACATGGAAGAAACTTGGCCGGAGGTGCATTTTGCATTTTGAAGTCTCTTGATGTTTCTGTGATTATGGTTTGGGGTTTAGTTCACTGTATTGCATTTCCCAGCCGTCCCAGATGATACGCTTGTCAAACCAGCATGTTGTGTAAACTTTGCTAAAGTGTGGTTGTTTAGGGCTCAAGGGGCACTGTCAATTTTGTTTTTTATTTTTCTTTTGTAAACTTATTGTAAAACGTTCCGTTAAATCCATTCCTTTCTTGTGCTTCGCTTTTGTTTTGTTTTTTTTTTTTTTTTTTTTATTTGATTTAATTGTATGAAACAATTTTTACAAAGTAGAAAAAGAGACAAAATCTCCATATTAACTATTCCAAAGTTCCCACGATCGTTCTTTGTCCTGAGCCCCAACATCTCGTGATTCCCTGAGGGGCTCCATCAGGTCGATCTTTTTCGGTTTGGAATTCAGATTCCGAATCAGAGTGAGGTTCAGCTACCCCCCAGGAGAAGTCGAGGTGAGGACGCCCAGCTAGTAGACCTGCCCACTCATACCTTCCCCGTCAACAAAGTAGTTCAATTTCTCGGAAGAAGCCCACCACCGCGATCACCCAAGTGGTCTTCTCCCCACTTAATAGCCGACACCACCATTCCTCTTCATCATAGATGTATAGGTTTTTAAACAAATGTCCCAGGTGTCTCATGCGGGGGCCCGTGACTCCTAGGCAGTTTAACAGGAGGTGTCTTATGGTTTCTGGCGTCGCTAACTTTCTACAGAATCTGCAGGCATCGTCCGAAACCAATTTTCTTCGGGATAGGACTTCTCTTGTGTGGAGAATGTTCAGGCGGATTCTTAAGAAGTTCGCTCTGAGGTTTGAGTCCGGCCCTTTTAACAAGTAGGACTTGAGTTCGTTCACTTTTGTCAGCTGTGGAGGCAGATCTGTGAACAGCTTCGATGCGGCTGCTTTTTCCAATGTATCGATCCAGTCTTGATGTAATAGACGCAGTTTAAACTTAGAAGGATTGTGGATTAGTTCGTTTTTAGAGCTTCCAGAGCCCTCTAGTATTAAATCGATCTTTGCCGCCCATTTTGTTAGCATTTTGCATGAACCCGATTGAATTTCATGTTGAATTTCTTGCATGATCAGAGGGGGGCTTGGAAGTAAAGACTTTCGAAATAGCAAGGCTTCGTTGCGGGCTACTATGGAAACCAGCGATTGTAGAGAGAGTTCCCTTCTTATTAACACCATTGGTAGCGAGTCAGGGAGGTTGAGAACCTTTCTCCAATAGAATCCTTCCAGTTTTGACCAAAAGGATGTTGGAAGATTTGGTAAAGCTTCTGTCCCGTAGGTAAGAGTTGGAATCACTTTGGACTTATAAAAAGTCACCACTGGTGCCATAGTGAATTTTCCATATTTTTTCAGTACTGCCCGAGATTGTGAGATGAGTGATCTCGCTTTGGACATGATGGTCTCCTGCATCACGGTTTCATTACTGTTCTTGTTGATGGTGACGCCCAGATATTTGAAGCTGTCCACCAATTCAATTTTGGTGTTGTTTACCGCCCATGTGAATTTCTCCAGCTTCCTTTCATTTCCGCTTAAGATCATGATCTTTGTCTTTTCTAAGTTCATCAAGAGGTTGTTTTCTTTTAAATAGGAGTCGAGGTTATTTATCTGCCTCTGAAGGCCGATCGGGGTTACATAATAGAGTATTATGTCGTCCGCGTATAGTAGGCGTGAGATTTTACTGGATCCCAATGTTGGGGGGAACATCCGGACTCTAGGTTCATACTCTTTGAGATCGGCCGTGTATGCATTATACAAAGCAGGGGCTAAGGGACAACCCTGCTTTACTCCTCTTTCCGTACACATCCAAGAGGATAGAAGGCCTTGGTTGTTCAGTCGAACACATATTGTGGTTTCCGTGTATAAGGCCTTTATGGGCTCCAGTATCCTTGGGGGACAGGCGTGAAGTTGTAATTTTGCCCAAAGACGTTTCCTGTCTACCCGATCAAAAGCCTGCACCAGGTCGATGAAAGCCATATATATCTTCGGGCTGCCCTCGAACACTTTAGCTTTGAGTGTGCTTACCGCCAAGATGTTTACCGCGGTTCCGACATTTTTCACGAAACCCGCCTGGAAAGGGTCCGACAGGCCAGTCGCGGAGATCCAGTTGTTGAAATTGTCCAGGATTAGGGCACCAAAGAGCTTTCCTATCGAGTCCAGTAAAGCGATAGGGCGGTAGTGTGAAGGATTATCTTTTGCTCCTTTTTTAAAGATGGGGACCAGAATCGCTTGTCTCCATGATGATGGGATGGTCGAAAGGCTGACACAGTTTGCGAAGATCTCCTTGATGAAAGGAGCCCAGAATTCCATTTTGTTTTTTATATCGAAGTTGGTTATTCCGTCGGGGCCTGCCGCCCTGGACCCATTAAGCTGTGTTATTTTTCCTTTGATTGAATTCAGGTCCAGGGGAATTTCCCACCGCTCCCCAGAACAGGGAGCTTTACTCTCTTTTTCCTTGTCTAGGACTCCGTAAAGTTTTTCAAAGTGGGATAGCCATGTGTTTTCACCAATTGAATTTTGCAGTGCCTGGTTCACTGATTTAGAGTTTCCCTTGATCAGTGACCAGAAATCGCGTGCCTTATGGCCACAAATGGCACGCAGCATGTTTTCCGCGTCGGCCTGGGACCTGATTGCTTTTGTTGACTTCACCCAGGCTTTGTAGGTTTTTGCTGCCTTAATCGCTTCAGCCTTCTTACTTGGGGACTTTGTTTTTGCGGCCTCCCGTTGCAATTTTCTGACCGCCTTTCTTCGAACAACTAGCTGTTCATTGTAGGTGTGGAGCGGGGCATTAGTTTCGTGCTTCAACTCTCTTTTTTTCCGGTGGTACACTGTCAGAAGGGGCAGGTATTCGATCCGACCTTCTGGACGCAGGTGGCCATCCAGCATCCTTGCCTTGTATTGGGTGGTTATTTTGGCAATGGTTATTTCTGACAGTCTCAGCCTTGTCCCACTCTGATTTAGTACCAGGTTCTGAGCGTCGTAAACCGCCTCTCTTCTCCAAGATAACCACGAGAAGGTAAGCAAGTTATGGTCGCTATGCTGCGTCCTGATGATTGTAAAAGATGAGAAGCGTGATAGTAGGCTCCTCGAAATCTGGATGTAATCTATTATTGCCTCTTGATTCTCTCTCTCCCAAGTTGGAGTGGCTTTGAGATTATTCACGTCTTTTGGCTTGAGGATGTGCATCTCTCTTGTGTTTAGAAGGTTGTGCCACATGTTGGTTCTACTATGGATCACTTTGGAGTGACGGGTTAGATCAGTGTTCAGATCTCCAGCAATAATCACATCGCTTGAGGTAGATGTTATCAGAAAGTCATCTATTAACGTCTCGATTTGAGTGAGGAAATAGTCATTGGTCACTCGCTTTGGGTTCCAGTAAGCATTGATCAAGAGGATCTCTGTGCTGTGATTAGACTCTAGGGAACCTTCCGTCCTTTCCCACTCCAAGAGTGTCGCCAGAATGAATTCCGAGGCCAGAAGTGTCTTTGACAGAGATAGGCTGGAGCCCACTCTTATGGCGGTAATAAGGCCTGATCTCGGTCTGCCCCTCTCGCTTCTTTGGGCCGGTGAATGTGCCAGTTGGAAACCGTCCAGCGTGGGAGGATCGATTAGCCATGTTTCCTGCAGACATAGGGCGTCGAAACTCCCAAAGTTGACGTCTGATGTGACGGTTAGATGGGCAAATCCTCTGGTGTTCCACGATCCCAGTTTCAACAATACTTCCAGGGGTTCCTTGGACGTCACTGCTTTCCCGAGGGGGCCACTAGAGGAACCCTCTGGTGGCTATTTCCTTCTGACTTGGGGTTTCGGGGAGTACCTACAGTATCTTGTTCCCTCCATAACAGGGTCGAATTTTCCAGATAAGTTTCTCTCGTGCTTCAATGTCGCATCTGTTTGTTCAATGCGTTGGAATATTCTGTGAGTTGCGTTGCGTGTCGAGTGCGATCCCGGCAAGAGCTCCCTTTCCGAGCGCACTCTCCTATTCACGTCCCGTTGCGTGTTCTGCGCGTTGGATTCACGCCGAGACCTGCTTTCAACATATTTACCGAGGGCTTGTTCCCCGATAGGGAACTTGTGCGGCAGAGTGCCTCGATCAGAATCCTGCTGTCTTGATCGATAGTGAGACCGCTCCTGCGGGGGCACAGACGATGTATTACCCTCCTCCGCGTGTGCCAAGTCGAAGCCAAGATTGTACAGATTGTCTCTTGCTTTCCAAATTTGGTCTTGAATATAATTCGATCCAATGTGTAGGAACGAGCTATCTGTTCTTCCATTAGGGTTCGGTTCCAATATTTTTATGTCTTTTGTGACGTCAATATGAGGTAGCCGGCTCTCCTGGAACAGTTTGAATAGAGCTTTGCGGTTCAGTGTCCACCTATCCCGTCTTGCGTGTGTTCTTTGCAGGATAAAAGTTCTTGTTGTCATTTTCCTTTGTCTGGGCGAAGGCGAGCGGTTTGCACGGATGGCTCCACCGGCCTGCCGACCTGTTGATCTCGACAGAGCGTGAACCCTGGATCTATGGTGGACTTTAGGTTTGTCCATTGCTGTATTCCGATCCTTTTTTCTGTCGTTTTGTGCCCAAGGGTTGATCTCCTCTGGGGTGTGCGATCTTTGCTGAGGGTCTCGGGGGTGTGCTTCACCTGGATTTCTTCCCTGATGTCCCTTAACTCGCAGTTTTCCCGGTTTCCTACTTTCTCTTTTTTGCGACAAAGATGTTTTTTCCACCACATGCGGCGAGGTCGAAGGGGAGTCAAGGAGCAGGGCCTTTGATTTCGGTTCGTCTGCTTCTCTGTTATTGCGACTTTCAGGTTTTTTTCTTTTTTGATTCAGCGCTTGCAGAATTTCTGCTTCTGAGTCCTCGATCGTGTATGTACTCATATTCATTAGGTCTAATGAGTTCCAAGAGTCCTCTCGCGACCACTCTGGGCTCCGTGGGTCCTGTCGTGTCTTGTCCGCAGGTTTTAATTTGAAAACTTGGCGATTTTGTGTTGGTGGGGTCGGGTTTTCTAGGTTACCTTGGCCTCTATTTTCTGTTTTATCTTTTTGTGCGGGCTGTTGAGGGAGCTTGTGTTTTAAGGCCTTTTTGCCCTTTCTAACCGGTTCACTTTGGCCTTTGTGTTGAAATATTTCGAAGGTAGATGGGATTTTCATTTTGGAGAAATCTATTGGTTTTACAACTGGTTGAATAGCTGCACTTTCAGGGATGGTGAGAGCCACTGATCCGTTTTTCCTTCCTGGCCTGTCGGTTGATTCATTCGAAGGCTGGCCCCCCTGTGTACGGAGTTCCGTCTGTGTTGCACCAGTCGTCGAAGAAGGGGGTCCATCAGAAGCCCTACTGCCCACCTCTATCTCCCGACCCAACCCGGGTCCTTGAGTCGTCTCCTGGGGTTTTCTCAAGCTAGATTGTTCGGTCGGTTGTCCCCCCCGAACATTTCTTAGCCTGTTTTCAGGACTCGGTTGGTCGGAGATTGACTGGACCGTTGACAAGGGTTTACTGCCCGCACTCGTACCTTGCACTTCTTGGCCTTTGAGCTGTTGAGAGGCGGTAATGAACCCCTCTAGGAAGTTCAGTTTGGTGTGCATGAGAGCGATCAGGGTAGTTTGATCTTTTAAGGTGTCGCTAATGGCTTCATATAGTTTTCCGAATGGAGCCAACGCGATGGTTACTGTAGCTAGGATGGTTGTGAGGTCCTCTTTTTGCGAGGGAGTTTCGGTCGCTTGGTTAGAAGGGGGTTCGCCTTGGTATCTGTGAGGCATCGATGGGCCCCGATCTTTAATGAGGATCGAACTGTTCTCATTCGGGGGGCCCTCTCCGCTGATGTGTGGATCCAAACAGGGCTCCTCAGATCGAGGGTTCGGGGGGATGGTCACTTTGGGAGGTGCGGGGAGGCCATTGGCCAAAGCTTGGGGCAAGTGTATCTCCCCCGCTAGGGTTCCTGCTAACCCCCTTCCCTCTATTTGCTTATAAGTTCCAGCGCCATTTACCAGTTGTAATGAGTCCCACCCTGTTATAGCTTTTGATCCCGTGTATATTAAGTTGCGGTTCCCGCTCTCTTGGGCGGTTAAGTGTGGAGCAGTATTCGCCGCTTTCTCCAGCAGAGCAGGCGTCTTAACGGGAAAGTTCAAGGTTGTGGGGAGCGAGGCTCTTTCTTCAACTATGGCCAAAAGCTCTGCATCTGATACGTCTTGGTATCCTTCACCCTCCATTCGTGTTTTTTTCCCAAAAAACTCTTTCAGGGTTGCCATGCAGTGCGGGATAGGATGTTTTTTGCCCCCCACCTGACCTCTTTTATATGGGGGTTTGGCCCTCACCGTCCTACGTGAGGACATCTTGTGGGAGCCGCCCGGAAGTTTCGGCAGATTGTGCAGATTCTCGTTAGTATTAGCAGTTGCAACAGCCACATCTGGTAGGGGCTGGGGGGGGATATTAGAAGAAAATGAAGGTGTTTTCGCAGCGCCGGGGCTGGGCTTTGAAATTTCCAGCCGGGAAAGGGGAGTGGTAACTTGTCCATCCCCCTCTTCCAGAGCAGACCCTACGATCTCCAATCCCATGGGTTCGTTTCTTCCCTCCTCACCAGCAAGTTTGAACTGCAGTTGGGGGGATGAAAGTTGGGCATCTAGTCCCGGAGGTGTTCGTAAATCCTCCGCTGCCGCCGCTCCCTCTGTGTTGTGTATCATGATTACTACTGACTCCCCTGGGAGCGAAAACGGAATTGGGTCTGCCCGGGGTATTTTATTATTGCCCGTGCACGTCACTTGCTCGATCGGGGGGTCCAGAGTACGGGACGGTGTTAAGCTTTCCCCCCCCTCCAAGGCCCGTGAAGGGGTCATAGGCTGCTCGGGCGGGGTCGCTAGCGTACCCGTGTCATACTGAGGGGTCAGCTCCAGGTTTCTCTGGCTCCCCCACCCCACTTCTGGGCTCTTGACCTCTGTATTGGGCAAAGGTGGGGGGGGGTGTGTGGGTAGACGTGGGACGTGTTATTGTTAAACTGGCCTCATGAGGGATCGATTGATCAAGTTCAGCAAGTGTCCCCGTCAAGGGCGGTGTGCTATCAAGACCCAAGGATTCGATCGGGGGGAACATAAAGTCACTTACTTCGTTCAGCACGGCTGGGCGGGTTGTGTTTGCCTGTATCACTTTGCCCGCATGTTTAATGCGGGAAATCCGTTGTAGCCTCTGAGTAGCCAACTGCTCCACGCTCTCAGGCGAGGTTACATGGTCCTTGCTATGAGTCGGCGGCTGGCGAGGTTTGCCGTTTCTCAGCAGGCGCTTTTCTTCCAGTCCGGGTTTCAACACTCCCGGTTCGACCAGGGCTGCCATCCGCCGAGCCTGAAGAGCCGTGAAATTTTTGTAGAGGAGCGACTCAGCGTAGAGTCCGCGCGCAGGCGCGCCGGCCCGCGGACTGCTGACTGCCCTTGTCAGTCCCTTCGCGGTCCGCTTCGCGGAAGACTGAGGATAAGTAGAAAGGAGGGCTCGGGACACGCCTCTGAGCACACGCCTCCAACGATGAAACTGAAAAAGATACTCGAACACCAGCACAGCGTGCTGGTACTGCTGACTGCCCTTGTCAGTCCCTTCGTTTTGTTTTTTAAATGTTCTGTTAAGTCGGCGCCTTTTTTGTATCGTTCAGCATTCACCCCCAAAGATCCTCTTTTTTTTTGTAAAACAGGGTAACGCGCGTGTGACTGGCGTTTCCTCAAGCAGTCCGCACAGTTCACGTAGTAATTTTAAATAAACGCTCCCTCTGACCCGAGCGCTTGTTCTTCTTCTTGCTGATAGATTTTTATCCATCAGCGGTGATTTTTGGATACCGAGGCCGGGTTGAGTGTGTAGTCGTGGGTTTGTATTCTTCTTGGTCTGTGTGGTCTTGTCACAGTAGGGCTGGTTTCACAGGGTCTTCGCAGTGATCAAGAGCGCTTATGTACAGGCTCCGTAATAACGTTGCTATGGCCACCATGCAGTGGGAGGGCCTCACCTCAAGATGGCCGCATGCAGAGGCACGTCACCAGGTCCTTTACTCAAACCAGGAAAGGCCATTGAAGTTCGAAGGGCGCAGTGTCCGCGCGCCCTCGCGGCAGGCCAGTATATCGCCCAAAGTAAATTGTTATATATATGTTTCACACTGTCCACTGCTCTCACCTTGAACGGTGCTGAATCGCCTTCCCTTTAGTGCCTGTCCGCGTATTCTTGATGGTACGCGGAGACCCCGGGGCTTATGGCTGAGCGCAGTCATGGGAGCGGGCGGCTGCGGGGTGCTGGGCGCAAGTCTCTGTTCTGTGCGGCCGAGGGAGAAGCTCCGGGGGCCTTAACTAGATCCTCGTCGCCATTTGTAGTGAATTGGCACTCAATTTGAGCTTTCAATGTAAGCTTTATTGTAGGCCCCCGGAGCTCAGGATCACCAGGAATGTAATGACTTAAACATTCTTTTATCACAGAAGGTTCTAATACTTCTGTGTTCCACTGACAATTATGTCAGTCTATTCTACATAACAAATGCACAAGTTATAGTTGACAGCAAAGGAAAAACTATCTCCATGAACTTCCCATTACGTCACACATGGCATCATAGATGAGATCACAATAAACGGTAGGATAGTAAATAGTCCTTTAGGAGGGGCTATTTTCTCCATGAATTGGCTCAACTGGGAAGGTCACTCTGTTGAATAGAAATGATGCGGCGCATGATAAACTAAAGGGGCCTTATAGATTAGATATGAGCCTTTTGTAAAGCGCCCTTCAGCTACAGTGTGGTGCTAGATCCTTATAAATCAGATAAGCCTAGTTCCACAGGGACCTCTAGTTACAGCCTGCGGTACTGCACCCTGGTAAATCAGATCAGCCGAGTTCAGCAGGGACCTCTAGTTGCAGCCTATGGTACTGCACCCTGGTAAATCAGATCAGCCGCGTTCAGCAGGGACCTCTAGTTATAGTCTGCGGTACTGCACTCTGGTAAATCAGAGCAAACGAGTACATCAGGGACCTCTAGTTACAGCCTGCGGTACTGCAACCTGGTGAATCAGATCAGCCGAGTTCCGCAGGGACCATTAGTGACGGCCTTCGGTACTGCACACTAGTAAATCGGATCAGCCGGGATCAGCAGGGACCTCTAGTTACAGCCTGAGGTACTGCACGCTGATAAATCAGATCAGCCGAGTTCAGCAGGGACCTATAGTTACAGCCTGAGGTACTGCACCCTGGTAAATCAGATCAGCCGAGTTCAGCAGGGACCTCTAGTTATAGTCTGCGGTACTGCACTCTGGTAAATCAGAGCAAACGAGTACATCAGGGACCTCTAGTTACAGCCTGCGGTACTGCAACCTGGTGAATCAGATCAGCTGAGTTCCGCAGGGACCATTAGTGACGGCCTTCGGTACTGCACACTAGTAAATCGGATCAGCAGGGACCTCTAGTTACAGCCTGAGGTACTGCACGCTGATAAATCAGATCAGCCGAGTTCAGCAGGGACCTATAGTTACAGCCTGAGGTACTGCACCCTGGTAAATCAGATCAGCCGAGTTCAGCAGGGACCTCTAGTTTCAGCCTATGGTACTGCACCCTGGTAAATCAGATCAGCCGCGTTCAGCAGGGACCTCTAGTTACAGCCTGAGGTACTGCACCCTAGTAAATCAGATCAGCCGAGTTCAGCAGGGACCTCTAGTTACAGCCTGAGGTACTGCACCCTGGTAAATCAGATCAGCCGAGTTCAGCAGGGAACTCTAGTTGCAGCCTCTGGTACTGAACCCTAATAAATTAAGTCGAGAACTTCAATACAGGCTGTGCATTTGAAAGGTTTTACATCAGATACAGAGCCTTTGGCACAGACCTCTTGTTATCCGATAATCCTAGTTCCACTGGGACCTCTAGCTGCAGCTGTGGCACTGCAGCCCTGTTAATCAGATCCGCCGCGTTCCACAGAGACCTCTAGCTGCAGCTGTGGTATTGCAATCTAGCAAATCAGAAGGGTATAGTTCCACTGAGAGCAGCCCGAGCCTGTTATACTGCAACCTGGTAAATCAGATCCGTTCAATTTGATAGGGCCCACTAGTTGCAGCGTGTGGTGCTGCACCCTTGTGAATCAGATAAGCTTTCTTTCACATAACCTCTGCTTACAGCCTCCAAATACTTAACCCGTATAATTAAAACAAGGCTTCACTTTCAGCCTGTGGAGTTGCAACCTTTAAAATCCACAGGCTGTATGGAGGCCCTTGTCATTATTTATAAGGGTGCAGTACCGGAGCCTGTCACTAGAGGTCCATTTGAAACAAAGCTCCCCTGATTTACAAACCTCCTGATTCAGCCTTTGGAGTTCAACCCTTATAAATCAGATACACCTAATTTCACAGTGACCTCTAGTCGTTCCACCAACTCTCTGTTCAAACCTCCTCCTTATTGACATTCCTTCTTAGTAATGTTCCTGCACTCCTCTTTATCTCTCGCCACCTTCCTCCTGGCTTTCTCCAACTTCATTCTGAGGCCTCCTGCTGTCTCCTCTCCTCCACAGTCCTTTATTACCCCCTCTGTCCAATCTTCCTCCCTTCTCTCTCTTCTATCTGATGCTTTTTCAGCCTCCTCCTTATTCTCTGTAAAATCTCCTTTGTGATTTCTTCAAGCACCCTCCGTTCTCTTCTTCCCGTATCCTTCTAAGCTCTCTCCACCTCCCCCTTAATCTCCCCAGTCTACTTCCGTCCTTCTCCAGTGTTTCCATTCTCCATTGCACACTCTGTCTTCCTCTCTGCTCCTCTCACCTTCCCCACTCTTCTTCAGCATGTTTTGCCCACACTCAGCTCTAAATCGTGGCAGACTGTACAGTGTTCCTGCCCGCACACCAGGGCTGTCTCTTGCCTAATCGGATTCACTGGTTCCTGCAGCTATAATGATGTGTCTGAATCAGGTGAGTTTAGCTTTCCTTGGCGACTATGCAGGGTGAAGTGGACTGAGACCCTTTAAAATCCGTCCGTCATCTTGGAATCATACCAATGTGTGATTGCACAGCAGAGCACTGTGGTGGATCTTCACTGTGCTCCGCTGGGCAAGAGTGGCATCTGCAGACTGCTGACAGCATTGTCTTTGCATGATGGGCAAGAGTGGCATCTGCAGACTGCTGACAGCATTGTCTTTGCATGATGGGCAAGAGTGGCATCTGCAGACTGCTGACAGCATTGTCTTTGCATGATCTGCAAACACATGCTTTGTCACGTATGTATTATCTGTAGCAGGGATGCTTACTCTCAGAACAGTACTATGCCCACACAATGGCTTCAGTCTTGACCGTGGGCTCTTATCAATGTTAAGGCTGTCTCTTGGTCTTGACGCCTGCAACACTCCCCTGCGACAACCCTAGGGAAGAGTGTGGTGAAATGGGGATCCCTCCTCCGGGCCAAGCCTTACACCTGTGTTGGAGGCACCCACCCATCATGACCTCCATATCCAGCACTCCCAGGCATAGACAGGGGACTCAGTCACATATTGCAACAGAGAGTCTCTCTGTTAAATATGGAGGTGACGTCACGATTTAATCATCATTTGCTCTTAACCAGCTCATTTCAGCACTAATACGAAACGAGACAGCAAGGCCTGGTCCAAGTATATTTGTAACACGTGTATTCATCCAGCACTGTAGGTTTGTCTCTGCTGCTTAGCAGTGTAGAAGTAGCCTAAATCCTAACAGTCCTTACTAGAAGGACTTGCAGAGAAGATAAAACCTGCACATATTTAAATCGAGATTGACGGCTGCAGTTCATCTAACTGCCAATAGATGTCCTCCCGATGGATAACATTAAACCCATGGGGTGCTGCACTGCGATTCTCAAAAAAGTGGGCTTATCAATAAGATGTGCCATTGCTCATCTCATTGGATATGGCAAATTCACAAAGAAAACACTAAAAATTCCCACTGCAGAAATCGTGGCACAAAAGGGACGCAAATATGTGTGCATTCATTTAATGGCACATTTGATGCGATATGCACGTTTTTGGAGCATCTGCGACTGCCAGATGCTTTTCTTACTTTCATTCTATCCTCTTCTACTTGACACTTATTCTAATTCTCCACCTCTTACGTTCTCAGGCTGTGATCTGCACTCTTTTAATCCAGCAATTCTTGCCTCCCCCGTTTCTTGGAATCTCTCTTCCCCTGCTGACCTCCACACCCCATCTTTACTCCATTCCACCTATGACTCATCTCTTTTGGCTATGAAGGAACAGTACTTTTCGTCTCACTCTTTCTCTCTCACACCATCCTCGACTTCTCTTTCAACTATTAAGCTCTATTCTCTCTCCTCGTCCCACTGATCCTTCTCTTTCCTCCCCTCTTTCGGCTAAAGTTTTAGCGGATTTCTTTACCTCAAAGGTGACCTAATTCGGGCGTCCATTCACTCTCCTGATCTTCCTCTTCTGCTGCTTCTACTTCTCCTGATCTTCCTCTTCTGCTGCTTCTACTTCTCCTGATCTTCCTCTTCTGCTGCTTCTACTTCTCCTGATCTTCCCCTTCTGCTGCTTCTACTTCTCCTGATCTTCCTCTTCTGCTACTTCTACTTCTCCTGATCTTCCTCTTCTGCTGCTTCTACTTCTCCTGATCTTCCTCTTCTGCTGCTTCTACTTCTCCTGATCTTCCTCTTCTGCTGCTTCTACTTCTCCTGATCTTCCTCTTCTGCTGCTTCTACTTCTCCTGATCTTCCTCTTCTGCTGCTTCTACTTCTCCTGATCTTCCTCTTCTGCTGCTTCTACTTCTCCTGATCTTCCTCTTCTGCTGCTTCTACTTCTCCTGATCTTCCTCTTCTGCTGCTTCTACTTCTTCTTTTTTTTCTCGGTCACTCTCTTCTTTTTCTCTTCTATCTGATCCTGCCACTTCTTTCTTAGTGACAGCCCATCCTACTTCATCTCCACTGGATCCTGTTCCCTCTGCCTTGATTTCCTCTATTTACTCTTCTTTCATTTCGTATCTTACTGCACTGATTAACTCGTCACTTGTCTCTGCTACCTTTCCATCCTCCTTTAAGCATGCTGTTATTAACCCTATTTCCAAAAAAACACACTTGATTCTTCTCTCACCTCAAATGTCCGTCCTTTAACCTTGATTCCTTTCTTATCTAAACTCCTTGAACGTGTGGTATATGCTCAAGTTTCTTCCTTTTTACATCTACACTCCCTTCTCCCTCTGCTACCATCTGGTTTCCATCCTGCTCATTCCACTAAATCTGCTCTATTACATGTCTCTAAATCTTTAAATTCTGCTAGGTTGAACACATTGGGGGTCATTCCGACCCTGGCGGTAGGGGGTTAACGGCACCGGTAAGGATGCCGGTGCTGTTAACCCCCTACCGCCCTATTACGAGGTCCCTTAGCGGGTCCCTGTAAGGGCGGCTGGTTTACCGCTATTAGCTGGCCCGTTATTGGCTCCTTCCCCCTTCCCATTGAACCCTATGGGGGCTCGAATGGGAACGGGGAATGGTTTTCTGAATGGGGACTTACCGGGTCCTCCAAGGTTGGAATGACCCGGTAAGTCCCCATTCAGAGAACCCGGACCCGGGTTTGACCTCCAAACTCAAAATGACCCCCATTGTCCTCAATACTTATTTTGCTTGACCTATCCGCTGCGTTCGATACTGTTGATCACACTCTCTTACTCTCTACTCTATCTACACTGGGTATATCTGGCTCTGTGCTTAAATGGTTTGTGTTGGGGGCGTGGCCAGAGGGCATAACATGGAGACTTTATCCTTCGCTGCTCCCATGGCCGCCTGCATATATCCTGAAGAAATAGTGGTTGAACCGGAGGTGATATGAGCACCCAGCGACCCTGCGGTAGCTGTTTTCTTTGTGGGCATTCTCCAGCCGATATTTAAACTTGGAGATGCCAGAGTTACGGGCGCAAACCTGCTGCTCCATGATGGTCACCGGCGGGCTCAGTGACTGATTAACCCTGCCCGAGCTAAGCCAGTGGAGTAACTTTGCTGAAAATGTTGGGGGGGACATGACATCTGAAGAAAAGGTACCCCAGCCAAATGAATGGGGACAAAATGGTGTGCCATGAAAGTTGGGGGGGGGGGACAAACACCCCTTCCCCACTAAAATGACGCCCATGAGCTAAGCTACAATAATAAGGATCGGTGGCAGACAGGAATGGATCACTGTGATACGTGGAAGGACCCTCCCAAGGAACACAGAGAAATGCAGAGAGGCGGGGGCTGACAAGACCTGACAACAAGAACCAATAGTGGTGATACCCCCGGGACAAGAGAGATGAGGACTTGACCACAGATCGACCCTCCATACACCAGCAGAAAGGATCGAGGCAACGAAGGGTGCACCTGAGGATCAAGGGTGGGGATGCTGCCACACCCCCAGGACGAGCCTTATTGCTGGCGGGGGGGTTGAAGCAGCCGGCTTCTGTTCAGAGAGGAGAGGAGGGGAGCGAGATGGAGGCTGTGGAGAGCGCCCAGCATGACACTGGGATTGGCGTGCAGGGAAAACGTGGATTAGTCTCCCGAGTACTCTCCTGACCAGCTCCTACAGCGTGGAACAGGTCTGCAGTGTTTCATGCAGGGGTGCACTCTGCCAAAGCACAACATGGAGCATTTGGGGCGTGGTTGGAAGTGTTCAAGCGCACAGACAGTGGTGACTGAACCTGAGGGGGAGCAGTTATACTGGATCAGAGGCTGGTGAGTGCGGGACCCCAGGGCTGCTGGTGGTGAATATAATTGAAGAGCACCTATTAGGGAGAATTCTCTGTTTAGGCTGAATTTCCTAACCTAGTGAGTCCCCCAGCAGCTTTGCTGGATTTCTGGAGTTTGTTTTTTCCATCCTGCCAAGAGTGTGACCCTTTTCTCCCACTCTTGGACATGTATGTGTATGATTCCTTTGATATGTCAATGTGTTCGATGGGCTATGGGGTCTTTTACTCCATAGGGTCTCATATGTTTTTCTATGTGTGTCGCACTGCACCTTACGTGTCGTGACACGGGGGCGCCTTAGCAGGTTCCCCCACCATAGACTCCATACCCGGGGACTGACTACTGTCTCCCCGGGCATGTAAAGTCACCATTGGCTTTACTAGACCTAAATTTGCTAACAGAACTAGTACCAACCATCTTATTGTGGACGTGCTAGTAGGGGTAATTCGATTACTCCTGGATCTGTTACTCGAGGGGGCACTGTCCCGTCCCCCCTCGTCGAGTTTTGGCTGGTGGCAGTGGAAACTACTTGTTATGTTCAACCCCGAGCATAACTCTATGGGATTTATCCCATTGTTGAAGATTGATACTTTTCTTGTTAATCTCCAACGTACCACCGATCTACTTTTCTTAAATAGGTTTATCGAGTGGTATTTTCTGCCAGAACTCGGTTTGTAAAATGGCGTCTGTGTTCGTCTCTGTGACTCCTAAACCAAAGGTTGAGCCCTTTGTTCCACTTTTGGCGGGCCTCTGGACAGAGACCCTCCAAAGTGGTGCCATTCTGTCTGGGTTACCTCAGGGGTGTGGGAGGGGGTTTAGACACCCTGGACCGAGTTGCCTTGCCAACTCAGGTCGCACTCTGGAGTGATTGGCCCAGGTGGTGAGCCTTCCTGCTCACCACTTAGCATGTGTTGATTGACAGCTAGGCTGAATGAATGGGGGGCGTCTGCATAAAAGCAGGGCTTTTGGGACTGGATCTTCAGAAGTCGCCACAGGACCTAAAGAATCCGACGAGGGTAACGCTGAGCCGACCTACACGACGACACCTCCAGTGGAGCCCTGCAGAATCGTCTCACAATCTCCCGATGACAGAGGAGATCTCCCTGCCGGAGAGTCTCTTCCCCTGGCTGGTGGGAACAACCAGTCTACTTCTTCTTTATACCTTTTATTCGCCCAGGACGCAGTGGTCGAATTGCCCGTGCACAGCACCCGGCAACCGGATAGCCACTATCCCTGCTCCGTGACTGAAAGGTGGTGCCTTGTGACGGAGCACTCCGTGGCTGGTTTCTTCCCTGGTGGTGCACCGGACTTCCTGATCTTCGACGTCGAGAGCATCTCTTCTCTTAGCCAAGACCCATCGTGCATCTACCACCAGGAACAACTGCCCCCGCCGGAGCTGCCCTCCACAACAAGGTACCGTACTCGCCTGGCTTCCCGTTGTTGATCGGTTCGTGTGAGGTATCTGATTCCTCTCCGTTCCGTTGGGTTGCCTCTAAGCTTTATTCACTCTTTTTCTGAACTGGTTCCACCTGTCACTAACATTGTGCTACAAAGACTTGAGCGTGTCTTCACTAGAGACTTTCCAGGACATCGTGCCTTGCCTCTCACCGAGTGGGCCTGGCCGCTGAACTTTTACGATCTATTGTGATTATTGCATTCCTGCCTTGCATTTTTCCCGCTTCAGTACGAATCGTGTTGACTTCATTATCTGCCTATCTCTTTTCTCCCTTTTACACGAGTATATTCGAGTGTCATCTAGGTTGGGGTATACACCTCTGTCTGCAAATAAGTGGTGCCGTAAAAACCTAGAGTTGTCGATATTGTGTTTCAGGAGATCGAGCTTTATTCCATTCCGCAGAGTAATTGCATTTTGATTTGTTTGCCGTGATTTGCCTTAGTATTTTTCATAGACGTTCTGTTATAAATAAATAACTTACTATCTTTATACTAAGCCTTGTTGCGTGCTTACTTGTTTTGCTGTGAAGAATTGCCCTATCTTGTATACTCCCTATACTGACCAACTTTTCTTGAGAGAAGTCTGACTGCTCAGCCACAGCTACCAATTGAATCTGTGTGGTACAGACTGCTACCAAGTGGGTTCATCGCAACACCTGTAGTCCTAAATCTTTTGCAGTGGTCCCAGAGGGAACTGCACAGGTTTCTGCCTAACACTGGTGTACAGCGGTGGGATTAGTATCGAGTATACAGTTTAGAGTGCTTTTCGACGCTGTAGGACAACTAACCACAAAACTTTACGAAAGCAACTTTCAAAAAACATGTCTTCGATGGAAATTTACAGCCAAGAGTCTTTGTCAGATAAAAATACTGAGAGTCTGCGAGCTCTCTGTAGACAAGAGAATCTTCCTGTAAAAGGCAAGAAGTTAGAATTGATAGAGAGATTGCTGGCGAACCAAAGTCTGGGTACTGGTTCAGAGGAACCAAACTCTCCAGCAACTGTAGATAACAGTGATGCTGTTGATCTAAATCGTGATTCTGATGATAGCGATGAAGAGGCTGACGAGGACGGCGAGGCTAACGAAAATGTCTCCTCCGCTCCTCTATCTGCCTTACCAACTGTGCCTACGGGGCCCACACCAGGTCCCACAAGTAACCCTGCTTATTTTGAACTTGAAAAAATGAAGCTCGAATTAGAATATAAACGGTTTTTGGCTCAATCTGAACGAAACCAAGAGCTCGAGTTCAGACGGATGAATGCGAATGCCCAGGCTGAGCAGAAACAGGCTGAGTTGAGACTCAGAGAAATAGAACTTAATCATGAGTTGGAAATGAAAAAGTTGTCTATGGAAAATGCTTCTCTCTCCTCTGGTTCCTCTAGGAGCTCCAGTCCCAAAAGACCCCGGATGCCGAAGGAATTAGTGGGTATGTACGAACCGGGATTGGATGTGTTGGATTGGTTGAAACTGTTTGAATACAATCATGGGCTCCAGGACATCACCGGGAATGCGTTGCTTCCTTTGTTGTTCTCTAGGCTTCCTCCTGTTGCGACTGATGTGGTAATGGAGTTGGGGGAGGTGGATAAGACGGATTACAAAAGTGTGAAACTAGCTTTGATAGCTAGATTCGGGAAGACCCCTTCCCAGTATCTTAAGAGGTTTAGAACCCTCAAAAAGCATGATGGTACCCCTTGGGCTACCTGGGTGAGTGAAGGGTTGAAAAACTTAGAGGGATGGATTAAGGGTTACAAAGTTAACACTTACGAGGGTATGCAAAATCTTTTCATGTTGGAGTCGATTTATGATGCCTGTTCTCCCGAGCTCAGACAGCACTTGGCTGATTCGAAGGAATTAGATTCCAGGGCTCTAGCTAAGGCTGCTGACGTGTGGGTTGCCAACAGGGCTACTCACAAGGATTCTGGGGCAACTCGGAAAAAGGACGAGGGAAAACAGCCTAAAAAAGACTCAAAGGAGAATTCGAATAACTCACATTCCAAAGAGGGCCCCAAACCAAACCAGAAGGGTAAGCCACCGGGAAAACCACAGCAGAATAGTGTGACTTCTGGTGCCAAACCGGAAGGAGGTCAGAACAAGCCTCCATTCCAGAAAGCATTCGGGAAATGCTTTGTTTGTGGCTCGACTGATCACGTGAAAGGAGATCCCAGATGTAAGGGTAAACCTTCAGGGGTCCAGCTTGTCTCCTTAGCCTTCGCTCGAGAGGAGGAAGTCCAAATGGCAAGTGGAAACTTTCTACTGCTAGCTGACGAACCCATTGGAGTCTCAGCCAGCGTTTCTTTAGTATCTCTGGGGTTGTGGGAACAACAGAATTTAGATGTCTATAATTCTATCCCCGATAATACTAAAGAGTATTATAAGGACAGTGTCCAGGTGAATGGTCAGGAGACTCCTGCCATTAGGGACACTGGGGCCTGCATAACTGTGGTGGATAAATCGTTTTTTCAGGCTGAGGATGTTGCTAAGGCACCCAAACGCCTCACCAAGTTAGCTGGAGGGCCTGTGCAGATGCTTCCCCAATTACCAGTTCTCATCGAGTGTAACGACATGACTGTAAAGATACCTGTCAGCATACAGAGTGAGGTACCAGGACGCGTACTGTTGGGTAACGATTTGAAAACTCTCAGAGTTGTATCGCATACTCCCAGACCTCCTAGTAAAAGGTTACAGGAGCTAACCAGACCTGCAAGAGAGAGGACCATGCGCGGTACTCTCGAGGAGATGATGAAGAAGGAAATCACTCCTGCTCCATTGGAAATGGCGGCTGCTGTCATTAATAACCCAGAAGCAAAAGGGAAACCTAAGACTTCTAAACCGAAACCAGCAGTCCGCATGCCAATGCAGCCGACACAGACTTCCTCGCGGTTGTCCAACGTCACACCCGTAACTCCACCTCCAGCTGAGGCTGAGAGGGAGGTACAACCCTGTATGGTAGAATTAGACTCTGAGGAAGAGCTAATGGAAGGCCAAGAACTCATTGGAGATCTGGATCCTGTTGACCATCCTGAGCTGCAGTCGTTACTGGCAGAAGGTGGACCTAGCAGGGCAGACTTCAGTAAGGGACAGAGGGAATGTCCAACTCTGGAAGGTCTTCGCCATCAGGCAGAAGCTCAGGCTGAAGGGCAAGAGCCTGGGAAACATAGGTTACACTGGGAAGATGGCCTCTTCTATAGTGAACCGACCGAGTCTGCACCTGGGGACTACAAACGCCTTGTGGTACCCCAAGCAAACAGACCACAGTTCTTGCAGTTAGCCCACGAGATTCCTTTGGCTGGTCACTTGAGTTTCAAGAAGACTAAGGAAAGGCTCTCGCTCTACTTTTATTGGCCAAAGATGGGGGCCGAAGTAGAAAAACACTGCAGAAGCTGCCATACCTGCCAGATCTCTGGTAAGGTTGGGTCCAAGAATGTGGCACCGTTAGTGCCTCTCCCCGTTGTGGGAGTCCCATTTGAGAGAGTAGGGATTGACATCGTTGGTCCCCTTGATCCTCCTACCTCCTCAGGCAACAGGTTTATACTTGTTGTAGTAGACCATGCTACTAGGTATCCTGAGGCAATTCCTATGAGGACTGTTACAGCTCCGGCTGTGGATAAGGCCCTCCTTGGTATTTTTACTAGGGTCGGATTTCCTAAGGAAGTAATCTCTGACAGGGGGTCAAACTTTATGTCCCACTACATGAAAGCCATGTGGAAAACCTGCGGAGTAACTTACAAGTTCTCAACGGCTTACCACCCACAAACCAATGGGTTGGTAGAACGGTTCAACCGAACCATGAAGAGCATGATAGGTGCTCTAGAAGAACCCCTTAAGCGTAAGTGGGACCTTCTATTGCCATGCCTTCTTTTTGCTTATAGAGAAGTCCCTCAGGAGGGAGTAGGATACTCTCCCTTCGAACTGCTCTATGGTCATCCCGTTAGAGGTCCATTGGCCCTGATTAAGGAGGGGTTGGAGAGTGCTCCTTCCCCCAAGCCAGTCAGAGTGACTGACTACGTGATAGGTCTCCGGAGGAGAATGTCGCACCTGATGACAGAAGCAAGCGATAACTTGAAAGCTGGACAAGCATTGGTCAAGCACTGGCACGATCAAAAGGCTAACATGGTTGAGTTCGCTCAAGACCAGCTCGTTCTCGTTATGATCCCCACAAGGCAGAGGGCCTTACAAGATAAATGGATGGGACCCTACCGAGTAGTGGGTAAGCTCGGTGAGGTTAACTATCTGGTGGACTTGGGCAACCCCAAGGAGGCTCCGACCGTCTTTCACACCAACCGATTTACAGCGTATGTCTCACGACCTGATGTAGGAGCGTTGCTTCTAGCATCATCCGAGGAAGAAGAAGAGAGTGAAGCTCTTCCGGATCTCCTCAGAGGCTTACCTTTAGATGAAAAAATTGAAGGAGTAAATCTCTCCTCCAATCTGACACCCGAGCAACAGGACGAGTGCAAGTCTATGTTAAACCAGTTTGCCTCTCTGTTCTCGCTTTCACCAGGCTTGACCCCTTGGGGCCAGCACGAAATACTCACTGGTGACTGTCTGCCTGTCAAAAGCAGAGGATACCGTATGTCAGAAAACGTAAGAACCCACATCAAAGGTGAGGTCAGCAAGATGCTTGATCTCGGGGTAATAGAGCCCTCTACTAGTCCATGGTCTAGCCCAGTTGTGTTAGTACCAAAGGCCGGATCTAAAGAACTTAGATTCTGCGTGGATTACAGAGCTCTTAACGCAGTCACCACGACTGATACCCACCCTTTGCCAAGGACAGATGAGTTGGTGGATAAACTTGGCGCCGCCAAGTTCCTCAGCACATTTGACTTGACGTCAGGCTATTGGCAAATAGCCCTGACCAACCATGCCAAGGAGAAAACTGCATTTTCGACCCCCGTTGGTTTATACCAGTTTACGGTAATGCCTTTCGGACTAAAAAATGCACCTGCTACGTTTCAACGGATGGTAAACCTGGTTCTGAATGGGATGGAGGACTTCTGCATGGCATACTTGGATGACATCGCAGTGTTCAGCAATTCCTGGGAAGAACATGTAACCCGCCTGAGAGATGTTTTGCAGGCTCTAGGACGAGCCAATCTGACCATAAAGGCGAGTAAATGCCAAATTGGACAGAGTAAGGTAGTCTACCTTGGACATGAGGTAGGCGGTGGAGAAATAAGGCCTTTGCTCAGTAAGATTGAAGCTGTGCAAAATTGGACAACATCGACTACTCAGACTCAGGTGAGAGCCTTCCTAGGCCTCACCGGGTATTACAGGAATTTCATAGAGAACTATGGGACCATAGCTTCTCCACTGAATGTCATCTCCTCGCCCAAATTCCCTAAAAAGGTTAAATTGAACGAGGAGTGCAATCAGGCTTTTGAAAACCTGAAAAAGGCTCTTTGCCAAGCCCCAGTACTCAGAGCTCCTGATTACCGCCAACACTTCATTGTGCAGACAGACGCTTCCAATGTAGGGATAGGTGCCGTACTCAGTCAACTGGATGGGAAAGGTAGGGAGCACCCCGTTTGCTACATCAGCCGCAAGCTGAAGGATCCTGAAACAAGGTGGGCAACAATCGAAAGAGAGTGCTTTGCTATCGTGTGGGCTCTGAAGAAGTTTAGGCCGTACTTGTATGGTTCTACTTTTGTTATTCAGACTGACCACCAACCCTTTAGATGGTTAATGCAAATGAAAGGGGAAAACCCAAAACTACTGAGATGGTCGATCTGCCTGCAAGGGTTTGATTTCACCATTGAGCACAGGTCAGGGTGTCACCACCAAAATGCTGATGGTCTCTCTAGGATGTATGTCATCGACTAGAGGTATAAGATTCCTCCAGGAGTGGATTAAATCCTCCTGTCCCTTAGTCTGGGGGGGGCGAGTGTTAGGGAGAATTCTCTGTTTAGGCTGAATTTCCTAACCTAGTGAGTCCCCAAGCAGCTTTGCTGGATTTCTGGAGTTTGTTTTTTCCATCCTGCCAAGAGTGTGACCCTTTTCTCCCACTCTTGGACATGTATGTGTATGATTCCTTTGATATGTCAATGTGTTCGATGGGCTATGGGGTCTTTTACTCCATAGGGTCTCATATGTTTTTCTATGTGTGTCGCACTGCACCTTACGTGTCGTGACACGGGGGCGCCTTAGCAGGTTCCCCCCCCATAGACTCCATACCCGGGGACTGACTACTGTCTCCCCGGGCATGTAAAGTCACCATTGGCTTTACTAGACCTAAATTTGCTAACAGAACTAGTACCAACCATCTTATTGTGGACGTGCTAGTAGGGGTAATTCTATTACTCCTGGATCTGTTACTCGAGGGGGCACTGTCCCGTCCCCCCTCGTCGAGTTTTGGCTGGTGGCAGTGGAAACTACTTGTTATGTTCGACCCCGAGCATAACTCTAAGGGATTTATCCCATTGTTGAAGATTGATACTTTTCTTGTTAATCTCCAACGTACCACCGATCTACTTATCTTAAATAGGTTTATCGAGTGGTATTTTCTGCCAGAACTCGGTTTGTAAAATGGCGTCTGTGTTCGTCTCTGTGACTCCTAAACCAAAGGTTGAGCCCTTTGTTCCACTTTTGGCGGGCCTCTGGACAAAGACCCTCCAAAGTGGTGCCATTCTGTCTGGGTTACCTCAGGGGTGTGGGAGGGGGTTTAGACACCCTGGACCGAGTTGCCTTGCCAACTCAGGTCGCACTCTGGAGTGATTGGCCCAGGTGGTGAGCCTTCCCGCTCACCACTTAGCATGTGTTGATTGACAGCTAGGCTGAATGAATGGGGGGCGTCTGCATAAAAGCAGGGCTTTTGGGACTGGATCTTCAGAAGTCGCCACAGGACCTAAAGAATCCGACGAGGGTAACGATGAGCCGACCTACACGACGACACCTCCGGTAGAGCCCTGCAGAATAGTCTCACAATCTCCCGACGACAGAGGAGATCTCCCTGCCGGAGAGTCTCTTCCCCTGGCTGGTGGGAACAACCAGTCTACTTCTTCTTTATACCTTTTATTCGCCCAGGACGCAGTGGTCGAATTGCCCGTGCACAGCACCCGGCAACCGGATAGCCACTATCCCTGCTCCGCGACTGAAAGGTGGTGCCTTGTGACGGAGCACTCCGCGGCTGGTTTCTTCCCTGGTGGTGCACCGGACTTCCTGATCTTCGACGTCGAGAGCATGTCTTCTCTTAGCCAAGACCCATCGTGCATCTACCACCAGGAACAACTGCCCCCGCCGGAGCTGCCCTCCACAACAAGGTACCGTACTCGCCTGGCTTCCCGTTGTTGATCGGTTCGTGTGAGGTATCTGATTCCTCTCCGTTCCGTTGGGTTGCCTCTAAGCTTTATTCACTCTTTTTCTGAACTGGTTCCACCTGTCGCTAACATTGTGCTACAAAGACTTGAGCGTGTCTTCACTAGAGACTTTCCAGGACATCGTGCCTTGCCTCTCACCGAGTGGGCCTGGCCGCTGAACTTTTACGATCTATTGTGATTATTGCATTCCTGCCTTGCATTTTTCCCGCTTCAGTACGAATCGTGTTGACTTCATTATCTGCCTATCTCTTTTCTCCCTTTTACACGAGTATATTCGAGTGTCATCTAGGTTGGGGTATACACCTCTGTCTGCAAATAAGTGGTGCCGTAAAAACCTAGAGTTGTCGATATTGTGTTTCAGGAGATCGAGCTTTATTCCATTCCGCAGAGTAATTGCAATTTGATTTTTTTGCCGTGATTTGCCTTAGTATTTTTCATAGACGTTCTGTTATAAATAAATAACTTACTATCTTTATACTAAGCCTTGTTGCGTGCTTACTTGTTTTGCTGTGAAGAATTGCCCTATCTTGTATACTCCCTATACTGACCAACTTTTCTTGAGAGAAGTCTGACTACTCAGCCACAGCTACCAATTGAATCTGTGTGGTACAGACTGCTACCAAGTGGGTTCATCGCAACACCTGTGGTACTAAATCTTTTGCAGTGGTCCCAGAGGGAACTGCACAGGTTTCCGCCTAACACTGGTGTACAGCGGTGGGATTAGTATCGAGTATACAGTTTAGAGTGCTTTTTGACGCTGTAGGACAACTAACCACAAAACTTTACGAAAGCAACTTTAAAAAAAAACATGTCTATGATGGAAATTTACAGCCAAGAGTCTTTGTCAGATAAAAATACTGAGAGTCTGCGAGCTCTCTGTAGACAAGAGAATCTTCCTGTAAAAGGCAAGAAGTTAGAATTGATAGAGAGATTGCTGGCGAACCAAAGTCTGGGTACTGGTTCAGAGGAACCAAACTCTCCAGCAACTGTAGATAACAGTAATGGTGTTGATACTGTATACTGACCAACTTTTCTTGAGAGAAGACTGACTGCTCAGCCACAGCTACCAATTGAATCTGTGTGGTACAGACTGCTACCAAGTGGGTTCATCGCAACACCTGTAGTCCTAAATCTTTTGCAGTGGTCCCAGAGGGGACTGCACAGGTTTCCGCCTCACTCCGGGGGTTGGTTGGATCTGGTGGGTCATCACCTGACATATGGACAGGCCTCATGGGTGACCCCCTGCTCATCTACCTTGAGCAGGGGTCTCACTTGACGGCATCCCTAGACTGGACAGGACGGGCAGAAGATTGGGAGAGCCGGGTACTGTGTCTGCTCGTGAAGTTGAGTTGGTGTGGAAGAAGGCAGGAAGCATCCCTTGGATTTGGCCTGCATTGGCGCCTGGTCATTTTGGTACAGTTGGTGGAAGTGCGGAGCCTGCCCTATTGAGGACCTGTACCTAGGAGATCATGGTAAAGAGGCAGCAGAGGATGGACAAATATACAGACCCCAAAAGTGGACTGCTAAAGCCAGAGACAGTGTCACAAGATGGGGCAGAGGCAGCTAAAGCAGGGCCCTGAGCAGTTATATGATATATGATATATGATAGGTTATTTATAACGCACTAAGGGGGTAATTCATAGAATTCAGAGCACAAGTGGCGCACGCGGCTGGCGCACAGTGTGCGCGTGCGAATCCCTGCGCCAGCCGCGTGCGCTAAAATACATTTCCGCGCACAGCGTATTCATGGATTCCAGCCACCAAAACCAGCCGTGGCGCACAGTGGCGCAGCGACCCTGCAGCAGCGCCAGTTACGCCCCCAAAAACGCCTGTCGCGCAGGGAAAAGCCATCAAAATCCCCAACCTAGCGCAAAGGGCACCAGCAAACGCAGAGCTGGGAGCGTGTATTTCAGGGGTGTACGGGTGTTTCAATACGCGATTGGCCTGGGTACGTGTATTTCAGGGGTGCGCGAGAAATTCTACACGCGATTGGCCTGTGTACGTGTATTTCAGGGGTGCGCGAGAAAGTCTACACGAGATTGGCCTGGGTACGTGGATTTCAGGGGTGCGCGAGAAAGTCTACACAAGATTGGCCTGGGTACGTGGATTTCAGGGGTGCGCGAGAAAGTCTACACGCGATTGGCCTGGGTACGTGGATTTCAGGGGTGCGCGAGAAAGTCTACACGCGATTAGCCTGGGTATGTGGATTTCAGGGGTGCGCAAGAAAGTCTACACGCGATTGGCCTGGGTACGTGGATTTCAGGGGTGCGCGAGAAAGTCTACACGCGATTGGCCTGGGTACGTGGATTTCAGGGGTGCGCGAGAAAGTCTACACGCGATTGGCCTGGGTACGTGGATTTCAGGGGTGCGCGAGAAAGTCTACATGCGATTGGCCTGGGTACGTGGATTTCAGGGGTGCGCGAGAAAGTCTACACGCGATTGGCCTGGGTACGTGGATTTCAGGGGTGCGCGGGAAGTTCCACACGCGATTGGCCTGGGTACGTGGATTTCAGGGGTGCGCGGGAAGTTCCACATGCGATTGGCCTGGGTACGTGGATTTCAGGGGTGCGCGGGAAGTTCCACACGCGATTGGCCTGGGTACGTGGATTTCAGGGGTGCGCGGGAAGTTTCACACGCGATTGGCCTGGGTACGTGGATTTCAGGGGTGCGCGGGAAGTTTCACACGCGATTGGCCTGGGTACGTGGATTTCAGGGGTGCGCGGGTGTTTCCACACGCGATCGGGCCTGGGGGAGCGGGGTGCGTGGATTTCAAGGGCTCGCGGGTGGTTCCACATGCGAAAGGGCCTGTGCGAGTGGGGTAGTGTATTACGTGGGTGTGCGGGAAGTTCAAGACGTGAATTGGCAGTGTGGGTCCTCCCAGGTCTCCCCTCTACCCCCTCCACGACCTCTGCAGGCAGCCCACACCACAGGGGACTACCCTGCACCCCTGGTCATGTCCCGCAGGCAGCCCATCCACCATGGGCATACCCCCAAGCCAAGCCACATGTCCCCTTGCACCCCCACCCCCAGCAGTGCAGGGCACCTGCCAGCAGGCCCCCACTCATGTCCCACTCATGTCCCCTTGCACCCCAGGCCCCCACCCATGTCCAACTCATGTTCCCCACCACCCCCACCCCCCAGCACTGTGGGGCACCTACCAGCAGGCCCCCACCCATGTCCAACTCATGTCTCCCACCACCCCCACCCCCCAGCACTGTGGGGCACCTGCCAGCAGGCCCCCACCCATGTCCAAATCATGTCTCCCACCACCCCCACCCCCCAGCCACCAGGGCCAGCCCCCACCAGGCCCCAAGCCATGTCTCCCCCAACCCCCACCCCCCCAGTCACCAGGGGCTGCCTCCACCAGGCCCCCACCCATGTCTCCCACCACCACCACCCCCAGTCACCACTGGCAGCCTCCACCAGGCCCCCACCCATGTCTCCCACCACCCCCCCCCCAGTAACCAGGGGCAGCCTCCACCAGGCCCCCACCAATGTCTCCCAGCACCCCCACCCCCCAGCACTGTGGGGCACCTGCCAGCAGGCCCCCACCCATGTCCAACCCATGTCTCCCAGCACCCCCACCCCCAGCACTGTGGGGCACCTGCCAGCGGGCCCCCACCCATGTCCAACTCATGTCTCCCACCACCCCCACCCCCCAGCACTGTGGGGCACCTGCCAGCAGGCCCCCACCCATGTCCAACTCATGTCTCCCACCACCCCCACCCCCCAGCACTGTGGGGCACCTGCCAGCAGGCCCCCACCCATGTCCAACTCATGTCTCCCACCACCCCCACCCCCCAGCCACCAGGGGCAGCCTCCACCAGGCCCCCACCCATGTCTCCCAGCACCCCCACCCCCCAGCACTGTGGGGCACCTGCCAGCAGGCCCCCACCCATGTCCAACTCATGTTCCCCACCACCCCCACCCCCCAGCAGTGCAGGGGCAGCCCCCACCAGGCACCCACCCATGTCTCCCCCAACCCCCACCCCCAGTCACCAGGGGCAGCCTCCACCAGGCCCCCACCCATCTCTCCCAGCACCCCCACCCCCAGCACTGTGGGGCACTTGCCAGCAGGCCCCCACCCATGTCCAACTCATGTTCCCCACCACCCCCACCCCCAGCCACCAGGGCCAGCCCCCACCAGGCCCCCACCCATGTCTCCCCCAACCCCCACGCCCCCAGTCACCAGGGGCAGCCTCCACCAGGCCCCCACCCATGTCTCCCAGCACCCCCACCCCCCAGCACTGTGGGGAACCTGCCAGCAGGCCCCCACCCATGTCCAACTCATGTTCCCCACCACCCCCACCCCCCAGCCACCAGGGCCAGCCCCCACCAGGCCCCCACCCGTGTCTCCCCTAACCCCCACCACCCCAGTCACCAGGGGCAGCCTCCACCAGGCCCCCACCCATGTCTCCCACCACCACCCCCCCCAGCAGTGCAGGGGCAGCCTCCACCAGGCTCCCACCTATGTCTCCCACCACCACCCCCCCCCCAGCCACCAGGGGCAGCCTCCACCAGGCCCCCACCCATGTCTCCCAGCACCCCCACCCCCCAGAACTGTGGGGCACCTGCCAGCAGGCCCCCACCCATGTCCAACCCATGTCTCCCAGCACCCCCACCCCCCAGCACTGTGGGGCACCTGCCAGCAGGCCCCCACCCATGTCCAACTCATGTTCCTCACCACCCCCACCCCCCAGCAGTGCAGGGGCAGCCTCCACCAGGCCCCAACCCATGTCTCCCACCACCACCACCACCCCAGCCACCAGGGGCAGCCTCCACCAGGCCCCCACTCATGTCCAACTCATGTCTCCCACCACCCCCACCCCCCAGCACTGTGGGGCACCTGCCAGCAGGCCCCCACCCATGTCTCCCAGCACCCCCACCCCCCAGCACTGTGGGGCACCTGCCAGCAGGGCCCCACCCATGTCCAACTCATGTTCCCCACCACCCCCACCCCCAGCAGTGCAGGGGCAGCCCCCACCAGGCACCCACCCATGTCTCCCAGCACCCCCACCCCCCAGCACTGTGGGGCACCTGCCAGCAGGGCCCCACCCATGTCCAACTCATGTTCCCCACCACCCCCACCCCCAGCAGTGCAGGGGCAGCCCCCACCAGGCACCCACCCATGTCTCCCCCAACCCCCACCCCCCTAGTCACCAGGGGAAGCCTCCACCAGGCCCCCACCCATGTCTCCCAGCACCCCCACCCCCCAGCACTGTGGGGCACCTGCCAGCCGGCCCCCACCCATTTCCAACTCATGTTCCCCACCACCCCCACCCCCCAGCAGTGCAGGGGCAGCCTCCACCAGGCCCCCACCCATGTCCCCCTGCCCCTAGGTCCTGATGATACTCAATCATGGCAGTAATGGGCAGCATACCCAGCACAAACACCCAGCCAAGGATTGCATCCACCCACATAGTAAATGCAATTACATGATACAACCCCAATGGCAAGTATGTAAATGAACACATGTCCGTCACACACACATACACAATGGGTGCAAGTGAATGTCAAAACCCATATCATGAAATGCATGAAACCAATGAGAAACCAATGAGTGAAAGTAATAAAAATATGTATTCAAGATGAAAATGAAGTAAACAAATCAAACATACAACAATGGGGATAACAAAATAAATGGTCCATGTCCGAGAACTAATGTAAAAATCCAAAAAACAAAGGAATCCAAAAACTAATGTTGTCCAAAGCAAAATCATGGGGAACAAAAATAAGGAAAAACCATTGCCTCATGGTGAACACAAATATTAATCAAAAAAATTTATTTTCAAAAATCCAACTATACACAAGAATATTCCAGGGTCCATGAGCCCAACACTATAAATGAAACCTACTACTACCTAATGAAAAAACTATATACAGAAAAGTGGCCATTGTCCGAGCGGTCCAAAAAAATCTCAAAAAATAAAGGAAACCTAACACTAACTAACTAAAGAACTATATACAATGGCAGCGGGCAAGTCCTGCGGCTCACTCTGTGATGTTGCCGGCCAGGGCATCATCGAACTCCATGTCGATGTCCTGGAGGCGGGACTCTGTCCTGGCCCCGAGGTCTCGCAGGGATAACTCCATGTTCACCTCAAGCTCCCTGCGAGCTTCCTCGAGGCACTCAGCCCGCCTCAACGCCCGACGCATGGAGAACTCCGCCCTGACCATGGTGAGCCACTCCTCTTCCGCCCGCTGCCGCTCCGCACCTATCCGCTGGACCAACTGCTCCCACACGGAAGAGACTACCATCCCAGGGTTCCCCTGCCCTCCGGCCTATGCCTGCCCCTCTGATCTTGATGGCCCGAGCCATGATGCCTCCCACGTCGAGCCTGCTGCTGCCTCCGACGCCACTGCCTCTGCCAGCACGACGGCATCCAGGCTGATGGAAACCACCGACGCCGTCGTGCACGTGCCCTGCCCGATGATGCCGTCACATCCTCCACCTGCTGGGGTCCAGTTGCTGTGTTGTCCACCCCTGCTGGACCTCCGACTCTCGACTGTGGCAGGGATGGGATCCCCACCGAGCTGGCTGCATTGGTCAGGGCAGGTCAACAGGGGGCCCTGGTGGCATCTGGGCCGGAAGACGGGAAGGAGAACGATCGGCGTATAGCCTCTACAGAGGAGGAGAGGGCCGCCAGATTGGCCGACACATGCAGGAAACCCCCGAACATGGCCGATCCCAATTGGGCCACGTCGGCACGGTGCTCTTCGTGATGACAGGCGTGCTCCTCCTGGGAAGCACGCACGGCATCACGAATCACAGCCGTGCGCATCGCGACCCCAATCAGGACCTTCTCCACACGGCCAGGGGTCCCCTCGTCCGCAGGTGGAGGGGAGTCAGATGACATGGACATCCCCTCTACCTGCGGACGGGCCTGGGACGGGGCATCCCTGCTGGTGCAAGGTGGTGCACCCATAGGTTCAGGGACAGCGACATGCACAGGCCCCTCCACGGTGACCTGTGCTGCCTCCTGCCCCTGCCCCTGGACTGCACCACTTGCACCAGCAGGGATGCCCCCACCAGGCCCCATGTGCGCCTCAGTGGCGGCCTCCTCCTCCTCTGTGGAAACCACCAACCTGGATGGCTCCTCGCCGTCTACCGCCGTAGCAGGCCCCTGTGGGGGCTCACCCACCACTTCCGCTGCAGCCGTGGAGGCATCCCCGCCGCCTTGCTCCACAGCGCCGTCTCCGCCCTCTCCTTCACTAGCCGCTGCGTAGAGGGAGACATAGAACACAAGCATCAGGGTACTGTACAATGGTCCCCTAGACAGGAAGCAATAGCAGATGAGTGCCACTGTCAAAGTACACTTCCATCATGTCACACCACAACACATGTGTCAGTCCAGGCAAAACACACACAGTGACAGTCATGGTGCGTGCCATGGACATTTCTATGCATGTCCAATGGACTCTCGAATCATACAATGTAATGGGACTCACATGCATCATGGGTCATGCCTATCACATGCACACACTTCACCTCAGTCACATCCATCTGGCCCGTACACCCCAATCACAGTGCATACAGGGATGACTAGGCTGCATCAGTGAATCAGTACATTGTCACAGACATGTGTCATGCATCCATGGCACTCACAAGTCACAGACACGCAGGTCAGGCACACAGACATGGATACCACATATGTATCTGGCATCAGCACCCATCCCTCGCCCCCACCCATGTCCAGGAACAGAGACTGCCATGCTGTCATGTGTGCAATCTGCACAGGGCTCCCCATGTCTCATTCAAACACATGCAACAACCGTGCGGTTCACACATTACAGGTCGCACATGCATTACCATGATGACCCTGCACACATACATGCGTACATGGCCTATGTCACACATGCAGGCAAGTATCAGACAACCAGCACACTGCAACATGCCCTGTCTCACACAGCAATGCTTGGCCACTTACCGCTCAACTCCAGACAGGTCTCCCTCTCAAGGACCTGGGCGTGGAGCGCTTGGTGTGCGCGTTCCAGGACCCTCAACTGGATGGAACTCATGCGGCACCGGCCCCCCTCCACGAGGCGCCGGGCCTTCATGAGGGTCCTGGACCTCAAGTCCTCCCAGCGCTTCTTGACCTTCTGGATGGTGCGGGTTGCCACCCCCTCCGCGTTGATGGCAACCACACAGTCGGCCCAGATCCTCTCCCGTCCTTCCCTGTTGGCACGGGACGATCCGAAGAGGGCATCATACTGCCCCAGGACTTGCTCCACCAGGACACCAACTTCGGTGGCAGTGAACTGGTGCCCCTCTGCCCCTCTGGCCGGGGGTTGCCACTGGTGTCAGATGTGGATGTGCCCGACATGGCAACCCCAGGGGCAGGAGTGGGTGGGCAACTGGGTCCTGGGGCTGGGCTGTGGAGCGATGTTATTCGAGTCGGGAGTCTTCTGTACCAGCAGGGGTGGACCCAGCAACTGGACCCCTGCAGATGGCTGATGTGCAGGCACCAAATGGCAGGGCACGGTGGCAGCAGGCAGGCAGGCAGGCAGGCAGGCAGCAGCATATGGCACGTGGGAGGCTGCTCGGGGCACTGGGGGGCAGTGATTCGGCCTTCTGGGCAGGAGCGTGGTCTTCCGTGTGTTTTCGCGTGGCCAGCTTGATACGGAGTGATTTGGCACATGAAAAATCTGCACGTCAGCGTGTAATTCGAGGAAAGGCCCTTAGCGTGTAAGCGCGTCTGCACGCATACACATTTTCATTGGACAGAAGGCCCCTCGAGCGCATGCGCCCCTGTGACGTGATGTGTACAGATGTGCATGGGCATTACAGCGCGCGTGAAAAAATGCACGTCCGCGTGTAATGCGCGTAAGCGCACGTGAAAAACTGCACGTCCGCGTGTAATAGGAGGAAAGGGCCCATGCGTAAGCGCGCGTGAAAAACTGCACGTCCGCGTGTAATACGAGGAAAGGGCCCATGCGTAAGCGCGCGTGAAAAACTGCACGTCCGCGTGTAATGCGCGTAATCGCGCGTGAAAAAGTGCACGTTCGCATGTGACGTGACGCGCGCGTGCGTTTCCCTCAGCACGGGTTAAAGGTGAGCGGGCCCAGCAGTTCGCTGTACGTGCCTTTCGTGGCGACCGACGTGTGTTGCTGCTTCCTGTTGTTTCGCGCGCCATCTACTTCACAGCTCTCAAGGACGTATCTCTTCTTTTGGAGGGGGTATTGGCTACGCGTGTTTTTCTGCATCGCGCTAGTCAGACGGTGAGTCGCAAACGCTCCTTTTCCCACTGCGGGTGCCCCTGTGTATCGCACCCATTTTCGATGTCATTGTAGCCTGCGTGTCCCACGCGTACACGTTATTCGTGTTACTGGGTGCCACCGCGTACTGCGGGAGGTTTAATCCACGCACGTAGGCTGCAGGGTTGCGTGCACGGTTTTACTGCAGTTTTGGGGTGCCTGAGCGTTGCGTGACCCGTCACCACATCACCGGGGTCACATACAGCCTTGCAGGTGCAGGGGGGATGTTAACATCTTTCTTCCCACCCCCTTCACCCCAATTGCCCAGGTCAATTGTGCTGTACACCTCCCATTGGCACCACTCCATCTGTGCCAGCACTATTACATCTGTGCCATGGTTGGGAGGCCACCAAAGGTGAGGGACGCCTCAGCTGGGCGTACTCCTCGTGGCTGGCGTGGTCGGGGACGTGGCCGTGGTGACCAGGGAGTAGGGGGACTCCAGGGTGTCCAGGGCAGCCACAGAGGGGGAAGAGGCAGGGGTGCGCCACTTGAGCACAATGTTGTGCCATGTGTCGGTGCCGCCATGCCACCACCCCCTGTGGTTCCGGGGGATGCAGCTCCTGCATCTGGCACTGGCACCCATATGACCGGGCAGTCCGTTCCATCGACTGCCACGGGCCCAAGGGTAGCGGTAGCTGCAGGTGCAGCTGTGGACACCGCCACCCAGGCTCAGGGTCTGCCAGCGCAGGCTGCGTTGGCACTTGAAGAGCCCTTGGTAGATCTCCAACAGGCCAGGGGGGAAACCATTGGGGCAGGCCGGGCTGCTCAGACCAAGACACGTGTCCCTGGGGCAGTCATGTCATCTGCTGCCCCGAACAGCCGGGTGTTGGCAAGTGCAGGGGCAGATGCACCCAACAGCACCCCGGTTGTGAGTCTGCCAACCAATGACCCTGCCACAGCTGATGTTGCTGCGCAGGGTCCATTAGTGGGCACCCAGCTGCCACTGACACAAGTCAGGCCTTTGGTCATCCCTCCACATGCCACTCCCTCGGCTCAATCCACCGAACGCACTGGCCATACTGGTCAGGGCGGCATTAGCCAGCCAGGGTCTGCGCCACAGTCCAAGAGGAGGAAGGTTGCACCTGCAGCACAGGCTGGGACCCCACACACAGCCACGACCTCCTGCACGTCGAGGAAGAAGCCTTTCTGTAAGCAGGAACTGGACTTCCTCGTGGACTACGTGCGGGGCCACAGCCGTGACATGCTAGTGGGTGCCAATAGTCAGACTACGGCTGCCCAACGTGACACCCGCTGGAAGCATGTTGCGGAACATGTCAGTTCATTCGGCCATGAGGTGCGCATGGCGCAGGAGTGCAAAAAGCGCTGGAATGACATCAAGCGCAGCACTAAGGCTAAGCGTGCCTCAAATTACAACTTGACTCTGGTGACTGGCGGTGGGCCTGCACCAGAGGAGGAAGAACTCACTCTGCATGAGGCTCTCGTTGCGGAGTTCATACCACCAGAATTGGTCGAAGGAGTGGGAGAGATGCTGGACTTTGATGCCCAGTCCAGTGAGTGTTGATGCGTAGTTGTTGAGGACGTGTGTGTTTCACTTGTGGGATGTGTTGTGCATGATTGCTGCTACATGTGACGTGTGCATGGTTCTGATGTGTAAGTAATGCAATGCTACCGTCATGCATGTCTCCTCTGCCTGCATGCGGGACTCCATGTGGGCATGCTCCCTTGCCCCTCCTCCGCCACTCTGCACCCCAGTTCCACCTTTGCACTGGTCTGCTTCATTCTTGCCAATGTGTAGTTTCTTTTTCATGTGTCCTGTGTAGATGCTAACTTCCAGCGTAGAAACTGCCAGACATATGCCGTGTGGTACAGCCTTAGTATTCGATGCAGGGTATCCCACTTGTACTGTGCATGGGTCAGATGTCCCGCAGGGACATGAGTGCCCATTCATGCTCCATGTGCATTGCACGCATGCCCCTATGTGTCCTTGACTGGATGATCACTGTAATATGAGTCCTTGGTTACATACATTGCCTGCCATATTATCGGCCTCCCCATGTCAACTGTGGCTCAGTCCTGCGTTGCATACATGTTTATGCTCTGACAATCTGTGTGGCTCACAGGCCTCAGCCTGTTCAATGGCCAATGACTCTGTCCAACTCTTGTCGTGTCTTCTTCACACGTGGCCGGCCTCCGGATCTTCCATCATGTGTCCTGCCCACTGTCCCAGCATCATTTGCAGTGTTGTAATTTGATTCACATTAAGCTGTTGATGCCAGTCAACACTACCTGTCAATACACAGGTGTATGGTCAGCCTTTTGATACCATGCTAGGTATCCCTGCTTTGGTACTGGGGTGGAGGGGTGCTTGGCTTCTAGACATGGTACACATTGAATACACAATGCACGTAATGTCTGAATTTGACATTGCACTGCCTTCACATTTCCTGGCACACACCATGGTGTGCTTGTACATGTAGGTAGTGAGTGGCGTACACATTCTCTGCACTGCATAGACCCACTTCCATGGAAACTGCCACCTTTCAACAGGTCTGATCACAGAAGCTATTCAAAGTAGACCCAGCATGCATGCCAGGTCATATGTTGTGTGTCACATGTCTGCCGGATGCCTTTGCTGTCGGTGTGTGTGTGTGTCGTGTGCTTCTGACATGTGTAGTGACCCTCTCTATTTTTCAGGTGATGACGCAATGGATGCAGAGGATGGTGTTGTCATGCCAGACACAGGGTTGGTAAAACCACATCAACCCGGCACTAGTGGGGGTCGTGGGGTGGTAAGCCACGAAAACCCCCAAGTGCTGCAGTCCATCCTGTCTCTGGCTGCCTATGAGTCCAGCCTTGATGACGACTCTGACGTCCATGTTGAGTTGGATGAGCATCAAGTCCATTTGTCAGGGGTGAGTGATTCTGACGTGGACACTCCTCTGTCTGCGACACCTGCACTGAGGGATCAGACAGTCTTTGTTCCTCCGCCCATGGTGGATCGGGACGCAGGGTCACCCTCCACACCAGTCACTGATGTGCCTGGGACATCACGTCGACGGGGGCATGTAGTCGTGCAGCCGCAGGCGGTGCCAACACACGAGGACCCCCGGTCCTTGGGTCCCGCAGGGGTCAAGCCCGGCAACGCGGTCGCCGCGCACAACCGCTGTATACTGAGTGGGAGCTGTTAGGGAGAATTCTCTGTTTAGGCTGAATTTCCTAACCTAGTGAGTCCCCCAGCAGCTTTGCTGGATTTCTGGAGTTTGTTTTTCCATCCTGCCAAGAGTGTGACCCTTTTTCTCCCACTCTTGGACATGTATGTGTATGATTCCTTTGATATGTCAATGTGTTCGATGGGCTATGGGGTCTTTTACTCCATAGGGTCTCATATGTTTTTCTATGTGTGTCACACTGCACCTTCCGTGTCGTGACACGGGGGCGCCCTAGCCGGTTCCCCCACCATAGACTCCATACCCGGGGACTGACTACCGTCTCCCCGGGCATGTAAAGTCACCATTGGCTTTACTAGACCTAAATTTGCTAACAGAACTAGTACCAACCATCTGATTGTGGACGTGCTAGTAGGGGTAATTCGATTACTCCTGGATCTGTTACTCGAGGGGGAACTGTCCCGTCCCCCCTCGTCGAGTTTTGGCTGGTGGCAGTGGAAACTACTTGTTATGTTCGACCCCGAGCATAACTCTATGGGATTTATCCCATTGTTGAAGATTGATACTTTTCTTGTTAATCTCCAACGTACCACCGATCTACTTATCTTAAATAGGTTTATCGAGTGGTATTTTCTGCCAGAACTCGGTTTGTAAAATGGCGTCTGTGTTCGTCTCTGTGACTCCTAAACCAAAGGTCGAGCCCTTTGTTCCACTTTTGGCGGGCCTCTGGACAGAGACCCTCCAAAGTGGTGCCATTCTGTCTGGGTTACCTCAGTGGTGTGGGAGGGGGTTTAGACACCCTGGACCGAGTTGCCTTGCCAACTCAGGTCGCACTCTGGAGTGATTGGCCCAGGTGGTGAGCCTTCCCGCTCACCACTTAGCATGTGTTGATTGACAGCTAGGCTGAATGAATGGGGGGCGTCTGCATAAAAGCAGGGCTTTTGGGACTGGATCTTCAGAAGTCGCCACAGGACCTAAAGAATCCGACGAGGGTAACGCTGAGCTGACCTACACGACGACACCTCCGGTGGAGCCCTGCAGAATCGTCTCACAATCTCCCTACGACAGAGGAGATCTCCCTGCCGGAGAGTCTCTTCCCCTGGCTGGTGGGAACAACCAGTCTACTTCTTCTTGATACCTTTTATTCGCCCAGGACGCAGTGGTCGAATTGCCCGTGCACAGCACCCGGCAACCGGATAGCCACTATCCCTGTTCCGCGACTGAAAGGTGGTGCCTTGTGATGGAGCACTCCGCGGCTGGTCTCTTCCCTGGTGGTGCACCGGACTTCCTGATCTTCGACGTCGAGAGCATCTCTTCTCTTAGCCAAGACCCATCGTGCATCTACCACCAGGAACAACTGCCCCCGCAGGAGCTGCCCTCCACAACAAGGTACCGTACTCGCCTGGCTTCCCGTTGTTGATCGGTTCGTGTGAGGTATCTGATCCCTCTCCGTTGGGTTGCCTCCAAGCTTTATTCACTCTTTTTTTCTGAACTGGTTCCACCTGTCGCTAACATTGTGCTACAAAGACTTGAGCGTGTCTGCACTAGAGACTTTCCAGGACATCGTGCCTTGCCTCTCACCGAGTGGGCCTGGCCGCTGAACTTTTACGATCTATTGTGATTATTGCATTCCTGCCTTGCATTTTTCCCGCTTCAGTACGAATCGTGTTGACTTCATTATCTGCCTATCTCTTTTCTCCCTTTTACACGAGTATATTCGAGTGTCATCTAGGTTGGGGTATACACCTCTGTCTGCAAATAAGTGGTGCCGTAAAAACCTAGAGTTGTCGATATTGTGTTTCAGGAGATCGAGTTTTATTCCATTCCGCAGAGTAATTGCATTTTGATTTGTTTGCCGTGATTTGCCTTTGTATTTTTCATAGATGTTCTGTTATAAATAAATAACTTACTATCTTTATACTAAGCCTTGTTGCGTGCTTACTTGTTTTGCTGTGACAAATTGCCCTATCTTGTATACTCCCTATACTGACCAACTTTTCTTGAGAGAAGTCTGACTGCTCAGCCACAGCTACCAATTGAATCTGTGTGGTACAGACTGCTACCAAGTGGGTTCATCGCAACACCTGTGGTCCTAAATCTTTTGCAGTGGTCCCAGAGGGAACTGCACAGGTTTCTGCCTAACAGGAGCAAGACATGACTGCCAATTCCAAACGGCAGGGGGCAACAATGGAGAACATCGCTGACAGCATGGAGCGTGTGGCCCGATCTGTGCTCCCCCCTGCTAGGCAGGTGCTTCTCCAGCAGCAGGCGGCACGGTCCACGGCCCGCTCGCTCAGGCTGGGCATGGCGGCCTCAGACAGGGCACGCCAGGCTGAAATGTCCTCTCTGCGTCAAGCAATTGCTGCTCACGCAGAGGCGCACATGGATGCCCTGAGGGAGGAGTATGCCTCCCTCAGATCCACTCTGGGTGTCCTTATGATGTCCCAGAGGCAGCAGGCAGAGGAGAGGTTTGCACAGCTTGAGCGCACCATCTCGGCTGAGCTACAGGCTTGCCGGGAGGTGCAGTGGTTGTCCAGCCAGGCCTTGCAGGAGGAACTCCGTGTTACACGTGCTACCTTGCAAGAGGAAGCACGTGTATCACGTGAGGTTCTGCATGCAGACCTATGTAACATCGCCACACAGAACCAGGCTCACCTGTCCGGCAGACTTGCTGCCGACGAGGGGCAAGCTGCGGCTAGGCGTGGCCAGGCTACTGTGCCACGTCCTCCTTTCCAGGATGAGCCAGACTCGGACGACCATCTATCTCCCACATAGGTCGTGCTGTGCAGGCGTTGAGCCCATGGAGGTATTTTTTTTTGGCTCAGCATCATCGCATGTGGATGTTGAGCAGCACCCTGTACCTCCCCCCTCCTGGGTGCCTCCCCTCCCCCCCGGGTCGTATGTGGCCATTTTTGATTTTTCTTTTAGTTTAGTTAGTTAAGTTTCTGTTTGATAGTTAGTTTAAATAGGTAATGTAGGTTTTCCATAGTTAGTGTAATTAGTTAATAGTTGAGTTAGTTTAAAATTTGTAGTCTATTGTGCTTTCATGTGTCAGTGCGGTGCCTTGTGGTTTTTGAAGGCATCCACTGTCTGTTCCAACTGGGCCCTTCATGGTTGTCTTGTGTATGTGTTTGCTGCTTGGGTTCCTTGACTCACATATGCCACTCCTGCCTCCCTTATCCATGGGCTCGCAAGGATGGTTCGGTGTTACAGAATTTTACACAAGGGCTTTGGACTGTCATATCTGTGGCATGTCTGGTGCTTTGTGACTTGTGTTGACACCCCTAGTGGGGATGATTTAGGTGTAATTGTCCACTGTTCAGCTTTTGCTAGATGGGGTGTGTCATGATTAATGTGGACATTGATTGCTATGCATTGTGTATTATGTTTCATATCTTTCCTGTACATGTGCTTGTTGCAATTCATGCTGTAGATAGTGTTCCACACTTTGGAGGTCAAAGACGGACTGATGGTGTGATTTGTGATGTGACTCTCTGACATGGTCAAGTAATGAGATGCCTGATGAGACACACACAGATCACTTTGATGCATTAATCATGTGTTTCATGCCCTTTCTGCAGGGGGATGAGGCACCAGAGCACCTTTGCCAGCAGACATGGCCCATTGGACGACGGAATTCCTGACCCGTTTGTTGGTGCCCACATGCACATGTGTGCACGAGCAGAGCCACAGTGATTGCAGACCCACATCCTAGAACTGCTGACATGTTCCAAGGAACTCCAGGCAAGGTGAGCATCACAGGGGGGCCACGACACAGCAAAGCTTGCACCAGGCGAGTTTCACATGCAGGCTTAGTCACAGCACTGAGGGTGAGCTTAGACGAATATTGGTGTTGAAGCACACAATGCAGCTCAGATGTGTTTGTGGACTGATGGCTGTTGATAGTAGGGTTGTCTGGGACACATGCAGGGGCAGTGGCACATACCCTGCGGTACACCAAGGTTCATTGAGGCACTTGTATCAACCATGTAGCCTTCCGAGACATGGAAAGGGGCAGCTCACAGGGACATACAGCAAGGGACATACTCGGGTGCAGTGCATGTCTATTCCACGTACTTCATGATAAATGCACTGCCAACTTTGTTTCGGTCATGGTGGTACGCAACTTGCTCTGTAGTCATGGCTTGCCATATGGGTCTGTCTGCTTACCCAGGGAACATTGCATGTTGTGTGAATTGTGACACATTGGTGTTCCATTTGCCACGCACCCACCAGCGGCTGACTTACTGCATTGACTGTGTATGACCCGTCACAGGGGTGATGTTATATATGGGTACGAAGCATCGAGCACAGATTGTCTGTTTGTAGAGTAGTTTGTTGCTATGGGGCATGTTTTGTGTTGTGTTTTTGTGTAATTGGCACATACAGGTTGTTGACTGTGTCTCTCTTTGCAGCATTGCAGTGCTCCTGTAACCGGACCTGAGAGTGCGCAGGCAGGAGGCCAGCACTCAAAACCAGAGCTAAGTGTCTTGTTGTTTTTCTTACACACTGCCCTGCATAGGCTTGCTGGGGAGTGTACTGATGCATGGATGTATGTGTGGTTCTATTTGGTATGTTTTTTTACCTAATCACCCGTGATCCTATGCAATTTTGAAACCTGTACCCTCTACCCGGTGTTTCTGCTTCCCGTGCCTATCCAAGCAACATTCCCTGACCCTCTTTCCCCACTGGGGTTGCGGATGCCTGTGTAAGCCCCGAACTTGCAGGCGCCAAAACCCTAGAGGGGGTGGTTGGTTCGTACCACTCCTGAGCCTGGACTACAGAAGGCCATGACAATGATGTCCAAGTTTGTTTGGATTGTGTATGTGTTCATGCAGGTTGTACATTTTCGTGCATTCCCTAGTTTCATGTGTCATTCCTCCTCCCCTCACCTGCCACTCATTCCAGTCATCCAGTGTGTCTACACCTGTCCCGACTGCATATCCCTGAAACTCATTCCCCACCAGGATCTCAGGGGCCTGTGTGAGTTTGACCTTGCAGGCACCCGGGACATGGTGTGGGTGGTTGTTTCATGACACTCCCGCGCCTGTACAGGGGACCTGTGACAGTACACATCCATTCATGGTGCATCATCCTATGTCATCTACCACACATGTCTCACATCCTGTCGTGACATTGTTTTGCTGTGCTACCTTGGTTGTTGCATCATTGTGGTAGTACTTGGCGTTTGTGAGGTACTGCTACGTCAAGTCATCTACTGGAGGGTGTTTGGGTTCGTTTTCATGCCTTGGATTTTGTGAATTTGGAAATGAGTGTGGATTCTGAGGGTTCAGGCATCTTTTTACACACAAGGTGGGAGATGGACACGAAGGGTAAAGGTGATCCTGTGGGCAGGTGGAAATGAGGGTTGGAGGCTCCATGACCCAGGTGCAGTTGTTCAGTGGGTCATGGTCATTTGTGAGGGAGGGGGGGTGGTTGTTGTTGATATTTGCGTTGCCCTGCAGTGTGATGGGAACTCTGACATTGTAATGTTGTTATCCTATGTACATGTTGTGTTCTGCTGATCAATGCCTGTTCATGTGTTGTGTTTTCCTTTCAGGTGCGAGGGGATAGTTGTGGTTTGACATGGTGGGGTGTACACATGGTGGATGTTCACATGTGATGTGTAGGGAACACTGATGGTCACTTGAGTGCACATGCATATGTGGAGTGCATGTCCTTGCAGAACCACACACTTGCACTCGGATGCACTCCATGTACTCCCACCCTTGCATATCCACGTGTACACTGTTTGCCTTCTGGTGCCCACTGTGTCCCGGCAGCACATGTTCTGTGACCGATTATGGTTCCAGTACATGCCTAATTTGATGTTTGATGTGGTCTGTCACTTAGATGTGATGCTCAGGGTGTGCATCACACACAATGGCTGTTCACTGTGCTGTGCGCTGAGCAGTGTGATGCAGGAGTAGGACACTGCAAACATGAGCTGCAGTGTTGATTTTGCAATGCATAATGTGCATATAGACAGGCATTCATTGTGATGTTACGTCTACGACTGTTGTAATGCATTTGGAAACGACTTATTTTGGGTGGGACATTTTGTTGGTCTGTCATTTCATCTGATTCCGGGTCAGGCATCATTGTCCGATGCCACTGTACATTTAGGACATGGCAATGTGTACCTTATCGTTACTGCGTCGGTGTATGGGTATTGCTCGCCATGTCATGTTGATGTTTGGGAGGGTTTGACTGACATGACAGTGATGGCCATGGCCTGTTTTGCAGGTGTGTGTGATGCACACCTTGCATGTCCAGGTCATCCGCTTCTCACAGCAACTAGCTGGGGGTAGGTTTCTCTCCGCAGCAGGGCCCTCCCCCTGGAACAGACTTCCTGCCTGACTTGAACTTGAGGGGAATCATCTCCAGTTCTGGAAGCACCTCAAGACCTTCCTCTTTGCTTCTGCTTACTCTCTGCCTCTCCCTTGCAGAATTCTTCACTGGAACTGCACAGGAGCTGCAACTGGGACACTCTCACCAACCTCGGTCCCTGGCCCAGCCACTCTCCACTTGCACTGCCACCCTGGCAACCCCTGCACTGCAGTACTGTCTCTCTATCCCTACAGCCCTCCCTTCCCAGCACATGTCTGCACTTACCTTTGCAGTTGCCACCAGGCGACCTATGTATTATTTTTTTGGCCTACTTCCCCTGCACTGGACTCCCCCCCACCCTTCCCCTTGCACTTTTCCTTTCCCCCTACCCCTGCACTTGCACAATCTCAATGACACCTGGCCTAGTGGTACCGTTCTCTGTGTTCCCTTGTTCCCCCCCACCTGCCTCATTGCGCCTTGGAATACTTGTGTATGGCCCATGTCATGTCACATGTCATATGTGTGCATTTTGGTTGCACAGGATAGCTTGTGTTTAAGTAGCTAGGGATGCAGACGATGTGGCACTTCCATGGCAACTATCTCAGGGTGGTAGGGTTGTGACAGTTGACTGTCACTTTGTCATCATCGATTGTCACCTGGTATGTGCCAGGCCTGTGTGCACTCCGCAGGGGTGGGAGTTTAGGTGAAAAATGTGGCCACAAGCTGGGTCCGGGCTTCCTCGCCACGTGCCCTGTCCCCTCCCATGGGCAGCGCCTGTGCCTGTGGTTGGGGATGTGGGGGCACCACCATGTCCACCGGGACGCCCTGCCGTGTTGCAACATTGTGCAGGACACATGCTGCCACAATGATCCTGCACACTACTGGTGGTGCATAGAGTAGTTGCCCACCAGAGCGGTCAAGGGAGCGGAAACATGACTTGAGCACTCCGAATGTGCGCTCCACTATGCCCCTGGTTGCAATATGGGCGGCGTTGTATCTTACCTGGGGTGGTGTGGTGGGGTTCCGGATTGGTGTCATCATGTGGTTGCTCAGAGGGTAGGCACTGTCCCCTGGGGAGGTGATAATAATTGAGATTATTAGGGTTGGGATATTTGTCTGTGTGTGACTTGCATGCATGTGCAAGGGCATTTGTACTGACCTAGGAGCCATGTGTCGCCATGCTGCCCAGCTTCCAGGGCCCGGCTCAGGGCGGACATTCTGTATATGAAACTGTCATGGGTGGAGCCAGGGTAGTTTGCATAGACAGAGGTGATGATTCCCTTTGCATCGCATACCACCTGTACATTGATGGAATGCCAGTGCTTGCGGTTTCGGTAGATGTGCTCAGTGGCCCTAGGTGGACGTAGGGCCACATGGGTGCAATCTATGGCACTGAGCACTTTGGGGAAGTGTGCCACCATGAAAAAATCCAGGACAACGGCCTGCCTTTCTGTGGGTGTTCTGGGCATGTATATGTGCCTGCGGACTGAGGGGCGCGCTGTCATGATTGCCAGTACCTGGTGTAGGCAGCTTGACTGCGTGGCCTGTGAGACCCCCCCCACTATGGCAGTGGTCCGCTGAAACGACCCAGTGGCCAAAAAATGCAAGACATTGAGCAGCTTCTCCAAGGGGCTCAATGCTTGGGAGCAAATGGTGGGGGATGTGAGGTCATCTTCCCACTCCCTGACCAGGTCTAGGATGATATGGGGTGGAAACCTATACCTGCCGTAGACCTGGTCGTCAGGCATCCCAAAAAGGCTTGTCCGTGGTGCAAAAATGCGTGCCCTGGCATTTCTCCTCCTCCTGCGGTGTCCCACGATCAGTGCAGCAACAAATGGGGCATTCATCGTCGCTGTATATACGCGTTTGTTGTTTGCGCGCACTTTTATGCTGTGCGTGGGACGCCTCCGTGTGGGCGGACTCGTTGACGCCTGTGCACGTCTTTTGCCGTACGCGGGTTTCCCGTATTCGGGTGTCATCGCGTGTGATCGGAGGGGAGCGAGCGTACACGCGATTGGCCTGGGTACGTGTGTTTCCGGGTGCGCTGGTAGTTCCACACGCGATTGGCCTGGGTACGTGTGTTTCGGGGTGCGCGGGTAGTTCCACACGTGATTAGCCTGGGTACGTGTGTTCCGGGGTGCCGTGAACTTTCACACGCGATTGGTTGAAATCCACGTGTGTTCTGTCATCACGTGCAATGAGGGATACACCTTCGCACGTCACGTCACAGACACGCTCACGCGCTGAGGGCCTTTGGTCCAATGAAAATGCGTATGCGTGCAGACGCGCTTACGCGCTAAGGGCCTTTCCTCGAATTACACGCTGACGTGCAGAATTTTCACGTGCCAAATCACTCCGTATCAAGCTGGCCACGCGTAAGCACATGGAAGACCACGCTCCTGCCCAGAAGGCCGAACTACTGCCCCCCAGAGCCCCGAGCACGCTCCCACCTGCCATCTGCTGCTGCCTGACTGCCTGCTGCCCACGTGCCCTGCCATTTGCTGCCTGCACATCAGCCAGGGGTGCTGTTGGTGTGACCACCCCTGCTGGAACCGAAGACTCCCGACTGGGATTCCATTGCTCCACAGCCCAGCCCCAGGACCCAGTTGCCCACCCACTCCTGCCTCTGGGGTTGTCATGTCGGGGCAAACTCCATCTGTGACCACTGACAACCCCCGGCCAGAGAGGCAGAGGGGCACCAGCTTCAGTGCCACCGAAGTTGGTGTCCTGGTGGAGCAAGTCCTGGGGCAGTATGATGCCCTCTTCGGAAGTTCCCGCGCCGACAAGGAAGGACGGACTCGGATCTGGACTGACATCGTGACTGCCATCAACGCGGAGGGGGTGGCAGTCCGCGCCTTACAACATGTCAAGAAGCGCTGGGAGGACTTCAGGTCCAGGACCCTGAACAAGGCCCGGCGCCTCTTGAAGGCAGCGGATGCCAAGGGGCGCCGGGGCCACTTGTCGGAAGAACAGATGAGGGTCCTGGAACGCATATCCCCAGCGCTCCACGTCCAGGTCCTTGAGAAGCAGACCCGTCTGGAGTCGAGCGGTGTGTGTACATGCATCCTGATTGTGAGCAGGTCGTGTGGTGATTGTTCAGTAGTGTGCAGGTTGCACATCTGTTTGTATGGGGTCGAGTATGGGTGCGGGTGTACAGGGCCGTGGGGCTGACACATGCGAGGGCTGTAATGTGTGAGACATTGATGGTGCCTGTGTGTGTGGGCTTGCATGCCAAATGCAGTTGTGTGGGCACACAAGTTTGTATGAATGTGTATGTGAGTAGACATGTCCGTGATGTCACGCATGTATGTTGTTTTCGGCTGCATGTATCAGCGCTGTGTACATGTGCATGTGTGTGTATTTGACAAGGGTGCAACAGTGATGCAACATGGATGCATGTGACAGCAGTATGTGGAAGCCTGATGGGCAGATGTGACATGGATGCCCGTCTGAACACTGCGACACTTGGCAGAGGTGTACACATTGTTAGGAAAGATTTCGTAATTGTAGGTAATTTTCCTTCCATGTGGCAATCCCTAAACTTTTTGCTGTTGTTTTTCACCTTGTTCTTGACTTTGCCAGAGAAGTGCAGCCTTCTGCCGCACTCCTCTGGGCTTTCGCTCCTTTCTTACGGGGAAACTGACATGCCCTTAAGACAGTCAGTACCGGGGAACGCTGTTTCCCGTAGTTCTTTTATCATGTTGCGGCTTTAGTGCAACATGACACAAGAGGGCACTGTAATCTAAGTTACAGCTCTCTTGGGTCTCTAGCCTTCTACAGGCCCTAGATACTCGTTTAGGATTGTTATGTGATCGGTGCAAGTGATTCAGGGACGGGACTGGTGGCAGCGATCGTTTTGTATATTTTGAGCTCCTTTTGGCGTTCTGAGCACGTTTTTGCACTGAACCCAAAATGGTGGCCTGGCTCCCAAAATGGCCAGACCACGAGGCTCCTTTGTCCTGTCCGCTGTCCGTCTTGCTCCCTTCACCTTCCCCAGGTCGAGGTGACCCGGGGCCTTCCTTATTTGGGCATGTACTTTCCCGCGAAACACAGATGCTTTCGCGGGCTTCTACATGCCGTGTGTGTGCCTCCAGGGTGTGGGCTGCGATGTCTGGTCCCAATACACATCCTGGGTGCCAGAGAGTCTAGGGTGGTGTGAATGCCTGGGACCACCGTGGTCCGTGATTGGTCCACGTATGGTGTGTGTGTTGATGCGCGGCTCTCCCATTGGGTCCCCTCCGTTTTGGCGCGAAGGTAACCGTGGATAAGAGGGGGCTGCAAACACCACTACCATGTCGATCTCCTGAGTTCTTACGAACGAAGGAATACAGGAGCCAAGTATCCTGTAACCCAGAGGCTGGACCGAGGAATCGCTGGTGACCCGCTGAAGGAATCCTCCTTTGCACTGCTGTCGTCCTGTGAAACCCTTTCCTCCTTGAATCGAACCAGAAGGCCTGTATTGGTGCTTCGACCTATTGGAATAGCAGGAACAGCTATTCCCGGCATCTTCATCAACTCCTCGCAGTAAGCCTTCGGAAGCGTCTCTGGGCCATCCAGTTGACTGACCAGCTTACAAGGGAGTCCTGCTCTGTAGCCGCCGCCAGGTTGTGCAGTATCTCGAGTCCTTGTCACTCTCCCACGCTTCGTACACTTGGCGTTCCCAAGTCTGAAGGGAGGAGTGTACTTTTGACTCAGATACGCACGGCCGCTCCGTTGTCCTGCTGTGGCAACAAACTGTGCTGGTTTCGTCGATTGGGACGTCTTTTTGCTCTACACGACTACGAGGCGTTCACTGCTCTTCTGAACCCGCCAGCTGCTGAAACTAACGTGGAGAAGCCTGGGTCTGCTTGCTTCGGGGACCGGTGAGTAGATTAGCTAGGATCTGGTCGCCCTCCTGCAGTAGCCCATTGCTTTTCCCCGCTGTGTAAAACAGCACCCTTTTCGTCCGTACTCGCGCTCTGCTTCTGCTCGCTGTGAAGGCTGCGCTTGAGTTGCGGAACCTGTTCTTCTTCTGTTGTGCACTAACCCAAACTGCCTGACTTCCTCCGAAGAGCTTCTCCTTTTGCCCGTTGGCACCAGCACTTGCAGGTACTTTGAGCACAAGGCTCCACTCTTCTCAGGGCTCGGACTTCCATCTAGTTAGGTGCCTCTGAAGGCGAACTGAGTCTAAAGCATTATCGCACTGCCTGTTTTCCTTCCCTTTCAGGTGGACTACATATTTCGTGCTTTAAACGCTTGCGACTGTGTATTTGTATATATATTGTGTGGATATGGTATGTGTTGGTTTAATATTGTTATAGAGTGATTTTCTTGCTACGGTCATTGTTTTAAAGGCTTAAAATAAATGTGTTTATATTTTTGATATAACACCTGTTTGGAGTAGTTTGTAAGCGCTCTTGCTTTGTGTGCTCATTGCGGGCTTTCAGTCACCCTCACCCCTCTTGAGACCTAGTCTTGACCGCCGCGATCGCTACCTTGATTGGTCTGGCTTGTCCAGAGGTTACCCTGTTCCAAGTAATTAGGTTGGCCTTCTGAACTTCTGCGCCGCCAGGACAGAGTTCAGAAATCCGTCTTAACAAATTGGTGTACAGCGGTGGGATACGACTGAAGGTATCCAGTGTTGCGCACGAACTAGGGCATTTCAGGTTATTCCAACCAGTACAAGTAGTGGATTGTTGTAATATAACTTTAAAAAGGCCATAGTCCTATCTAACAGTATGGAAACAAATACGTTGTTAACTTTAAATGCTTCCAAATCAGAAACGCTGAAAAAGATGTGTGCGGAGAGAGGTGTTTCCTCTCAAGGCACAAAATTGGAAATGATCCAGAGAATCGTGGCGTGGCAAGAAGCGCAGCTTGACGCTATAACTTCTGAGGACAGTGCGGAAGGTGGTGGGGCTGCTCTCACTGGCAGAACCGACGGTTCTGCCGCTGCACTGATCCATCGCGACCACGAGGACAGGGAGGACGAGATGTCTAATGTTTCCTCTGCCAGTGCTGATGGGGAGGCTATGCTTGAATTCAAGAAGCAAGAGCTGCGGTTTAGGCAGCAGGAGCTTGAATTCAGCATAGCCAAACTAAAAATCGAACAGGCAGAAAAACAAAAAGACAGGGATCACCAGTTGGAACTGGCCAAGCTTCAGGTTGCAAATGGGTCCAAGGGTCCTGGACATGGGTCTGGGGCCTCCTCTCATCCACGGTTTCCGAAAGATCTGCTCAGTGTGTATGAAGAACGGAATGACATTATGGACTGGCTGAATGCGTTTGAGTATGCCTGCGAGGTCCAACAAGTTGACAATGCTGATAAGATTGCGTGGTTACTCAGCAGACTGCCCCATTCTGGCTGTAGTGCCATCATGGAAATGTCGAAGGCTGAGCAAGCTGATTTCGCAATGTTAAAGCAAACTCTCATTTTGAAGTTTGGGAAGACTCCGGCCCAATATTTGAAACGTTTTAGAGAGTATAAGAAAAAGGAAGGTGGTACTTGGGTATCTTATGTCACTGAATCTTTGAAAACTTAACTGGCTGGGTCGAAGGATATAAGGTTTCTACCTTCGAAGGCATGATAAATCTTGTCATGCTGGAACACATTTTTGCTTCTTCTTCCCCGGAGCTTAAGCAGCATTTGGCCGATTCGAAGGAGATAGATCCTAAGAAGCTGGCCATTGCAGCGGACTTATGGGTGTCACATCGAGTGTCCCATAAGGACAAAACTCATCCTGGTAAGCAGGAGGAAGGGAAAAAGTCCAAAGATATGGAGGGTGGGGAATCTGCTAAATCTTCTTCCCAAAAGGGCCACAAAAAGAAAAACAAGGGTAAGACACAAGAGAACTCACAGGGTAGTGGAGGTCAGCCTCCGAAACAGAACTCTGGTTACAATAAGCCTCCCTATGTAAACAGACCCAATGGATCTTGTTTTGCTTGTGGAGCAACTGACCATGTGAAGGGGGATCCCCGTTGTAAGGTTAGACCTTTGGGGGTCCACTCCGCTAATCTGGCCTTCTCCTCCTACGAGGAAGAAGAGATTACTGGAGCATCCTTCTCCTCAGACTCATTTCCCACCGGAATAGAGGCTGAGGTAGTTTTAGTGTCCCTGGATTCCTGGGAGCCTAAAGTCGCAGAGGCTTATGCTAGGATTCCGGATAATACCAAGCACTACTTTAAAGACAGTGTGCTGATCAATGGAGTAGACACTCCAGCTCTTAGGGATAGTGGGTGCAGTCGAACTGTAGTGGATTCTATCTTGGTAGACTCAGAGGAAGTTGCCAGAGCTACTCTGATGCCCACTAAGTTGGCTGACGGCCCCCTCCGTATGTTTCCAGTAATACCTGTAAATCTTACTTTAAATGGTACAGCAGTCAGGATTCCAGTGAGCATTCAGAGAAACGTCCCGGGAAAGGTCTTGTTAGGAAATGATCTCAGAGCTTTAGGGCTCGTAGGAGACACTGCCGAAAGACCCTACACACGGTCTCAAGCACGGGCAGCATTGGCCAAGTCCAATACGCCACCCCAGCCGAAGGGGAAACCCAAGGCAAAAGGAGTCAACAAGTCACGACGAGGGAAAGAGAATATTCCCCCGAGCTCGCCTACCACTGCGGTGGAGGAAGTTGGTCAATCGCCCGGGCCTGACGAGGAGGTGGTGATGCCTGAAATATTCGACCCCAACGATCATCCTGAACTAAAAGACTTGTTAGTTGAAGGAGTTCCTGATAGGGACGAGTTCAGTAAAGGCCAACGTGAGTGCCCATCTCTGGAAGGCCTAAGGAGACAGGCCTGCTCCCAGCTTGAGGGTGAACCTCCTGGGACGCATAGGATTTGTTGGGAAGGTGGACTCCTCTATAGTGAGCCCACAGAGTCTACAGAAGGAGACCATAGGAGGTTGGTGGTTCCCCTTGCTGTTAGGCCCTTCCTCCTGCAGTTGGCGCATGAAGTTCCCCTTGCTGGTCACCTTGGTATGAAGAGGACCAAGCAAAGGCTATCCATGCACTTCTACTGGCCCAAGATGGGGGTGCAAGTAGAAAGTCACTGCAGGAGTTGTGCCTCCTGCCAGTTGTCTGGTAAGGTTGGCGCGACAATCCAAGCTCTGTTGGTACCGCTCCCAGTTGTGGGGGTACCATTTGAAAGGGTAGGGATCGTCATCGTTGGTCCCCTTGACCCGCAAACATCCTCGGGCAATAGGTTTATCCTGGTGCTGGTCGACCATGCAACCAGGTATCCTGAGGCCATCCCATTAAAAACTGTAACTGCCAAGTCAGTTGCGAAAGCTTTACTCGGCATATTTACTAGGGTTGGCTTCCCTAAAGAAGTTGTGTCAGATCGTGGCAGCAACTTTATGTCGAAGTACATGCAGGCTATGTGGAAAGAATGTGGGGTCACCTACAAGTTCTCTTCTGCACACCACCCCCAGACCAATGGTCTGGTGGAACGTTTCAACAGAACGTTAAAGAGCATGATTGGGGCTCTGGAGGAGCCTCAGAGAAGAAAATGGGATCTTCTTTTACCATGCTTGCTGTTTGCCTACTGAGAGGTACCACAGGAGGGTGTTGGCTTCAGCCCCTTCGAACTTCTGTTCGGTCATCCCGTACGGGGACCCTTAGCCATTGTCAAAGAGGGATGGGAGATGCCCACTCCCCCTGTTACTACCAACGTAGTTGATTATGTGCTAGGGCTCAGAAAACGGATGGTACTTCTGATGGGCTTGGCTAGTGAGAAATTGAAGGCAGGGCAAGCGCTGGTGAAACATTGGTACGACCAGAAAGCTTCCCTCATCAACTTCACACCTGGTCAGCAAGTCCTGATCATGAATCCAATAAGGCCTTGAGCTTTACAGGACAAATGGTCAGGCCCTTACACAGTGGTGGAGCCCCTGGGTGAGGTGAACTATTTAGTGGACCTTGGAAGGCCTGGACAGGCTCCAAAAGTGTTTCACGTGAATAGGCTGAAGGCTTTCGTCCCAAGAGTCGAAATCGCAGCACTGCTACTGGCTTCAGACGTTGAGGAAGAGGAGTCTGAACCTCTCCCCGACCTGTTCCAAGGCGGTCCTTCAGATTGCTCCTTTGAGGGTGTCCGAGTGGCCCCTCACCTGACTTCTGATCAGCAGGCTGAGGTGAAAAGTTTGCTTAGGCAGTTTTCCCCCCTGTTTTCACAGTCGCCTGGTTTGACACCTTGGTGCAAACATAACATTGACACAGGAGACAGTGTACCTACCAAAAGTAGGGGATACAGAATGTCGGATAAAGTATGGTCTTATATTAAGACCGAGGTCAACAAGATGTTAGACCTTGGGGTGATTGAACCCTCTAGTAGTCCTTGGTCCAGCCCTGTGGTTTTGGTTCCAAAGGCAGGCACTTCTGAATTGAGGTTCTGCGTGGATTACAGGGCTCTGAATGCTGTCACCAAGACAGATGCACACCCCTTGCCTCGAACGGATGAGCTGGTGGATACTTTGGGTGCCTCCAAGTACCTCAGCACATTTGACCTCACTGCTGGCTATTGGCAAATAGCGTTAGCAGAGCATGCCAAGGAGAAGACGGCATTTTCTACGCCAGACGGCCTTTACCAATTCCGGGTAATGCCGTTCGGGTTGAAGAATGCACCTGCCACTTTCCAGAGGCTTGTGAATCATGTGTTGAATGGGTTGGACGAATTCTGTCTTGCATATCTGGACGATATAGCAGTTTTCAGTGCCACCTGGGAAGACCATGTGAAACACCTCGGGATTGTGCTCCAGGCTCTTCAGAAAGCACACCTGACCATAAAGGCTAGTAAATGCCAGATTGGACAAGGCTCTGTGGTTTACCTTGGACATGAAGTAGGTGGAGGGAGGATACAGCCTCTTCCCAGTAAAGTACAAGCAGTACAAGACTGGCCTACCCCCACTACGCAAACCCAAGTGAGAGCCTTCTTAGGACTCACAGGGTATTATCGCAATTTTATGGCAGACTATGGCACCATAGCTGCTCCTCTGACTGCCCTCACAACTCCGAAGAAACCCAAGAAGGTAACTTGGACCGACGAGTGTGAGAAGGCCTTCAATGGCTTGAAAGACTCCTTGTGCCAGGCCCCTGTCCTCAGGGCCCCTGATTATCAAAGACCTTTTATCGTGCAGACGGACGCCTCTGACACTGGGATAGGAGCTGTACTATCACAAGTAGATGAGAAGGGTAAGGAACACCCTATCGGTTTTATTAGTCGCCAGTTTAAGGACAGAGAGCTCAGATGGTCCACGGTAGAGAAAGAATGTTTCTCTGTTGTGTGGGCCCTAAGGAAGCTGAGGCCCTACCTCTATGGGACCCACTTCACTGTGCAGACTGACCATAAGCTGTTAAAGTGGCTAATGAACATGAAGGGGGAGAATCCAAAGTTGCTTAGGTGGTCCATAAGTCTACAAGGCTTCGACTTCACTATTGAGCATAGGCCAGGTGTCCATCATAGCAATGCTGATGGGTTGTCCAGAATGTTTAACCGACCTGAACAAGAGACTCATCCAGGGGTGGATTAGTTCCCCCTGTCCATAGTCTGGGAGGGGCGAGTGTTAGGAAAGATTTCGTAATTGTAGGTAATTTTCCTTCCATGTGGCAACCCCTAAACTTTTTGCTGTTGTTTTTCACCTTGTTCTTGACTTTGCCAGAGAAGTGCAGCCTTCTGCCGCACTCCTCTGGGCTTTCGCTCCTTTCTTACGGGGAAACTGACATGCCCTTAAGACAGTCAGTACCGGGGAACGCTGTTTCCCGTAGTTCTTTTATCATGTTGCGGCTTTAGTGCAACATGACACAAGAGGGCACTGTAAGCTAAGTTACAGCTCTCTTGGGTCTCTAGCCTTCTACAGGCCCTAGATACTCGTTTAGGATTGTTATGTGATCGGTGCAAGTGATTCAGGGACGGGACTGGTGGCATCGATCGTTTTGTATATTTTGAGCTCCTTTTGGCGTTCTGAGCACGTTTTTGCACTGAACCCAAAATGGTGGCCTGGCTCCCAAAATGGCCAGACCACGAGGCTCCTTTGTCCTGTCCGCTGTCCGTCTTGCTCCCTTCACCTTCCCCAGGTCGAGGTGACCCGGGGCCTTCCTTATTTGGGCATGTACCTTCCCGCGAAACACAGATGCTTTCGCGGGCTTCTACATGCCGTGTGTGTGCCTCCAGGGTGTGGGCTGGGATGTCTGGTCCCAATACACATCCTGGGTGCCAGAGAGTCTAGGGTGGTGTGAATGCCTGGGACCACCGTGGTCCGTGATTGGTCCACGTATGGTGTGTGTGTTGATGCGCGGCTCTCCCATTGGGTCCCTTCCGTTTTGGCGCGAAGGTAACCGTGGATAAGAGGGGGCTGCAAACACCACTACCATGTCGATCTCCTGAGTTCTTACGAACGAAGGAATACAGGAGCCAAGTATCCTGTAACCCAGAGGCTGGACCGAGGAATCGCTGGTGACCCGCTGAAGGAATCTTCCTTTGCACTGCTGTCGTCCTGTGAAACCCTTTCCTCCTTGAATCGAACCAGAAGGCCTGTATTGGTGCTTCAACCTATTGGAATAGCAGGAACAGCTATTCCCGGCATCTTCATCAACTCCTTGCAGTAAGCCTTCGGAAGCGTCTCTGGGCCATCCAGTTGACTGACCAGCTTACAAGGGAGTCCTGCTCTGTAGCCGCCGCCAGGTTGTGCAGTATCTCGAGTCCTTGTCACTCTCCCACGCTTCGTACACTTGGCGTTCCCAAGTCTGAAGGGAGGAGTGTACTTTTGACTCAGATACGCACGGCCGCTCCGTTGTCCTGCTGCGGCAACAAACTGTGCTGGTTTCGTCGATTGGGACGTCTTTTTGCTCTACACGACTACGAGGCGTTCCCTGCTCTTCTGAACCCGCCAGCTGCTGAAACTAACGTGGAGAAGCCTGGGTCTGCTTGCTTCGGGGACCGGTGAGTAGATTAGTAGGATCTGGTCGCCCTCCTGCAGTAGCCCATTGCTTTTCCCCGCTGTGTAAAACAGCACCCTTTTCGTCCGTACTCGCGCTCTGCTTCTGCTCGCTGTGGAGGCTGCGCTTGAGTTGCGGAACCTGTTCTTCTTCTGTTGTGCACTAACCCGACCTGCCTGACTCCCTCCGAAGAGCTTCTCCTTTTGCCCGTTGGCACCAGCACTTGCAGGTACTTTGAGCACAAGGCTCCACTCTTCTCAGGGCTCGGACTTCCATCTAGTTAGGTGCCTCTGAAGGCGAACTGAGTCTAAAGCATTATCGCACTGCCTGTTTTCCTTCCCTTTCAGGTGGACTACATATTTCGTGCTTTAAACGCTTGCGACTGTGTATTTGTATATATATTGTGTGGATATGGTATGTGTTGGTTTAATATTGTTATAGAGTGATTTTCTTGCTACAGTCATTGTTTTAAAGGCCTTAAAATAAATGTGTTTATATTTTTGATATAACACCTGTTTGGAGTAGTTTGTAAGCGCTCTTGCTTTGTGTGCTCATTGCGGGCTTTCAGTCACCCTCACCCCTCTTGAGACCTAGTCTTGACCGCCGCGATCGCTACCTTGATTGGTCTGGCTTGTCCAGAGGTTACCCTATTCCAAGTAATTAGGTTGGCCTTCTGAACTTCTGCGCCGCCAGGACAGAGTTCAGAAATCCGTCTTAACACACATGCATGCAAGTGTGGTGGTGTGTGTACATGTGTGGTGCACTTCCTGTGTTGCATGTGATGTCTGGCTCACCTTTGGCTGCTCATGCTGTTGTATGTGTATGGATGGTGTTGGCAATTGCGATATGGCTGTGGTATGGCTCGTGTGTGCGAGTTGTAATTACATGTGTGTTGGGGATCGTGATGACATGTCTGAGGTTTACCAATGCCACTCATGTACAACTGTCATGTGTGTATGTGTCAATTGTACAGTGCCCTGATGCGTGTGTTTTGTTTCTCCCTGTCTGCAGCGTCAACTGATGAAGAGGGCGGAGAAGGTGCTGTGGAGCACAGCGGCGGGGATCCCACCGCCAGCCGGAGACGCAAGGGCCGGCTCCCCTCCCATGTTGTCATCTCGTCGGGGAGTGAGGAGTCCGGTGCCGCATCCCAGGCCGCAGCTGCCGGGGGGAGGTCCAAGAGGCGGAGGTTGGAGTTGGACTCCTCGGCAGCAGAAGGGGCAGCTGGGACCCCACAGGGCCCAACAGGGGAAGATGGCACAGAGTCATCCAGGTTGGTGGGGGGTTTGGTGGAGGAGGAGGCCGTGCAAGCACCAGAGACAGGGTCTGGGGGTGGGGATCCCACTGGTGCTAGTGGTGCAGTGCAGGACCAGGGACAGGAGGCAGCACAGGCCGCCGCGGAGGTGCCTGTGTGCAATCCTGTCCCTGATCCTGTCCCTGCATCATCTTGCACCAGCAGGGATGCCGACGTCCAGACCGGTTTTCAGGCAGGGGATGAGCTGACGTCAACTGGCCTTCCTCTGCCTGCGGACGTGGCTATCCAGGCCCGGGTTGAGCCTGTCCTGGCTGGTGTGGCGTTGCGTCAACGGGCCATGCGAGGTGACCTGCAGTCTTTTCATGAAGAGACTGCACGTCATCTCGAATGGCTTGTTGACCACGTCGGCCTGCTGGGACAGGTCACCCAGGCCGGATTCCACCTGGGTGCCCTGTGGAGCTGCCTCTGACGGTGCGGTCAGGCTGGTGGAGGAGGCATCCCTGCCACAGTCGGGAGTCGGACGTCCAGCAGGGGTGGCCACGTCAACGACTGCACCCCAGCCGGCGGAGGATGTGCAGGCAGCAGGAGGCAGTGCAGGGGCAGAGGCACAGCAGCAGCAGCACCATGGTGGGAGCCATGAAGGCTCGGGGCCTTCAACATCGGAGGGGCAGGCATCGGCCGGAGGGCAGGAGGACCCAGGACAGAGAGTGTCTTCCGTGTGGCAGCGGTTGGGCCACGCCATAGATGCGGAGCGGCAGCGGGCGGAAGAGGCACGGCTCACAATGGTCAGGGCGGAGAACTCCATGCGGAGGGCCCTGAGGCGGGCTGAGTGCCTCGAGGCAATCCGCAGGGGTTTGGAGGTGGACACGTCGACGGCCCTGCGGACCCTCAGGGACATGGAGGAGGACCGCCTCCGGGACATTGAGGAGGAGTTCGATGATGCCCTGGCCCGGGACATCCACAAGTGAGCCGTGGAACTGGCCCGCTGCCCTTGTACATAGTTATGTAGGTAGTGTTAGGTTTCATTATTTTTTTTTATTTCATTTGGACCTTTCGGACACTGGCCACATTTTTGTATATAGTTTTTTTTATTAGTTAGTGTAGTTAGATAGGTTTCCTTTATTTTGTTGGGATAATGGACCCTGGCTTCTTGCATTGTACATAGTTCACATTGTATTTTGTTTTTGCTTTTTGACCATGGAGCAATGGCTTTCTTTTTTATTTCCCATTGGATTTTGTTTTGTGGACATTGACTTTGGACGACATTACTTTGGATTTTAATTTTTGATTTTTATTTTTTTGAATGGAGATACTTCTTTTCATTTTTTTACATTCACATTTCTGTTTCTTCATTTTTGATTCTATTCATGTTTCCTTTAATACATAATTTTTTTGGTGAACTTCAATGTGTGGTATCTCATTGTTTTCATGCATTTCATGTTATGTGTTTTGAGATTCACTGACACCCATTGGGTGTATGTGAGGGACATGTGTTTGTTTCGGAACTTGCAATTGGTGTTCTGTGATGTAATTGCAAATTATGAGTGGGTGGATGCACTACTCGGGTGGGTGTTTTGCATTTGGGGGCTGACCATAGGGACCAGGGATCTAGATTGTGATGACATGTTGGGTGGGGAACATGAGTTGGACATGGGTGGGGGCCTGCTGGCAGGTGCCCCACAGTGCTGGGGGGTGGGGGTGCTGGGAGACATGGGTGGGGGCCTGCTGGCAGGTGCCCCACAGTGCTGGCGGGTGGGGGTGGTGGGAGACATGAGTTGGACATGGGTGGGGGCCTGGTGGAGGCTGCCCCTGGTGGCTGGGGTGGTGGTGGGAGACATGGGTGGGGGCCTGGTGGAGGCTGCCCCTGCACTGCTGGGGGGTGGGGGTGGTGGGGAACATGTGTTGGACATGGGTGGGGGCCTGCTGGCAGGTGCCCCACAGTGCTGGGGGGTGGGGGTGCTGGGAGACATGGGTTGGACATGGGTGGGGGCCTGCTGGCAGGTGCCCCACAGTGCTGGGGGGTGGGGGTGCTGGGAGACATGGGTGGGGGCCTGGTGGAGGCTGCCCCTGGTGGCTGGGGGGAGGAGTGGTGGTGTGAGACATGGGTGGGGCCTGGTGGAGGCTGCCCCTGCACTGCTGGGGGGGGTGGTGGTGGGAGACATGGGTGGGGGGCTGGTGGAGGCTGCCCCTGGTGACTGGGGGGGTGGGGGTTGGGGGAGACATGGGTGGGGGCCTGGTGGGGGCTGGCCCTGGTGGCTGGGGGGTGGGGGTGGTGGGGAACATGAGTTGGACATGGGTGGGGGCCTGCTGGCAGGTGCCCCACAGTGCTGGGGGGTGGGGGTGCTGGGAGACATGGGTGGGGGCCTGGTGGAGGCTGCCCCTGGTGACTGGGGGGGTGGGGGTTGGGGGAGACATGGCTGGGGCCTGGTGGGGGCTGGCCCTGGTGGCTGAGGGGGTGGGGGTGGTGGGGAACATGAGTTGGACATGGGTGGGGGCCTGCTGGCAGGTGCCCCACAGTGCTGGGGGGTGGGGGTGCTGGGAGACATGGGTGGGGGCCTGGTGGAGGCTGCCCCTGGTGACTGGGGGGTGGGGGTTGGGGGAGACATGGGTGGGTGCCTGGTGGGGGCTGGCCCTGCACTGCTGGGGGGTGGGGGTGGTGGGGAACATGAGTTGGACATGGGTGGGGGCCTGCTGGCAGGTGCCCCACAGTGCTGGTGGGTGGGGGAGCTGGGAGACATGGGTGGGGGCCTGGTGGAGACAGCCCCTGGTGTCTGGGGGGGTGGGGGTTGGGGGAGACATGGGTGGGGGCCTGGTGGGGGCTGGCCCTGGTGGCTGGGGGGTGGGGGTGGTGGAGACATGAGTTGGACATGGGTGGGGGCCTGCTGGCAGGTGCCCCACAGTGCTGGGGGGTGGGGGTGGTGGGAGACATGAGTTGGACATGGGTGGGGGCCTGCTGGCAGGTGCCCCACAGTGATGGGGGGTGGGGGTGGTGGGAGACATGAGTTGGACATGGGTGGGGGCCTGCTGGCAGGTGCCCCACAGTGCTGGGGGGTGGGGGTGCTGGGAGACATGGGTGGGGGCCTGGTGGAGGCTGCCCCTGCACTGCTGGGGGGTGGGGGTGGTGGGAGACATGAGTTGGACATGGGTGGGGGCCTGCTGGCAGGTGCCCCACAGTGCTGGGGGGTGGGGGTGGTGGGAGACATGAGTTGGACATGGGTGGGGGCCTGCTGGCAGGTGCCCCACAGTGCTGGGATGTGGGGGTGCTGGGAGACATGGGTGGGGGCCTGGTGGAGGCTGCCCCTGCACTGCTGGGGGGTGGGGGTGGTGGGAGACATGAGTTGGACATGGGTGGGGGCCTGCTGGCAGGTGCCCCACAGTGCTGGGGGGTGGGGGTGCTGGGAGACATGGGTTGGACATGGGTGGGGGCCTGCTGGCAGGTGCCCCACAGTGCTGGGGGGTGGGGGTGCTGGGAGACATGGGTGGGGGCCTGCTGGCAGGTGCCCCACAGTGCTGTGGGGTGGGGGTGCTGGGAGACATGGGTGGGGGCCTGGTGGAGGCTGCCCCTGGTGACTGGGGGGGGTGGTGGGAGACATGGGTGGGGGCCTGGTGGAGGCTGCCCCTGGTGGCTGGGGGGGTGGTGGGAGACATGGGTGGGGGCCTGGTGGAGGCTGCCCCTTCACTGCTGGGGGGTGGGGGTGGTGGGGAACATGAGTTGGACACGGGTGGGGGCCTGCTGGCAGGTGCCCCACAGTGCTGGGGGGTGGGGGTGCTGGGAGACATGGGTGGGGGCCTGCTGGCAGGTGCCCCACAGTGCTGGGGGGTGGGGGTGCTGGGAGACATGGGTGGGGGCCTGGTGGAGGCTGCCCCTGGTGACTGGGGGGGGGGTGGTGGGAGACATGGGTGGGGGCCTGGTGGAGGCTGCCAGTGGTGACTGGGGGGTGGGGGTGGTGGGAGACATGAGTTGGACATGGGTGGGGGCCTGCTGGCAGGTGCCCCACAGTGCTGGGGGGTGGGGGTGCTGGGAGACATGGGTGGGGGCCTGCTGGCAGGTGCCCCACAGTGCTGGGGGGTGGGGGTGGTGGGAGACATGGGTGGGGGCCTGGTGGAGGCTGCCCCTGGTGGCTGGGGGGGTGGTGGTGGTGGGAGACATGGGTGGGGGCCTGGTGGAGGCTGCCAGTGGTGACTGGGGGGTGGGGGTGGTGGGAGACATGAGTTGGACATGGGTGGGGGCCTGCTGGCAGGTGCCCCACAGTGCTGGGGGGTGGGGGTGCTGGGAGACATGGGTGGGGGCCTGGTGGAGGCTGCCCCTGGTGACTGGGGGGGGGTGGTGGGAGACATGGGTGGGGGCCTGGTGGAGGCTGCCCCTGGTGGCTGGGGGGGTGGTGGGAGACTTGGGTGGGGGCCTGGTGGAGGCTGCCAGTGGTGACTAGAGGGTGAGGGTGGTGGGAGACATGAGTTGGACATGGGTGGGGGCCTACTGGCAGGTGCCCCACAGTGCTGGGGGGTGGGGGCGCTGGGAGACATGGGTTGGACATGGGTGGGGGCCTGCTGGCAGGTGCCCTGCACTGCTGGGGGTGGGGGTGCAAGGGGACAAGTGGCTTGGCTGGGGGGCATGCCCATGGTGGATGGGCTGCCTGCGGGACATGACCAGGGGTGCAGGGTAGTCCCCTGTGGTGTGGGCTGCCTGCAGAGGTCGTGGAGGGGGTAGAGGGGAGACCTGGGAGGACCCACACTGCCAATTCACGTCTTGAACTTCCCGCACACCCACGTAATACACTACCCCACTCGCACAGGCCCTTTCGCGTGTGGAACCACCCGCGAGCCCCTGTAATCCACGCACCCCGCTCCCCCAGGCCCGATCGCGTGTGGAAACACCCGCGCACCCCTGAAATCCACGTACCCAGGCCAATCGCGTGTGAAACTTCCCGCGCACCCCTGAAATCCACGTACCCAGGCCAATTGCGTGTGAAACTTCCCGCGCACCCCTGAAATCCACGTACCCAGGCCAATCGCGTGTGGAACTTCCCGCGCACCCCTGAAATCCACGTACCCAGGCCAATCGTGTGTGGAACTTCCCGCGCACCCCTGAAATCCACGTACCCAGGCCAATCGCGTGTGGAACTTCCCGCGTACCCCTGAAATCCACGTACCCAGGCCAATCGCGTGTGGAACTTCCCGCGCACCCCTGAAATCCACGTACCCAGGCCAATCCCGTGTGTAACTTCCCGCGCACCCCCGAAATACACGTACCCGATCAATCGCGTGTGTAACTTCCCGCGCACCCCCGAAATACACGTACCCCGCTAAATCGCGTGTGTAACTTCCCGCGCGCCACTTTTTTGATGCGCTGGGACTCTACCGCCTGCCTTCGTGTGGCGGACGTGTTTCAGCTTGTGCGTGTCTTTGGCTGTGCGTGGCTTTGCCCTATTCGATTCCATGAATACGTGTGGTTCGAGTGCGTGTGGCCGTTCCGTCTGCTTCCCTGCAGTACATCCCCAGTTACGCCCTTATTTTCGCGTGTTGTTCCCCATTCCGCGTGTTACACCCCATGTCCCGCCCACTTTCTGGTGTGTGCGCTGAGGTTGTGCGCTTTCACTGTGCGCGTCGCGCACGCCTTTCGCGATGTTGCAGTGACTTGTGTGCCAGGCACGGGTTTGGCGCACATCCCGCGGTGAACACGCGCAGGGACTTCCATGAATCGCACGCGTGCGCGTGCGCCTGTTTTTTTCCGCTTGCGCATGCTTGCGCATGCTTGCGCCAAGATTTTCGGCGCACGTTTGTTCCATGAATCGGCCCCCAAATGTTGTATAATAAAATGTATTCTTTTACACAACAGTATTCAATTTTAACTAAATGTGCAAATGCTGTGCTGATGTAACTGAGCATGAAATGGTGCTGTATTCAATCGCAATAGTGATGTTTGCTGGGCTCTGAGACAACAACCATGTGCTACTGTGTCATGTAAAAAGGTGCTAGGCCTTAACTGTCATCGGAGCTACAGGCTGCAAGGGGTGGGGGGGGGCATTTGAAGTGTAGGGGTTCCGTCCCTTTAAAGGCCAGCATTCCTATATCTAAACCAGTAGTACTAAGGGGCTCTCAACATAACAATCTATGTGTGCTGTAAATGTATGAAGTCAACTTCTGTGGGATATTTGTAATGTGCATTATGTCATAAAACATTGCAGAGAATGCGCCAGACATAAAATAATTAGAGAGAATGTGTGAGACATAAAAACATTAGAGAGAATGTAGCAATCACGCACTAGCAGGTAACGGCCCACCAGCCTGAGCCTAGGCAGTAGGGGGCTGTGGGCTGCTACCGGCCTGTACGCCCCCCTATTCGCACACCTGATTTTGCCTGGGGTGCAAATAGTTTCTTTTTTTCCACAGGAGTTTCACTGCGCTTATTGCATGACACCAATCTCCTGAGGAAAAGCCTGCATATTTTCATGTTTGAGTAAAACAAGTGGGTCCCTATGAAATCCGCCTGCAATTAGCACCTGCTTACACAAGCCGCATTCCATAGGGATGCATTGTACATGCTGCCTGCAAAGCGTAATTTGCTGATGGCATTTACTTTTTTGACAAAACAGAAAGCAAAACGGAAGAGTAATGGTGGTTTTGCCTGTTTTTACTCTTGCATTTACCACTCCCTTTTGTAAATATAGAAAATTGTATGCAGGGGAAACTAAAAGCATGTAAGTGCTAACATTACCGCCTCCTGCATGCAATTACCCTATATTGTAGATTGGAATAATACCCACCTACAATATTGAGTGTAAACGAAATAACATAGCTCCAGAGTTTTTCGTTTACACTTTGAATTTCAGATTTAAAACATCTTAAAATAGGGCGGTCATATGCCTCCGAGGTCACTCGAGGGCACTTTCTCTGCCTTGTGCCCTGCCTCTTTGCTTGTCGAGCACATGCCACGTAAAGGACTTTTGAAGATATGCAAAAGGTGTTTTTTTAAAGAAACCTTTATTTATTCATTTGGCAGTCAGTGTTCCTTTCTCTCCTGCACTCCGTGTTCCATGCTTTACAATCACTACAGTGACCTCTGGCCTTCCTAGTGCTTCAAGTGGGAGGCATAACCAAGGGGATCTAGTTAGGGGGTGATGGCCTAAGTACGTGTGGGTGTACTCAGGCCATGCCCTCAAGCTAGAGCCCCCCTCGCCTTTGGGGTAGGCCTGATAAGAGAGCAGGAGAGCTGGGAACACTGACATTATTGATGAGCACAGCCCCTCCTTTTTGTTCCAAATGATGGGCTCCGAGCTCCACTGGCAGGCTGGCTTTCGGGGTCCAGAGCCTGTGATTAAGGAACAAAAGGAGAGGCCGGGCGCAACAACGGTATGACACCAGTGCGCCCAGGTCTGTTTCTGTTTCTTAATGAGGAGCCAACCCCCAACAAGAAGCCGTTTCATTCAAAGAGCTGCATCGTTAAAGGGCTGCCTAGGGGGTTGCTGGCCCCCACAGGCGAAACCTTTAGCCACATGGCTCCTTGACTGACATTTAGGTCTTTACTCAGAAACAGAAGGAGGACTGGGTTGATTGGCCTGTTTTCTTTTTTTTTATCTGCGTAAAGAGCCAACCCTCAGTAGGCAGTTTAATGCCTCTTTTTTCCCAATGCAAAGTGCTGACACCTACAGCCAGCCCTTTAACCATGTAGTGCTTTGGATAAATGGGCTGCCTGTGGGGTCTGCACAGAGTGACTACTAGTCAGGGGTGAGTCCTGGGCCTTCCTATTATCCTTAATTTATTTAACTGTCTGTTTTTTTTTTGAAAATTAAAATGAAATCAGAAACTATGAGTTTGAGGAAATTATGCTTATGACTGCAAAAAACTCACCGGCCTGCACTTTTGCCCCTTTCATCCAGTGCTCTGCCGCCAACACCCAGAATTGCAGTGTCTGCTGCTCTAATTGTGGATACGTGAAGTGTAGCAAGAAAATCTGGAGGATTTGCTTAGATGTTTAGAGATGACCATGCGCCAGTTTCTAGCATGAATTACTGTCTATGTACAACTTGAAATTGAAGGAGGTCATAAGAAAAGTCTGTGCATTCATGTCATGATGACGTTTTATGTGTTTCATAGAAAAATGTACTGATAAATGTCCACCTAAACATGAAACATGAAACATGAAACCCAGAATAAGATATTTGCTTCGGGGATATTATTGTCTTGAAAGAGACCTGGTTGTTAAATCAAATATGGGTAGATGGCGTCCAAATAGTTCAGAAATTGGCATATAAATCTATAAAGGGCGTCCTTCCAGCAGCTTGTTATGTGCATTTAGTAATCCCAAAACCCAGTCGCTAAACATCTTTTCTAGCAAGATCCCTGGTATATTAGCCATCACAGTGCAATATAACTCGCTGGATAAATGATCATTAACCTATACTGGAATGAAAAGGTTATAGATTGTGAAGAATGTGTCACCCACATTGACGAGTGCTTGGCTAGCGGGCAAATGAGAGGTGAAACGTATGTGATAAGAGCGGGTGAGCTTAACTTGAATAATTTGATGGAAACGGATGATGAAAGAAGTTTTAAGAATACGTGTAAGAGGAGCTGGATGGATTTGCCGGAAGATTGGGACCTCTTCGTAACTAATGGGAATGTGGAAGATGACCTGCTAAGGAGACCAACATGGAAAAGAGGACACAAGGCATCATTTATTGATTATGTGATAGTATCTCGTCCATTGTTTAAGAAGTGCAGTAGATTTGAGATCCGTCCAACAAACCTGAGCGACCACAATATCCTTGTGACATTATTTCAACTAGTCACTAAACAGCTAAACGCTGGGTGTCATGGAGATCTTGTGGTGAGCAGTGGGTGAAATAAGATGACAACGTTTAATAAAAAAGGGAGTCGCTCTGACCAGAACATTAGAGGCCTATCTAAGCCACAGTTCTGTAGATGATATCATGACAAGATGCACCAGTGGGGGTTTTTGTGACTTCAGCTGGGAAAGAGAGATGCCAACAAATAGTAGATCTGGAAATATTACACATGTTCACTTATTTAATCCACTTGTCTATGAATGCAAAAAAACATATAAGGAAGAGCTTAAGGGGGTAATTCATAGAATTCAGCGCACAAGTGGGGCACGCGGCTGGCGCACAGTGTGCGCGTGCGGTAGTCTGCGCCAGCCGCGTGCACCAAAACACATTCAGGCGCACAGCGTATTCATGGATTCCAACAACCACAACCAGCCGTGGCGCAGAGTGGCACAGCGACCCTGCAGCAGCGCCAGTAACGCCCCCAAGAACGCCCCTCGCGCAGGGAAAAGCCATCAAAATCCCCAATCCAGCGCAAAGGGCAGTAGCAAATGCAGAGCGGGGAGCGTGTATTCCAGGGGTGTGCGGGTATCATCACACGCGATAGGCCTGGGCACGTGTATGACAGGGGTGCGCGAGAAATACTACACGCGAATGTGTGGGGACGTGTATTTCAGGGGTGCGCGAGAAATTCTACACGCGATTGGGCTGGGTACGTGGATTTCAGGGGTGCGCGAGAAATTCTACACGCGATTGGGCTGGGTACGTGGATTCCAGGGGTGCGCGAGAAATTCTATACGCGATGGGCCTGGGTACATGGATTTCAGGGGTGCGCGAGAAAATCAACACGCGATTGGGCTGGGTACGTGAATTTCAGGGGTGCGCGAGAAATTCTACACGCGATTGGGCTGGGTACGTGGATTTCAGGGGTGCGCGAGAAAATCAACACGCGATTGGCCTGGGTACGTGAATTTCAGGGGTGCGCGAGAAATTCTACACGCGATTGGGCTGGGTACGTGGATTTCAGGGGTGCGCGAGAAATTCTACACGCGATTGGGCTGGGTACGTGGATTCCAGGGGTGCGCGAGAAATTCTACACGCGATGGGCCTGGGTACGTGGATTTCAGGGGTTCGCGAGAAAATCTACACGCGATTGGCCTGGGTACGTGAATTTCAGGGGTGCGCGAGAAATTCTACACGCGATTGGGCTGGGTACGTGGATTCCAGGGGTGCGCGAGAAATTCTACACGCGATGGGCCTGGGTACGTGGATTTCAGGGGTGCGCGAGAAATTCTACACGCGAATGGGCCTGTGCGAGTGGGGCAGTGTATTACGTGGGTGTGCGGTAAGTTGAAGAGGTGAATTGCCAGTGTGGGTCCTCCCATAGTCTCCCCCCTACTCCCTCCACGACTCCTGCAGGCAGCCCACACCACAGGGGACTACCCTGCACCCCTGGTCATGTCCCGCAAGCAGCCCATCCACCATGGCCATGCCCCCCAGCCAAGCCACATGTCCCCTTGCACCCCCACCCCCTAGCACTGTGGGGCACCTGCCAGCAGGCCCCCACTCATGTCCCACACATGTCCCCCTGCACCCCCAACCCCCAGCACTGTGGGGCACCTGCCAGCAGGCCCCCCACTCATGTCCCACACATGTCCCCCTGCACCCCCACCCCCCAGCACTGTGGGGCACCTGCCAGCAGGCCCCCACTCATGTCCCACACATGTCCCCTTGCACCCCCACCCCCCAGCACTGTGGGGCACCTGCCAGCAGGCCCCCACTCATGTCCCACACATGTCCCCCTGCACCCCCACCCCCCAGCACTGTGGGGCACCTGCCAGCAGGCCCCCACTCATGTCCTACACATGTCCCCTTGCACCCCCACCCCCCAGCACTGTGGGGCACCTGCCAGCAGGCCCCCACTCATGTCCCACACATGTCCCCTTGCACCCCCACCACCCAGCAAGCCCCCACTCATGTCCCCCTGCCCCCAGGTCCTGACAAAACTCAATCATGGCAGTAATGGGCAGCACACCCAGCACAAACAGCCAGCCAAGGATTGCATCCACCCACATAGTAGATGCAATTCCATGATACAACCCCAATGGCAAGTATGTAAATGAACACATGTCCGTCACACACACATACACAATTGGTGCAAGTGAATGTCAAAACCCATATCATGAAATGCATGAAACCAATGAGAAAATACCACAAATGAAAGTAATATAAATATGTATTAAAGATGAAAAAGAACTAAAGAAATGAAACACACAACAATGGGGATGACAAAACAAATGGTCCATGTCCGAGAACTAATAGAAAAAATCAAAAAACAAAGGAATTCAAAAACTAATGTAGTCCAAAGGAAAAAAATGGGGGAAAAAAATAAGGAAAAACCATTGACTCATGGAGAACACACATATAAATCCAAAAAATGTTGTCCAAAAAAAAACTATGCACAAGAATATCCCAGGGTCCATGAGCCCAACACCATAAATGAAACCTACTACTACCTAACACTAAAAATATATACAGAAAAGTGGCCATTGTCCGAGCGGTCAAAAAAAAAATTAAAAAATAAAGGAAACCTATCACTAACTAACTAAAGAACTATATACAATGGCAGCGGGCAAGTCCTGCGGCTCACTCCGTGATGTTGCCGGCCAGGGCATCATCGAACTCCATGTCGATGTCCCGGAGTTGGGACTCTGTCCTGGCCCCGAGGTCTCGCAGGGACAACCCCGTGTTCAACTCAAACTCCGTGCGAGCTTCCTCGAGGCACTCAGCCCGCCTCAACGCCCGACGCATGGAGAACTCTGCCCTGACCATGGTGAGCCGCTCCTCTTCCGCCCGCTGCCGCTCCGCACCTATCCGCTGGACCAACTGCTCCCACACGGAAGACACTGCCATCCCAGGGTTCTCCTGCCCTCCAGCCGATGCCTGCCCCTCTGATCTTGATGGCCCCGAGCCATGATGCCTCCCACGTCGAGCCTGCTGCTGCCTCCGACGCCACTGCCTCTGCCAGCACGACGGCATCCAGGCTGATGGTATCCACCGATGCCGTCGTGCACGTGCCCTGCCAGATGATGCCGGCACATCCTCCATCTGCAGGGGGACAGTTGCTGGTGTGTCCACCCCTGCTGGACCTTCAACTCCCGACTGTGGCAGGGATGGGGTCCCCACCGAGCTGGCTGCGTTGGTCGGGGCAGGTCCACAGGGGGCCCTGGTGGCATCTGGGCCAGAAGACGGCATGGAGCACGACCGGCGCATAGCCTCCACAGAGGAGGAGAGGGTCGCCAGAAGGCCACACACATGTAGGAAACCCCCGACCATGGCGGCTCCCAAATGGTTCACGTACGCACGGTGCTCTTCGTGATGATGTGCATGCTCCTCCCGGGAAGCATGCACCTCATCACGAATGCCAGCCGTGCGCAACGCAACACCAATCAGGACCCTCTCCACAAGGCCAGGGGTCCCCACGTCCGCAGGTAGAGGAGTGTCAGATGACATGGACAACTCCCCTACCTGCGGACGGGCCTGGGATGGGGCATCCCTGCTGGTGCATGGTGGTGCAGTCACAGAGTCAGGGACAGTGACATGCACAGGCCCCTCCACGGCGACCTGCTGCCTCCTGCCCCTGGCCCTGGACTGCACCACTTGCACCAGCGGGGATGCCCCCACCACTCCCCATATGTGGCTCAGTAGCGGCCTCCTCCCCCTCTGTGGAAACCACCAACCTGGATGTCTCCACGCCGTCTTCCGCCGTTGCAAGCCCCTGTGGGGGCTCACCCACCCCTTCCGCTGCAGCTGTGGTGGCATCCCCACCGCTCTGCTCCACAGTGCCTTCTCCGCCCTCTTCTTCACTTGCCACTGTGTAGAGGGAGACATAGAACACAAGCATCAGGGTACTGTACAATGGTCCCCTAGACAGGAAGCAATAGCAGATGAGTGGCACTGTCATGCATCACTTCCATCATGTCCCTCCACAACACATGGGTCAGTGCAGGCAAAACACATGCAGTAACAGGCATGGCGCATGCCATGGACATTGGCATACATGACCAAGGGACTCATGATTCATACAATGTTGGTTTTGAACTCACATGCATCATGGGCCTTGCCATCACATGCACACACCTCACCGTAGTTCCATCCATCCGGCCTCGCACACCACAGACGCAGTGGATACAAGGATGACTAGGCTGCATCAGTGAATCTGAACATTGTCACAGACATGTGTCATGCATCCATGGCATTTACAAGTCACAGACACGCAGGTCAGACACACACACATGGACACCATACGTGTACATGGGACCAGCACCCATCCCTCACCCCCACCCATGTCCAGGAACAGAGACTGCCATGCTTCCATGTGTCCATTCCGCGCAGAGCCCCCCATGTTGCAATAGTACACATGCACCAACCATGTGGTTCACACATCACTGTACTCACATGCCTGACCATGATGTCCCTGCAAACACACATACGTACATGGCCTATGTCACACATACAGGCATGTATCAGACAACCAGCACACTGCAACATGCCCTGTCTCACACAGCAATGCCTGGCCACTCACCGCTCAACTCCAGACGGGTCTGCCTCTGAAGGATCTGGGCGTGGAGTGCTGGGTCTACGCGTTCCAGGACCCTCATCTGGATGTCAGTCAGGCGTGCCCAGCCCCCCTCCGCGAGGCGCCGGGCCTTATTGAGGGTCCTGGACCTCAAGTCCTCCCAGCGCTTCTTGATGTGCTTGATGTCGCGGGTTGCCACCCCCTCCGCGTTGATGGCAACCACTACATCGTCCCAGATCCTCTCCCATCCTTCCTTGTTGGCGCGTGGTCTTCCGAAGAGGGCATCATAATGCCCCAGGACATGCTCCACCAGGACACCAACTTCCTCCTCACTGAAGCTGGTGGCCCTCTGCGGCTGGGGGTCGCCACTGGTCTCAGATGGTGCTTGCCCCGACATGGCGACCCCCGAGGCAGGCGTGGGTGGGCTACTGGGTCCTGGGGCTGGGCTGTGGAGCGATGGTATCCCAGTCGGGAGTCTACTGTTCCAGCAGGGGTGGACACAGCAACTGGACCCCTGCAGATGGCTGATGTGCAGGCACCAAATGGCAGGGCAATGTGGCAGCAGGCAGGCAGGCAGGCAGGCAGCAGCAGCAGATGACTCGTGGGAGGCTGCTCGGGGCTATGGGGGGCAGTAATTCGGCCTTCTGGGCAGGAGCGTGGTCTTCCGTGTGCTTACGCGTGGCCAGCTTGATACGGAGTGAATTTCCACGTGAAAAATCTGCACGTCAGCGTGTAATTCGAGGAAAGGGCCTTAGCGCGTAAGCACGTCAGCACGCGCACGCGATTTCATTGGACCAAAGGTCCTTAGCGCGTAAGCGTGTCTGTGACGTGACGCGCGCGGGCGTTTCCCTGTGGGTGCGCATCGTGATCCAGCACGTGTGAATATCGCACGTAGCCGTGTGAATGCATGTCATGTAAGTGACGTGACGCGCGCGGGCGTTTCCCTGTGGGTGCGCATCGTGATCCAGCACGTGTGAATATCGCACGTAGCCGTGTGAATGCATGTCATGTAAGTGACGTGACGCGCACGGGCGTTTCCCCCTGCATGGGTTAAAGGTGAGTGTGTCCGCCATTTCGGTGTACGTGCCTTTCGTGGAGACCGACGTGTGTGTTGCTGCTCCGTGTTGTTTCACCACCATCTCAACTTCACATCTAGGACGTATCTCTAGGACGTATCTCTTCTTTTGGCAGGGGTATTGGCTACGCGTGTTTTTCTGCATCGCGCTAGTCAGACGGTGAGTTGCGCACGCTATTTTCCCACTGTGGGTGCCCCTGTGTATCGCACCCGTTTTCGAGGTCATAGTAGCCTGCGTGTCCCACGTGTACGCGTGTTTCGTGTTCCTGGGTGCCACCGCGTACTGCGGGAGGTTAATTCCACGCACGTAGGCTGCAGGGGTTGCGTGCACGGTTTGACTGCACTTTTGGGGTGCCTGAGCGTTGCGTGACCCGTCACTACATCACCGGGGTCACACACAGCCTTGCAGGTGCAGGGGTGCTGTTAACAACTTGCATCCCACCCCCTTCACCCCAATTGCCCAGGACAATTGTGGTCCACACCTCCAATTGGCACTACTCCATCTGTGCCATAGCTGGGAGGCCAAAAAAGGTGAGGGGCGCCTCGGCTGGGCGTACTCCTCATGGCGGACGTGGCCAGGGACGTGGCCGGGGTGACGAGGGAGTAGGGGGACTCCAGGGTGTCCAGGGCGATCGCAGAGGGGCCAGAGGCAGGGGTGAGCCACTTCAGCACAATGATGTGCCACGTGTTGGTGCAGCCATGCCACCACCCCCTGCGCCTCCAGGTGATGCAGTTCTTGCACCTGGCACTGGCGCCCATGTGACCCGGCAGTCCATTCCATCGACTGCCAGGGCCCAAAGGGTAGTGGTGGCTGCAGGTGCAGCTGTGAACACCACCACCCAGGCTCAGGGTCTGCCAGCGCAGTCTGTGTTGGCACTCGAAGGATCCCTTGACGATTTCCAGCAGGTCAGGAGTAAGACCGGAGGTGCACGCAGGGCTGGCCTGACCAAGACATGTGTCCCTGGGGCAGCAATGTCATCTGCTGCCCCGTCCAGCCGGGTGTTGACAACTGCAGGGGCAGGTGCAGCCAACAGCACCCCGGTTGTGACTCTACCACTCGGGACAGTTGCGGTCAATGACCCTGGCACGGCAGATGTAGCTGCACAGGGCCCATTCCAGGGCACCCTGCAGCCACAGACGCATGTCAGCCCTTCGGTCGTCCTACAACCTGCCACTCCCTTGGTCCAATCCACCGGTCCCACTGGCCATGGCGATCAGGGCGGCTATCGCCAGCCAGGGTCTGCGCCATCATCCAAGAGGAGGAAGGTTGCATCTGCAGCACAGGCTGAGACCCCAGACACAGCCACGGCCTCCTTCACGTCAAGGAAGAAGCCTTTCTCAAAGGAGGAACTGGACTTCATTGTGGGCTACGTGAAGGGACATCCGGACATGATAGTGGGGCCCGATTCACAAAGTACACCTGCCCAGCGCAATACCCACTGGAACCATGTTGCGGATGATTTGAGTGCAATCGGCCATGAGGTGCGCACAGGTGCCGAGTGCAAGAAGCGTTGGGATGACCTCAAACGCAGCGCTAAGGCCAAGCGTGCCTCTAATTACAGCATGACCCAGGTGACTGGCGGTGGGCCAGCACCTGAGGAGGTGGTCCTCACTCCGCAGGAGACACTCGTTGCGGAGTTCATTCCAGCTGGATTGGTCGAAGGTGTGGGAGAGATGCAGGACTTTGATGCACAGTCCAGTGAGTGTTGTTGCGTGTATGTGCAGCCCGTGTATGGTTTGCCTGTGTAATGTGTTGTGCTTGACTGGCACTACATGGTATGCGTACATGGTTCTCATGTGTTTGTCCTGCAACGCATCAAAGATGCATGCTTGATGTGCAGGGTGGTTTACATGTAGAGCAGAAGGGGACTGTCCTCATCACCACACTTGCCCCAGAGCCACTTGCTAGTCACCCAGACGGCCCTCCAGTCCATGTTCCTGCTTGCTGGCCCTCCTGCATGTAGCCCAGGGTGTTTTCCACTCAGCACTGGAACTATGTCATTGCATGACTCACGTGCAAGTGTCCTCTGCCCTTCATGCAGGGTGTCACACTTGGACTGGGCAGTTGGCAGATGCTCCACAGGGACATGGGTGCCCATTCATGCTCCATGTGCTCTACATGCATGCCACTTTCCGTGCTATGCGGATGTTACTCCTGCTCATATTCCCTCTAACCTCGGACTCCTCCTCTCCTTCCCTCATCTCTGACTGTTTGTCTGCTATCCAGGAATGGTGTGCTGACAGTGACCTCTGCCTCAATGCCAGTAGGACGGAGATTCTACTCATCGGCACACCCCCTCCCTCCTCCACTGCATCTCTCTGGTCGCCCAATCTTGGCCCTCTTCCTGCTCCTGCCTGCAAGGCAACAAACCTTGTGGTCAGCTTCGACTCTACGCTCTCCTTGTCTTCTCACATATCTGACATCTATGAGTACTCACACTACAAGCTGCACCTCCTCAGAGGTGTTCTTCCTTTCAACTCCTTCACACAGAAGCTCACTGTCTCCCAAGCCCTGGTTATTGCAAAGATGGAGTACTGTAACTGCCTGTTTCTCATACTGCCTGCCTCTACACTCCGCCCTCTGCAACTTGTCCAGGACAGGTCTGCAAGACTTGTCCTTGGCCTCAAGTCCAGGGACCGGTATCTCTCCAACACTGAATGCTCAACACTGGCACCCAGTGGCTGCGAGGATTGAGTTCCGAACCCTCTGCATTGTTCACAAGGCCTTCTGGGGCCTGGGGCCTGAATACCTTCAACTGTCTCTTCCGATATATCTTCCTTCTCATGCTGTTTGCTCATCTGCCTCCAACTATCTCAGGCTCATCCACTTCTTCTGGCACCGGGTTGGTGGAGGTTCGCTCTCCGCGGCAGGGGCATCCCCCTGGAGTCGCCTCCATGCCTCCCTGAAACTTGAGTAGATCCATCTCGCGTTCCAGATGCACCTCAAAACCTTCCTCTTTACTTCTGCTTTCCCTCCCCCTCTCCCCTTCTGATTGTTGCCTGGCACTGCACTGAATCTACAAGTGTGCCAATTCAACTATTTAGGACGTTGGCCCGGGCAACCTCAACTTGCATTGACTCCCAGTCGACCCCTGCACTACGGGACTGTCTCTGTATCCCTACAGCCCCCTTCCCAGCACTTGTCTGCACTGACCTTGCACTTGCCAGCATCTGGCACATTCATCATATTTCCCTCTACCCTGGACTGCACTTTTAGCCCTCACTTTCCCCTTGCACTTTTCCCTTCACCCTACCCATGCACTTGCGCAATGTGAATGTCAACAGGCCTGGTAGGATTGTTGGCCGTCTTCCCTTTGCTCCCCCCTACCTGCCTCATCGCCCCTTGGAACACTTCTGTATGGGCGCGTTAGTTATGCATTATCAGATCATATCTGTGTGACCTTGCCTGGATGATGATTGTGGTACGTGTCTTGTATGTGCTACATTTTATGGAATTTGTTTGGCCATCCCATGCACACTCTGGCCCTGTCCTGCATCCCACACATCTTTAGGGTGTCACAGTCTCTGTGGGGCACAGTCCTCCCCCACTTTCAGGGCCACTGACTCTGTCCATCTGCTGTAGTGGCTTTTGCACACTCGGGTGCACTACTGAGGGTTCCTCATGGGTCCTGCTCACTGTCCCATCATCATCTGCTGTGTTGACAGTTGACTCAGATGATGCCATAGATGCCAGTCAACACTGTCTGCAAAGGCATATGTCTCATTTCTGACTTTTGCTACCACGCAAGCCATCCCAGCAAATTGAATGGGGGGTGGTGGCCCTTTGCTTCTAGCCATGCAACCCATTGCATGCACATATCACGTGATGCCTTAACGTGCCCTCCCACTGACTTCCATATATATGATACACATCATGAAGTACTTGTTCATGTAGATAGTGAATGACATATGCATGTTCGGCACTGCAGGAACACACTTCTGAGCCATGTTACAGTGTTCTACATGCCTACACACTGATGCAATGTCACATTGACCATGCATGCATGCCCGGTAATCTTTTGTGTGTGACATGTCTGCATCATGTGTTGGCTGTCTGTGTGATGTGTGTAATGTACTCCTGACATGTGTCCTGATGTATTTATTTCTCTCCACCTTTCAGATGATGACGCAATGGAGCCAGAGGATGGTGTTGTCATGCCTGACACAGGGTTGGTATTACATGCACGACCCGGCACAAGTGGGGGATGTGGGGTGGTAGTCCACGAAAACCCACATGTGCTTCAGTCCATCTTGGGTTTGTCTGGCTATGATTCCAGCTCAGATGACCACTCTGACAGCCATGTTGAGTTGGATGTGCATCAGGTCCATACATCTGCGGTGAGTGATTCTGATGTGGACACTCCTCTGTCCGCGACACCTGCATTGAGGGGCCAGTCAGGGGTGAGACCTCCGCCTGTGGTGGGTCAGGACGCAGGGTCACCCTCCACAACAGTCTCTGATGTGCCTGGGGCATCACGTAGGCGGGGGCATGTAGTCGTGCAGCCGCGGGCGGTGCCAACCCCACAAGGACGCCCGGTCCTTGGGTCCCGCAGGTGTCAGGCCCGGCAACGCGGTGGCCGCGTGCCACCGAGGTTAACTGAGTGGGAGCAAGACATGTCTGCCAATTCCGAACGTCATGGGGCAGCACTTGATACCATCGCTGCGAGCATGGAACGTGTGGCCCATTCCGTGCTCCCCCCTGCTAGGCAGGTGCTACTCCAGCAGCAGGCGGCACGGTCCACGGCCCGCTCGCTCAGGCTGGGCATGGCGGCCTCTGACAGGGCACGCCAGGCTGGAATGTTGTCTCTGCGTCAAGCTATTGATGCTCACGCAGAGGCACACATGAAGGCCCTGAAGGAGGAGTATGCCTCCCTCAGATCCACTCTGGGTGTCCTCTTGATGTCCCAGAGGGTGCGGGCAGAGGAGAGGTTTGAGCAGCTTGAGCGTACCATCTCGGCTGAGCTACGTGCTTGCCGGGAGGTGCATCAGTTGTCCAGCCAGACCACGCAGGAAGAACTCTGTGCTACACGTGTTGCCTTGCAAGAGGAAGCACGTGTATCACGGGAGGTACTGCATGCAGACATGCGTGTCATTGCTGCACAGAACCAGGCTCACCCGTCCGGCAGACTTGCTGCCGACGAGGGGCAAGCTGCGCCTAGGCGTGGTCAGGCTCCTGGCCCACGTCCTCCTTTAGAGGAAGAGGCAGACTCGGACGATGACTTATCTTCCACACAGGTCGTGGTGTGCCGGCGTTGAGCCCATGGAGGAATTATTTGTTTTTTCTCAACATCATTGCATGTGGGTGTTGAGATGCACCCTGTACCTCCCCCCTCCTGGGTGCCTTCCCACCCCCCCGGGTCGTATGTGGCCATTTTTGATTTTTCCTTTTAGGTTAGTTAGTTTAATTTGTTAATATAGTTTAGTGTTGTTTTTAGTTTAATTAGTTAATTTAGTTTAATATTGTTTTTAGTTTAATTATTTTATCTAGTTTAATTTTGTTTAATTAGTTAATATAGTTTAATATTGTTTGTCTATTGTGCATTCATGTGACGGTGTGGTGCTTTGTGGTTTTTGAAAACATCCACTGTCTGTTCCAGCAGGGCCCTTCGAGCTTGTCTTGTGTATGTGTTTGCAGCTTGGGTCCTGACTCACATAGGCCACTCCTGCTTCCCTTATCCATGGGCTCGCTAGGATGGTTCGGTGTAACAACATTTTACACAAGGGCATTGGACTTGCCTCATAACTGTGGCCTGTCTACTGCTGTGATACTTGTGTTCACACCCCTAGTGGGGATTGTTTGCGTTTCATCCACCCGATGTCTGTAATTATTTTGGGTGATTGTGTGATTGATTTATGCATTAATTGATGTGGATTGTGATGTATGTCTTGTTCTTGCATGTAAGTGTGCTTGATGCACTTCATGCTGTACACAGTAGCCTGCACCCTTGGCCTGTGGATGATGGTGGGAGGTGTTTGGATGTAGCTCTGTGACCTGGCCCAGTGACAGACAGCATGTAGACACACACACAGGGGACTTTCATGTCTTGATTTTTTCTTCCATGCACTTCCTGCAGGTGATTGAGGCTCCAGACTGCCTTTGCCAGCAGACACGGGGACGACTGATGCAGAGGACTGGTCAAATTCGGTGGTGCAGATGTGTGGATGTGTGCGCAAGCAGGGGCACAGGGCTTGTGCAGAAACGTCCAACAGTAGCAGACGTGTTTCCAGGTTCTCCAGCCAAGGTGAGCAGCACAAGCGCCCACACCGCAGCCAACCTTCCACCAGGACACTTGCACATGCATGCTGAGTGGCACCAGTGCTGTGGTGCTTTGCCAGGCATCGTTGGATATGCACACAGTACAGCTGGCATACGTTGAGGGCCAAATGGCAAGTGGCTTTACATGTTGTCAGTGGCATATGCTGGGGCCATGAGACATTTCCAGGAGTGATCCCCGGTCCATTGAGGAATACATATTGGTGTAGTGGCATTCCTAGTCATGTCCTGATACGACGCACAGGGACACCCAGTGAGGCACAGATTCGTGGCCAGGGCATGTTGTTAGCATGTGCTAATTGGCAGGTGCACTGGCTATTGTGATCTGCGGCTGCCAGTGCACAACTTGTACTGCAGTTGCACCTTGATATGCACGTCTAGCAGCTCAGCCAGGGACCATTGTATCATGTGCGAATCTTGTCCCATTGGTCTTCCGTTTCCCGCACGGCCACATGCGCCTGCCTTACTGCATTGACAGTGTGTGCACCATCGGTGGGACAGGCTAACGTATGGGTGCACAGCAGCAGACAGGGATGGTTGCTTGTGGAGGAGTCCCTTGCTTTGGCCCATGGATGGGGGGGGTGTTGTGATGACACATTCAGATTAGTAACTCACGCTCTCTTTTCAGCATTGGAGTGCTCCTGTTACGGGACCAGAGAGTGCGCAGGCAGGAGGCCAGCACTCACCCCAGGGATAAGTGTCTCTTTGGCTTGCATGTGACATTTCTGGTGAAGTGTGCCTGATGTACATGTTTAGTGTAATTGGGTATGTGTTTTTGTGGATACTTGTAATTTGCATACTTTCTTCTGCTAATCCACATCCGCTCTCCTGCCCCTCTTTCCGGTTCTCCTGGTTGACAATGCCTGTCCATGCTACGTATCCCAGTGCCTGCTTCCACGCAAGGTTCTCTGTGGCCTGTGTAGGTTTGACCTTGCAGGCACACAGACCACGGAGGGGGTGCTTGTTTTGTGCCACTCCTGCTCGTGGACAGCAGAGCTGTGACACTGGCCATCAGTTCTTGCATCATCATTGTATGTTGAGGATGGTATATGGTGCCCTTCCTGTTTGAACATTGCTGAACAGTGCTACCTTGGTTGTTCGATCATTGTGCTTGTGCATGTGCTTGGACATTTCCTGCTACTTCGAGTCATCTTTTGTAGAGTCATCATGTTTTTTTTTTACGCCTACAAGATTTTTGCATTTTTGGGGGGTTTGCCTCCTTGTAGTTCTCTGCAATTTTGTATTTGTAACAGTAAATGTGGCCTCTGAGGGGGCTGGGCCCTATTTACACGCAAGCTGTGACATGGTGAGCAAGGGGTAGGGGGATCCTGTTGGAAAGTGGCCTTGCGGGGAGAAGGCTGCATGCCCCAGAGGTGGGTGTTCTGATGGTCAAGGTGATGTGGGTTGGGAGGGTGTGTGGGACAATCCAGGGATTGTCATGGCCTGTTGGGGGGGGGGTGATACGCACCTTGCATTGGTTCCTTTTTTGGTCACACAGGATTGGTTCTGTTTGAGTAGCTAGGGATGCACACAATGTAGCACTTCCGTGGCAACATTCTCAGGGTGTTTAGGTTGTGACAGTTGACTGTCTCTTTGTCATCATCGATTGTCACCTGGTATGTGCCAGCCCTGTGTGCACTCCGCAGGGGTGGGAGTTTAGGTGAAGTATGTGGCCACAAGCTGGGTCCGGGCTGCCTCGCCACGCGCCCTGTCCCCACCCACGGGCAGCGCCTGTGCATGTGGTTGGGGATGTGGGGGCACCGCCATGTCCACCGGTACACCCTGCCGTGTTGCAACATTGTGCAGGACACATGCTGCCACAATGATCTTGCACACTACTGGGGGTGCATATAGTAGCTGGCCACCAGAGCGGTCAAGGGAGCGGAAGCGTGACTTTAGCACTCCGAATGTGCGCTCCACTATGCCCCTGGTTGCAATGTGGGCTTCGTTGTACCTTACCTGGGGTGGTGTGGTGGGGTTGCGGATTGGCGTCATCATGTGGTTGCTCAGAGGGTAGGCACTGTCCCCTGGGGAGGTGATGATAGTTGTGATTATTAGGGTTTTGGTATTTGGCAGTGTGTGACATGCATGCATGTGCACAGGCATTTGTACTCACCTAGGAGCCATGTGTCGCCATGCTGCCCAGCATCCAGGGCCCGGCTCAGGGCGGACATTCGGTATATGAAGCTGTCATGACTGGAGCCAGGGTAGTTTGCATAGACGGAGGTGATGATTCCTTTAGTATCGCATACAACCTGCACGTTGATGGAATGCCAGTGCTTGCGGTTCCGATAGATGTGCTCCGTTGCTCTAGGTGGACGTAGGGCCACATGGGTGCAATCTATGGCACCAAGCACTTTAGGGAAGTGTGCCACCCTGTAAAAGTCCTGGAGCACGGCCTGCCTTTCTGCAGGTGTTCTGGGCATGTATATGTGCCTGCGGACGGAGGGGCGCGCAGTGATGATGTTCAAGACCTGGTGTAGGCAGCGTGACTGCGTGGCATGTGAGACCCCCCCCACTATGGCAGTTGTCCGCTGAAATGACCCAGTGGCCAAGAAATGCAGGACATTGAGCACCTTCTCCAAGGGGCTCAATGCTTGGGAACAGAGTGTGGGTGATGTGAGGTCATCTTCCCACTCCCTGACGAGGTCTAGGATGATATGAGGTGGAAACCTATACCTGCCATAGACGTGGTCGTCGGGCATCCCAAAAAGGCTGGTCCGTGGTGTAACAATGCGTGCCCTGGCTATTCTCCTCCTCCTGCGGTGTCCCACAATCAGTGCAGCAACAAATTGGGCATTCATCGTCGCTGTATATACGCGTTTGTTGTTTGCGCGCACTTTTATGCTGTGCGCGGGACGCCTCCGTGTGGGCGGACTCGTTGGTTTCCCGTATTCGGGTGTCATCGCGTGTGATGGGAGGGGAGCGAGCGTACACGCGATTGGCCTGGGTACGTGTGTTTCGGGATGCGCGGGTAGTTCCACACGCGATTGGCCTGGGTACGTGTGTTTCGGGGTGCGCGGGTAGTTCCACACGCGATTGGCCTGGGTACGTGTGTTTCGGGGTGCGCGGGTAGTTCCACACGCGATTAGCCTGGGTATGTGTGTTCCGGTGTGCCGTGAAATTTCACACGCGATTGGTTGAAATCCACGTGTGTTCTGTCATCACGTGCAATGAGGGATACACCCTCGCACGTCACGTCACAGACGCGCTCACGCGCTGAGGGCCTTTGGTCCAATGAAAATGCGTATGCGTGCAGACGCGCTTACACGCTAAGGGCCTTTCCTCGAATTACACGCTGACGTGCAGAATTTTCACGTGCCAAATGACTCTGTATCAAGCTGGCCACGCGTAAGCACACGGAAGACCACGCTCCTGCCCAGAAGGCCGAACTACTGCCCCCCAGAGCCCCGAGCACGCTCCCACCTGCCATCTGCTGCTGCCTGACTGCCTGCTGCCCACGTGCCCTGCCATTTGCTGCCTGCACATCAGCCAGGGGTGCTGTTGGTGTGACCACCCCTGCTGGAACCAAAGACTCCCGACTGGGTTTCCATCGCTCCACAGCCCAGCCCCAGGACCCAGTTGTCCACCCACTCCTGCCTCTGGGGTTGTCATGTCGGGGCAAACTCCATCTGTGACCACTGACAACCCCCGGCCAGAGAGGCAGAGGGGCACCAGCTTCAGTGCCACCGAAGTTGGTGTCCTGGTGGAGCAAGTCCTGGGGCAGTATGATGCCCTCTTCGGAAGTTCCCGCGCCGACAAGGAAGGACGTACTCGGATCTGGACTGACATCGTGACTGCCATCAACGCGGAGGGGGTGGCAGTCCGCGACTTCCAACATGTCAAGAAGCGCTGGGAGGACTTCAGGTCCAGGACCCTGAACAAGGCCCGGCGCCTCTTGAAGGCAGCGGATGCCAAGGGGCGCCGGGGCCACTTGTCGGAGGAACAGATGAGGGTCCTGGAACGCATATCCCCAGCGCTCCACGTCCAGGTCCTTGAGAAGCAGACCCGTCTGGAGTCGAGCGGTGAGTGTACATGCATCCTGATTGTGAGTAGTGCGTGTGGTGATTGTTCAGTAGTGTGCAGGTTGCACATCTGTTTGTATGGGGTCGAGTATGGGTGCGGGTGTACAGGGCCGTGGGGCTGACACATGCGAGGGCTGTAATGTGTGAGACATGGATGGTGCCTGTGTGTGTGGGCTTGCATGCCAAATGCAGTTGTGTGGGCACACAAGTTTGTATGAATGTGAGTAGACATGTCCGTGATGTCACGCATGTATGTTGTTTTCAGCTGCATGTATCAGCGCTGTGTACATGTGCATGTGTGTGTATTTGACAAGGGTGCAACAGTGATGCAACATGGATGCATGTGACAGCGGTATGTGGAAGCCTGATGGGCAGATGTGACATGGATGCCCGTCTGAACACTGCGACACTTGGCAGAGGTGTACACATGCATGCAAGTGTGGTGGTGTGTGTACATGTGTGGTGCACTTCCAGTGTTGCATGTGATGTCTGGCTCACCTTTGGCTGCTCATGCTGTTGTATGTGTATGGATGGTGTTGGCAGTTGCGATATGGCTGTGGTATGGGTCGTGTGTGCGAGTTGTAATGACATGTGTGTTGGGGATCGTGATGACATGTCTGAGGTTTGCCAATGCCACTCATGTACAACTGTCATGTGTGTATGTGCCCATTGTACAGTGCCCTGATGCGTGTGTTTTGTTTCTCCCTGTCTGCAGCGTCAACTGATGAAGAGGGCGGAGAAGGTGCTGTGGAGCACAGCGGCGATGATCCCACCGCCAGCCGGAGACGCAAGGGCCGGCTCCCCTCCCATGTTGTCATCTCGTCGGGGAGTGAGGAGTCCGGTGCCGCGTCCCAGGCCGCAGCTGCCGGGGGGAGGTCCAAGAGGCGGAGGTTGGAGTTGGACTCCTCGGCAGCAGAAGGGGCAGCTGGGACCCCACAGGGCCCAACAGGGGAAGATGGCACGGAGTCATCCAGGTTGGTGGGGGGTTTGGTGGAGGAGGAGGCCGTGCAAGCACCAGAGACGGGGTCTGGGGGTGGGGATCCCACTGGTGCTAGTGGTGCAGTGCAGGACCAGGGACAGGAGGCAGCACAGGCCGCCGCGGAGGTGCCTGTGTGCAATCCTGTCCCTGATCCTGTCCCTGCATCATCTTGCACCAGCAGGGATGCCTATGTCCAGACCGGTTTTCAGGCAGGGGATGAGCCGACGTCAACTGGCCTTCCTCTGCCTGCGGACGTGGCAATCCAGGCCCGGGTTGAGCCTGTCCTGGCTGGTGTGGCGTTGCGTCAACGTGCCATGCGAGGTGACCTGCAGTCTTTTCATGAAGAGACTGCACGTCATCTCGAATGGCTCGTTGGCCACGTCAGCCTGCTGGGACAGGTCACCCAGGCCGGATTCCTCCATCTGATGGGGCTTGCTACGACCCCCTCCTCAGCTGGACCCCCTACGCGCCAGTCATCCTCTGTGCCATCTTCCCACGCATCAGTCACCTGGGTGCCCTGTGGAGCTGCCTCTGACGGTGCGGCCAGGCTGGTGGAGGTGGCATCCCTGCCACAGTCGGGAGTCGGACGTCCAGCAGGGGTGGCCACGTCAACGACTGCACCCCAGCCTGCGGAGGATGTGCAGGCAGCAGGAGGCAGTGCAGGGGCAGAGGCACAGCAGCAGCAGCACCATGGTGGGAGCCATGAAGGCTCGGGGCCTTCAACATCGGAGGGGCAGGCATCGGCCGGAGGGCAGGAGGACCCAGGACGAAAAGTGTCTTCCGTGTGGCAGCGGTTGGGCCACGCCATAGATGCGGAGCGGCAGCGGGCGGAAGAGGCACGGCTCACAATGGTCAGGGCGGAGAACTCCATGCGGAGGGCCCTGAGGCGGGCCGAGTGCCTCGAGGCAATCCGCAGGGGTTTGGAGGTGGACACGTCGACGGCCCTGCGGACCCTCAGGGACATGGAGGAGGACCGCCTCCGGGACATTGAGGAGGAGTTCGATGATGCCCTGGCCCGGGACATCCACAAGTGAGCCGTGGAACTGGCCCGCTGCCCTTGTACATAGTTATGTAGGTAGTGTTAGGTTTCATTATTTTTTTTTATTTCATTTGGACCTTTCGGACACTGGCCACATTTTTGTATATAGTTTTTTTAATTAGTTAGTGTAGTTAGATAGGTTTCCTTTATTTTGTTGGGATAATGGACCCTGGCTTCTTGCATTGTACATAGTTCACATTGTATTTTGTTTTTGCTTTTTGACCATGGAGCAATGGCTTTCTTTTTTATTTCCCATTGGATTTTGTTTTGTGGACATTGACTTTGGACAACATTACTTTGGATTTTAATTTTAATTTTTTTTTTTTTTGAACGGACATGCTTCTTTTCATTTATTTACATTCACGTTTCTGTTTCTTCATTTTTGATTCTATTCATGTTTCCTTTAATACATTATTTTTTTGGTGAACTTCAATGAGTGGTATCTCATTGTTTTCATGCATTTCATGTTATGTGTTTTGGGATTCACTGACACCCATTGGGTGTATGTGAGGGACATGTGTTTGTTTCGGAACTTGCAATTGGTGTTCTGTGATGTAATTGCAAATTATGAGTGGGTGGATGCTATACTCGGGTGGGTGTTTTGCATTTGGGGGCTGACCATAGAGACCAGGGATCTAGATTGTGATGACATGTTGGGTGGGGAACATGAGTTGGACATGGGTGGGGGCCTGCTGGCAGGTGCCCCACAGTGCTGCGGGGTGGGGGTGATGGGAGACATGGGTGGGGGCCTGGTGGTGGGTGCCCCTGCACTGCTGGGGGGTGGGGGTGGTGGGGAACATGAGTTGGACATGGGTGGGGGCCTGCTGGCAGGTGCCCCACAGTGCTGGGGGGTGGGGGTGGTGGGAGACATGGGTGGGGGCCTGGTGGTGGGTGCCCCTGCACTGCTGGGGGGTGGGGGTGGTGGGGAACATGAGTTGGACATGGGTGGGGGCCTGCTGGCAGGTGCCCAACAGTGCTGGGGGGTGGGGGTGGTGGGAGACATGGGTGGGGGCCTGGTGGAGGCTGCCCCTGGTGGCTGGGGGGTGGGGGTGGTGGGAGACATGAGTTGGACATGGGTGGGGGCCTGCTGGCAGGTGCCCCACAGTGCTGGGGGTTGGGGGTGGTGGGAGACATGGTGGGGGCCTGGTGGTGGGTGCCCCTGCACTGCTGGGGGTTGAGGGTGGTGGGGAACATGAGTTGGACATGGGTGTGGGCCTGCTGGCAGGTGCCCCACAATGCTGGGGGGTGGGGGTGGTGGGAGACATGGGTGGGGGCCTGGTGGTGGCTGCCCCTGGTGACTGGAGGGGTGGGGGTGGTGGGAGACATGGGTGGGGGCCTTGTGGAGGCTGACCCTGGTGACTGGAGGGGTGGGGGTGGTGGGAGACATGAGTTGGACATGGGTGTGGGCCTGCTGGCAGGTGCCCCACAGTGCTGGGGGATGGGGGTGGTGGGAGACATGGGTGGGGGCCTGGTGGTGGGTGCCCCTGCACTGCTGGGGGGTGGGGGTGGTGGGGAACATGAGTTGGACATTGGTGGGGGCCTGCTGGCAGGTGCCCCACATTGCTGGGGGTGGGGGTGGTGGGAGACATGGGTGGGGGCCTGGTGGTGGCTGCCCCTGGTGACTGGAGGGGTGGGGGTGGTGGGAGACATGGGTGGGGGCCTGGTGGAGGCTGCCCCTGGTGGCTGGGGGTGGTGGGAGACATGAGTTGGACATGGGTGTGGGCCTGTTGGCAGGTGCCCCACAGTGCTGGGGGGTGGGGGTGGTGGGAGACATGGGTGGGGGCCTGGTGGTGGGTGCCCCTGCACTGCTGGGGGGTGGGGGTGGTGGGGAACATGAGTTGGACATGGGTGGGGGCCTGCTGGCAGGTGCCCCACAGTGCTGGGGGGTGGGGGTGGTGGGAGACATGGGTGGGGGCCTGGTGGTGGGTGCCCCTGCACTGCTGGGGGGTGGGGGTGGTGGGGAACATGAGTTGGACATGGGTGGGGGCCTGCTGGCAGGTGCCCCACAGTGCTGGGGGGTGGGGGTGGTGGGAGACATGGGTGTGGGCCTGGTGGAGGCTGCCCCTGGTGGCTGGGGGTGCAGGGGGACATGCGTTGGTGGGCAGTAGTGCTAGTTGATATGTGGGTTGGCTGGTGGGCATGGCCATGGTGGATGGGGTGCCTGCAGGACATGTGCTGGGTAGGCCCCTGTGGTGTGAGCCACCTGCAGGGGCCGTGGAGGGTGTGGAGGGTACACCTGGGCAATTCACGAGTGCTGCTCCCCGCGCACCCCTGTGATACACATTCCCTGATAATATCGCGTGTGTAACTTCCCGCGCACCCCCGAAATACACGTACCCCGCTCAATCGCGTGTGTAACTTCCCGCGCACCCCCGAAATACACGTACCCCGCTCAATCGCATATTTGACTTCCCGCGCACCCCCGAAATACACGTACCCCGCTCAATCGCGTATTTGACTTCCCGCGCACCCCCGAAATACACGTACCCCGCTCAATCGCCTATTTGACTTCCCGCGCACCCCCGAAATACACATACCCCGCTCAATCGCGTGTGTAACTTCCCGCGCACCCCCGAAATACACGTACCCCGCTCAATCGCGTATTTAACTTCCCGCGCGCCACTTTTTTGATGCGCTGGGACTCTACCGCTTGCCTTCGTGTGGCGGACGTGTTTCAGCTTGTGCGTGGCTTTGGCTGTGCGTGCCTTTGCCCTATTCGATTCCATGAATACGTGTGGTTCGAGTGCGTGTGGGCGTTCCGTCTGCTTCCCTGCAGTACATCCACAGTTACGCCCTTATTTTCGCGTGTTGTTCCCATTCCGCGCGTTACGCCCCATGTCCCGCCCACTTTCTGGTGTGTGCGCTGAGGTTGTGCGCTTTCACTGTGCGCGTCGCGCACGCCTTTCGCGATGTTGCAGTGACTTGTGCGCCATGCACGGGTTTGGCGCACATCCCGCAGTGAACACGCGCAGGGACTTCCATGAATCGCACGCGCTCGCGCCTGTTTTTTTCCGCTTGCGCCAAGATTTTCGGCGCACGTTTGTTCCATGAATCGGCCCCTAAATTGTTATGAAGAAGGTCGTTAGATATGAAATCGTACTTCATGGGGAAAAAGCAGGCATTAAGAAGTCTAAAAAACTGGTTGAGAAACCATAAAGCAAATATTTTCAGACAGGCCAGTGAAAGATGTTGAAAGCATTATGCCAGAGTAACACTAGGAACTTTTGGACTCTGGTAAATGCTGAGGAATCTGCCCAAAGTGAATACCAGAGCATTGGAATAGATGAATCAGAGTGGCGGACGCATTGGGCAGACATGTGGGAAGGGACATCAGAAGAGATAGGACCTCATTCCTGACAATCTCGTGGAGCGTAGAATTTGAGCAGGATGATATTAGATGCCTCATTATAAAATAATCTAATGCGGCTGGTTCACTAATTCGATCTTCAAATTCAATCCCGAACTGTGGCCCAAATAATGACTTTTCTCTTCCGAGATATTCCGGGATCAGGTTACATGACTAGTTCATGGAAAGAATACATCATTATTCCAGTGTTTAAGAAAGGTAATCGGTCTGATCCTAATAAATATTGACCGATTGCCCTTGCAGACTAAAATCTTTGCAGCATTAATTCTGGAGAAACTGGAGAGTTGGATTAAGGAAAATAACATTTTGCCAAGGAATCAGTGCAGATTCAGAAAGGGATTGTATACGACTCTGAATGGTTTGATTCTTGCATTATTAAAAGATGGCTCTAGGCACAAGGTGAAGGGAATTCCTAATTAGATATATGTCTGCTTGATTGAGTTTTCAAAGGCTTTCGATCTTGTAAACCTCCAGCTAATCTGGGCAAAATTGAAAAAATGGGGACTCCCGCCATCTTCATTGGCCATCCTAGAATATATACATGCTGACACATCTGTAGGGGTTCAGCTGAATGCAGCAGGGTGCCTGTATGACTCTTTTCTAACTCGAAAGGACTATGGGCCTCATTACACGGTAGGCGGTGAGCCATGGCGCTATTAGCGCCATGGCTCATGCCGGTAAAATACCGGCACCGCCTTGGCGGAAAGGGGATTTACCGCCCCATTCCAAGGTTGGAGGGGCGGTAAATCCCCTCTCCGCCATTGCCCTTCCCCATTCCCATTTCTGCCCCATAGGGCTCTATGGGAATGGGGAAGGCGCTAACTACGGCACCGCAATTTTGCGGTGCCGTAATTAGCTCTGATGTCCCTTAGCGGGTTGGATTTAACGCCTGCAAAAAGCAGGCGTTAAATCCCCCAACCCGCAAAGGGACCTCGTAGTAAGGCGGTAAGGATTTACCGGTACCGACATTTTACCGGTACCGGTAAATCCTTACCGCCATCCGTGTAATGAGGGCCTATGTCAGGGATGCATGTTTGCACCATGCCTATATAATTTGTAGCTGGCAGATTTGAATGATGAGTTGGAAATGGCTGCATTAATTAGCCCCAAAATTGGGTGTCTGGGAATTAGTTGGCTATCCTATGGTGACGATGTGGCACTGTTGGATGGCTCACCTATAAGTCTTCAGAGGCTGCTTAAAGCGCTTAATACTTACGCAAAGAAAATTAGTTTGTCTTAAATCGGAAAAAACTTCACATTATCACCTTTCATAATACAAAGAATGAAACCAGTAGAGTAAAGTGGATAGTTGACGGCATCAGGATCGACATTAGGAAGGAAGTATTGTAGCCGGGATTCAATATAAACAGATTCTTGAGTACATTGTATAAAACTATGACATTGGGATTAATAATCGACCAATTGTCCTTTGAGATGAGACAAATCCTGGGAAAGTTCTGTACATTTTCCATCAAACCTCTGATACAATTCTACGTGGGAAAGGTTATCCCCAAGATCATGCATGCTGTTGAATTGGAGGCTGCAGAGCATTGTATTGATTGGGATAGATTGAGGGCAGGCTTTGGAAGAGACTCCTGGGCTGCTATCCTCTCTCTTCCTATGACATCACTGCGATTTGTACTGGGTTTGCTGTCCCTTTGTTACTGGTTTTATTTGCGAAAAATGTCGCTTATTGTGAAAATTGTGTTCCCCTTACCAGATGCTTTGTTTGTAAATCTACAAGATTGTTTGAATGATAAGATATCACGCTGTAAGAGGATTCAATTCAACACTACAGCTAAGTCAACGCCTAGTCTATAATACTGAATGAAAACCCTTATTGATATATCTTTATGTCCAGTTCATGCGTTCTGGATGACTACCCCTATATAACACCCCTCTCTTGGAATCCTCCTGACCCCACTGAGCCAAGAAGTAGTTCTGTTTTGCAAGTTAAAAGGTGTATTTGATAATTTAAACAATATATATATATATCACACTTTATAATAAATTAATAATTGAATATCACACTTAGTCTGAGATGATAAATATTAACAACAGAGAATCTGGCACTAGCACACTTCTTTATAATCACTAAGGAGTTGACATGAAATGGATAAGATAGCAACAATACTTTTATGGTTTCAAATGGATGCAATGTGGAATGAAATGCAGTACAGAAAGTAACTTGATAGGATTTCAGCAAAAGACAATGTAATCACTTTCTTGGACAATTCACCCCCCCCCCCCTTTTATGCAATGCAAGGAAATGAAAGGAAGGCACACAGTTCTCAGAAATGCAATCAAATGTAATTCAGTTCACCCCAGCAAGCTTACACTACAGAAGTTGGAAACACAGGCAAAATGCTTTTATATGTGCTGCCAATGAAGTGAAAAATATGCTAAATTGCTTTTAATTCCCTCTAGAGATTCAGGGTGAGTGGTATCTAGTTAATATTAGTCCAGGCTCACACTAGCAGTGATGCAGGGATAGTTTTTATGAGGCAAACGATTTTTTTCAGAGGAAAGCAAAAGCAGCTATCTTTTTGCAAGTGGAGAAATTTTCAAATCGCAGCAAAATTTGCGAAAGCGCCGGGCGCTATTACAGAGAAACTACAAGTGCTAGCAATATCGTTTTGGGGTCCTAGGAAAGCCTAGGATCTCAGCTTCCAGATGAAAGTTACTGCAAGTCTCTAAAACAAACGGTCGCGGAGATATGAGCGCTTTTGTGAAGGTCGTTTTTCAGATTTGAAATTTTAAAAGCTCAAAATGACAAGTGACAGATTTTACTAGAAATGACAGGTGACAGCTAGGAGGCAGTTCTACTTAGGTTAAATAGATTGAATTAGATGAATTTAAACTAAGAGCTTTGGTTTGGTACAGTTTTGCTAGGTACTCACACTATATTCTTGAATTAAATGGGCCTCGTCACGGATCTGGTCAGGGTTTGGACTGGACTCTGCGCTTCACAGTGATCGGGGTCAGCTCTGCTTCTGGATTCTGGAGATTGAGGAATTTGAAGTCTGGATCTCTGGATGTTGTATGGTCCGGCAGAGTGCGTTGCAGCAAATGGAATTGAAGGTCTCTACCTAAGTTTCAGTGGTCCATTTATATGTTCTGCAAGTGGGTGTGTGTGTTGGTCATAACTAAACTTGCCCCTCTCACTTGTCATTGGTCCAGCTTTCATTTCTCCCCTGATTGGGGGAGCTAAGTTGTGTCAGGGTGATGTCAGCCATTTATGATCTCTTGAAAAAACTCCCCTGTCATCTGTGCACCCAAATCTATATATGATCAAAATACATATTTCAGAGTTACACAGTTGTTTGAAATTACATATACATGGTGTGGCTGAATTTAGCCATGTCTCTGTCCAAATCTGCTGTTTCTAAGAGCTTGCATTCAGAAATGGCACATAATTGACTTTTTAACTGATTTTTCAATTTCTGACATTGACCCCATTTTACACACATGTGCGCAGGGAGTATGGACATTAATTGATGAAGTTTCAGATTTTTAACATGCACACATTTAGAGTAATATCCACTTTTCCGCTAAAACCCCCCTGAACATACCACCGGGTCCTACCACGTCTTAAACTCTGGGCAGAAAAATCACAAGAATTATGGCATCATTTATACAATTTTCACATGTCCGCTCTATGAATGATCCATCTTTTTAGATTTATATTCTGGCTCCAAAGGGGTGTGGTTTCCCAGGTCACATGGTGGAAATACTGGTTTTTCCAGTTCTGCCAAGCCAGCTTGCTCTCACAGGCAGTGCCCCTCCCAGCTTCTTCAGGAGGAAGCTACATTTACGACCTGCACCAATAAAACATTTGCCTGAGTCAGGACAGGCTTTGTTCAGAGCTCCTGTATTATGTGGGGCTCCCCTTAATTCAATTATCAGAGAGATGGCATATCCTTAGTGTGGCCAGCAAAAGGCAGATAGGCCTGGGAACACAGCTGTGACTCAAGTTTCACTCCTGATGGGGGTAGTTGCCAGGCAAAACTCAGTTCCTTATGCCAGCCTTTCAGCTAACTGTCATGTTTTTTTTGTTGCTTTTTAAATTAACTTACAATTTTACACATGCAGCTAGAATGCTGATTCTAAGTGCAAAACTATGACATTTCAACAGTTACAAAGGCATGTGACACCAAACATAGGTCACTCATTTAATCTAAACATTTTCGATTTTAGTGTCTTTAAATCCAGTGCAACTTAAACTGCTGACTCCATAGCAGTTTTGTTATAAGCATTGTTTTGGGCTCTTCATTTCCCAGATTTTGTAGGCACACAACACTCCATTCTACCAAATGACTGCTGGTGTCCAGTGAATATTTTGCACATGTTGCAATGTTTGAAAATAGGCATTTTGAGCCTGCCTTCAGAGAAACACAGGGTGGTTTTAAAACGCCGGCTTTTGGATAGTGGTGAGTACTGGTACTGCACCCATTTTTGGGATTTAAGAAATGAATTCCCCACAATTCTAGGTTGCATTTGGCAATCAGCATTGCCATTCCCAATGCTTTCAGACCACTGTGCGGGTAGTCCAATGGTGGTTCTAGGCAGTGCCCTTCTGTGCCCATAACATCGGCAAAAATGGGTGGCAGCCTATTCTTCATGCATTTCCCTGGGCATTTTCTGGGAAACTCTGGCCATCATGATGTTTTCCATATCAATACTGCACAGTTTTGAGGTAGGGCTCGAATGTATGGGTAAATACATCCCACAACGCTTTCTGAATGTAAGGTTAGCACTTACAGATGATTTACTGGATCAAATGAACAAAGATAGATCTGAAATAATAGTGAATCCATTGAACATAAAAAAGTCCCTAAAGGAGTTGGATTGAACTGCTACAATTGACAAAACACAACATTACAAACTGTATTCAACCTTTCAGTATATTGACAAACCACTTTGAGATCTACCCAAATATCTTTGTTGTTACCCCTGCCCAATAATAAGACAATCGTTCTTGAGATTCCAGTTGAATGTCTTGCCAACCGGTGAAATTCTATATGCTCGATCTAATAACCAAGAGGGATTGAATAATATGTGTTCATTTTGTAATGTTGCAGAAAGGATAGAAACCCTTCATCACCTACTGCTAGAATGGGGAGTCTTGGCGGATATTAGAACGAGACACGTTGGACGTTTCTATTGCAGTGACAATGTTTTTTCTCATGAAGAGGATATGTGGAAACGTCTGTCCTCCGGATCTGAGCTTTTTAACATACGCTGTGATCCAAATGCTAAGGGACCTAAACTTATATGGTTAACTTGGAATAATATGATTATACAATTATATGATTTGTCTTTTAAGAACATGTGTGAATTGTGGAAAATGTTAATGTTTCAATTGTAATGTATTCTTCTCCAAAATTGAATAACTAAGTGTACACCTTTTGTTTTTTAATATACTGTATTAATTTGAAAAATAAATATTTGTGCATATGATGTCACATTTTTGATCAAATTTCACAATAAAAAAAATTAATGCACCACTAAAACATTTATCTGAAGAAACTCCTAAAACAGAACAGATTTGATATGATATGATATGATATGGCATAAGTGTTTCAAGGCGCATCGAGGCAAGGGAGGGGGAAAAGAGGAAAGACAAAGACAACAATCTTACTAGGCCAGGTGACATTGAGATGGCACATGTGCAGGGGTGGGGGGAAAGGGAAAGTGCAGGGTGAAGGGGGAGGGGCAGGGCAATACATAGGATCACAGTAAAGAATAAATAATATAAATAAAAACAATGGGTCAAATCTGACTTTTTATCTTCCAACACACTGGACTCAAGTCCTCCTAAAGTTGGCATTCAATGCAATCACCGCCACATGAAGTACAAGTAAACTCCAAGAATCCCAATAGCTTGAAAGCAGCAGCAATGAGACTACATAATACATGTTCATCTACTTATGACAAAATACTTCTCCCAAGATTATTAGGTGCATATACTTGCACCCCATGAACGGGTGGAATTATAATTGAATAGGGCCTTGAAGAAAATGTTACACAGTTATGTACAATACACTGCACTATTTTAATGCAACAAAGCATTTTGGGCATGCAGATATGTCACAAGGGTTTCTGGGTATGTGGATAACCTACTGAGTCCTTGTCTTTCCTCAAATACATTGCAGTGGAACCTCTCAAGGGGTCCACGAAATATACCAATAACAGGGAGTCACTCTGCTAATGCATTAGGAGGGGTTCCTTGTCATGGGGCCACCCATTATTCCCCAAACGAGAACCACACCCCCTCCCCAGCAATCCATAGAAAGAATCTCGCATTGCCACTCCACTCCAGGGCAAGACCACGCCCCTTCTTCCTTTGCTCTATGAGCCACGCCCATTGCATGAGGAGGTGGCTTATCATCAGAGCCGGTGCAGGTGCATCCTTCAGTATCTTAGCGAGACTGGGAAGTGGGAGGAGCTTTAGCAGCAGTGACTAACAGCGAACATCATCTCTCCAGATGGAAATCACCAGCTCTGGCCCTTGAGGAGCCATCCCAAGAAGAAGAAGAGCTGGCATAGACTGTCAGGCACGCGGGGGAGAGGCTGCAGCACATGTATTGCTGGCACTGGTTGCAGCATGTGTTAAACTCAATCAGAGCAGGTTTCACTTCATATGTGTTGCACTCGGTACAGAGCCTTCAATCATTTGTAAAGCCTTCAATCCACCCCTCCCCCCTATAAGACATTATGCTGGGCAGTCAAGCACTGGCAGATTTCAAGGTAAAGGGCCCTGTGGACATGGTTCATAGGGTCATGGAGGAAGAGCGATGGGTGGGATGGGTTAATTGATGAGGCGTGACAATGAATTTGGGTCAAATGTTATGGGTTTCTAAGTTGTCTTTTGTACTGTTGGAGCTATATGTTTAGGGGTCCACCTCTGGCTGGAAACAGCCTGGTCACCCTGCCTGGGTTTGCAGACGTACAGTGATTTGCCCAGGATCACTCAATTAAAATCCTCTCTCCCAATCAACCTGTCCACCCCTTTCACAATCACACACTCTCCACTTTCAAAATATTCTACTCGTTCTCTTCCATCAGCTACCCGTTTACTGTTCATTAGCTCCCACTGCCCTCCCTTTCCATCTGCTACTGTCTTCATCTATAATCAGCCTACCCACCCCACTCACCTCCCAGCCAATGCCTTGTCACCTCTTATCAGTTCCCTCACACCTCTCCCCATCCATCCACTACTGTCTTCATCTTATCAGCCTACCCACCCCACTCACCTTCCATCCACTGCCTCATCACCTCTTATAAACTCCATCACTCCTCTCCCCATCCATCCACTACTGTCTTCAACTTCTCAGCCTACCCACCCCACTCACCTTCCATCCACTGCCTCATCACCTCTTATGAGCTCCATCACTCCTCTCCCCATCCATCTGCTACTGTCTTCATCTATAATCAGCCTACCCACCCCACTCACCTCCCAGCCAATGCCTTGTCACCTCTTATCAGTTCCCTCACACCTCTCCCCATCCATCCACTACTGTCTTCATCTTATCAGCCTACCCACCCCACTCACCTTCCATCCACTGCCTCATCACCTCTTATAAACTCCATCACTCCTCTCCCCATCCATCCACTACTGTCTTCAACTTCTCAGCCTACCCACCCCACTCACCTTCCATCCACTGCCTCATCACCTCTTATGAGCTCCATCACTCCTCTCCCCATCCATCTGCTAATGTCTTCATCTTCTCAGCCTACCCACTCCACTCGTCTTCCACCCACTGCCTCATCCCCTCTCATAAGCCTCCCTCTCCCCTTCCATCTGCTGTCTTCATCTTCTCAGCCTACCCACCCCACTCATTTTATCAGCCTACCCACCCCAATCACCTTCCATCCAGTGCCTCGTCACCTCTTATAAGCTCCCTCAGCCTCTCCCCTTCCATCCGCTACTGTCATCTTCTCAGCCTACCCACTCACCTTCCATCCACTGCCTCTTCACCTCTTATGAGCCACCTCACTCCTCTCCCCTTCCATCCGCTACTGTCTTCATCTTCTCAGCCTACCCACCCCACTCACCTTCCATCCACTGCCTCGTCACCTCTTATAAGCTCCCTCACTCCTCTCCCCATCCATCCACTACTGTCTTCATCTTATCAGCCTACCCACCCCACTCACCTTCCATCCACTGCCTCATCACCTCTTATGAGCTCCATCACTCCTCTCCCCATCCATCTGCTACTGTCTTCATCTTCTCAGCCTACCCACCCCACTCACCTTCCACCCACTGCCTCATCCCCTCTCATAAGCCTCCCTCTCCCCTTCCATCTGCTGTCTTCATCTTCTCAGCCTACCCATCCCACTCATCTTATCAGCCTACCCACCCCAATCACCTTCCATCCAGTGCCTCGTCACCTCTTATAAGCTCCCTCAGCCTCTCCCCTTCCATTCGCTACTGTCATCTTCTCAGCCTACCCACTCACCTTCCATCCTCTGCCTCTTCACCTCTTATGAGCCACCTAACTCCTCTCCCCTTCCATCCGCTGCTGTCTTCATCTTCTCAGCCTACCCACCCCACTCACCTTCCATCCACTGCCTCGTCACCTTTTATAAGCTCCCTCACTCCTCTCCCCATCCATCCACTACTGTCTTCATCTTATCAGCCTACCCACCCCACTCACCTTCCATCCACTGCCTTGTCACCTCTTATAAACTCCCTCACTCCTCTTCCCTTCCATCTGCTACTGTCTTCATCTTATCAGACTACCCATCACACTCACATTAAAAACCACCGCCTCATCACCTCTTATAAGCTCCATCACTCCTCTCCCCATCCATCCGCTACTGCCTTCATCTTCTCAGCCTGCCCACCCCACTCACCTTCCACCCACTGCCTCTTCACCTCTTATGAGCACCCTCACTCCTCTCCCCTTCCATCCGCTACTGTCTTCATCTTCTCAGCCTACCCACCACACTCACCTTCCATCCAATGCCTCATCACCTCTTATAAGCCTCACTCTCCCCTTCCATCTGCTGTCTTCATCTTCTCAGCCTAACCACCCCACTCACCTTCCATTCACTGCCTCATCACCTCTTATAAGCTTCCTCACTCCTCTCCCCTTCCATCTGCTGTCTTCATATTCTCAGCCTACCCTCACAACTCACCTTACATCCACTGCCTCATCACCTCTTATAAGCTTCCCTCTCCCCTTCCATTGCTGTCTTCATCTTCTCAGCCTACCCACCCCACTCACCTTCCACCCAATGCCTTGTCACCTCTTATGAGCCCCCTCACTCCTCTCCCCTTCGATCTGCTGCTGTCTTCATCTTCTCAGTCTACCCACCCCACTCAACTTCTATCCACTGCCTCGTCACCTCTTATAAGCTCCCTCACTCCTCTCCCCTTCCATCCACTACTGTCTTCATCTTCTCAGCCTACCCACCCCACTAACCTACCACCCACTGCCTCTTCACCTCTCATAAAACCCCTCACTCCGCTCCCCTTCCTTCTGTTACTGTCTTCATCTTCTCAGCCTACCTACCCCACTCATCCTATCAGCCTACCCACCCCACTCACCTTCCATCCACTGGCTCATCACCTCATGTGAGCTCCCACTCCTCACCCTTTCCATCCACCACTGTCTTCATCTCATCAGCCTACCCATCCCACTCACCTTCCATCCACTGCCTCGTCACCTCTTATAACTACCCACACTCCTCCCCCCTTGCATCTGCTACTGTCATCTTCTCAGCCTACCCACCCCACTCACCTTCCATCCACTGCCTCTTCACCTCTTATAAGCCACTGTTATGTTCTGGCTCCGCGCGAAGGCAGAACGTAGTAGGCCTCTGAGGTAGGCTGCAGTGGCGCAGCTCCAGCCGGAGTGAAAGAAAACACGCCACACGTTGTTGGAGTCTGTGCCCAGATCTGCCTCCCTTGCGCGGGGCAGGGCTTTTATTCAGACGCCCTGCGTCACCGCATAGCGCGGTGGAGGGTGGATTTAACATTCCTCCTTTATTATAAACAAACACAACAACGGAACACACCCACACGAATGGGCCTATACTTATGAACATAACAAATACAAACGTCATTCCCCTTTCACAGATCTCAAAGTTCAAACTACCGCACATAGTCCTTGAGCCGAGCTGGCGGCTGAGTGGCAGTTCTCAGGCCATATCTGCCACCCCGGGAGGTGGGTTCTACTGTCTCATCAGATCTCTCACCTTCCACCTCCGGCTCACCCAGGTCTTGTTCACTCCACTGCTCCCACGTTCTGTCACCTGCATTTTCTTCACCCTGGTGATTCTCAGGTTCGTCCTCGATCAGCGGAGAATCCTCATCTTCTTGGGGACAGTCCCCATCAGTCCAGAGGTTGCGCGGCACCGCCTTGAACCACGACGCGTTGCGCGTCACCTGGCGATGCCCCCTTTGTGCAGTTATCATGGTCGCTTGTATCTCACGGACGGTCTCGTAGCGGGAATCCATTTTGGACTTCGTCGGGTTCCGTAACATGACCACCTGGTCGCCCACCTGGTGGTTGGATGTTCGCGACCTCCTCTTGGCACTCATGTGGGCATTGGCGTCCCTTCTCCTTCTATCGGTGCGCCCCTCGTCGAGCTCGTCCGGTCTCCAGCTGGGGTGATGTGGAATGGATGATCTTATGACGATACCGAACATGAGATCCGCTGGGGGAACGCCAGTTGTGCAGTGCGGGGTGACCCTATAGTTCCTCAGGAACCGATAGAGGTCGACTTTCCATGGGCTGGCCTTTGCCTTCGATAGCCTCAACACTTTATTAATCGTTCTCATGAATCGTTCCACATCCCCATTCGTCTGGGGCCACCTGGGCATGATGTGGTGATACCGGATGTTCAGATCTTGCAAGTACTGTTTGAACTCCACCCCTTGGAAGGGTGCTCCATTGTCACTTTTAATCGTGGTTGGGAGTCCATGTGTCGCAAACATCTTCTCAATGGCTGGGATGACCACTTCCGCTGCCGTGGATTCGACCACCTCGACTTCGGGGTATCGGGAGTGGTTATCGATAGCCACCAGGAGGTACAGGCCCTCTCGTAGTTTGCAAAAGTCAATGCTTATTGCGTCCCACCTGCCAGAGACTCGTTCCGCCGATAGGATGGGCTCTGGATCAGGTGGGGCTCCGGTTATGAGACACGGCAGGCAGGTGTTTCCACCTTTTCGTCAATCCGTGGAAACCACACTCGGTGTCGAATGCGAGCCTTCGTCCGAGCCATCCCTTGGTGGCCCTCATGGGCAAGTGCCACTATGTGGTCGTGCAGGCCTGGTGGAATGATGATGCGATTTCCACGGAGCAGCAGACCCTGCTCTGTTATCGACAAGTCCTGGCGGACGGTGAATGTTCCTGTGAGGAACGCCTTTGCCTCTTCCGTCCTGTTGTGCGTGTTTTTCATGAATGACTTCCAGTCACCCGAAATGATGGCATCTTTCACCAAATCGCAGCAGGGGTCATTGCCTGTTTCCTCCGCGATGTCCTCAATGCTGACCGCCTTTGGCCTCATTGCCCACACAACCTGGCAGATGTGCTCTTCGATCTCTTCGGCCACCTGAACCTCCTGTGGCGTCGCCACTCTCGGGTGCCTGGAGAGAAAATCCGCCGGGTTGCCGCATCCCGGCTGATAAATCAGCTCAATATTGTACTGCTGAAGATGTAGCAGCCATTTGGCTATTCTGGCCGGTGGGTGCCAGGAGGTGCCCATGAAGATGGCCAGGAGGGGTTTGTGGTCCGTAATCGTAGTGAACCTGCGGCCATACAGATATAGGTGGAAGTGGCGGCACCCCCACAGTACGGCGATTGCCTCTTTCTCTATGTGAGAGTACCGCTGCTCTGTCGCCATAAGAGCTCGCAACGCTTAGGCGATGGGTCTCTTCTCGCCCTCTTTGGTGACCTGCATGAGGATGGCCCCCAGGCCGACAGGGCTGGCGTCCACGTAGAGTTCAGTCTGAAGAGCGGTATCATAGTACGCCATTCTCGTTTCTACGGACAGCGACTCTTTGAAACTCTCAAAAGCATCCTGGCAAGCTTTTCCCCATTCCCACTTCACGTTGCGCTTTGTAAGTTCTCGAAGGGGTTCCGACAAAGTGGCCAGGTTTCGGATGAATCTCCCACAGTATGTGGCCATACCCAGGAAGCTGCGGACATCGGTGGGTGTCTTGGGCGGACTTGCGGCCTGTATGTCCGCGACCTTCTGGGGGTCCGGCGAGATGCCAGAACTGCTGAACTTGTAGCCAAAGAATGATATCTCCGTTTTGAAAAACTCACATTTTTCCTTATGGATGGTTAGGCCTGCATCCTCCAATCGGTCCAGAAGCATCTGTAGCCTTCTCGAGTGTTAAACTTTGTCCTGGCCGTGGATCAGGATGTTGTCACCCACATTCAGGACACCTGGTATGTCCCGGATGACTTCTTGAATGGTCTGTTGGAAGACTTCGGACGCCGAAGATATGCCAAAGCTTAGCCGCTTGTATCTCCGCAAACCCAAATGTGTGGAAAATGTCGTTATGCACCGAGAGTCTTTGTGTAGCTTCAACTGATGGTAACCTGCTTTCAAATCAACTTTCGAGAAGACTCTCGATCCCGTGAGGTCAGCCACAATTTCGTCGAGGGTTGGCGTGATGTGGCGCTCCCTCTTGATGGCAGTGTTCGGGAGGCGCATGTCTATGCAAATGCGGACCTTCCCCGGCTGTTTGGGTTTTCTTGTGACCACCATCGTGGACACCCATGGTGTCGGCCATGTCACCTCCTCGATGATGCCTGCTTCTTCCAACGCTTTCAGTTCAATCTCCACCTGTTCGTGCATGTGGAATGGGGTCCTCCGATGTCTGACGGCCCTTGGCTGGACCGACTTGTCAATGTGGAGTTTGATCGTCTTTCCTTTCAAGCACCCAATCCCATTCAGCAGGTTGGGATGTTGCGCAAGGATTTTCTCGACCTCTTGGGCTTCCTTGATTTGATTGACGAACTGTGTGGAAATCGATAAAATATTGTGACCCCAATCGCATTGTTTAAATGTATGTTGGCCTACGCCAAGCTGTCTAAAGAATATTATGTACATAGGTTCCGCGGCAAGGTCTTGACCTTAATGTATCGTGTAAGCCGCCATCTTGGATCTAGCCGCCATTTTAGGTACTCTTGCAGTGTGGAAGTCACCCCGAATCACAAAATGGAGGCCGAATGACATTTCGAGTAAGACTTCGGCCATGGTGACCTCCGCACACGTGAATGAATAATATGTACGCAGGCTACCTGTTAGGGTCATGAACTAAGACCCTGTCCTCTGTTTAACCTATGTGTAAATATGTAACCGTATCAGCGGAACTGATCTAATGTATGTAAATGGTATGTTCGACCTGGCTACGAACCCTAGCCATGGTTCCAAGAATGGTTAACTTGCAAGAGGGCTGGCCAATGCAGTACAAAATGTATAAAAACCCGAGCATCCCGATGATCGGTCTCCCCCACTTTCAGTGCGAACCTAACGTTGAAGGTTTGTGTGTAAGTCAGAGGGCCGAATAGCTATTCGCATGTCAATTGACTTTGATAACTTGGTAACTTTGTAACTTTGAAATAAAGCGCTTTGTATGGTCCTTTGTAAACTGTGTTGGTGTGTTTCCATTTGGGCTTCCCGGCCTCATGTCAATTTCTCTGTTTCCACAGTTGGCGCCCGAATAGGGACCCTCAAGATTGATGCCGGATCATTGAAGGTTGACGCAGACTATCGAATCGGGATCGGACGGTGTGATTCTGCGGGCCCGACCGATCGAGACGCGATACCTCGGCAGCGCTGCACGATCCGATCCTTGGGCGATAGTCGTGCGGTCTTACACGGCATCTTGACGAGGGTCCAATTTCGAGGCGGGCAGATTTGCCGAAACCACTGAACGCAGGTAAAATTCGTTAGTTGAAGTCCTTTGTAAACCGTACGGTCCTCCTTAGGTTTGGTCAGGTGTAGTCGTGACCCGGCTCTTAATTTAACCCTGACAATTTGAATTTGGCGTATTGTATCTGCAGACACAATTATTGGACCAGGTAACACCAATTCTTTGAGAAATGCCTGGGAAATTGTCTAGCTGCTTTAGGGCTCTGTTCCGCAGCGATCGACAATCTTTGGAATTTAGCCGTCCGGCACCACAGGAGGGGTCGCCGGCGTGTACTATGTACTGTAAGTATGGCATTGGTAGTATTGTATTTAATGACATTTGGCACAGACAGACCAGAAATGCCTCCGAATTTCAGTGGCCAATCAATGGTAGTTTTGAGATCCCCCGTATTGAATACTTAGAGTCGATTTTGCTTAAGAAAAAGGCTAGGCCAGCAGCCTTTGATGTGTTACAAAATTGGAAAAAGGAAGCATTACAGCAGCTTAAAAGTAGGGATAAACATGCACGACGTCATAAAACGAATGCCGAAAAGGCATTGTTGTATGACAAGGAAAAACGATTAGATGAAACCCAGAAAATGGACAGAGCTTTCTCGCTCGGAGTCCAGAAAATGTACCCCTCTAAAGATTTCCATGTTTCCGAGGAGTTTATCGAGAAAATATTAAACGAACGGAGGCCTGATTCTTCAGCGCCACCTCCGTATGCTCCTGTTGTGGGCACTTTGCCCGTTCCTGCTATTGCTCCCATCGCTATTCCTACTCCTCCTACGCAGCTTACTGCCCCTAGTTCTTTGGTTGTCACTCCTCTGTCTATTCCGTCTACTACATTACCTCTTTCCCCTGCACCCTTGTTAGGTTCACCTACACTTTTGATTCCGGGGAGTCCTGTGTTCACTAAATCAGATCCCGGTGCAGGGTCGAGAATAGTGACTCTTAGTACTGTTCCTGCAGGCAGGAAACAGGAACTATTTGCTTGGGCTAAACATTGCATGGAAAAAGGTGATCAAACTGATGTACTTTCAACATTATCTAATTTGCACGATTTTCCCGAGAAAAACGTTTTTATTGAAGGACTGGGGATTCACTTAGGCGTAATGTGGGGTAGATTGCAGACTTCGGATCTCCCACAAGGGGTGAGAGATCTGAATGCCTTGGCATTCTCGAGGGATACAGAGCAGAAAGTATATGGGCATGTCGATAGGTTGTTTGAGTTTAGAAGGGATTTTGAAAGGTTACAAAACGAGGATGATGAGGACGATGGGATATATGTGCAGAAACGGTTCCTTTCATGCCGAAGATCAGCACCTGAGGAAGTATGGATTTGTACCAGAGATGCGATTCGGTGGATCTCGGATTCATCGATACCGCCAGATGAGGTATATGACACATATAGTCAATACACGGTAGAGATGCAAAGGAAGGTAATCCAAGTGATGGTACAGCACTTACAGGAGGAATGTATAAGGAAGAAGGTTGGTTGCCCCACAGAGTTATTAGGTATTTGTAAAAGAGCTTTTTCGCCCGACACTTCTACAGCTGCTTTAGCGCTCGATTTGGCCTTATTACTCAGTAAGCGGTCGGAGGTCCCTATATCTCAGTTGCCTATGAGAGAGGTCCCTCCGACCCTTGTCCCAAAAGTAGAAATCCCCGCCTACGCGGCTGCTGGTACTGCCGCGGTGGATATCCCTGCACATTACGTATCACAGTTTGTTCACGTCCCGTTCTCTCGACAGGAAGTGAACACGATTAGACAATCAGTCCCTGATATTAGGAAGAACCCGACAGGGTTTTATAAAGAAATAGAATCCGTTTTGCAGTCTTCTGTGTTCACCTTAAGTGACATGGATTTATTGTTTCCAGTGCTGTTGCCCGTTGATGTATGGAAACAGGTACGAACAGTAGATGATGTGCCGGGGTTAGGGGATACATGGGTAAATCTGACTAGAATAGATGGGGAACGACCAGCTGGTGAGAAACCACCCCAGGTAATACTCACTTTACCCGATAGAATAGTTGCCAAATTAAAAACTATAATTCCAGAAAAAAGGATTATTTGGGACAAGCTTACGGCCTGCGTCCAAGGAAAAACTGAAGGTACTACTGAATTCTTTAATAGATTCGAACAGGTGTTCTCCGACTTCAGTGGACAGGATTTAGGTACAGAATGGGGGAAGAGGTTGTTTGTGGACAAATTCGTGCGTGGATTGTTGCCCGACATCCAGTCACAAATTATGTCCTCAGAGAGCGCTTGGCAGGCAAAATCTCAGTCAGAGGTTTTGCATATGGCTCAGTATTACGAGAATCGGGTTAATAATGAAAAAGAGAAAATCGAAAAAAGAAGGGGTGACCTAAAGACTAAGGTATTGTTGCAGCAAATTGTCAGAAACCCCAGAGGAGGTACGACACAAACTAGAGGTCAGTACATTCCAAGAGGAAATACTCCTCCAAATTCTATAAATATTAATCAGTGTGCCTATTGCCGCCAGGAAGGTCACTGGCGAGCACAGTGCCCTGCCCTCCGTCAGAGGTCAGGAGGCACATTCGGAGGTATGGGTAGGCGACCACGGGGCCGCCCTGGAGCAGGGGGCCCTGATAGGGGTCAGCTTCTACAAGATCCCCAGCAACCTTTTTCACGGGAAAATCAGACTCCGAGTATGGACTCGAGAAATATATTTGATCACCCTTCCGCCGTCTATCTTTCTGAGGAACTTCCCTTTGATGAAGTTCTGCCTTATTAGGATTGCCCGAAGCAGCGTTTGGAACCCTTACCTATTCCCGTTATTCAGAAGGGCCCCTACGTTGAATTATTGGTGGGGAATAGGAAACATCAGTTCTTGATCGACACTGGAGCACAGAAGTGCTCCATCGACCATTCTCGGGTTCCAAACATCCCCCTGTCAGGGCAAACAAATGTTTCTATAGGGTTCTCGGGTATACCAACTGTTTGTCCGGTTTCTGCGCCGGTATCCGTTTCTTTGGGTCCTTTTACAGACCAGTGCCCTTTTCTTCTTACTTCGAACTGTGGAGAGAATTTGCTGGGGTTGAATTTGTTGAAGAAACTGAATGCAGTGATTCATTGTTCCCCTGACGGAATAAAATTAACAGTTTCACCACAGCAACCCTTTAACTCCCAATACTTGACCCGACCTCTACCTCCTGAATTTGACATTGTCCCAGGATGTTTGTGGGCAATAGACGACAATGATGTCGGGATTTTGCACATCGACCCTGTAAAGATAGTATTGAAACATGGGGTTAAGCTACCGCGCATTCCGCAATATAAAATTTCAATTGAAGGCGAGCATGCTCTGAAATGCATTGTCTCCGATTTTGTACATCGTGGAGTGATCGAAGAGATTACAGGTAGCTTATGTAATAGTCCGATCTTACCGGTATATAAGAAAGGCGACAATGCAATTCCGTACCGGTTTATTATAGATCTTCATGCTATTAACCGGGTAGTGGCCCCACAATTTCCAATCGTGCCTGATGTAACAACAATCTTAACAATGATCCCTGCTACGGCCACACACTTTAGTGTAGTAGATTTGAAAAACGCCTTCTTTAGTATTCCGATACATGAGGAGAGCAGGTATTTGTTCGCGTTCACCTTGGGGGGACGCTCGTTTACATTCACAAGGGCACCTCAAGGGTATACTGAAAGTCCTAGTATTTATAGTAGAGCCTTAAAAGAGCAGCTCGACACCCTTGAATTGCCACCTACTTGCACGCTGCTTCAATATGTAGACGATTTGCTCCTGGCTGCAGACTCTGAGAAAGCTTGTAAAGAAGGCACTATATTGTTGCTTGTTCATTTAGCTGAAAATGGCCACAAAGCTTCACTTAAGAAATTTCAATATTGTTGCCAGGAGGTTGCCTATTTAGGCTACCTCCTGTCAAAGGAGGGGAGAAGATTGACACCTGAACGAATAAAACACATTTCTGGCATGTCTGTCCCAAAAACACAGAAGGAAGTCAGAGCCCTGATAGGGATGGCGTCCTACTGTAGACTGTGGATCCCGAACTTTGCCCTAGTGGTAAAACCGATGTTGGCTTTGACGAAGAAGGGCATTTCTCTGCCACTGCCATGGGAATCGGAACATCAACGATCATTTGAGCTTCTCAAAGCCGCGCTGTGTTCAGCACCGGTTCTGGGTACACCAAATTACGATAAGGCCTTTGTGTTGTTTGTGCATGAATGTAATGGATGTGCTTTGTCTGTGTTAACGCAGGAACATGGAGGGAAGAATAGGCCGTGCGGCTATTATTCCTCCGCCCTCGATCCTGTTGCATGCGCTTTGCCGCGATGTCTGCGCGCTGTTGCTGCTGCCGCTGCGTCTGTAAAACAGAGTATGGGGATGGTCCTAGGCCACGATTTGATTTTGATGGTACCTCACTCTGTTGATATTCTATTGAATAAAACTCAAACACAACACCTTACTTCTGCCCGGTTGACCAGGTATGAATTAGTTCTATTTGCTCCTCATATCCAAATTAAAAGGTGTTGTGTTCTCAATCCAGCTGAACTTTTGCCTCTCCCGCAAACTACTGCTTGCGGTGATGACGGATCACATGACTGCCTGTATGCCACCGAACAAGAAACAAAGGGCAGAATAGACCTCTCAGATACTCCTTTGGAGAATGCGGAAGGGGAGCTGTTTTGTGATGGCTCCTGCTTTAAACTTCCGAATGGCACATCTACAGCTGCTTATGCAGTTACTACTTTGAACAAAGTCGTAGAAACTAAAAGGATTCCGCATAACTCCGCGCAGGCCGCGGAGATTATAGCGTTGACCCGCGCTTGTGAGCTCTCCCAAGGGCATAGAGTTAACATTTATATGGATAGTCAGTACGCCTTTGGGGTGGCTCACAACTTCGGAAAACTGTGGTCGGAAAGAGGGTTTCTGACCTCACCTGGGACCAAGATTCAGCATGGTCCCTTAATAGTACAACTACTATCAGCGCTCTCACTCCCTAAACAACTAGCGATCATGAAATGTGCAGCACATCGCAAGGTCATAGACGATGTGGGCAAAGGAAATGCTTTTGCAGATTCGATAGCTAGACAAACAGCCACAGACCTTAGCACAGACATGTATACCTCGAGGGAGGTGAGAGATGGTTGTATAATGGATGAAGGCATTGGGTCTGTGCGAGACATTCAGACTGATGCCTCTGTTGAAGAATCTAGGAAATGGGCTGAAGGCATGGGGAAATTGGATGACGAAGGGTGTTGGGTGGACGCATCTGACGGGAAATGGTTGCTTCCTGATTCTTATGTATTAGCAATGGTCACGATGGCACACGGTCCAACACATGTGTGTGCCCAGCAAATTGCGAAGATATTACAGCAGGTTTGGGTGAATGACAAAATTTTGGAAACTGCAAAAAGATATGTTCAGAATTGTATGATTTGCCTGCAGCACAATGTGGGTAAAGGGACAGTGACTCAAGGGGAAGTTTCGGGCCCCCCTCTGTCCCCTTTGAAACCATTCACCTTGATTTCATTGAAATGGAACGATGTAATAACTTGAAATATGTTCTTGTTATCATTTGTGCTTTTAGCAAATGGGTCCAGGCTTTCCCTGTCAAAGATGCTACCGCCATGACTACCGCAAAGATCTTGGTGAAAGAATATTTTCCTCGATTTGGGCTCCCGAGGATAATCTGGTCGGACAACGGCCCACACTTCATCGCAGCCGTAATGTTGCAAATATGTGTTGCCTTAGGAATTGAGAAACGTTTTCATTCAGCTAGGCACCCTCAAAGTGCGGGGTTGGTAGAAAGACACAACGGTATTTTGAAAAACAAACTTGCAAAAACATGTGCCGACACTAAATTGAAATGGCCAGATGCTTTACCTATTGTGTTGTTAGCTATGCGCACCACACCCCAGACTAGAACTGGGCTCTCTCCATTCGAGGTAGTAATGGGAAGGCCTGCTAATATTTGGGCTCTCCCTAAACCTAAAGCCCTGAGGGATGTGGAGAATGTATTGCTCATAGATTATTGTAATCAATTGACTAAAAACCTGTATTTCATTTACCACCAGGTGAATGCCGCCTTACCTGTACGGTTTACGGGCCCAGGACACGATATATTGCCCGGCAGCTGGATCCTGGTAAAGGCCTACGAAAGGTCTTCCTGTCTCGCGCCTCGCTGGCGGGGACCCTACCAGGTTTTATTGGTCACCAGGACGGCAGTACGGGTGGCAGGCAAGAAGAACTGGGTACATGCAACGCATGTGAAGAAGATCCCTCACCCGACGCCACACGTTACAGAAGAAACAGAACCCCTCGCTGATGCTACGATCTCTGACCTCGGAGTAGCAGGCAGCGCTGTGAGTGCGTCGGAGAAGTTCTCTGAGCCCGAGGAGCTCGGGGAGCCGTCCATCTTGTCTCCGCACTCTCTTGATCAATCACTTCCAGAAAATCTTGTTTCAAGTTCTGCGACTTCCGTCGCCACCGACGCAACGCTCCCCTCAGGGAGCGACGATACTTTGCTTTTGGATTCAGCAAACTTGGGTACCATCAGGTACAACCTTCGACCACGAAAATAGGATCGCCGCACGAGTGTCGTGCATTTGGAAGAAAACGGAGTGATTGAAGTACTATTGTCTTTTCCTTTTTTCGAACAAAGAAAAGGAGGGTTCTGTTGGCTAGGGTTGGGAAGGACTAAGAAGTCACGCGGCCGAAGTGCCGCCAGCAAACGAACATTGGGGCCGTCGATCGGGATGACCATGATGCCTGCCGCCTTCACCGCTGCTCCTCGTATTGGACTATTAGATAAGGAGGTGACCAAATCGAACAATGGACAATGTGCCTGGGCCCTGAAAACGTACTGTTGTGTTCTTGTTTTGATTATTGTTAGTTTTGCAACTGCTGCCGTGGGACTTTGGTACTTCGAAGAAATCTATCCTTTGAAGCCTCTGTTACCGACCAAAATTGTACCAACTGTTTTGACTCCCTCTGTACACCTTCACACTCTGTCCCCTAGGGACTCTCGGCATAGACAGAAATATCATAATAACACTCTGATGATAGTGATGAATGCTACGCATGCTATTTTTAATAGGAGTAATTGTTGGATTTGCACGCACTTACCACAACATGGGAACAAGGGACTGGGATGGTATATACATCCCTTACCTCTAACGACTTCCTGCTATGCCTCTCTTAGAGCACTCTTCTTTGGCCGATGGAATGATAGCATCTCAGGGAACTTCGATGGCACTAATTTGAATGAATTTGAGAAACGTGAATTGACTCCCCTGGGATGCTCGCTTTTCGCAAATAGGAGTAGACCTAATATCGCTTCTATTAGGCCGTCTGATAAACTTTCTTTTCCTTTTCAAAATCTAGTTTCTTTCAAGATGGCTCCGATAGGCAATAAGGATGCCATGCCTCCTTCTTATTCTGTAAATCACAATCCTGATTCTGTCCCTTTCTGTGTACAAAGAAATGGCACTAGGCCAATGGGAGATTTCGAGCCTTGTGTGAATATTGTAAATTTGACTGGGGAAAATAGGCCTTTGTATGTAGGGGGACCCGTTTATTTTGTTTGTGGTAGTTTAGCTTTTCCCTGGTTGCCCAAGGATTGGCAGGGAACTTGTTATTTAGGGATATTGTTACCAGGTGTATTTATAGCCAGTACCTTAGAGGTATCTAAGGCTCGCCCGCGACGGGATAATGATGGAGATACCCCTGGACAAGTATTCGGGGATATAGCCAAATCAGTAGTCCCCTTCTGGGGACAAATAGCAAATTCAGAAAACATTAGGGGATTAGCGAGGGTATTGGAGAAAACGATCAATCGGACCACGGACATACTCTACAATATGACCTTAGAGCAAAAGGCGATAAGATTGGTAGCACTTCAAAATCGAATGGCATTAGATGTCATTTTAGCCGAACGAGGTGGAGGGTGTAAATTAGTGGGGTCCGCTTGCTGTGTTTTCGTACCAGATTCTTCACCAACAATATTTAAAGCAATTCAGAATTTACACACTCTTAGTTCTGAAGTCCATATCCCTGTAGGAGACTGGAGCCTTAGCACTTGGTTTTGGGATTCTCTGCGATCTTGGGGGTGGAAGGTGCTTTCTGTTATTTTAGGTATTTTAGGGACTCTGTTATTTCTTTGCTGTTGTTTTCAATGCCTCCCGAGTATATGCGGAATGATGGGGGGATGTTGTGCCCAGGTAATGAGCGCAATAGGGCGTAAAATATACACCCCGAAGACAGCATCTAAAGAGTTCATGTTGCAAGAAGTTCTTATGAACAACTTTATGGCCATCGATATTTCGGACAATGATGCGGAACCTATGGATGATAATGCCTTCAAGTATTTTCAAAAGTATTAGGAAATTATGTTTTAGCACTTGGCATAGGCCAAAAGGAGGGTCTGTGGAAATCGATAAAATATTGTGACCCCAATCGCATTGTTTAAATGTATGTTGGCCTACGCCAAGCTGTCTAAAGAATATTATGTACATAGGTTCCGCGGCAAGGTCTTGACCTTAATGTATCGTGTAAGCCGCCATCTTGGATCTAGCCGCCATTTTAGGTACTCTTGCAGTGTGGAAGTCACCCCGAATCACAAAATGGAGGCCGAATGACATTTCGAGTAAGACTTCGGCCATGGTGACCTCCGCACACGTGAATGAATAATATGTCCGCAGGCTACCTGTTAGGGTCATGAACTAAGACCCTGTCCTCTGTTTAACCTATGTGTAAATATGTAACCGTATCAGCGGAACTGATCTAATGTATGTAAATTGTATGTTCGACCTGGCTACGAACCCTAGCCATGGTTCCAAGAATGGTTAACTTGCAAGAGGGCTGGCCAATGCAGTACAAAATGTATAAAAACCCGAGCATCCCGATGATCGGTCTCTCCCACTTTCAGTGCGAACCTAACGTTGAAGGTTCGTGTGTAAGTCAGAGGGCCGAATAGCTATTCGCATGTCAATTGACTTTGATAACTTGGTAACTTTGTAACTTTGAAATAAAGCGCTTTGTATGGTCCTTTGTAACCTGTGTTGGTGTGTTTCCATTTGGGCTTCCCGGCCTCATGTCAATTTCTCTGTTTCCACAACTGTACCAGCCTAGGTCCTCAGCCGCATCACCGCTCAGAAGGCATTCAATCCCCGCATTCACTACGTATACTTTGGTGTTTTCACCATGGCTGAGGGTAGTGCTAAATCTGCCAACCACCGGTAGCGGCTTTTTGCAGCCATATGCGAACAGGAGAGTGTCAGTGTTCTTAAGGGCTGGTCGCGGTTGCAATGTCTAGAAAGTGGACGTGGGCATGACGTTCACCGAGGCTCCCGTGTCTATGGTCATCCATATTTGCTGGTTTTGGAGGGTGACCTGGCATTTGCGCCTCCGGAGCCCTTTCTTCTGCGTATCATGCCCACGATCCAGGGCTGACACTAGGTAGACTTTTCTTCCTTTGGTCCGCTGCTCTCTACCGGGGTCGAGTTGAGCTCCTGTGATGTCATCACCATCTTCCTCAGTCAACGAGTTGTTCGTTTCGACGCGCCTCATGATTGCCTGCTTCTTCTTCTTTGTTCCACTCCTCTCCTGGGGGTTCTGCGGGGGCAGTAGGGGAGCGCCCGACGAACGGCACACCTTGGCATAGTGGTCCTTTCTGCCACATGCCCCGCACTTTGTACCTTGTGCCGGGCAATTTCGCCGTCCATGACGCGATCCACCATACCATTCACACTCTGTGGGCCCCGGGATCCGTGGCTGCCATCTGGCCGGTGCGTAATTGCCACCAGATTCATCTCTTGTGGACTGTCTATTTGTGACCTGGGCCATCATGGATGACGCGAGGGCCGGCTGTAATTTTTGCAGCGTCATACCCATGTTGGCGGCTCTGGCATGTGCCAGCTCCCTCTGACGACCCAGCTCCAGAATGCGCGTCAAGGAAATACCCCTCTCACCCAGCACCAACCTTCTTAGTTTCTCGGATAGGATGCCGTTGATGAGTTGTCTCTGGATTTCTTTCTCGACATCCGTGAACTCACACGACATTGCCAGTTTCCTGAGCCGGGTGTGATAGACATGCAAAGTCTCCTCTTCCGCCTGAAACGTGGTGCAGAATATAAAAGTCTCATAATCAGAGTTGAGTTGCGGGAGAAAGTGAGCTGTCAGAGCGTCTTTCGATAGCTGGTAAAGGTACTGGCCATCCGCGATGGTTAGCGCATTGAAAATGCGTAGCACCTCGTCCCCCACGTTCAATAGTAGGTGCGATCTCATCTTCCTGGACGAGGTTACGTCCTTGCACTCCTTAGCCATCTCAAATTTTTGGAGCCATAGCTGCCACCGGGGGCCAACCGAGGATGGATCTGTGAACGGATCGAATGGCTGAATCAAGGTAGAGGAGCTGCTTTGGGGGCGAGCTGGCGGCGGCGTGACCGACAGATTTGCCGCGGTTCTAGACGGCGTGCCAGGCCCGGGGGTGGACGTGCCGGTCGCCATGTCGTGTGTCGTCGTCCCTTGATGGTCCCTGTTGAGGCCAGCCTATGAAATCGTTGGCGGACGGGGCCGCTCCCTCTCTCCAACTGTCCACTGTCGTGAACGCACATGCGCCTTGCGTGTGCGGTAGGCCCACACGTCGAAGAGCAGTCCCAGCGGCTCGCAGAAAAACTGGTTGGTCGTGCGATGCAGGAGGAATGAGATGGTCGGGCGCCAAGCGCGTGTGCTGGGTCCCTTTTCCTTCGTCGCCAGTGTTATGTTCTGGCTCCGTGCGGAGGCAGAACATAGTAGGCCTCTGAGGTAGGCCGCAGTGGCGCAGCTCCAGCCGGATTGAAAGAAAACACGCCACACGTTGTTGGAATCTGTGCCCGGAACTGCCTCCCTTGCGCGGGGGCGAGCTTTTATTCAGACACCCTGCGTCACCGTGTAGCGAGGCGGAGGGCGGATGTAACAGCCACCTCACTCCTCTCCCATCCGCTACTGTCTTCATCTTCTCAGCCTACCCGCCCCACTCACCTTCCAACCACTGCCTCTTCACCTCATATAAACTCCCTCACTGCTCTCCCCTTCCATCTGCTGCTGTCTTCATCTTCTCAGCCTACCCACCCCACTCACCTTCCATCCACTGCCTCTTCACCTCTTATAAGCCACCTCACTCCTCTCAAATCCGCTACTGTCTTCATCTTCTCAGCCTACCCACCCCACTCACCTTCCATCCAGTGCCTCAATACCTTTTATAAACTCCCTCACTCCTCTCCCCTTCCATCCGCTACTGTCTTCAACTTATCAGCCTACCCCCCCACTCACCTTCAAGCCACATCCTTGTCACCTCTTATAAGCCACCTCACTCCTCTCCCATCCGCTACTGTCTTCATCTTATCAGCCTACCCCCACTCAGCTTCCAGCCACTGCCTCTTCACCTTTTATAAGCTCCCTCACTCCTCCCCCCTTTCATCCGCTACTGTCTTCATCTTATCAGCCTAACCCCCACCGCACTCCCCTCCCATCCACTGCCTCATCACCTCTTATAAGCTCCCTCACTCCGCTCCCCTTCCATCTGCTGCTGTCTTCATTGTCTCAGCCTCCCCACCCGACTCACCTTCCAGCCACTGCCTCATCACCTCTTATAAGCTCGCTCACTCCGCTCCCCTTCCATCTGCTGCTGTCTTCATTGTCTCAGCCTCCCCACCCGACTCACCTTCCAGCCACTGCCTCATCATCTCTTATAAGCTCCCTCACTCCGCTCCCCTTCCATCTGCTGCTGTCTTCATTGTCTCAGCCTCCCCACCCTACTCAACTTCCAGCCACTGCCTCGTCACCTCTTATAAGAGGGGTATCAAAAAGCAAGAAAACTAGTGTGGAAACATCATTCTACCCTTCCCATCTGTGAAGCTGTTTTGGAATAGTGTATACTGCAAACATAATCGCTTTAGCCTCCTTATGGAAGATAAGGCACAGTGACATTAAATGCCCAGGATCACACAGTGTTTAAGTTATGACCGTTGTCTTAAATGTGGGTGCTTGACCACATATCTTCGCAGATCAAGTTGATACAAATATGTATCAACTTGTGTTAATGTTATCAAATATGTGTTAATGTTTAGGTTTAAAGACCTAAATCAATAATCCATATTATAGGGATGACTTTAAAAGCACACATCACACAGTAAATTAACCTGACAATATATAACATTTTGTAGAAACATGTTGAGTGAAAAGAATATAAGTGCATCGTTTTGTGCCCCCTCCTGAATGGAAGCCTACAAGGACCAGCACACAAAGTAATGTGAGCCTTGAAACAAATCTCCTACCGACAGAAAGTGAAATAAAATGCATAACGAGGTTTTTGTTTCGCTCAGTTTGTAGCTTTTTTAATCCTATACAAGTCACTGGAAAAAAGTGCCAATGACAAAACTCATCCCCAGTTACAGATTCTCACGATGCATCACTTCCCATTGTAAATGGTCAGCTGAGTGATGATTGAGACCTCATTTGGAGGCTCTGTGCAGTCCTGGCTGTTTCTCTTTGATGTGAGAGAGGCAGTGGATCAGCAGGGGGGCCTGGTTGGCATTTCCTCCTTTGCCACCTGATAAATCCGCCAATGCATACACGGCTCGTGCAAGCATTTTGGCCGTTATAGGTGAAAGTCATTTTGCCAACTTCCACTACCCCTGATCTCTGCCTTATGTGCCCCAAATATGTCCTCCTGATCGCATGTTCTTTGAATGACTGTAGTACTTACTTACTTTGGGAAAAGACTCCTGAGTATTTGATTTTAACTAAAAAATGTGTTATTTGTTTGCTTTTTAATTCAAGTGACTGCAGTGCCTCACACTGCTCCACGCTGCTTTATCTCTCTCTCCCACATGCAGAGCTCCGACACCCCTGTCCCTTGAGGTCTCCTTGATGCTGTCATCACTGCACCTGTGGTCACACTGCATTCTGGAAACACCTCTAACTTTCCTCGATCCGTAGGGCCCGATTAATGGAAAAGTGTGCATTTCTCCCGCAATTGCTGCACGCCGAATACGACACAGCGCAAGCCTGCATGCAAAATAAAAGATGAGTGTCCTGCATATTCATGGATTTAACTGCGCAAAGTAACTGTATTCTCAAGTCGCGCTCGAAACGCCCGTGATACTCCCCCACGCAAAGAAAAAAACTGCCAGAACTGTTAAAGACTCCAATCAAGCAGTCCCACTAAGTCAGTGCCTTGTCTGAGATTGCTCAAGGGAAGCCCTTATTTATATATTTTTATGTCCAGTTCGTGTACTCTGGATGACAACCCTTATATAACACCCCTCTCTTAGAATCCCCCTGACCCCACTGAGCCAAGAAGTAAGTTTGTTTTGCAAATTTAAAAGGTTTATTTGAGAATTAAACAATATATATATATATATTGCACTTTTATAATAAATTAATAATTGATATCACACTTAGACATATGACAGTGAGTGATCAACAATGGATGATGTGATACTAGCACACTGGGTAATTACTTAGGAGTAGTATAGAGAATAAGGTAGCTGAGAATGCTTTATGTGATACAAGGAAATGCAAGGTGGAAAAGAAGCAACACAGGAATAAACTTGATATGATTTCAGCAAAACATAATATAATCACTTTTCCCCTTTTGGGAATTCACCCCCCCCCCCCTCTATGCAATGTAAGGAGGTGGAAGTGACACACACAGTTCTTCAGGAATACAATCACAGTACAATCCCAATTCAGTTCCCCCCTAGCAAGCTTAGATCAACAGGGATGATTTTAAACACAGGCAAAGTACTTTAAAGGTGATATGCAAAGAAGGGAAAAATATGCTAAAATGATTTTTATTCCCTCTAGAGGTTCAGGGTGAGTGATTTAGTTCAGGATCACTTTAGCAATGCAATGATTGTCAGGTTGCAAACGAATTTCAGCAAAGGAAAGCAAGGAGCTGCTATTTTGCCAAGTGAAGAAATTGAGCCAAATCGCAATTCGCTGCAATTTTTCCAAGTGCGTCGAGTGCGATTACGGGAAAAGTATAATGAATAGAAAGTTGGTTTTGGGTTCGTTGGAAAGCCCAGAATCTTAGCTTTAAGATTCCTAGGACAAACGGTTCTGGAGATACGGACGATTTCGTGAAGGTAGATTCTCAAAAGAAAAGTCAAGCTCAGAATGACAGATGACAGTTTTCAGGTTTGAGATCACAGAAGGAACACAAGATTTCTAGGATGCAGTTCTCAATAGGTTAAAATAGTTTGAATTAGATTATTTTAAACTAAGAGATTGGGTTTTGCACAGTCCTGGCTGAGTACTCACACTATATGTTGCACAGATCGGGTCAGGATTGGCTGCGGTTCTCTGGTACTGGTTCCGCGCACAGTGATCTGGGTCAGCTCTGCTAGCGGCACTGCACAGCGGTCTGGATCTCTGGTTCTGGCAAAAGTTCTTGGTACTGCACGGCGGTCTGGTCTCTGGTTCCGGGTACAGCTCTGCTTTCTGGGTGTTTCTGGCACAGGGTTTTAGGCCAGAATCAAACAGCTCAGCCCGGCTGTCTGAATAGTTTGGTTTGGTTGCTAGGTTTTGAAGGCCTGCTGATAGGAGTTCAGCTGTTGGGTTCTAGAGTTCTTGGAGTTTTGTTCAGGAGTCAGGAGTCTCTGGATGTGAAGTCTGAAGTCTGGATGTGGAGTTATCTGTCAAAATGCTCTGAAGAAAGTGAAAAAAGAAAGTCCTATCTGGCTTCCAGTGGCTCTTTTTATGTGTTTAGAAAGTGGGTGAGTCGGCTAATTCTGCATGCCCAACCCTCTCAAGATTTGATAGGCCAAAGGATTCTTTGGTCCCTGATTTGAGAAAGGATAGTGTGTCAGAGTGATGTCAGCCATTTACGATCTATTGAAGAAACGCCCCTTTGCTTTTACCTTAGAAATCATTTTTCATAACTACACATATTTCCCAGATACACCGTTGTTTGACATTACATGTACATATTACAGATTACTTAAGGTACATTCTGGCCCAACTCTGATCTTCCTGTGGGCTTGCATTCAAAAATGATAACTTATTTTCGTTTTTAGTTGATTTACCAATATCGGACGTTTACCAAAAATGGCACACATGTACACCGCCTTTCTACCCATATTCCATTAATTTACTAGGTCTCTAACATAAACACAGTGTCTGTAGTATTAATAAATAGCGGGGTTTCGCCTCAGAACATGGTACAAAGTTGAATCAAGTCTTGAATTGTGGGTACATTTCTTGGATTAAGAATCTCCAAATTGCACATTTTTGTAAGCTTAATACAATATTTTAGAAGCATTTAACTTAAACATATATTTGCTGAAATATGATTCCACAAAAGTGTCTGAGCCCACCCCCAGAAACTGTGTAAGTCAGGAAACACATGCCTCTCCTTCCAGGCAGGGCTCTGTTTACAGTCCACACTGAAAATCAACATACCCCATTTAATTTCAAGGGTCTATTGTGTTGGGTCCAGCAGGCTGAGGTCAACAGACCAGGGGGCCACTCTGCATTTGATTAACAGAGACCTGTGATTTCCTGGGCTGTTGCTGCTCAGGGCTGGTGTGAATGCCTCCCATGAACAGAGACTCTTTGAACTTTTAATGAACTAAGACTCCTTCTGATCAATGCACAGTTCTGCAAGACAGCTCTCCTGTAAGAGTTTAGACCGCTAGCCCCGGTTTGTGGACAAAGCTGGTACTGCACCCCCATGATTTTAGCAACTTTTTGACATCAAGAAAATGAATTCCCAACAGCTCTGGGTTGCTTTTGGCAATCAGCCTTGCCATTCCCAATGGTTTCAGGCTACTGTGTGTGTAGCCCAATGGTGGTTTTAGGCAGTGCCCTCCTGTGCTCACAACATAGGCAAAAATGGGTGGCAGCCTATTCTTCATGTTTTCCCTGTGCATTTTCTGGGGAGTTCTGGCCATCATGATGTTTTCAATGCCAGTAATGCACAGTTTTTCTTGTAGGGTTCGGTTGCATGGGTAAAACATCCCACAGAACAGCTCTCCAAACAGTGTGTGTGGTTCCCCGCAAGCAAGCCTTCATCTCGGCGACCGTGCACAGGGTCCCTTGTATCTTTGCTGACACCCCAACACCATGCGTATGATACTTCGAAATTCAGGTAGAACTTGAAAAATCTACATGTGAACACCCGTAAACCATTCCTGCACCCTGTTACACTGCCTATGCACACCCATAAGTTAGATCGGTACCCCGGTTGCATGAATGCACCCCTAAATCCGACATGCAAACCCACATCCGCACTGCGATTCCTATGCGCAAGTATCTTTATGCCTGCCTTCGGGTGGCGTAGAGACTGAGGGATTTGTGGGGCCATTTCTCTACCGAGAGGCTCAGAGGATGATTCCATGAATATATGTCATTTGGTGCAATTGTGGGAGTGCCAGGGACTGTCTGCAGGCCGTGGTTCATAAATCCCAATTTTTCGCATGTTCTTCCCCATTTTCTGTGTTCTGTACCCCTACCTGGTCTCTGCGCAAGCCATGCCCACACTCTACGTGGTCTCTCGCGCAAGGTGCTTTACTGCTCAAAGAGACATGCTGAGCATCCGCAAACTCCACGCAAGTCCTGGAAAAGTCCAGCACGTTCGATTCCATGAATCGACTAATAGGATTTTGCACGCAGTTTGGCATGCAAGTTCGCTATTTCCTGCGCAAATAATTCCATCAATCGGACCACTAATGTTTAAAGCTGTTTTATCTGAGCAATCAAATTAATGTATAATTCCTCTTACAGGTGCCATCGGGAATGACCATATCAAAGATAAATAAAAACAGTCAACAGCTGGGAAATGGCCACTTAATAGTAGACTTAGTCACACCTGCTCCCTGAGGTTGGTCTAATGCTGAGTTAGAATTCATTTAGCAACTGGGCTTGAATTTACCTTAAATAATCCCATCTCCACTGGGCTGTTAAAGCAGAGGCTACTTTTCCATAGCTCGCATCTAAGCCCAGGCCATGGGGATAAAGTTCATCCAGTCCTGTTTTTACTTTGTACCTTTTGTCAGTGGTAGTTTTGTTCTTCTCCATTATAAAAGTGGGTTGTTAAGCCTCAAAGGGCAAAAAGACAAGCGTAGCCCACGCCAGCACACCCGTCTTATTTTAAATGTGTGCTGCATAGTGTAGAGGAGTGTTCTTGGGGAACGCGGCCTGGAGTAAGGATGTCAGTCATTGAGTATCTAACGTGTACATGTGTGGCTGTACGATCACCAATATAACATGAGGACTCCATTATAAGCAATTGCTCATCAGCACCAAGATGCTGGGGTGAACATCTGCCCTTTATAGATATTACACATAATACATGGAGGGATGTATAAAGGGGGCAGCGAGTCACCCATTACCCCCACATCCATGGGGGTTACTGTTACCTATTGTGAGGACATCTGTTGGTAGTAACATGAACTGCAGCCCCCAAAATTCACTTAATCCTTGGGTACTCACATTACCCTCTGGGGAGATAAAGGGCCAGACTCTCAAAAATGAAAAGTGGGCAAATCTGGCATGAACCACATATGCGGCATAAATAGGTGCACCACATTCACAGAAGTGCTCAACTCAGAGATGCACCAGTTTATAAAAGGGGTGCAAAATGTGGGCAGAAGATATAGAAAGAGGAAGAAAAGCATTCAAATAGACCAAATGAAGCCTGCAAAGGCAGAGTGGCCACAGAAAGTGAACATAGAGGCACCAAAATCCTGATTCACACAATCAGACCACAGAATTTGCTCCATAAAATGCCCATTGACATTTGCTCCATTTAAAAATGGAGCAAGTGGCACAGAAAAGAGTGCAAGTGCCCTATCTAACCAGGGAAGCAGAAAGTGCACCCCTATCACAACCCACACCTCAGTATAAAAGCACAGCACAGAGAGGCAGGTACACGTTCCCAAAATGGCCAATCCACAAGGCATCACGTTGCTGCACCGAGTGATGAGGGGGAGGGGGAAGATATATGGGAGGATCAGCGTATTTCAACTGGCTGATGAAGAGGTTACCCAGAGGCACCTCTTCCCACCTCATATCATACTGGAGATGGTGAGTCAGTGGAAATGGGCCCTTAGCACACCCACAATGCGAGCCCAGGTCATACCATCACTGGTCAAGGTACCGTCACCCAAAAGGCTCCTTTGAGATCACCAGTGGCATCACAGATGCTACCCAAGGTCTTCAACATAACCCTTCTATCTGCCAGGGTATACATAGGCACGCCTCATCATACATGTACCAGAGCAGGATTAGTGAGGGCATTTTACACCAATGCTGGGTACTGTGCATTTCTATTGCCATTGATTTATGCTCCCATGTGGTCCTCCTACCCTTGCGGCCATTGAGCACTTGCACAGGGGTGAGAGGACATTTGGAAGTTGAACACTTTCCATGTGTCTGTCTTGCAATCACACTGACAGTGGTGTCCAGACATTTGGTCGAAGAAAAACTGGTCGAATGACATTTGGTCGACGCAATTTGGTCGAAAACCAAATGGTCGATTTTTTTTTTTGTATTATATATTTATTTTTCGGGTTTTCGTTTTTAAAAAAAAGGTTTTTCTAGAAAAAAAAGGGGGCAAAAAAAAAAAAAGAGTGAAAATAAAAAAAATAAAAAAATGCGACCATTTGGTTTTCGACCAAATTGGTTCGACCATTTGTCTGGTCGACCAATTTTTTTCGACCAATTGTCTGGTAACCCTGACAGTTTCTACACAGTTATAGGAATGAAATGCATTATCCTACTCTACATCATCACAGTCATGGACATTGCTCCACGACATTCCTGAATCATGTGGCAAAACTAACACCTGCAACATTTAAATGGTGTGCACTTCCTCCCATGGGAAGTGATCCACTTTACAAAGTAAACTCACCCCGAAGCTGAAGTTTAAAAATATGCATGGGGCCTCATTACACGGTAGGCGGTAAGGGTTTACCGGTACCGGTATTTTACCGGTACCGGTAAACCCTTAGCGCCTTACTATGAGGTCCCTTTGCGGGTTGGGGAATTTAACGCCTGCTTTTTGCAGGCGTTAAAAACCAACCCGCAAAGGGACCAGGGAGCTAATTACGGTACCGCAATTTGCGGTACCGTAATTAGCGCCTTCCCCATTCCCATAGAGCCCTATGGGGCAAAAATGGGAATGGGGAAGGGCAATGGGGGAAGGGGGAATTACCGCCCCACCAACCTTGGAATAGGGCGGTAATTCCCCTTTCCACCAAGGCGGTGCCGGTATTTTACCGGCATGGACCAAGATGCTAATAGCACCTTGGTCCACCGCCATCCGTGTAATGAGGCCCATGGCCTTATTCTCAGACATATTATGCACATAAGACAAAAAAAGAGAATGAACAGTAAAGAAATTGTCTGAAATACTTGTGTTTTTTAGGGTAGTTGCACTCTTTTTTGAGGCATCTGATGATGCACGTGGTTTTGGCACAATGTGATGTTCATTGTCAGCATTTGCACATAAAAGAGTGCCTATTTATATTTGTATTTTATTTTATTTATTGAGCGCTTTCACCGAAGCGCTTTACAAAAGTAAGTAACATCCAGTGAATAAAGTCAAACTATCAGCTCTTCCTTCTCAAAGGGATTCTACCTTTTCTCACTTTGCCTCAGAGGCTCAATGTGACTCAAGCCCTGGTTCTCTCTAGCCTTGACTACTGCAACAGCCTCCTCCTGAATCTTCCTTCTTCCACTATGCGACCCCTTCAGCTTATCCAGTACAGGCAGCCAGACGTATTCTTGGCCTTATGCCCAGGGACCGCATCTCTCCTGCACTAAAAAGTCTTCACTGGCTCCGGGTTGCTACACAGATTAAATTCAAATCCATCTGCATCATTCACAAGGCTGTCAGGGCCCAGAGACCACACTATCTTCAACAATATCTCACTAAATGCTATCCCTCTAGACTACTTCGCTCCCTGGCACCAACTCTTTGTGTGTAAAGTGTTTTGCTAAACAGGGTTGCTCACTTTCCTGGGATGGCTTTCTCCTTTGGAATAGCCTCCCACTGCCCCTGCACCTTGAGCAGAATCTTCTTAAATTCCGGACGCACCTTGAGACTTTCCTCTTTTCCTCCTCCTTCCCTCCTTCTCTCCTCTGCTAATCTCACAGATGCTGAATCGGTATTCTTGGCCCTTATGCATCTTCAGGGCCTTGACCTCCCACACCAATTCTTCCCAGCTACTGTCTTTCCACAGCACGTTGCATCTACCCTCTATTCCCTCTTCCTTTCTGCACTTGCACGTTCTGAATACTCACAAGGCATCATAGGTTCGGCCCCTTCCATCTTACTCCCTTCTCTTAAATATTGTGTTGTAATTTCCCATGTATTTCCCACTCTCCCTCCCTCCCTGCCCTGTGGGTGCTTTGAAACAGTATGTTCTTATTGTATAAGCGCCTAACAAGCAAACAATAAATAAATAACAAACGGTACAGTATAATGAATAATGATTTGCAGTCGACTATGCGTAACATAAGGAGATTAGACTTAAATTTGAGAACGGAAGATATTATAAGTAGCAGAAGCACGTATAGAAAGTGGAAGTGTATTCACGCACTTCGGAACGAGAAGTGAGAATGAACGGGAACTGGAGGAGGCACAAGGCGGCTTTGGAACAGGGAGAAGAAATGAAGACTCAGGTCCTCATTACAAGTATGGTGGTAAGGTAACAATGGTGCCAGTAGTGGCACCGTCACCGTTGCTACCGTACCGCCATAGTACGAGCTGTGCTCGCGGGTGCCTTCCAGCCCGCCAGGTCTGACTTGGCGAGCAGAGCGGCACCTGCGAGCACACCAAGTCGGACGCACCGGCACCGTTGTAAACGGTGCCGGTTGTTAAAACAGATTTCCGAACTCTGTCCTGGTGGCGCAGAAGTTCAGAAGGCCAACCTAATTACTTGGAACAGGGTAACCTCTGGACGAGCCAGACCAATCAAGGTAGCGATCGCGGCGGTCAAGACTAGGTCTCAAGAGGGGTGAGGGTGACTGAAAGCCCGCAATGAGCACTTACAAACTACTCCAAACAGTTGTTATATAAAAAATATATAGACATTTATTTCAAGGCCTTTAAAACAATGACCGTAGCGAGAAAATCACAATATCACGATAGTAAACCAACACATACCATATCAACACAATATATATACAAATACGACAGTCTCAAGCGTTATATGCACGAAATGTGTAGTCCACCTAAAAGGGAAGGAAAACAGGCAGTGCGAAATAATGCTTAGACCCAGTTCGCCTTCAGAGGCACCTAACTAGATGGAAGCCCGAGCCCTGCGAAGAGTGGAGCCTTATGCTCAAAAGTACCTGCACGCGCTGGTGCCAACGGGCAAAGGGAGAAGCTCTTCGAGGGAAATCAGGCAGTTCAGTTTAGTGCACAAAAGAAGAAGAACAAGTTCTGCGACTCAAGCGCAGCCTCCACAGTGGGCAGAAGCAGAGCACGAGTACGGACAAGGGTGCTGTTTTACACAGCGGGGAAAAGCAATGGGCTCCTGCACGAGGGCGACCAGATCCTATCTATGCTACTCACCGGTCCCCGATGCAAGCAGACCCAGGCTTCTCCGCGTCAGTTTCAGCAGCTGGGAGGTTCAGAAGAGCAGGGAACGCCTCGTCGTCGTGTTGAGTAAAAAGACGTCCCAATCGAAGAAACCCGCACAGTTTGTTACCACAGCAGGGCAACGGAGCGGCCGTGTGTATCTGAGCCAAATGTACACTACTCACTTCAGACCTGGGAACGCCAAGTGTACGAAGCGTGTGAGAGTGACAAGGACTCGAAATACTACACAACCTGGCGGCGGTTACAGAGCAAGACTCCCATGTAAGCTGGTCAGTCAACTGGATGGCCCAGAGACGCTTCCGAAGGCTTACTGGCAGGAGATGGTGAAGATGCCGAGAATAGCTGTTCCCGCTATTCAAAGGGTCGAAGTACCAGTACAGGCCTTCTGGTTCGATCAAAGGTGAAAAGGGTTTCACAAGGCGACAGCAGTGCAGAGGAGAAGTCCTTCAGCGGGTCACCAGCGATTCCTCGGTCCAGCCTCTTGGTTGCAGGATACTTGGCTCCTGTATTCCTTTGTTCGTGAGAACTCAGGAGATCGACATGGTAGTGGTGTTTCCAGCCCCCTCTTATCCACGGTTCCCTTCGCGCCAAAACGGAGGGGACCCAATGGGAGATCCGCTCATCAACACTCACACCATTCGTGGACCAATCACGGACCACGGTGGTCCCAGGCATTCACACCACCCTAGACTCTCTGGCACCCAGGATGTGTATTGGGACCAGACATCCCAGCCCACATCCTGGAGGCACACACAAGACATGTAGAAGCCCGCGAAAGCATCCGTGTTTCGCGGGAAAGTACATGCCCAAATAAGGAAGGCCCCGGGTCGGCTCGACCTGGGGAAGGTGAAGGGAGCAAGACGGTCAGCGGACAGGACAAAGGAGCCTCGTGGTCTAGCCATTTTGGGAGCCAGGCCACCATTTTGGGTTAAGCGCGAGAAACGCACTTAGAACGCCAAAAGGAGCTCAAAACACAAGAAACGATCGCTGCCACCATTCCCGTCCCTGAATTACTTGCACCGATCAGATACAATCCTAAACGAGTATCTAGGGCCTGTAGAAGGCTAGAGACCCAAGAGAGCTGTAACTTAGCTTACAGTGCCCTCTTGTGTCATGTTGCAGGAAAGCCGCAACATGATAAAAGAAACTACGGGAAACAGCGTTCCCCGGTAGTGACTGTCTTAAGGGCATGTCAGTTTCCCCGTAAGAAAGGAGCGAAAGCCCAGAGGAGTGCGGCAGAAGGCTGCACTTCTCTGGCAAAGTCGAGAACAAGGTGAAAAACAACAGCAAAAAGTTTAGGGGTTGCCACATGGAAGGAAAATTACCTACAATTACGAAATCTTTCCTAACACCGGTGCATCTGACGGCCCCATTCCCATTGAGCCCTATGGGGCTCAAATGGGAATGGGGATTACCAGTTGCGGTACCCGCGAAAGGGCAATTACCAGGTCCAGCGGGGCCAGATACCCCAGTAATTGCCCATTTGCAGGCGCCCGGACCCGGTTTCCAGTTTGGAGGTAGCCTTGCCGGTTTCACCTTAGCGAGCAGGTCCAGTCGTGAAGTAGTTTAGGATCTAGCGGTGGTATGCAGGTCCAGCTGCCAAAAGACCTGGCCAAAGGATTGACTCTGCCATATCTGAGAAAATTGTCAACGTTGGCAGAGTGAAAGTATCTTCATCGTCACAAGACTAAGTGACGTTCAAGAAATTATCACCAGCGACTCATGACAACACCAAGAGCGCAACCAAGACATGCTTCTGGTGTGGGTATGAGTTCCCGCATGAGGGCATGTGCCCTGCTTTAGTTAAAAGATGTGCTGCCTGTGGAGGCGATGACCACTTCAGGACTATATGCAGGAATGCCCCCACGTCGGCACAACATGGGACATCGCTGAGGAATAGCAGGTGACACCCAAAATATTGCCCTGATGACCGGAAGCCAAGCCATGAGTACTGGAAATATCGCCCAGCTGAAGGAGAAGCGGACAGGCAGCCATATTGATGGTCATTCAGGGCTCCTGACAGGAGGAGAACCTACAAAACAAGACAGAACGTGCGATATGTGAAAGTAAGATCCCACTATGGAAGCAAATCATCTTCCTCCCCGGATGATCATGGAAGATGGGTTATATGTGGGCACTGCGCAACGTGACTGCCAAAGAACACAGCTCCTTGCTGGTCCTCCAGGTAAATGATAACCCGATTGAAATTCTGATTGACACTGGTATGACAGTAAATGTCATGAGTGAAGAAGCATACGACTGGCTCCCACACCCACTGAAGCTGAGAACATCCGGATGGATATATACCCATACGGCTCCAACACCCAACTACCGTGCAAGGGGATGTTCACCACAGTCAGCACCCACAAGTGCCACACACCTCGCATCCAGGTACACGTACTCTCCATCGAAGCAAGCAGTGGGTGCATCCTGAGTTTCCGCACAGCCATTGACATGGGCCTTGTTCACATCTTATACAATGTGATGTCTCATAAATATTCGACCCCAGACGGGGATGCCATGAAGGCATTCCCCAACCTCTTCACAGGTCTCAGCAAATGAAAGTACTACAAGGTGCACCTCCACATCGATCCAACAGTCAACCCTGTTGCTCAGCACTATTGATGCATCCCCATAAATATCCAGAAACAGGTGGAAGAGGAGGTCAGGTGCCTACTGGACCTAACATCATCGAGCCGGCAGTTGGGCCGACCCTGTGAGTCTCACCAATTGTGCCTGTCCTGAAGAAGTAGGCCAAAGGGTTCATTTGCCTTTGTGTAGACATGCGCCATCCGGATGTAGCCATACAATGAGAACGCCACCAGTTCCCCAGAATCACGGACATGATCCACCTTCTCAATGAGGCGGCAATATTCTCAAAGCTGGACCTCAACAAGGACTACCACCAGCTGGAACTTGCCCCAGAATCACATTATATAATCAAATGTGTGACTCACATGGTTCCCTATAGCTACAAATGGCTGAAATTCGGGATATCCTCTGCAGCAGAAATTTTCCAAGAGGAGGTCCACCAGATCATTAAACATATCACAAACTGCCTAAATTATAGTGATGATATTTTAGCATTTGGCAAAACCTTCCAGGAGCGTGATGACACTCTGCACCAGGCCTGCATGGCGCTTCAAGCTGCCTGGGTGACTAAGAACAAGTGAGAGTTCAGGAAATGCACTTTGATGTTCTTCAGGCACATATTTTCTGATCGAGATATGCGCCCCGACCCTGACAAAGTCGCGCCCTTAAAAGGGGCCACAAGTCCAACGAACATATCTGACCTGAGATTGTTCCTAGGGCTCGCAAGCTATTGCTCCCGGTATCTGGAGAGCTATGCCACAGTGAGCACCCCACTTCGAGAGCTGACCAGAGACAAACAGGACTTCAGTTCATCTAAAGAGACAGAGATGATGGTTGATGCCAGCCCTGTGACCCATGGAGCAGTGTTGGATCAGTATGACCCCAAGACCCCGCACATTAAGAGAGTAGTGTCCTATGCTAGCTGCAGTCTGACAACCACGAAACAGAAATACTCATATGCTGAAAAGGAGAGTTTAGCGGTTGTCTTGGCCTGCAATAATTTTCATCTTTTCCTGTTCTGAAAGGCTTTCACTGTTGCCTTGGACCACCAGGCCCTACTTACTATCTATGGGAACCCAAAAGCCTATGTGCCCATGTGCATTGCTAGATGGGACAACCGGCTACAGGACTACAAGTTCACCATCTGCCACATTACATGCAAGGATAGCAATCCAGCGGATTATCACTCACCCCTTCCAACTGGGACACAACAACCCAAACACTCTAACGCAGACGTCTATCTACACTACGTCATCCACCAGATGAAGCCGTTCCCTGTAGAGTGGAAGACACTCCAACATGAATCGGCAGCCGATGTGGCCATTGCCATCATCGGACAGTGCATTGGCCAAATAAGAAAGAAGCATGCCAAAGAAATGGCCAAACAGCTCGATGCCTTGCACATGGCGGTGGTGCAGGAGGAGCTCACCATAACCAAAGACCATGTTGTCATGAAGGGGTGCAAGATTGTTCTTCCCAAGTTGCTGCGCCAACAAGTCATGGATCTGACACATGAAGGGCATCACGGGGTGGTCCACACAAAGAAGCTGCACCGTCAAAATATGTTGTTCCTGGGACTAGAAAAACAGGTTGAAGAAACCCTGAAGACTGTGCCATCTTTTGCGTGGTAGCTCCACTTGCATGACCGAATCTTCTACATATGTCTCCACTACTGGAGGGAATATTGGAAGAGATGGTGATTGACTTCTTTGGCCCATTCCGAGATGGCACATGCCCCTGGTGGTGATGTATGAATATTCAAGATTTCCACAGGTACAGATCATCTGCTCCACGGCAGTGAAGCACATTATATTAGCCCTAGATCGCATACTGAGAGCATATGGCATTCCAAAAGTCATCAAGTCAAACAGCGGCCTGCCGTTTACCAGCCTAGACTTTTCCAACTTCGCACAATATAATGGGTTCAAACAACACAAGATCACACCCCTCTGGCCCCAAGCCAATGGCATGGTTGAGCGGTTCATGGAAAACATCAAGAGGGTGTAGCAGGTTGGCCATGAGTCTCACAAACCTTTTTAGCAAATATTGTACCAACTCTTAAGACTACTGGCACACTCCTCGCAACACCACGGGCAGGTGCGCAGCAGACCTCATGTTCGGCCGGAGAGTTTTTACTCCCAAGGCCCATGTGATGAAGAGTCTACACTATTCGACAAAGAAATCTGAAAAGTGCACTCGAGAGAGAAAATGAAGATGAGGGTAGCAGCATATGAAAGAAGGGGTGCTCGAGAAAATACAGTTATAGTAGGAGACAGATTGGTGGTACGCCAGTCGCAATGTAAGAAAGAAGATTCCAGGTTTGCACCCAGACCCCTCACTGTCACACAAGTGAAAGGCACCATGATTTTGGTAAGAGACGCAGAAGGCCGCAAGATCAATCAAAACACATACCACTTCAGGAAGTACCGAGGAACCCTGGAGGAGTGTGATGAGCCATGGGATGAACCCGCAGGGGTTATGTCCCAGGGAGATTTTGATGAATCTTGCTTGGGAGATGGTGAGATGTCTGAGGAAGAATGGAGAGACATGGAGTTTAGCACCCCGAGACGCAGTCTAGCTCGACCACGTGAAGAACGACCGGTCAGGGCCAAGACTAAATCCATAAGACTTAGAGAAGAAATGGGTTGACATTTTATCTATTTGTTTAAGAAGGGGGATGGTGTCATGTTGTTAGACATCCTGCTCATTGTGTGTGGGTGGGGCTAGTGTGGGGGAAGCCCGTGGGGAAGTGACATACGAAAGCAGGAAGTCTTCATGGTGGGATGTTAGTTAAAAAAAGCAGCCCCGATCGTTCGAGCGGCGCTTTTGTTTTACTCAAACCTGACATCCTGCTGACTCGTCTTCTGTTACCTGCAACATCAGCGCTTGGCACTGCGAGTCCAGGGGGACTCTTGCCTTTTCAGACCGCGCTCGCTTCCTGGAGGAGGCGGAGCCCATCGGCGGTCACGTGACCTATCACGTGACTTGATCACAGTTTAAAAAGCAGCCCTGATCGTTCGAGCGGCGCTTTTGTTTTACTCAAACCTGACATCCTGCTGACTCGTCTTCTGTTACCTGCAACATCAGCGCTTGGCACTGCGAGTCCAGGGGGACTCTTGCCTTTTCAGCCCGCGCTCGCTTCTTGGAGGAGGCGGAGCCCATCGGCGGTCACGTGACCTATCACGTGACTTGATCACAGTTTAAAAAGCAGCCCCGATCGTTCGAGCGGCGCTTTTGTTTTACTCAAACCTGACATCCTGCTGACTCGTCTTCTGTTACCTGCAACATCAGCGCTTGGCACTGCGAGTCCAGGGGGACTCTTGCCTTTTCAGCCCGCGCTCGCTTCCTGGAGGAGGCGGAGCCCATCGGCGGTCACGTGACCTATCACGTGACTTGATCACAGTTTAAAAAGCAGCCCCGATCGTTCGAGCGGCGCTTTTGTTTTACTCAAACCTGACATCCTGCTGACTCGTCTTCTGTTACCTGCAACATCAGCGCTTGGCACTGCGAGTCCAGGGGGACTCTTGCCTTTTCAGCCCGCGCTCGCTTCCTGGAGGAGGCGGAGCCCATCGGCGGTCACGTGACCTATCACGTGACTTGATCACAGTTTAAAAAGCAGCCCCGATCGTTCGAGCGGCGCTTTTGTTTTACTCAAACCTGACATCCTGCTGACTCGTCTTCTGTTACCTGCAACATCAGCGCTTGGCACTGCGAGTCCAGGGGGACTCTTGCCTTTTCAGCCCGCGCTCGCTTCCTGGAGGAGGCGGAGCCCATCGGCGGTCACGTGACCTATCACGTGACTTGATCACAGTTTAAAAAGCAACCCCGCTCACCCTTGCGGCGTTAAGCCCGGCGCGGAGTAAAGGGCGTTGCCTTCTTATTCTTACAAGAACTGTTTTGCTGCTGTTTGGCTCTGAGAGGCATAGACATCGAGTTTCGTCACACAGCCAAACTCCTTTACTTCCCGCCACCTAGAAACAAGGTATCTTGATAATTGATTAAACTGTGAATATTTTATATCTTGACTCGGATGAGCTAGTAGAAGTAAGTGAACCTGTTATTAACTATTTTTAATCAAAATCATACAACAAGGTGCTCATTTTAAAAAGTTCTATCTAAAAACTACTCTATACTTAAAAGTGATGAAACTTCGTAGCAATCCGACTGAAAATGATCTGAAGACACCTGAATGGGAAGAGCCTATTATATCAACCATGATACTCGATGACACACCGATGAGCACACAACTAGATTTTGCGCCACCATCTTCCTCTAATGTAGTGCCTCTACAAACCACAGCACACATTCATTTAGAGTCGCCTATTTTAACTTCTAATAGAGCACACGCGACTCCTGAAGCTTGTCCTCCCCTAACTGAAAACTGGAAAAGAGGACTCGAATTTACTGTTACAACATCTAAGATACAGAAAAAAATCGACGATCACTTCGGTGGTAAAAAAATTCTCAAAGAAGCTGCCCCGGTAATCATTCATGATGAATCCGCATCCACTAAAGCCGTTCCTGCTCCAATATTACCAATCTCCAATATACCCACCCACCCCCTCAAGAAGTTAAATCTATCAAATTCAGATGGGAGTCCAGAATCTTTATCCTCTGATCAAGATACCAATTTACTAATGCCTCATACCCCGTCTGAAGTTCAAATTCTGCAGGACGAGCCTTTTCGAAGTCCATCTGGTCCATCTGCACATACTCTACATGCTCTTAGCTATGTTCTAAATTCTTTAGTCTCTGTCTTTGAATTGCTAAAGGGTGAAGTTCAGTCACAGACAGGCTCCCTTATTGAATTAACTAAAGAAGTTGCTGTTTTGGATGGTGCGATGATAGGTTGTTGCAATCTTATCAACAACAATCTTCTGCAACAAATACAAGAACTCAAAGTAGAATCAGCAAAACAAGGAATGAATCTCTCTGCCATTCAGAGATCCATGGCTCTTAAAAATACTTTAGAAGAATCCAATAAAAATTCACTTCAGGAGCTTCTCAATCATATACAAAATTCTATTATCAAAGCTCCGTCTTTACTCCCTCAAGCCACTAATAATGACATATGCCAGCCTTTAGATGATACTCCCTCGTCTGAGTCAATTCTCGACGAATTTCGAAGACTGGCCAATGTAAGTATCGAGTGTGAAAATGAGAATATTTTAAACACACATATAACAATTGATCCGGTCCCCATCAATGAAGAGCAATCTGTGGTGCATACTCCATGTCCACAACAACCCACGTCATCAGGAGGAAAGAAACAAAGAAAAAAAGAAGCAAGAAGGAAAAAAAGATTACGTGACCAAGGCATCAACATGAAACACAAGAAAAAACACACCTCTCAAAAAATTGTTAAGAGCACTACCACAATCAATAAACAAAATCAAGAGGTAATTCTTTCCAATGATATGGAGAGGGTAAAGAAAACAACATTGATGACATCAACAAGTTCACAAACCACCAAAGTGACCTTTGATCAATCCACAGAATTTTCTACATCATCACCACAGAAAACTTTAAAAATAGCTCCAATTTTCCTTCGGAAAAGTCTCTTAAAAAATGTTTTATCATCTCCACCCAGTAGTACTGTTAATCAAACTAAAGAGGCTCCGCGGACCATTGCCCCCATATTTCTAAAAAAGCATCATGGTCACAATCAATCACCAACATTAGATCATGAAATAGAAATAAAACTTGGCACTGGTAAATTTAAAACTCTACTTCCATTTCATTCAAATGAAGTATATGTTGCAAACGCAAGCCAACGACCAGATGCGATTTCAACATCACTCACTCATGAACGAGAACCTGTTGTCTCTAACTCTCGTACAACCTTTGATTCAAACAAAAAAAAATTGCGGTATCTCTATGGCGAAGCGATCGATCAAGTCCTCAGTCACTTCGCAGAAACGCATAGTTTTGGCATCCAAAGCAATCTCTAAAAAATACCACTTACAGACTTTGGCACGTCAAGATAATGCTAACAATGATCAAGGGGAAACCACCATTGCTGCTAAACATCATGTAAAATCCAATCTAGATAGCCTGGCTATCACTGTGGATAGTTCAGAGTACATTCCACCATCTATACAAAATAAATCTAAAAAGCAAATCAATCATAATCTTCTTTTACACGGATCTTCCCAGCAGACCTTAGAAGAACATAGAAAGGAGATTCGGTGTGCAGTAGACGCATATATGTCAGCACAACCAGCACAAAAATACTTTAGACACTACGACCCAACTTCCAACTTCTCTCTTCATGGTCAAGAAACCTCTATTCCAAGACTAGAAATCCCTCGTCAAGCCTGTGAGGCTGAAATTGGGACTGCTATGACTCAACTTGTATCCCAGCATTCTCTTGGACTTAACCACATTAAAGCCAATAGTCAAACCTCCATAATCAATCCATCACTAATGGAAAAAACAATGCCTGATACAAACATTGCGCTACAAGACAAACATCTTTTAACAGCACTGGGACCACAACTACAACGACTAATTGAAACAACCATAGCAAATTCTTTAGATAAACAAGTTTCACCAGAATCGATTCCAGCTAAGTCTGACCCTGTACTGTTACAGAACAAAAAATTACTTAAAAATGATCCCAAACGACCAGCATTGTATTCATTGATCATTGCTTGTCGTCAACCTCCAAATGTGCAATACGATCTAAATCGCAGCTCCATACTTACCATCTTTGCTGAAATCCCTGAATTAGAAGATATACAATCAAATGACATTCAGTTGGTAGAGTTTGAAGATGCCCAGATTCTCTCTTCAGTAAAACTGTGGATAAACTCTAGAGTGGTTGTCAACACCATATGGTTAGCTAAGAACCATCTATATGATTTAGGTTTTGTCGTCGAAGTCAGTCATCTCTCATCTAAAACTCCGACGACAAAATCCTCGTCTCTAAATGACACTCATGAGAAGAACTCTGAAACAACCATCACCCAGGACTCCTCAGTTGTCTTTAGAAAGTCTTGCAATTGCCAGTTAACTCATAATAAGCACTAGCTAGTTACAACTAAGCCTCGAACTCATGTCTCTCTTACTAGTTGGAATACGAGAGGGTTTCGTCATCTATTGAATACTGTTGAATTAAGCCTTGATGACGTTGATATAGCCACGCTCCAAGAAACCTGGCTCACTAGTGTCCCAACTTGGGACAATTATAATATACACACAAACTTAGCCCATAAATCGAATCATGGACGACCGACGTCAGGGCTTCTTATAGCTGTTAAACAAAATCCTCTTATTGAATCTGAACATTGGTCGTCTCCAAATTGTTTCCAACAGATGATAAAACTTAAGATCGGTGAATCAATATATGCCTTAATAAACGTATATTGGAACCCTACTAGTATTTCCGACCATTTATTCATGAGAGACATGAATTCTTTAATGCAATTGGTGAGTCTTGACAACACTATAAAACATATTATTATAACAGGGGATCTAAATTTGCATTACTTTGATCGTTATAAAACTTGTAATAGATTGATATTATGGAACCACTTCATCGAGGCACATAATCTTCAAATGCTAAATGGATCATTTATAGATGACATTCCCCCACAGCCAACGTGGCATAGAGGTCAGTTCTCAGCCATTATCGATTATATCTATGTAAGTCAATCTCTCATTTCACAAGTCTCTAAGTTTAAAGTAAATCCCTCAATTTTGAGTGATCATAATTGCCTCTCTATGCACTGGAATATAATTGATTCGATAAGCGTTCAGACCACTAATAACACCTTAGATTTCGTAACTGTCAACAATGGTGGTAATCGCCTATGCTGGAGTGACACTTCTCTAAAAAGATTTAATCAATTCTATGCCAGATTAACCTCTTAAGCCAATACACATTCTCAGACACAAACGCCTTACCATAAAGTAATGCAACTTTTTCAACACAAAGCTAAAAAATGTATGTTGTCTAGTACTCGCACTATGCATGTATTCGACAGAATTGTGGAAGCTGCAAAAACACTATATCGCTCGAAAAAGCGACAAGCTTTGAAACTGCCGCCCAATTTACGAAATATTGTCAATTCTCAACTAAGGACAAATTATAAAAATTGGCTAAGATCATACCGAGCGATTCTATATCAAAATGACAGCTCCAACATGCTAAACATGATAGCAGGAAAGAATACCTCACAAATTTGGTCGATAATTAATAAGGTGACTACAAATCACCAAATAACCCAGCAATCTAACAATGTGTCTGAACAAGCATGGATTACGCACTTTTCTAATTTATACAGGCCATGTTCAAACATAAATAAACAAAACCTGCCACAATTAACAAAACATTTTACTTTAACTTTTGATAAAGAAGATATATTATTTTTCATAAATAAAGCAAGCGCATCTCGAGCTCCGGGTCCTGATGGACTTTCGAATTTCACGTTAAAGCAGCACCCCGAAATTTGGTCTGAGATATTATACAATATGTTTTTAAATATAATTCAGACACAATTAATCCCGGATTCATGGAAGCGTTCAATTATTCTTCCAATTTACAAAAAAGGAAATAGATCTGATCCAGCAAGTTACAGACCCATCGCCTTGTTGGATGCCCCGGGAAAGATTTTCAATCGTATTGTACTCCGGGACCTAAATAATTGGGCTTCTAATTTAAAAACGAGAGATCCTTTTCAAGCGGGTTTTGTGACAGGCTTAGGAACAGCCCCAAATATCATGACCTTAAATATGTTGAAATCACAGTGCATAGTTCGAAATAGCCTGCTATATTTGGCCTTCATCGATTTCAGGGTCGCTTTTGACTCTATTGACCGTCAATTGCTTTATCAAAAATTAAAATCGCTTTTCATGTCCCTCTTCTTTAATCTCCATTATAAAACAACTTCATTCTAATACCTCAATCCAAGTTCGCCTCACAATGGAAGGCCTGCTTTCTAAATCAATTCTTACTGGCAGAGGCCTTAAGCAAGGCTGCATTCTGGCATCTTTCTTATTCAACTTGTTTATTCTTGATCTTGGTGAATCTTTTGTAGATATAATTAGTGATGCACCAAAATTGGGCCTTCAACGCATAACATGGTTATTATATGCGGATGATTTAGTCCTCTTATCCCAAACCCCTAAAGGGCTACAGAATCTATTAGATAAACTATATGCATATTCAACACAAAATAATCTTATAATTAACCAAGAGAAAACGCAAATAGTTGTTTGTCAAAAAGTTAACAACAGCTCTCGTGCGAAAAAATATAAATGGCATCTAAATAAAATCACCTTAATGAATGTTGAAAACTATAAATATCTAGGCTTGACCATTTATAACACACCAAGTGAAAAAGCCTATATTATCACCCTTAATTCCAAACTTGACACACTGAAATCACAAGCCAATATACTTGTGTATCGTTATGGTAAATTCTCATACACTCACATCATGACCTTTTATCAAACGAAAGTAGTTCCGATTTTATTATATGGAATTGACACCAAACTCCCTATCAAAAGCAACATATGGGACTTATGTGAAGCACGGTTTTGGAGATCTGTTTTAAAACTTCCGAATTGTGCCCCACTCCCCATGATTCGTTTTGAAATGGGTTTGGTCTCACTGTTTTCACAATTAATATGGAAAATGTGTGCACTATTCAGGAAATGTTTGTTAGGGTTGGCTAAAAATAACATCTTAAGCACAGTAGCGTATTATCTTGCTAACTCCCAAGATCTTTTTCCAACTAGATGGCGAACTTGTGTATTAAACGCCCTAGCAGATGCAAGTATATCGCTTGAGACACTCCTCACGAACCCTGATCGAGCCAAGATAAAGCTGTTCCAATATGATTGGATATGCAATACGGCCAAATGCTGCGCATACAAAGATTTTAGTGAACAATGGTTTGGACAAAAAAAGCTGCGCACTATGGCAGACTATTTAGTCAAATTCCCAGCGCCACATACGAGACAACAATATCTACGATTTAGGTTTAACTTACTACCGACAAGAGAAATAATGGCAAGGCGAGGGCTGATCTCAAAACATTTAAATTATTGTCGTTTTTGTGAAATCTCTGACGTTTCTGAGACTTTAAAGCACCTGTTAGTGACCTGCCCAGCTTTAACATTAATAAGAAATCTTTTTTTTTCCAATCTATTGTGTGCTTATGTCCCTATGGATGAAAATGAAATTTGGATCAGACTATTCAGGAGCACAAAATTATCTATTAGAGTTGCAATAACACAATTCTTAAATGCTATTTTATCTAATGATAACAATGATATCGAATGAGCTTTTCTTTACTCATGTTTCCAATTTGTTACATATATTGTGAAATTCAGGTGATCAAATAATTTTACATTTTTATGATTAATGATCCAATGTGGAAGTGTAATTGAATATTGATAATTGTGTTTTCATATATTTGAAAGGTTGATTTTATCAGCTATACCAAATAAAAAAAATAAAATAAAAAATAAAGTTGGAGTTGAAGCCAGACATCCCTGTGCGGGTCTCCGTTCTTTGCGTGCACTGCGCCACCACTAAATGTGCCCGTGTCCCAGTCCGCCCACCTGCAAAAGATTAACAGAAAGTCGGTTAAAGGGAGAGAACGGAGGACGATTGGACAGAGAGGACAGAGAGTATAAGAAAGGAGAGTGGAGGAGAGGGGGCAGCTGGGGGAATCAGAATCAAGTTGGAGAAACCCAGGAGGAAGGTGGGGAGAGATAAAGAGGAGTGCAGACACATTACTAAGAAGGAATGCCAGCAAGGAGGAGGAAGGTTTGAACAGAGAGGTGGTGGAACGGATGCATGTGGTGTAGAAGGAGGATAGAGCAACAAGGACGGAGAACATCAGGGTGGGATCCCAGGAACACGTTTTTTAATGAATGGTGGAGGAAGAAGAGGACAAAAGGGTGGCATTACAGTGGGGTGGCACAGGGCTGGGTGGGGCAGGACAAGCAGATCGTCCCCCTTGGGAATGAGCCCATTGAAGGCCATAAAGGAAGTGGCTAGTGCAGGTGAGATGGAAGCGAACACTAACACCCTCAGTAAGGGAGGTGGCAAGAGAACTCTGTAGGGAAGACCTAGCTTGTGGTGATCCCAACTGACTTGGTGGAGGATCTGGAGTTCCAACAGTCTAGGCCCAACTTTTGAACCAGTTTGCATGAACTGCAGTGTTACGTCTGGGCACTACCTTGCCCTGAAAAGATGGGGTCCACCAACTATAAGATGAAAAGTAGATGAAGTAGGTCCTGGCTATCAACTGCAGAGAAAGAGGTTCAGGGACACTTAAAACACTAAGACTGCGGGGACCTTTCAATGCAGCCTGCCAAAGGGGCAGATCTCCAGTAGAATAGGGGAGAGAAGTGAAACTACTCTTCAGCTTCTATGTGTATGTAGGTTTTATATAGTGTAAGCCTGGATATGAAGCAATTGGGTGCTGTATATATTGTTACGGGGAACATATGAGGTAGGGATGGGGAGGTTACACTAGGTGTCATGGGATGTTTGAGTCATGGGGTTTGGATGTGGTGAATTAATTCAAAGTTGCACAGGTGGCAGCACAAACTCCCAGACTCTGAAAGAAGGTTCAAGGATCTCTGTCTGCAATTTGTGGCATGCCTACCTCCAATACCGGTACCGCCTCCGGTTTGGTGAAAGGGGACTTACCGGTCCCTTCCGAGCTCGGCGGGACCAGTAAGTCCCCATTCACCAAACCATTCCCCATTCCCATTGGAGCCCCCATAGGGCTCAATGGGAAGGGGGAAGGCGTCAATAACGGTACCGCAATTTGCGGTCCCGTTGTTGACCCCGGTAACCCTTTGCAGGTCTTGTCCTTAACGCCTGGTAAAACCAGGCGTTAAGGGAGGGACTCGCAAAGGGTACTCGGAATAGGGCGCAAAGGGATTACCGGCACCGGTGTCCTTACCGGTGCCCGGTATCCCTTTGCGCCCAACTCATAATGAGGCCTTTTCACTTTTTAGTCGCTCTTCCGACCTTCCCCTGCTTAAGAACTTCATTCCGGATGTTAAATAGGGATATATACATGGATTTGTGACCATTGTTCAAAAATGCTATTAAGATCGGAAACATAGTGGCCATATACATTCATATAGCGTGGGCCATGTTCCTTACACACAGTAAGAATGTGTTGGGCGGTCGTCAATTTGCCTGGTAGCCACATGAACGGCAGCCGCTCCCCTCTTTAGGGACTCCCTGCTCAGGACCAGTACTAGCCAGCACTGGTAGTCTACCGATTCTTAGTAATAGAAGGAGTCTGAGCAGTTCGGGTGAGGCACAGAGTTGAACATATCCTTGCGGTATTTTGTAGTTGTGGACAAGGTGGTCTATTATGGTGCAATAGCTAGTATGACTAGCAAGGTGTTCATAATTTATGCACCAATCCCATTGCTCAGCTTACGGGTAGGCTTCTTAATCATCTCTGGCAAGCTATCTTCCCACACTGGCTTCCAACCAATCATTTCAAAGCTCACCTGGGCGAGAGATGTCACTGTATTAAGGGCATTGGAAGCAGGCTGTTGACCCAATAGGTTTAACAATGGGCAGACTGTGGACAGACTGGGGCCTTATGGGATTTTAAATATAACAACATTCTCCACTCCACTAGTAGTAAGCAGGGTGTAATGACCTTTTTGTACCGTCAACATGTCGCTGTCCTTAATCATTTTCTCAATCCCATCTGCTGTCAAGGAAACCACCATAGATAATAGCTTTCCGGCCTGAAAGATGAAGTGAGCTCCTGCTTTATTGATACTTCTTTCAGTCCATCGTATCCTGCTACCGGCAACATTCCTTTCCAATTCCCCAACCTGCCCTTTATGCCCTGGACCATTGTTTCCCAGAATAATGAGGGTAAGTATAGAGTGATGGCTAGAGGTCGTTTCGGAAATATCTAGCTTCTGAACATAATTAAGAGTTATCAAATTGCAGTAATCCGTTTCAGTCTCAGACCTCCAGGTATTTCTCCCTGAAATATCACCCACTACTCTTCAATTCAGGAGGCAACAGTCCCATGCTGTCATGGTATCTACCAATATTTTCCCTTCAGGTGCGTCTTTTGCTTCAGTGCCAATCTCAGACCTACCTTTGACGAAATCAGTTTCTTTGATTTTATTTAGAGATTTGCATCTTGCGTTAAAGACCCCCCTCCCACGTAATTATGTGCTTGTTCGTCTGAGCCTTTAGCATTCCCTAAGTTATTTTTCTGGAAACGCTATATTGACAATGTCTTTGCCGTTTGGAAAGGCAGCAGAACAGAATTACAACAGTTCTTTGAATGCCTCAATCAATGCCACAAGCACATTAAGTTCACACTGGAAGTAGGAGAACCATCCCTACACTTCTTGGATGTCATGGTGACCCTAACCAATAATGAATTGTGCACCACCATTTATCACAAACCTGCAGACATGAATAACACCCTACACTTTGGGAGCTTTCACCCTAAACATCTTAAAGAGAGCCTCCCATGTAGTCAGTTTTATTTATTTATTTATTTTCATTTTTAAAGCGCTCACACAGCCCGCTGTTTGTTTTTTAGATGCGTAATTGTTTTTTTTTTGTCTTAGTTGCGTATTTATAACGCGCTTAAATACCCAGAGGTTTCTAATCGAACCTGTGTTGCTTTGTGTCATCTTGCTTCCAAGGCGAACACGTTGACGCTGGACTATCCTCCCGGGACTTAGACTTAGACTAAAGACAATGGTGTCCAACATGAACACACTACGAGAGGAACATGAACTGATATCAGACAGATTTAGGAAAAGAGGTTATCCACCTGAAATTTTAGATAACACCATCACACGAGTAGAAAGCCACCCCAGAATCGAATTCCGAAAACTAAACCTAAGCTAGAGAACAATCGATTGATCCACACTTTGAAATTCTCTGCACAGAGCCATCAGGTAGTGAAAACCATCAAAAAGAATTGGAAATGTATTAAATTAGATCCATTCCTTAATAAATTGTTCCCAGAACCACCGATGTTAGCCTACAAAAGAGGGATGAACTTCAGGGATTCACTTGTCAAGGCAGAACGAGTAAATAAACCAGCATAAACAGTGCTATACAAACAGAAATTATGCACATTCCCGTGTCTCAATTGCCAACATTGCTCCAACATCATTAAGAGGGACAACATTCATCACCCCCAGACAGGTAAAAAGATCAAGCTGCGCCATTACGCAACTTGCAACACCAAAAATGTGATTTATGCCCTCAAATGTTCTTGTGGCATATACTATGTAGGACAGACCATTAGATGAGTAAAAGATCGTTCGACTGAACACAAGTCCAACATTAGAACAGCGCATCTTAGATCCCCTGTCTACAGACACTTCAAGGAAGCCTGACACACGGTGGCTCAGATAAGGTGTGTGATTCTCGAAGTGATCCATCCCCTACCATGGGGTGAATCTCCTACAAAATCTGACACAGAGAGAAATCTATTGGATTAACCATTTTGACTCCATCAATCCCTTACGAATGAACGAAGAGAACTATTTAGGGCCATACCTTTGAAAAAATCTACACAATAAGGTGGACTTAAGACTAGACAGAAAGGGCCGTCATATCCATATTTCAAGTAACACTCACCATGAGGTGATAAATTGGAATTTTCTAGATCCTCTAAATTCACTGTAATTTGAACTTTAAATAAGCTTGTATTATTTATAAATATGTCTTGTGGAAATTGAATATACAAGTAAGAACTTTCATGTCGCTGTAACCTTTAAACGTAAGACATATCCGCATCAATTATCTTTTTGTTTAAAACATACCATGTTGTATATAATTGCATATGGGGAATCTTCCATGCCACAGTAACCCCTTATTGTAAGACATGTTAATACAAGTTGTATGACGACTCTGTAACATCTTCATCTTGATCAGTCCACTTTAAACTACAGGGATAGGCTCTCTTGAGCATGTCCCTAGAGGGTCTACCTTTTGGCTACAGCCATGATATAAATATGCCATGCAGCGGGAGGATGACGTCTTATTATATCCCACTCTTAGGACCTATCAGACACACCTCCATACAGCACACAACGAGAGAGACACCAATCCCTTAATATCATCAAGTGCCATGACATTTCTGACTCAGATTGCAAGGCCAGGCATTTCCCGATCCTTATACTAACCCTCACATAGAGACGCGCATTACGCTATGAACGAAATGACATCACATCACTAGCCATTCTAACGGATCATTACAGCTAGCCCTAACATCACCACAAGTGGCTCCTCCCACAACTGATATACCATGAGAGACAGGATCACAAATTGGCAGTCACCTTTGTACTTCCATATTATCATTTAGGTTTACCCGGCATAAGTCGCAGTAGGAGCCGACATTATAAATAGATAGAATGAACCAAGAAGCATAGTGAGGTCAGCACGCCACACACCCATTTGGTTGATAGCAACTGACAGCCCTTGCAACCTGGCTAGCGGCTTTACTCAGTTTCCATGCACCACGACAGGCAGCGCATCGAACTGGAAGTCTACTAGGACTTTTACCCAATACTTACTCTACAACACATCAGAACATGATAGAAAATAGTCTATATTTCATACATATTATAGGACGGACAGTTACAGCGGCCGCACGCTCAAGACTGACCTCCCACCTCCCCCTGAGTTAACGACAGACAGCAGATCGAATTGTAAGCCTAAAATGACTCTTATTTAATACTGACTCTCCAACACATCAGACCATGAAACAACATAGTTTATCTTTCTTTCACACACATTACAGGTCGGACAGCTATCGCGACCGCATGTTCAAGACTGGCGTTCCACCTCACCCTGAATTTACTTAATATACATGCAAGATAAGGTGAGATTATTTTTCAGATCCTTTGGCCGGTCACACCACATTGTGGTGGATGATTGCAATGTGATCGTAAGGTAATTGAACAAATATTACAAGGACCCATTTTTTACTTTGTAGTTCCTTGGGCAAATTGTATGAACAGACTTTGAACATGCACGGTTGGTGCACACGAGTACGGAACAATTTCGGTACCTTTTGATAAATACAGCGATTTATCAAGTTTTGGGTGGCTAAATCAATTTGTTTGCACAGAGAGTCTATCCACATATGATGATGAGAAATTAGTTCATTGAAAACCCTTTTTTGTTATTACATTGCAGTTAATACTTCGTACACATGAACCCCTGATGAAGAGCGTTCCAGCTCGAAACGCGTTGGGTCTCTTATTAAAGGAGTTTTTGTGAAGAATCAAAGTAATTAATTGACATTTTTTTTCTATAAACATTATTATTTGATTTATCTAAAATGTACTTGTTATACCTACGATTATACAAGCATTACCAACTAAAGTGAGATTACCTTTGAGATATGTAAGTAATTCTGTCAGATAGTGTGCAGGGGACAGGAGTTTCCTTCTTGCATTGCATATTTTTAGACCTCATGTGCCAGGCCCGTCTCTACTCCCCTGCACCTTGAATTCCATCAAATATAGTTTAAGTTCATTACTTTTGACACACCAACTATATAAACCCCATTTAAGAGGTGTGCGGTGTGGGTGCTCTTATTAGTTTTAGCATTCCCTATCATACCAGATACCAGTTCAGTAATGTCATCTGCTACTCTCATTCTCCCCTCCTCCCATCCTGTCTCACTTACTGTGGTCATCTTCGCACTCTCTATATTGTTAGCCCTCAGCCCTTACCCGTGCACAGGACTGTCTGTCTCCTTGGTGATGTGCTGCTGGTCTGCAGTGTGGATGCTTTTATTAATTTTAGCATTCCCTAGCATACCAGATACCAGTGAAGTAATGTCATCTGCTACTCTCATTCTCCCCTCCTCCCATGCTGTCTCACTCACTCTGGTCATCTTCAGACTCTCTATATTGTTAGCCCTGAGCCCTTACCCGTGCACAGGACTGTCTGTCTCCTTAGCGATGTGCATAGTGGACAGATTCAAGTCCAAAGATACAACCGAAACACGTGCCGACTTACTGCTGGAATAATTACAGGCAGATAAAATTACCAAAGATTGAATTGAGGGAATTTAGAAATGCGTTTCCGAAATTTGCCGAACACCAGGCCCTGCCCTTTAACATGGAGAGCCATGTATTATACAATATCATATGAAATCCTGCTCCCTGTTACAGAGTGTAGGGCCCGGTGTCCGGTCATCGACGGAGCCATGCCCAACTCGTAGCAAGCCACGCCCACCCGATACACCAAGGGCATATCTACTAAGTGGACGAGACACAAAGATTTCTGAACACTAACTACTGCAGTCTGCCATGGGGAGCGGAATATTAAACAACACCAGACTCAAAGCCCTGCCCACATTCTAGAAGCCCCTCCCACTTGATACACCCCATGTCTGGGTTTGAAAACTAATACAATACCAAGAGGAGAGAAAAAATCATCACTGCAGTTTTTTAATGTACCTATATTGCTTCTTCGATTCCATCTGCACCCAACGCGTATGGTTACGGGTTCCATCTGCACCCAACGCGTAAGGTTATGGGGGCTTGTGAGCATTTATTGGAAGAATTGAGGAAGTGTAGAATATGTAATTCTTCACTTGAGATGAACAGAGACTCACTCGTGCAATGTTTAATCTTGCTCCCGTTATATGAATCCAGTACTTGCTTGTGAGCAGTATTAAAAATGTAGCGGAGGATCAGTTTTCGTATACTATGATAGGTGCTTCCTCTAATGTGATATTAAATGCCATATATAATGTATGGAAACATGTATGGAAAATGATTATAGGATATGTGGTGATATGAATTAATGTGTTCGATATAATACTCATTTTACAATGTAGTACTTTTATTGGAATGTGGTATATTTTAATTGTGTTTTATTGTATTGCTTAATTATATGGAGTGTTTTCATATATATTAAGGTTCATATTTTTAAACCAGATACACTTAAAAAAATATGTATATTCTTTTTTAAAAAAGCGGTCTGCAGTATTGAAATAAAATAATTATGTAGGGCTGAAAGTGTAATTTGGCTAAATCCTATGCCATAACATTTTTTATCTTGGAACGGTGAAAGGTGAAATAAATCTAATCCAAGGTTGAAGGTAAGGTCAATACTCTTTATTTTACGTAAGATCTGTCTTGGCAGCCCCTAGCCAACCAAAGGATATCCAGCTCCAACACAATTGCTGCTCTGAAATGCAACCAGCCTCAGAATTAAACATGCACTCCACATTCCACAGCCTACCATCATCAGACTCCAATTTCCATCCAGCTCGGTTATAACACGTCTCCCTTCCTTCCTCACTCATCGCTCCTCACACCACCACCTCTCTTCACTTTTGCCATGCTTCCTGTATTCCATATTTGCCCACTTTTTACTCTCAGAGCACCCCTCATCACCTTATCACTGAACAACTTGTCACCTTTTCTTCTCACCACATACTTCTTAATCCTTACCCAGTCTCCCACTTGAACTTCAGTGGGCTTGCACCCCCTCCTCTTATTCACTCTCCACAACCATTTCTCTTTCTTGCAGTCCACATTCCTTCTCACCTCCTCCACCACACAGTCAGACTCTCTCACATTTCCCAACCACGGTGTTGATATCCTTGTATTCCTTTTACTACCTCTCATCATCTCAAAAGGGCATACCCCAATCACTGCATGCAGCAGCATTCTGAGCATAGATTTGCTCTCTTACCGCCTCCCTTCTATTTCCCCCATAGACTCCAGCTATCCATATCGCATCCATTATCGTCCTGTTTACCTTCTCATCAACCCCATTAGTCTGTGGATGATACAGAGCAATTATTTTGTGAATGTGAATGTGAACAGTTCCACATTCCTTCAAATATTCTCCAAAAGCCTTCCCCATGAATTGACAAATTGACTTCCGTTATCAGTTAAAATACTTCCTGGGTATCCCTCCTTCTCAAAACTCTCATCCCAAAAATCTGTGGCCATAACCGCATTTGCTTTCCTCACCACTTTGAATTCCAACCATCTGGATATTATATCAATCTTGAGTCACAAACACCATATCATTTGTCTCAGTCTTCTACTCCTTTTTTTCTTGGCCACCTAACCTGAACAAATGGTAAGCCAGATTAGTACCCGGCAACGCAAATCCATGGGATACACTTGTTGTGGATTGGCACGTTTCTGAGCCATACCACAGTGTAATCCTGTGGATGCAGTTGCGTGCATCGCGCGCCAGGTACTCTCTCTTTTTTTTTCAGACGGCCATGGAAAGGGAAAGGGGACCACATGTAGTCCCTTCTCCTTTTCCAAGGTGGCCAATTTTTATGTTTATTTTCCTCCCATTCATTAGTAGGGAGCAAGTTGGCCCAAAATGGCACCCTGTTGCTCTGTACTAATGAAGCAGTACACACGTTCTGATGTTCCTAGAACTAACGCGTACTGCTGCAACGCCTTTAAAACTTCAAAAGAAATGCCGCTTGAAAAGGTTTTGTCAGCACATTAATATTCAGGTGCTGCAAACTCCCGAAAACTAGTATCCCGAGACTGCAAACCCTAGAATACTAATGGCTATAACTGCCTCGCCGGAGGGCCATTACCGCTTTAAGGAAATGCCCCCAAGGCCACCGTTAAGGCCCTGGGGGCTTTATCTTAGGCTGCAGTTATTACCATAATATTCTTCCTGCCTGGAATAATTTCCATCACAAATGCATGACTCAGCATCCTTGACCTCTCAACTGGCCACATGACGGTACACCTTAACCAGACCCTTTGGTTCAAAAATAGCCTTTAACGGTCTATGATCCGTGCTCAAGCCAAACTCTGCTCCCCACGCCCCGTAACACTCTTGAAACATGCACAATTACTGTTTCTTCTCCAGTCTTATACAGCTGCGATTTTACTGGCATCTACGGGAATCACTGACTTCCTCCCAGCCTTAGCGCCTTCGCCACATCAATCTATTTCTTCATGGCCTCAAACTCCTTATCAGCCTTATCATTCCGCACAAGATCCACACCCTTTTTTTTACTGTTTCCTCATTTGCCCTAACTTGTCATCTGTTGGCTGTTAAGTGCCACCTACATCTCAATTTAATAGACACGCTTAAGCTCAACGTTATCCATTGTGAGGACATCTGTGGGCTGTTATGTGAACTGCAGTCTTCAATCTCCAGTTAATTCTACACATTTTACCTCCTATGCAGGATATTGAGGACTGATGGGCATTATGCTATTACTGTATTGCTAGTCAGTGGAGCTAGGTTTTCAGGAAGAAAAAAGAGACCATCAAATGCAAAGACTGGATGAGCTTCCGAAACAGAAAGACAATAGATGTGGGTGTCGGTTGGGCAGGGAAGAGTGACAATTCAAAAAGAGACTGTGGAAAAGGTGAGAGGTTAAACACTTTGGAGGAAGGAGAGACAAGGTAAAGGAGGTGGTGTATACCAGCTCCTTGAAAGGACCGTGGAGGACCTTGTATTTCCCCCCTAGGCCTATAGACTTAATTCAACACTCTCTGGATACTCTAGAGTTCATAGAGGAACACCTTAGGAATCTCAGGATGGGCAGGGTCTGCTGGGTGGGGGGTTTTAATGCTGTCATGAGAGATTCCCTAGACAGGTTGGGGGCTGCAGCAGAGGGGTGACCAAATTTACCCATATATTACAACAAATGTGTGCAAATGCTGGTCTGGTTGACATATGGAGGGAGCACCATGGTTCAGAAAGAGGGTGCACATTTTGGTTATCGATACATGGGACAACTGCCAGATTGGACTTAATTTTGATGTCCGCTGATAGCTCGGGCTGGGTTCTGGGGTGTAAGATTTTGGCACACACCCTATCGGATCATGTCGGGTAGTGCTGGACCTCTCAATTCCTGGGAAGTGGCAGGGGGGCAGGAGTTGATACTTTAAGAATGAGAGCCTGACGGGCATAGTATTGAAGGAGGAAATACAGGAGGGGGTACTCTGTTAGTGTCAGAAAAAGGAGGGCTCTGTAACATCCTACTCAACCCTTTGGGAACCCTTTAAGGGCGTGATAAGGGGTTTTCTGTACTGCTAAGGAGACCGGCATCCTCAAGGTCATTAGAGCAGAGCTGGCGGACCATGAGACTAGGTTACACGAGCTGGAATTGGGCGAAGGGTTCGCCCCAGATGCGGAAATGCAGGCTGAGTTTCGGGAGGTACGGACTCTGTTTAGAGAGGCTGCTGAATGCAAAGTCAGGTTGCTTCATAGGAGTGAGGTGGTACAGAGAAGGTCAGAGGACCAGGACCCTACTTGCTCATTTGATTAAAGCTGAGACCTCTAAATCAGACATGGCGGTGGTTGAGAAGCATACGGACAAGCTTCTACACACGGACAAAGGGATAATGGGGGCATTTGTTGAATTCTAAGTATCTATACTCCTCTAGGCTTGCGACGGATGAGAAGGGATTGACGAGTACTTGGAGCATGTGGGCCTGCACTGGGCGGCCCCAGAGGAAACAGAGTGGCTAGGTAGGCAGTTAACAGAACATGAGGAGCATGAGGCTATCAAGGCCCTACGTGTTGGGAAAGTCACTGGCCCAAACAGTCTCTCTGACTATTTTTCTAATGCTTATGGAGATCCATTGGTTCTTCCTATGCTGAGTATATATCAGCAGTCTATAGAAGACGCTGCACTGCCTGGGTGAATGTACAAAGGGGTGGTCACTCTACTCCTAAAGCTGGGAAGGGAGCCGATAGGTGCTTCTCCTATCGCCCGATATCTTTTATAAATCTGGACAATAAAATTCCATCAAGGGTGGTGGATAATAGGCTGTCTCCAATTATGCCTAGATGTGTATTGTCTCATCGGGATGGGGTCATTCTTGGACGGTCCACATCGTATGGGCTTTGCAGACTTTTTGGTCTCTTATCAATCCTGGACCAGCGTTCATCTGTATTTGTGGCCTTTCTTGATACTGAGAAGGCGTTTGACACCATTGAGTGGCCATTCCTTCTCACTGTCCTGAGGTGCATGGGGGGGAGAGGATTTTGAAAGAATGGTCTCTTTGTTGTACCAACACCCGGTGGCACGTCGCCGGGTGAATGGTAGACTCTCCGATCCCATTGCAATGGAAAGGGGAAGTGGCCGGGATGTCTGCCGTCCCCCCTGCTATTCGTGCTCGAGCCTTTGGAAGAAATGGTCCGCTCCAAGCATATAGATAGGGTGGTGCGGTTGTTCACGCATAAAGTGGTCATCTCACTTTATGCTGTTGATTTAATACTTTTTCTCATAGACCACAAGGTAAATCTGGCACCGGTTATGAGGGACATTTTTCATTTTTGGACGCTTCTCTGGGCATTCAGGGGCAACTCATTATCTCGGGATGATGGTGGCCAGGTCTCCTGACGTGCTCTACCACAAGAATTATGGGGAAAAGCTGGCGCACACAGAGTCACTGCTCTGGAGGTGGAGGAACCTGCCGGTGTCCCTGTTTGGAAGTATATTGGTAATTATGATGGTGATACCACCCACATTCCTTCTCACATTCAAAACAGGTTCACCCCTGTTCCTCCAAAACCATCAAGGACTACATTGACACCCTGGCTACTGCTGTGGCTGACTTCTGCAACTACTCCTTTGACATTGGACTCTTCCCTCCCCCCCTGAAGCACTCCCTTGTGCACCCTCCTCTTAAGAAACCCTCTGCTGACCCATCCTGCCCAGTAAACTACCGCTCAATCTCCGTCACTCCTTTCCTGGGCATACTCCTGGAAAAGCTGTCTCCCAGCGTAATCTTCACACTGAATCTGTTGGTTGTCTCCATGACCATCAATCTGGCTTCAGAGCTGCCAGAAGCACGGAAACTGCTCTCCTGAACATCTGTGAAGACCTGCTCTTTAACCTTGATTCCAACATCCTCTGTGTCCTCATCTTACTTGATCTCTCAACCATGCCATCTTGCTAAACCGTCTCCTTTATAACCTGGGTATCACCGATCAGGTCCTGGCTTGGCTGAATTCTTTCCTCTCCGATCGACCCTCCCATTTCCAACTTGGTTCCTTCCTCTCCTCTATCTTCTCTATCTCTATCTCTATCTCTATCTCTATCTGTGGTGTTCCCCAGGGGTCTAACCTCTCTCCCTGGCTGTTCAACCAATACCTGGCACTTCTTGCCCACCGCATTGCAGCTCTATGCCCCAACTTTCAGTGCTATGCGGATGACACTCAGCTCATTTTCAGGCTCCCCTCAGCCACCTCTTCTCCTTCCCTCATGTCCGATTCTCTACTATCCAGGATTGCTGCGCTGTCAATGATCTCTGCTTTAATGCCAATAAGACTGAGATACTCCTCATCGGCACACTCACTCCCTCCTTTCCTGTCACTCTCTGGCCAGCCTCTCTTGGCTCTCTTTCTGCTCCCACCTGTAGGGCTTAATACCTCAGGATCATATTCGACTCCACACTCTCCTTCTCTCCTCACATCTCTGACGTCTCTAAGAAGTCACACTACCAGCTGCACCTGCTCAGAGGTATTCTTCCTTTCCTCTCCTTCCCCCAGAAGCTCACTGTCTCCAGAGCTTTGGTTCTCTCTAGGCTGGATTACTGTAACAGCCTCTTTCTAAATCTGCCTGCCTCTACTCTCCGCCCTCTGCAACTCATTCAAAACAGGACTGTGAGACTTGTTTTTGGCCTCAAGGGCCAGGGATTGTATCTCTCCACGACTGAAATCTCTGCACTGGCTCCCAGTGGCTGTGAGGATTAAGTACAAAACCCTCTGCATTGTCTGCAATGCCTTCTGGGGCCTGGGGCCTCAATACCTTCACATCTTGACTCCCACTATATCGGAGCCTTTTTGCCCCACATCTATTCTGCTATAAGCGCATAAGCTTTGGGGCAGCATATGAGGCTGCTGTGTTTAGCATATGATCAGGAGTGTTATTACAGACGTGCCTGTCATGATCAATGTGAATGATGAGATTTTAGTTTACTGATCAATAATCCCAGGGCACATGGTGAAACTGGCAAATCCTCATGGAACAGACCTCACACTTCATGAAAAGAATTGTGAGTTCCTCCACACCAAGGTGGAACACATAGGCATTTCAGGTGGGTGGTCTTTTTCAAGGCACGCCGATGGTGGAAGACATCAAGGAAGGCTCTGCCCGGTCATCTCAATCAAATGTACGTAGTTTCTTAGGAATGATTTCAATGCTCACTTTACCGCTTTGAGCATTGACCAAAAAACACTGTGTGGCAATGGGGTCTCACTAGGAAGTGACCTTTCAGGTTACTTAGCAAGCACTCACTGCGTATTCCACAATGGCATTTTTAACACTAACAGCTACCCGATGCTTATAGTGGATGCTAGTCCACTGGGGATGGGGGTGGTGCTGTTACATTTTAATGTAGTGCAAGCACTCTGACACCCCAGGTGCCTCACAAACTGGAAGGGTTAATTGTTTGTATTGAACCTTTCGTAATGATATAAGTACAAAAATGTATGCAGTGTGAACACAACAAAGGTTGCTCAAAAGAACTGAAATTGCGACTTTGAATGGATGAATCACTGTCGCATGTATGAGCCCAGCCAACACGTGTTTCGAACGTATGCTCTTCCTCAGGGCTGAATTGTAGATTGTGTTCTTCGACTGATAAAATTGTTGCGGCAATGGTATAGGTTGGTGCCTGTTAGGCAACCAGCAAACTAACTGCTGCCTGGATCAGTAGTCTTGTGATTTGGGTGGGCATTGGCTGATAGACTGACCCTCAGAGTGTTCTGTGCGAGCAAAGTGACATGATGTTCACTGGATATACTCGTAAGGGATTCTGATCGCACACAGTAGTGTGCAGTAGTGGCTGCAGGACCCACTGGGCCTCATCACGAGTTTGGTGGTAACCCTTGAATGTGGCAGTAACGCTAATACTGCCGCATTTAAGGGTCCGCCAAATCACACACTTGGCGGATTTACTCCCAGCTCTGAGCTGGGGGCAAATCTGCCACAATTTTGCTGATTTTCAGAGCTATTACCGCCGGCAGTAATAGCACTGAATATTCCCTATTGGGTCCAATGGGGAATGGGAAATTCCTGAATGGGCCCAATGGGGAATGGGGACTTACCGTTCCACCAAACCTGTGATCCGGCGCTAATAGCACCAGAGGTTTGGCGGTAGGGCTAATAGCGCCCAAATCGTGATGAGGCCCAGTGTATTAAACTTATCAGGAGTTAGTCATAGATGACGGGACCCTTTTACTGTTTCCTTGCCCAGAGTTTTACTGTTGCATTGCCCAGAGTCTTGGCTGCTTTGGTGGAGTCTGTTTGCCCTTCAGGATCTTCTACAGTCTCGGTCACTCCCTTTGCTCGGCTCTTAGACCCTCTTATACAATCCCCATTGGTATCAGCCTTTCTCCTGCTGGGTCCTTGGTTATTAGCTTCCTCGTGATGTTTTACTTGAAAGGGTGTCATCACATAACCCCCATAGGTTAGGCAATGGAATATTAGCAGCCAGGTGAATCCTGTCAGGTTTTAGTGCAGCCGCCTTCTGGCTCAATTCTGCTCCCTGGCATGTTACCAGCTGGTGTTGACTCCACTTCATTCCATCTTCCAGGATTACCACTGTGCCCAAAACCTTTTCCACCTCCTTGTTTGCTGATAAACTGGAACACTCCTTCCGCCTAACCTCAGGTTCCTTATTCTAACCAAGTCACTAGCTTTAAAATTGTCATGGCAATCTATCCTCCATTCCTCAAACTACTTATTATATCTGACTTGGCATTGTTCCGCCGTCTGAAGTAGCTGTTCACTGTTCACTCTTAGTGCACCAGACGACCGCAGCCACTCTGGAGTCAACTCACACACTGGTGTCCTACCTCTCAGTGCCATTAACGTTTTCAACCCCAATAGGCCCACACCACATCCCTCAACACTCCTTCCACATCAAGGTTCAACATTCGGGCCAGTTGGAGGATACGCTTCACAACTCTGTTGAACCCTCTGCCATGCCATTTTGTCTAGAGCTGTAGGCTCATGACAGACTCCTGTCGCCCTAAAGAAATGCCAGACATGGCCAGATTTATACTGCACCCCATTGTCTGTTAGTAAATGTATCCTTTACCCCAAAAAACCTGCCTAAAAAGTGCCCTTCAGAGATCACTGTGGCATCTTCAGACCACTCGACACAGAGCCTTTTGATAATCCATCAAGACAAAAATGAACCTTCCGTTGCCAGAGGGCCGATGATGTCTAACACTGCCCTTTGCCCGGATGCACCAGGCATTGTGACTGGACATAAGGGTAGTTCCATGCTAGTGTGTGAAGTGCAACTTTATGCACAAGGTAGGCAATGCTTGACCAGGTCTTGCTTAGTCGCACTACTACCCAGGTGACCCTTGTGTGCCACCTCCAGGATTGTTGCTCATGCTCATTTAGGAGGTACAATTCTTCGCCCTTTGAGAAGCATGTCCTTTACTGCCAACAATTCATTACGAACTTATTGGAACACATTAAACTCACTCTCCACTTGGTGGAACTGATTACTCACACCCTCCACTTGGTGGAACTGATTACTCGCACCCTCCACTTGGTGAAACTGATTACTCACACCCTCCACTTGGTGGAACTGATTACTCGCACCCTCCATTTGGTGGAACTGATTACTCACACCCTCCACTTGGTGGAACTGATTACTCACACCCTCCACTTGGTGGAACTGATTACTCGCACCCTCCACTTGGTGGAACTGATTACTCACACCCTCCACTTGGTGGAACTGAATACTCACACCCTCCATTTGGTGGAACTCATACCCTCCACTTGGTGGAACTGATTACTCGCACTCTCCACTTGGTGGAACTGATTACTCATACCCTCCACTTGGTGGAACTGATTACTCGCACCCTCCACTTGGTGGAACTGATTACTCGCACCCTCCACTTGGTGGGACTGATTACTTGCATGCTCCACTTGCTGTCCCCATCTCTCTATCAGCAAGTAATGCATTTCTGTACTTTTTCACGCGACAGAGGAACCCTATGAAAACCGCCCCTACAGCAAGCAGCCACATTCCATAGGCATCCATGGAGGAATATGCCAAAAACCGCCCCTACAGCAAGCAGCCACATTCCATAGGCATCCATGGAGGAATATGCCAAAAACTGCCCCTACAGCAAGCAGCCACATTCCATAGGCATCCATGGAGGAATATGCCAAAAAACGCCCCTATAGCAAGCAGCCACATTCCATAGGCATCCATGGAGGAATATGCCAAAAAGCGCCCCTACAGCAAGCAGCCACATTCCATAGGCATCCATGGAGGAATATGCCAAAAATCACCCCTACAGCAAGCAGCCACATTCCACAGGCATCCATTGAGGAATATGCCAAAAACTGCCCCAACAGCAAGCAGCCACATTCCATAGGCATCCATGGAGGAATATGCCAAAAACCGCCCCTACAGCAGCCACATTCCATAGGCATCCATGGAGGAATATACTAAAAGCCGGCCCTACAGCAAGCAGCCACATTCCACAGGCGTCCATTGAGGACTATACTAAAAACCACCCCTACAGCAAGCAGCCACATTCCATAGGCATCCATGGAGGAATATGCCAAAAACTGCCCCTACAGCAAGCAGCCACATTCCATAGGCATCCATGGTGGAATATGCCAAAAACCGCCCCTACAGCAGCCACATTCCATAGGCATCCATAGAGGAATATACTAAAAGCCGGCCCTAGAGCAAGCAGCCACATTCCACAGGCGTCCATTGAGGAATATACTAAAAACCACCCCTACAGCAAGCAGCCACATTCCATAGGCATCCATGGAGGAATATGCCAAAAACTGCCCCTACAACAAGCAGCCACATTCCATAGGCATCCATGGAGGAATATGCCAAAAACCGCCCCTACAGCAAGCAGCCACATTCCACAGGCATCCATTGTAAAGGCCGTCTGCAAAGCATGATTTGCAGACAGCCTTGACTTTCAGACAGAACAGAGAGTAAAATGGAAGAGTAAAGGTGGTTTTGTCTGCTTTTAATCTTCCACTTTCCACTCCCTTTTGTAAATGTTGAACATGATGTGCAGGGAAACCACCAGCCTGTAAGTGCTAACATTGGTGGCCTCCTGCATGCAATTATCACCTACAATATTTTTGGGAAAAAAACTAACATACCTTCACTGATTTTGTTTACTCTTTATGGTTCAGATTTAAAACATTTTGCTAGTGGCTGTAATATGCCTCTACTGTACAAATCCCTCAGGGGCACTTGCTCACCCTTGTGCCCTGCTGTTTCCCTTGTCCCGCACATGCAGCGGAAAGGCCTGCACTAATTGCCTGTTTTAGGAACCCACTCTTGAATGAAGACATGCACATGTTTTTGTTTTTTAAGAAAGCTTTATTTATTAATTTGTCTCTCTGCTCATTTCTCTCCTGCACTCATTGTTCCTCCAGTCCTAACCTTCACGTTCCCCGTGATGATGTCATTGATGCCGTTCGCATGCGTTGCTATCAGTATAGTGACCTCTAGTCCTCCGATTATCACTAATGCTCCCATAACTTACTGATAACCTTCATTACTTCTCTCCATACTTTTACATGTCACAGTACTTACATAGGAGACCCTGCCTCCATTCCAGGAACCTTAATTTCTTTTTTGTTTTGTCTTCTGATGGTAACGTACCACCTACTTGCCTTTAATCGCTTAGTTACGAGATTTACAAGCCATATCCTGGGCCTCCCACACCCAGGGTGGGAGAGTAGTGTCATCAGTACTGTGACGATGAAGAGCAGGACTAGGTGTAATGAAGACTACTGGTAAGTAATTGGAGCATTACCCCTGGATCCCTCTTCTGCTTCCCAATACTTACCTATGAGGCGTGCCAAAGCATACGTGTGTGGACAGGTTCCAGTGAGACACACCCACGCCCTGAATGCCGCTACATCCCATCACCACTTCATTTCCACACAAAGTCAAACTGTGCTAACAGAAAGTACAGCAAACCCAAAGGTCCCATCCCATGTTTATCCACTTTTACTCTATAATGTAAGTTCCATTGTTTCCTTGATTGCTTTTCTCTTTCTCCTGGACTTGCACTCTGTGCTAGAGGAGTCTTCAGCAGCTTCCAAGGGCTTCTTCTTTTCCTTGTGCTTCGCCATGATTTGAAGCAGTGGAACGTTCACAGCACTTCCCCTGCAAAACTCTGAGAACATTCTGCAGTCTCAGTGAGCTGCAGCAACCAGTAACCACGACAACCGGGCCGTGTCGCATTAATAACTGCGTAAAGATCTTGCAGCCCAATCAGCTGTAGACTGCCCAGCCCCCATACAGGGAGCAGGCAGCCTATGGCAGGGAGGGCTGTATCAACCCCGGCATCCGTCTTTTACCGGCACTGTTGGCGCTGCTTGCCAACTAGACCCGGAAGGATCACGGCTTATCGAGCTGTACGGAGCAGTGAAACGGTATCCAAGGTAACTAGTCACTGCTCCCCACATTTTATCCATACACAGTCACCCAGACAAGAGGATCTTCCCACAACCCTCCTCAAGGGACAGCCTCCTTACCTGTAAGTCCTAAGCCAGATAGCCTGGGGTTAGTGGACGCCAGGCCCTACATTGATATGATATGATATGATATGGCATTTATATAGCGCCTGTGCACAAGTGCTTCTAGGGACAACAAGACAAGGGATGGAAGGCAGAGGGTAGACAAGATAAACGATCCTACTATGCCTTGTGTCATTCGGATCGTGCAAGTGTGATAACGAAAAGTGCAAGGGGATTGTATAGGAGGAAGTGCAGGTGAGAGAGGATGGGGAAGTGCGATCAGGACCGCTGTCTCTGAGTAAATGAAGCCAGGGCAGTGCAGCTCTACGTAAGTGTTAGTATGATATGATGATATGATATGGCATTTATAACGCGCATATACACAAGTGTTTCAAGGTGCGATGAGGCAGGGGAGGGGGAACAGTGGGAAGACAAGGACAACGATCCTACTAGGCCACGTATAATTTAGATTACACAAGTGCATTGGAAGGGGGAAGGGAAAAAGTGCGGGGGAGGGGACTGTGCAGTTCATGGGCTAAAGAATAAATAACAATAGGTAAAAGTGTGGCCAGCTTGTGGCAAGTGCAAGGGTACGTGCAGACATCGGGTGTCAAGTGCTGGAAGTGGGTCTGAAGGGATACAAAAGACAGTCCCCAAGTCCAGGGGTTGCCTGGAAGGCAATGCAGGAGTGCTACTGGCAGGGGTGGGGACCTGGTACAGTGCAGTTTCAGTTTCAGCCAGGAATTCAGCAGGTGAGAGGAGGAGAAAAAGCAGAAGCAAAGTGAAAGGTTTTGAGGTGCTTCCAAACCGGAGATGATTCTCCTCAAGTTTCAGGAAGGCAGGGAGGCTGTTCCAGAGGGAGGCCCCAGCCGAAGAAAGAGATCTACCACCAAATTGTTGCTTGGACAAGCAACTGACCATGAGGGATTTGGAGGCGGATGAGCGAATACCTCGAGAAGGATGATATTTAGGAAGATAGAGTTGAAGGTATTGTGGCCCCAGACGGCCTTGTGGAAAATGCAGTGGGTTTTGACCTTAATCCTCGCGACCACTGGGAGCCAGTGTAGAGATTTCAGTCCTGGAGAGATAGTATTTCTGGGCTTGAGGCCAAGGACAAGTCTCACAGTCCTGTTCTGGATGAGTTGCAGAGGGTGGAGAGTAGAAGCAGGCAGATTTAGAAAGAGGCTGTTGCAATAGTCCAGCCTAGAGATAACCAGAGCTCTGGAGACAGTGAGCTTCTGGGGGAAGGAGATGAAAGGAAGAATACCTGTGAGGGGGGGCAGCTGGTAGTGTGACTTCTTAGAGACGTCAGAGAGGAGAGAAGGAGAGTGTGGAGTCGAAGATGAACTCGAAGTTGTTTAGCCTCACAGGTGGGAGCAGGAAGAGAGCCAAGAGAGGCCGGCCAGAGAGTCACAGGAAAAGAAGGAGCGGGTGCGCCGGTGAGGAGAAAAAAGCAGGGGAGCTGTAGGGATAACAGCTTACAGCCCCTAAGTGCGCCGTTTGCCAAGCGGCAGTGCAAGTAAGACTGGTCACGGAAGAGCTTGGTACCCAGTTAAAATTATTAGGGTACCAGGCAGCCAGTCTGCACAGCAGTCAGGAAAGTTAGCAGGGAAGCGAGAGAGAGAATGCAGAGGCAAAAAGGATGGTCTTGAGCTGCTGCTGGAACTTCAGGTGATCCGGCTCATGTCTGAGAGGAGCAGGGAGGCCGCTCTAGAGGGAGACACCTGCAGAGAGAGAGATCTACTCCCCACTTTCTGTCTAGAGAAGTATCTGACCCACAGAGAGTTGGAGCTAACAGAGCGAATGGCTATAGAAAGAAGGTATTTCAGCAGAGAGAGTTGGATGTAGTGTGGGCCCTGGTCCCAGAAAGCCTTGTCGACGATGCACAGGGTCTTGAACTTGATCCCTGTAGCCACGGGGAGCCAGTGGAGAGATTTCAGTGCTGGAGAGATGCGGTCCCTGGGCATGTGGCCAAGGATAAGTCTTGCAGTCCTGTTCTGGATTAGAGGCAGAGGGGGCGAGAAGAGGCAGGTAGATTGAGCAGTAGGCCAGCCTGGCGAGATCCAGGGCTCTGGAGACAGTGTACTTCTGGGGGAAAGTGAGAAAATGTAACATTCCTCCTAGGAGGTGCAGCTGTAAGTGGGCCTTTTTGGCAAGGTCCGTGATGCGAGGAGAGCAAGAGAGAGTGGAGTCGAAGATAACTCCAATGTTTTTTACCTCACAGGAGGGCAGACAGGTGAGAGAGAGAAAACTCCAGCAGGGGTCCCAATGATATGATATGATATTTTATTTCTATCGCGCTCGTACACAAGTGTTTCAGAGCGCGACTAGGCAAGGGAGGGGAACACAAGAGAACATAACAAAACAACGATCTTACTAGGCCCAGTGACATTGAGAAAGCACAAGTGCATGGGAAAGGGAAAAAGGGAAAAAGTGCATGGAAGGGGGAGAGTGGAAGGTGCGGAGCAGAGGAGAGGAGAATAAATAATAAATAGAACATTGAGGCAATAAACAGTGGTAGTGGAGCTGGCAAGTGGCAAGTGCTGTGTTTAAGGCAGCAGACTGGGTAGTCTGATAAGTGCAGAAAAAGAAGAAAAGAAAAATGGGGGGGCTGTATGGGTACAGATACAGTCCCCAGTGCAAGGGGTGGCCGGGAGGCAGTGCAGGAGGGTGGCAGGTTGAGCAGGTACCTGGGCCCAGGGGACAGAGGGTGGCCATGTGCACAGTGCCAAGAGAGAGCAGATCAGCAGGGGAGGGGGGGCGAAGGCAGAAGCAAAGAGGAAGGTCTTGAGGTGCTTCCGGAACCGGAGATGGTTCTCCTCAAGTTTTAGAGTGGCAGGGAGGCTGTTCCAGAGGGAGGCCCCAGCCGAAGATAGAGATCTACCCCCAGCACGTTTCTTTGAAAAACGATTGACCCGGAGGGAGTTAGAGGTAGAGGAGCGAAGAGCTCGAGAGGGGAGGTATTTGCGGAGGGATAGCTGAAGGTATTTTGGACCCAGGCCCCAGAAAGCCTTGTGGACGATGCAGAGGGTTTTTAATTTAATCCTTGCATCCACTGGAGTGATTTCAGAGCTGGAGAGATACGATCCCAGGGCTTGAGGCCAAGGACAAGTCTCACAGTCCTGTTCTGGATAAGTTGTAGAGGGCGGAGAGTAGAGGCCGGGGTAGATTTAGAAAGAGGCTGTTACAATAGTCCAACTTAGAGAGAACCAGGGCTTGGCAGACAGTGAGCTTCTGAGGCAAGGAGAGGAAAGGCAGAGTACCTCTGAGGAGGTGCAGTAGGAAGTTAGACTTTTTAGAGAGCTCAGAGATATGGGCGGAGAAGGAAAGTGTGGAGTCGAAGATGAACCCGGGGTTCTTAGCCTCGCAGGTAGGGGTAGGAGAAGGGCCCAGGGAGGCCGGCCAGAGAGTGAGGGAAAAGGATGGAGATGGTGTGCCGATAGGAGACTCTCAGTCTTGCTGGCATTCAGACAAAGGTCATTTGCGGCACACCAATCATGAATGGCAGTTAGGCAGTCAGAGATGAGAGAGGGCGAGGAGGTGGCCGAGGGAAGTCGGAAAATGTGTTGTGTCATCAGCGTAGCACTGGAAATTTGAGCAGAAAAAGGAAATGCAGTGGGTGAGAGTTGCCAGGTATTGGTTGAAGAGCCAGGGTGAGAGGTTAGACCCCTGGAAACCCACAGGTGGAGAGGAAGATAGATGATAGGAAGGACCCCAGTTGAACCTTGGAGGACCAATCAGAGAGGAAAGAGGTTAGCCAAGCCAGAGCCTGATCAGTGATACCCAGGTTATCACGGAGACGGTCGAGCAGCATGGTGTGGTTCACTGTGTCGAAGGCAGAAGAGAGATCAAGAAGGATGATGACAGAGGGAATGTTACAGTCCAGGTTGGAGAGCAGTTCTTCACGGATGTTCAGGCGAGCAGTTTCCGTGCTTCTGGCCGCTCTGAAGCCAGACTGGTGGTCATGAAGGCAGCCAACAGAGTCTGAGTGAAGGTTAAGCTGAGAGATGGCCAGCTTTTTCAGGAGTTTGCCCAGAAAGGGGGTAATGGAAATTGGGCGGTAGTTAGTCAGACAGGAAAGATCAGCTGTGGGTTTCTTGAGAAGAGGATGCACAAGGGAGTGCTTCGGAGGGGAGGCGAAGGATCCTGAGGCAAAAGAGTGGTTGCAAAAATCAGCAAGGGCCAGGGCGAGGGTGTCAATGTGGTCCTTGATGGTTTTAGAGGAGCAGGGATGAACCTGTTTTGATGAGGCTTTCATCGATCGGACTTCTCTAGCGACCTCATTAGGGGAGAAAATAGGAAAGGAAGAGAAGGACGGTGGGAGGGTGGCTAAGGGGGGGTTCTGCAAGCTCAGACTAAGAGGGAAAAATGAGGGGCAGGGGATGAGAGGGTGGACAGGATGTCCTGGGTTTTTGAGATAAAGTGTGAGGCAAGGGCATTGCAGAGAGCCTGGGAGGCAAGAGGAGGGGTGGAGACTGCTGCAGGGTTGGCAAGCTCCTTGCAGATTTTAAAGAGTTTGGCTGGGTTGTTAGATGCCTCAGAGACACAGGCTTGAATGTGGGCTCTCTTCTTAGTGCGGACAGAGAGTCGGCATTGCCTTTGTAGCAGGCGACAGGCCAGTTTGTCAGGGGATGAGCAAGAAGCCCTCCATGTCCTCTCTGCTGCCCTACACTTACGTTTAAGTGTAGCTAGGTCAGAGTCATACCAGGAATTACACTTGGCTTTTGACTTCAAGTGGATCCTCATGACAGGGGCAAGAGGATCAAGGATATCAGAGACAGAAGGGTAGAGAAGGGACAGGGTTTCGTCGGGGTGTGAGTCAGCCAGAGGAGGAGGAGGGGAAGAGAAGGTAGCAGCGAAAGCCTCAGCCGACACACGCTTCATTGGTCGTATGTCCGAGAAAGTAAGTGGCAATGTTGGGGTGGGGTTGGCTTGGGGGGAAGAGAGTGAGAGATGGGAGGAGAGAAGGCAGTGAGAAGGATCTTCGTCTACCTGGCATTAAGGCAGAGATCGTTGGAGGCACACCAAACCTAGATCGCCGATAGACTGTCAAGAATGAGCTAGGAAGATGAGGCAGCTGAGGGATGCCTGGAAGAAGGAAGCTGAGTGTCATCCGCAGAACACTGAAAGTCAGAAGGAGATAAAATCGGCCAAAGGGGCCAAACAGACATTGAAGAGCCGGGGTGAGAGGATAGAGCCCTGTGGGACACCACATGTGGAGAGAGAGGTGGTGGAGAGATGGGACTCAAGTTGAACCTGGGAGGGTCGGTCTAGAAGAAAGGGGGTCAGCCACACCAGGGCTTGATCCGTGATGCCCAGGTTCTCATGTAGTCGATTGATTAGGGTGGAGTGATTGACCGTGTCAAAAGCAGAGGAAAGGTCAAGTAGGGGAATCCATAGGTACTTACCGCTGAGAAGGGTATCCAGGAGCACGCCCTCCTGGAGCAATTTTGACACCCCGCTGGAGGAGGCATGCAGGGTGCCCACAACATTGCCCTTAGGTGCCCTACACTCGAAAGAATTTGATTCCTGGCCACAGGCCAGCACATTTATTTAACTGAGGGATTGTTGGTATTATGGGTAAAAAAAAGGTTACTGAAGATAAGTAATGGGATGATGAAGTGAGACATCGAGGTAATGCTTTAAACTGTTGTTTAAAAATAAAATTAAAAAAAATAAACCTGCTTCTGCTCGACCAAAACGAAATTGGCTTGCAGAGACAGCTGGTGGCCCTGACCTCGTACATTTACAACAACGCTCTGAAGATCAATGCAAAGAAATCCACAATTTTGATCTTGGGGGATTTGGCCGTGCAAGGAAACTGAAAAAATGTAATTGGTCCATGAACGGGGAACTAATACCAGTAGTTTAGTCGATAGTGTACATGGGAATAACTTTAAATGACAGCGTTAATGATACTCCAGGCGTAAACCATTTGAGAAGCAAAGCAAAAAACTTGGCGTCCCAATCCCTGCTGATCAAACGTAAATTCTCCTTGTCGCCATTAATAGACTTCTACAAGATGAAAGTCTCACCGATATTAACATACGCCACAGAAGCTAACCTCTGCACTAGTCCAACCCTATTGCCTAGTTCAGAAGGTATTTTTTGGAAGAGGGTCTTGTCCCTCCCAAACTCTTTGCCAATAGAACCTGTACGAAGAGAACTGGGCCTAACATCCTTGTACACTTTAATGGAATGGAAATCAATTTCCCATTATAGGAAATGCCTTCACCCACCAGGACTAAGTGGGTTTACGATCATCAAGGAGGCGATAGAAGGGAAAGTGGTCCCAGCCTTAAATGTTTGGCAAGAGACGTGCCTTTCCATACTGACTAACATTGCTCAATCGGAAAAATCACTAACTGAAAATCCAACTGGTGTAAAGACAAAGCTACTAGACTTGGACTGGATTTTGACCAAGGAGAAATTGAAGTCCTACAAATCAATTCCAGAAGAAACAAGCGTACACTACAAAACAGGGACAGTTCTGCCGTACCTCGAGAGGTTTCCTTCACAGTTGGAAAGGCAGAACTTTCTAAGATTTCGTTTGAACCTCTACCCCACGAGGCAGGTCACTGAAAGAAGAAAAAAGCCCCAGGGGGACAGATCTCTGACTTGTCGTATCTGTGGTAACGGTACCGAAACCTTGAAGCATTTAGTACTGTTGTGTGAGCCGTTATCAGGTACGAGAGACTGAAGGTGTCCATCTTCTCCTGTCATCTAGCTCTATATTTATAAGGTTTTTCGTTTGTTCATGACCCATAGGCTCCCCTGGGTCCCATCTTACATGTAGCAGTTCAATCCTAAACGTCTTGTAAGGCCAGTATTGTTCACGCCTTCTGGCTGACATGAAGTTACTGCCTCTGTCCGTCACTATCTCTTTAGGAATACCTACTCTTGAAATGAATGGGCCCAGGACATCACAGATTTGTTGCGCAGTTGTAGAATGCAAAGGAAAAGCCTCTGGATATCTGGTTGCATAATCCACAATCACTAGTGGGTATTTATGTCCTCTACTAGTGGGGTCTAATGGTCCCACTATGTCCATCCCAATCCGTTGGAAAGGCTCTAAAATCAGAGGCATTGATTGAAGTGGCGCTTTTGACACATTCGCTGGATTTTTCTTTTGACACTCAGGACATGGTAGGCAGAATCTTGTTACCTGTCCGAAAACTACCAGCCAATAAAATCTGGCCAGAATCTTCTGCGTGGTCTTATCAACCCCTAGATGACCTTCCCCTATTTGAAGGTGAGCAACTACAAGAACAGGCCGGTAAAATTTGCTTGGAACTAATAATTGCCGGATGGTTTCTTTGTCTGATGCCTCTGTCACCCTGTAATATAAACCATTCTCCTTGACGAAATAGGGTTTTTTCCCCTTTGGCTCTATTCCCACTGAATCACTGGCATTTTTCAGAAAGGGGTCAAGTTCCTGGGCCATGCGGAAGCTGTCCCCTTGTTCATCTATTTTCCAGTCCACCGCTACGGGACACATATTTTTCTCGACCCAGACCTGTTTCTCCCTCCTCTTCTGACTTTTACTTTTTCTTGACTGACTCAGCGGGTTTTCACCTTCACAATTGTAGAAAGGAGCCTCCATTAACCACTGGCCCTCCAGCTTTTGTATCAGACCAGGAAGATCAGGCACATCCGAGCCAATTAGCAAAGGTTCAGGTAGCATAGGCATAATTGCTGCCTTCACAGTCATTCTTTCACCTGCTAATCTTATCCGAATATCTTTGATTGGATAGCTCTTTACATCACCATGCACACAACTGATGGCCATTCTTTCCTCTACTTTCCCCAGATCATCTTCCCGAATCCAGCATGGCTCTGGTGGCTTGACCCCCTACCTCCACCTCACAAACATAGGGATACGTGTTTCTCCGACTTGGACAAGGACCACTTATATTAATCTCTTTTGCTGGCTCGAGAACTCCCACCTCCATATCTATCATAGTGGAACACTTTAAACTTTCTTTCAAGGAGAGTTTCCGGAGAAGAGATTTTTCCCTTCCCCGATCTTAATTTCCCTTTCCAGAGTGAAACATAAACATAAGTCTTAAGCAGAGCCAGACTGAAGGTGTCCATCTTCTCCTGTCATCTATCTCTATATTTATAAGGTTGTTCGTTTGTTCATGACCCATAGGCTCCCCTGGGTCCCATCTTACATGTAGCAGTTCAATCCTAAACGTTTTGTAAGGCTAGTATTGTTCATGCCTTCTGGCTATGTGAATGAGTAATTAACTTTTCTCACCTTCGATTCCTCGTTCGCCTCCGTATCTCCAAGGATTTCCGCTTTAGCCTTGAACATGCTCCGAACCTCTCATCCGTGTCTGTTCCAGGCAACTGACAGCTCGTATGCCAGGTCGGCCCGTGGCTCTCCCTTGCTTTCGGGAGCCGTGCTGAATCAGCTGTTCTCGGAGCCTCTGCCGATCGCCGGGCATGGTCCTCCCCCACGACGGTGGAGGCCGATGCAGCGAGCGAGTTCTTCGCGGCTCATCTGCAAAGGCAACGCATTGCAATCAGCTGTGCTCACCTCGCCACTTGTAATTTCAGCTGCCTCACAGTTCGTTATAGCGGTGCACACCCTCACAGGTCAGAACCCCCTTCCGTTAGGTTCCGAATGTTTCTCAACTTGGGAAAGTCTTTCAGGCTTCTTATGTCGACTAACTTGGGTAAACTTTTAACATCAGAGGTCAACAGGAGCACAATCACTCATAGCAGACGAACATCCTCTGCTAATAAGCCCACTCGTATATGGGCTTGCCTTCATGAGAGATTCCTTCTTCTTCCTCCTCCTCCAACGGCTGCTCACACAAACCCACACACAAGGAAAAACAACAGAGAGAGCATTCAATTACTAGAGAGAAGTACCTCATAAGGAATTCTTTCACTTCTCATTGAACCGGGAGCATGTCTTTTCTTCATAGACCCTCCCCTCTAGAGGCATGATGATATCATAATACCATTCAGTCTTCATGGCTGAGTGAACAGTTCTCTAATTGGCTCTGGCTTGTGCTCTCATCTGGCTCTTCTTTCCCCACTTCATCACAAAGGATTTTTGAGTTTTCCTTCAGGGCAATTAGATGATACGCAGAGGATAGATCGAGGGTGCTAAAAAACTTTGCGGGCTTCATGGTTGTTAATAATTCAGCTGTGTTTGGAAGGGGATGCCTGTCGATCCAGGTGTTATTGTTCAGGTCTCTCAAGTTGACGCACATTCTTATAGAGTTATCAGGCTTTTTCACCAGCACTATTGGAGCGAGCCACTCCGAGTTTTCAATGGGCTGTATGATGTTTTGCTCGCATAGACGCACGAGTTCATTTTTTAGTGCTTCTTTCATCCCAATTGGAACACTACAGACCCTGTGTGCTATGGGAATGGCACCCTTCTTCAAGACGATTTTGTGCTGGAAACCTTCCAGGAGTCTAATTCTCTCGCTAAACACTTTAGGAAATGCTTCGCCAGTGCCGCTTTGACATCTGTGTTGTCTTTCAATACAGTCAATTTGAGGATCTCTTCTCCGGGGTGGATTCTGACTCGGAGAGCAGCTTGTTCTTCCCAACCTACTACAGATGAGCCATTTTTTGCGATGAAAAGTCTGCAGTATGTTTCTCTGTCGCGGAATTGGAGTTTTACACATGTACACCCTATAATATCTATGGGGGTCTTTCCATATCCTGTTGCTCTCACTGTGGTGGTTTGTATATCTTGCATTTTGCCAGACAAATCTCTAAGAAAGGTTTTAACATCCACCATGGTGTATGGAGATCTGGTGTCTACTATTATTGGCAAAGATATGCCATTTATCTGCATATTGACCCAGGGACCTTTGGATTGTTGTAAGGATGTGATAGTCAGTATTTGAATTGGTGGATTTTTTTGTTTGATGGTCAGCATGTTATCGTGTTCTTGATCTCCTTCAACAGTTCTTACAGTGCCTCCCGGTGCCCTGCTAAAGGGTCGTCTGATGAACCTGCTGAACCTACTAAACCTTCCTCGTGTATTTCTACAGGCTTTAGCAAAATGTCCAACATGGCCACATCTGTAACACTCGACGGCTGCCGCCAGCATTCTTTGTCAGTGTCATTGTGTTTGTACCAACCATACTTTTGGCAACGTGCTGGATTTCCATTAGTATATTCTGAGACTTTCCCACTCCTGGAGGTGGATCTTGAGCTATGTTGTGATGGTTTCCTCACCATTGCTACTAGAGGTTCAGCCATGTCCCCTTCGAGATTGTCCTGAATGGTTTTCACCTCTATGTTCCCAATTTGATCAAACCTCTCCTTAATGCAGGGATCACCTAGCTCTAGCTCCATGCTTCTTGCTATTTCTGTGGCTTGGTCCATTGATGGGTTTTTTGCCTGCCATAGTCTTTGTTGTATTCGTGGATCAGATCAGCTACATTCAGCACAAGTTGGTCCCTTAAATACTCGTCCCCGACGCCTGTGAAATTACTGGTTGACAGGAGTGCCCTAAGAGACGCCATGTACGTGTTGATTGATTCGCCCTTCAGTTGTTTTCTGGAGAAGAACCTGTAGCTCTCCAGTACTACATTGCTCTTATTGTCGAAGTGTTTGGCAAGCCTTGCTAGTGCACTCTCAAATTTGCGGTTGCCGTCACCTCCTGCATCATCAGATTCGGGAAGTGCCCTGAATATCCTTAGGGCCTCTGCTCCTGCACAATTCAACAGGGTTGCTTCCTTGAGGTCATTATTGAATCTATTTCCTCCTATAGCCCTCAAATATACTTGGAAGCCATCAATCCACTGTTCCCATGGGCACACAGGGTTCCCAAGACATGGAAGAAACTTGGCTGGAGGTGCATTTTGCATTTTGAAGTCTCTTGATGTTTCTGTGATTATGGTTTGGGGTTTAGTTCACTGTATTGCATTTCCCAGCCGTCCCAGATGATACGCTTGTCAAACCACCATGTTGTGTAAATTCTGCTAAACTGTGGTTGTTTAGGGCTCAAGGGGCACTGTCAATTTTGTTTTTTCTTTTGCTTTTGTAAACTTATTTTAAAACGTTCCGTTAAATCCATTCCTTTCTTGTGCTTCGCTTTTGTTTTGTTTTTTAAATGTTCTGTTAAGTCGGCGCCTTTTTTGTATCGTTCAGCATTCACCCCCAAAGATCCTCTTTTTTTTTGTAAAACAGGGTAACGCTCGTGTGACTGGCGTTTCCTCAAGCAGTCCGCACAGTTCACGTAGTAATTTTAAATAAACGCTCCCTCCGCGCTTGTTCTTCTTCTTGCTGATAGATTTTTATCCATCAGCGGTGATTTTTGGATACCGAGGCTTGAGCCTCATTACTCCATCTTCTCGGGTTGAGTGTGTAGTCGTGGGTTTGTATTCTTCTTGGTCTGTGTGGTCTTGTCACAGTAGGGCTGGTTTCACAGGGTCTTCGCAGTGATGGAAGATCCCACTCCGGCGATCAAGAGCGCTTATGTACAGGCTCCGTAATAACGTTGCTATGGCCACCATGCAGTGGGAGGGCCTCACCCCAAGATGGCCGCATGCAGAGGCACGTCACCAGGTCCTTTACTCAAACCAGGAAAGGCCATTGAAGTTCGAAGGGCGCAGTGTCCGCGCGCCTCGCGGCAGGCCAGTATATCGCCCAAAGTAAATTGTTATATATATGTTTCACACTGTCCACTGCTCTCACCTTGAACGGTGCTGAATCGCCTTCCCTTTAGTGCCTGTCCGCGTATTCTTGATGGTACGCGGAGACCCCGGGGCTAATGGCTGAGCGCAGACATGGGAGCGAGCGGCTGCGGGTTGCTGGGATTCAGCCTTTGGAGTTCAACCCTTATAAATCAGATACACCTAATTTCACAGTGACCTCTAGTCGTTCCACCAACTCTCTGTTCAAACCTCCTCCTTATTGACATTCCTTCTTAGTAATGTTCCTGCACTCCTCTTTATCTCTCGCCACCTTCCTCCTGGCTTTCTCCAACTTCATTCTGATGCCTCCTGCTGTCTCCTCTCCTCCACAGTCCTTTATTACCCCCTCTGTCCAATCTTCCTCCCTTCTCTCTCTTCTATCTGATGCTTTTTCAGCCTCCTCCTTATTCTCTGTAAAATCTCCTTTGTGATTTCTTCCAGCACCCTCCGTTCTCTTCTTCCCATCTCGTTCTAAGCTCTCTCCACCTACCCCCTTAATCTCTCCAGTGTACTTCCGTCCTTCTCCAGTGTTTACATTCTCCAGTGCACACTCTGTCCTCCTCTCTGCTCCTCTCTCCTTCCCCACTCTTCTTCAGCATGTTTTGCCCACACCCAGCTCTAAATCGTGGCAGACTGTACAGTGTTCCTGCCCGCACACCAGGGCTGTCTCTTGCCTAATCGGACTTGCAGCTACAATGATGTGTCTGAATCAGGTGAGTTTAGCTTTCCTTGGCGACTATGTAGGTTGAAGTGGACTGAGGCCCTTTAAAATCCGTCCGCCATCTTGGAATCATACCAATGTGTGATTGCACAGCAGAGCACTGTGGTGGATCTTCACTGTGCTCCGCTGGGCAAGAGTGGCATCTGCAGACTGCTGACAGCATTGTCTTTGCATGATGGGCAAGAGTGGCATCTGCAGGCTGCTGACAGCATTGTCTTTGCATGATCTGCAAACACATGCTTTGTCACGTATGTATTATCTGTAGCAGGGATGCTTACTCTCAGAATAGTACTATGCCCACACAACGGCTTCAGTCTTGACCGTGGGCTCTTGACGCCTGCAACACTCCCCTGCAACAACCCTAAGAAAGATGTGGTGAAATGGGGATCCCTTCTCCGGGCCAAGCCTTACACCTGTGTTGGAGGCACCCACCCATCATGACCTTCATATCCAGCACTCCCAGGCATAGACAGGGGACTTAGTCACAAATTGCAACAGAGACACTCTCTGTTAAATATGGAGGAGAAGTCACGAGTTAATCATCATTTGCTCTTAACCATTTCAGCACTAATACGAAACGAGACAGCAAGGCCTGGTCCAAGTATATTTGTAACACGTGTATTCATCCAGCACTGTAGGTTTGTCTCTGCTGCTTAGCAGTGTAGAAGTAGCCTAAATCCTAACAGTCCTTACTAGAAGGACTTGCAGAGAAGATAAAACCTGCACATATTTAAATGGAGATTGACGGCTGCAGTTCATCTAACTGCCAATAGATGTCCTCCCGATGGATAACATTAAACCCATGGGGTGCTGCACTGCGATTCTCAAAAAAGTGGGCTTATCAATAAGATGTGCCATTGCTCATCTCATTGGATATGGCAAATTCACAAAGAAAACACTAAAAATTCCCACTGCAGAAATCGTGGCACAAAAGGGACGCAAATATGTGTGCATTCATTTAATGGCACATTTGATGCGATATGCACGTTTTTGGAGCATCTGCGACTGCCAGATGCTTTTCTTACTTTCATTCTATCCTCTTCTACTTGACACTTATTCTAATTCTCCACCTCTTACGTTCTCAGGCTGTGATCTGCACTCTTTTAATCCAACAATTCTTGCCTCCCCCGTTTCTTCGAATCTCTCTTCCCCTGCTGACCTCCACACTCCATCTTTACTCCATTCCACCTATGAGTCATCTCTTTTGGCTATGAAGGAACAGTACTTTTCGTCTCACTCTTTCTCTCTCACACCATCCTCGACTTCTCTTTCAACTATTAAGCTCTATTCTCTCTCCTCGTCCCACTGATCCTTCTCTTTCCTCCCCTCTTTCGGCTAAAGGTTTTGCGGATTTCTTTACCCCAAAGGTGACCTAATTCGGGCGTCCATTCACTCTCCTGATCTTCCTCTTCTGCTGCTTCTACTTCTCCTGATCTTCCTCTTCTGCTACTTCTACTTCTCCTGATCTTCCTCTTCTGCTACTTCTACTTCTCCTGATCTTCCTCTTCTGCTGCTTCTACTTCTCCTGATCTTCCTCTTCTGCTGCTTCTACTTCTCCTGATCTTCCTCTTCTGCTGCTTCTACTTCTCCTGATCTTCCTCTTCTGCTACTTCTACTTCTTTTTTTTCTCGGCCATTCTCTTCTTTTTCTCTTCTATCTGATCCTGCCACTTCTTTCTTAGTGATGGCCCATCCTACTCCTTCTCCACTGGATCCTGTTCCTTCTGCCTTGATTTCCTCTATTTACTCTTCTTTCATTTCGTATCTTACTGCACTGATTAACTCGTCACTTGTCTCTGCTACCTTTCCATCCTCCTTTAAGCATGCTGTTATTAACCCTATTTCCAAAAAAACACACTTGATTCTTCTCTCCCCTCAAATGTCCGTCCTTTAACCTTGATTCCTTTCTTATCTAAACTCCTTGAACGTGTGGTATATGCTCAAGTTTCTTCCTTTTTACATCTACACTCCCTTCTCCCTGCGCTACCATCTGGTTTCCATCCTGCTCATTCCACTAAATCTGCTCTATTACATTTCTCTAACTCTTTAAATTCTGCTAGGTTGAACACATTGGGGGTCATTCCGACCCTGGCGGTAGGGGGTTAACGGCACCGGTAAGGATGCCGGTGCTGTTAACCCCCTACCGCCCTATTACGAGGTCCCTTAGCGGGTCCCTGTAAGGGCGGCTGGTTTACCGCTATTAGCAGGCCCGTTATTGGCTCCTTCCCCCTTCCCATTGAACCCTATGGGGGCTCGAATGGGAACGGGGAATGGTTTTCTGAATGGGGACTTACCGGGTCCTCCAAGGTTGGAATGACCCGGTAAGTCCCCATTCAGAGAACCCGGACCCGGGTTTGACCTCCAAACTCAGAATGACCCCTATTGTCCTCAATACTTATTTTGCTTGACCTATCCGCTGCGTTCGATACTGTTGATCACACTCTCTTACTCTCTACTCTATCTACACTGGGTATATCTGGCTCTGTGCTTAAATGGTTTGTGTTGGGGCCGTGGCCAGAGGGCATAACATGGAGACTTTATCCTTCGCTGCTCCCATGGCCGCCTGCATATATCCTGAAGAAATAGTGGTTGAACCGGAGGTGATATGAGCACCCAGCGACCCTGCGGTAGCTGTTTTCTTTGTGGGCGTTCTCCAGCCGATATTTAAACTTGGAGATGCCAGAGTTACGGGCGCAAACCTGCTGCTCCATGATGGTCGCCGGCGGGCTCAGTGACTGATTAACCCTGCCCGAGCTAAGCCAGTGGAGTAACTTTGCTGAAAATGTTGGGGGGGACATGACATCTGAAGAAAAGGTACCCCAGCCAAATGAATGGGGACAAAATGGTGTGCCATGAAAGTTGGGGGGGGGGGACAAACACCCCTTCCCCACTAAAATGACGCCCATGAGCTAAGCTACAATAATAAGGATCGGTGGCAGACAGGAAGGGATCACTGTGATACGTGGAAGGACCCTCCCAAGGAACACAGAGAAGTGCAGAGAGGCGGGGGCGGACAAGACCTGACAACAAGAACCAATAGTGGTGATACCCCCGGGACAAGAGAGATGAGGACTTGACCACAGATCGACCCTCCATACACCAGCAGAAAGGATCGAGGCAACGAAGGGTGCACCTGAGGATCAAGGGTGGGGATGCTGCCCCACCCCCAGGACGAGCCTTATTGCTGGCGGGGGGTTGAAGCAGCCGGCTTCTGTTCAGAGAGGAGAGGAGGGGAGCGAGATGGAGGCTGTGGAGAGCGCCCAGCATGACACTGGGAGCGGCGTGCAGGGAAAACGTGGATTAGTCTCCTGAGTACTATCCTGACCAGCTCCTACAGCGTGGAACAGGTCTGCAGTGTTTCATGCAGGGGTGCACTCTGCCAAAGCACAACATGGAGCATTTGGGGAGTGGTTGGAAGTGTTCAAGAGCACAGACAGTGGTGACTGAACCTGAGGGGGAGCAGTTATACTGGATCAGAGGCTGGTGAGTGCGGGACCTCAGGGCTGCTGGTGGTGAATATAATTGAAGAGCACCACTCCGGGGGTTGGTTGGATCTGGTGGGTCATCACCTGACATATGGACAGGCCTCATGGGTGACCCCCTGCTCATCTACCTTGAGCAGGGGTCTCACTTGAGGGCATCCCTAGACTGGACAGGACGGGCAGAAGATTGGGAGAGCCGGGTACTGTGTCTGCTCGTGAAGTTGAGTTGGTGTGGAAGAAGGCAGGAAGCATCCCTTGGATTTGGCCTGCATTGGCGCCTGGTCATTTTGGTACAGTTGGTGGAAGTGCGGAGCCTGCCCTATCGAGGACCTGTACTTGGGAGATCATGGTAAAGAGGCAGCAGAGGATGGACAAAAATACAGACCCCAAAAGTGGACTGCTAAAGCCAGAGACAGTGTCACAAGATGGGGCAGAGGCAGCTAAAGCAGGGCCCGGAGCAGTTATATGATATATGATATATGATAGGTTATTTATAACGCACTAAGGGGGTAATTCATAGAATTCAGAGCACAAGTGGCGCACGCGGCTGGCGCACAGTGTGCACGTGCGAATCCCTGCGCCAGCCGCGTGCGCTAAAATACATTTCCGCGCACAGCCTATTCATGGATTCCAGCCACCAAAACCAGCCGTGGCGCACAGTGGCGCAGCGACCCTGCAGCAGCGCCAGTTACGCCCCCAAGAACGCCTCTCGCGCAGGGAAAAGCCATCAAAATCCCCAACCTAGCGCAAAGGGCAGCAGCAAACGCAGAGCTGGGAGCATGTATTTCAGGGGTGTGCGGGTGTTTCCATACGCGATTGGCCTGGGTACGTGTATTTCAGGGGTGCGCGAGAAATTCTACACGTGATTGGCCTGTGTACGTGTATTTCAGGGGTGCGCGAGAAAGTCTACACGAGATTGGCCTCGGTACGTGGATTTCAGGGGTGCGCGAGAAAGTCTACACGAGATTGGCCTGGGTACGTGTATTTCAGGGGTGCGCGAGAAAGTCTACATGCGACTGGCCTGGGTACGTGGATTTCAGGGGTGCGCGAGAAAGTCTACACGCGATTGGCCTGGGTACGTGGATTTCAGGGGTGCGCAAGAAAGTCTACACGCGATTGGCCTGGGTACGAGGATTTCAGGGGTGCGCGAGAAAGTCTACACGCGATTGGCCTGGGTACGTGGATTTCAGGGGTGCGCGAGAAAGTCTACACGCGATTGGCCTGGGTACGTGGATTTCAGGGTTGCGCGAGAAAGTCTACATGCGATTGGCCTGGGTACATGGATTTCAGGGGTGCGTGAGAAAGTCTACACACGATTGGCCTGGGTAAGTGGATTTCAGGGGTGCGCGGGAAATTCCACACGCGATTGGCCTGGGTACGTGGATTTCAGGGGTGCGCGGGAAGTTTCACACACGATTGGCCTGGGTACGTGGATTTCAGGGGTGCGCGGGAAGTTCCACACGCGATTGGCCTGGGTACGTGGATTTCAGGGGTGCGCGGGAAGTTTCACACGCGATTGGCCTGGGTACGTGGATTTCAGGGGTGCGCAGGAAGTTTCACACGCGATTGGCCTGGGTACGTGGATTTCAGGGGTGTGCGGGTGTTTCCACACGCGATCGGGCCTGGGGGAGCGGGGTGCGTGGATTTCAGGGGCTCGCGGGTGGTTCCACACGCGAAAGGGCCTGTGCGAGTGGGGTAGTGTATTACGTGGGTGTGCAGGAAGTTCAAGACGTGAATTGGCAGTGTGGGTCCTCCCAGGTCTCCCCTCTACCCCCTCCACGACCTCTGCAGGCAGCCCACACCACAGGGGACTACCCTGCACCCCTGGTCATGTCCCGCAGGCAGCCCATCCACCATGGGCATGCCCCCCAGCCAAGCCACATGTCCCCTTGCACCCCCACCCCCAGCAGTGCAGGGCACCTGCCAGCAGGCCCCCACTCATGTCCCACTCATGTCCCCTTGCACCCCCAGGCCCCCACCCATGTCCAACTCATGTTCCCCACCACCCCCACCCCCCAGCACTGTGGGGCACCTGCCAGCAGGCCCCCACCCATGTCCAACTCATGTCTCCCACCACCCCCACCCCCCAGCACTGTGGGGCACCTGCCAGCAGGCCCCCACCCATGTCCAACTCATGTCTCCCACCACCCCCACCCCCCAGCCACCAGGGCCAGCCCCCACCAGGCCCCCACCCATGTCTCCCCCAACCCCCACCCCCCCAGTCACCAGGGGCAGCCTCCACCAGGCCCCCACCCATGTCTCCCACCACCACCCCCCCCAGTCACCACTGGCAGCCTCCACCAGGCCCCCACCCATGTCTCCCACCACCCCCCCAGTCACCAGGGGCAGCCTCCACCAGCCCCCACCATGTCTCCCAGCACCCCCACCCCCCAGCACTGTGGGGCACCTGCCAGCAGGCCCCCACCCATGTCCAACTCATGTCTCCCACCTCCCCCACCCCCCAGCCACCAGGGCCAGCCCCCACCAGGCCCCCACCCATGTCTCCCCCAAACCCCACCCCCCCAGTCACCAGGGGCAGCCTCCACCAGGCCCCCACCCATGTCTCCCAGCACCCCCACCCCCCAGCACTGTGGGGCACCTGCCAGCAGGCCCCCACCCATGTCCAACTCATGTCTCCCACCACCCCCACCCCCCAGCACTGTGGGGCACCTGCCAGCAGGCCCCCACCCATGTCCAACTCATGTCTCCGACCACCCCCACCCCCCAGCACTGTGGGGCACCTGCCAGCAGGCCCCCACCCATGTCCAACTCATGTCTCCCACCACCCCCAGCCACCAGTGCCAGCCCCCACCAGGCCCCCACCCATGTCTCCCCCAACCCCCACAGTCACCAGGGGCAGCCTCCACCAGGCCCCCACCCATGTCTCCCAGCACCCCCACCCCCCAGCATTGTGGGGCACCTGCCAGCAGGCCCCCACCCATGTCCAACTCATGTTCCCCACCACCCCCACCCCCCAGCAGTGCAGGGGCAGCCCCCACCAGGCACCCACCCATGTCTCCCCCAACCCCCACCCCCCCAGTCACCAGGGGCAGCCTCCACCAGGCCCCCACCCATGTCTCCCAGCACCCCCACCCCCCAGCACTGTGGGGCACCTGCCAGCAGGCCCCCACCCATGTCCAACTCATGTTCCCCACCACCCCCACCCCCCAGCCACCAGGGCCAGCCCCCAACAGGCCCCCACCTATCACTCCCCCAACCCCCACCCCCCCAGTCACCAGGGGCAGCCTCCACCAGGCCCCCACCCATGTCTCCCACCACCACCCCCCCCCAGCAGTGCAGGGGCAGCCTCCACCAGGCCCCCACCCATGTCTCCCACCACCACCCCCCCAGCCACCAGGGGCAGCCTCCACCAGGCCCCCACCCATGTCTCCCAGCACCCCCACCCCCAGCACTGTGGGGCACCTGCCAGCAGGCCCCCACCCATGTCTCCCAGCACCCCCACCCCCCAGCACTGTGGGGCACCTGCCAGCAGGCCCCCACCCATGTCCAACCCATGTCTCCCAGCACCCCCACCCCCCAGCACTGTGGGGCACCTGCAGGCCCCCACCCATGTCCAACTCATGTTCCTCACCACCCCCACCCCCCAGCAGTGCAGGGGCAGCCTCCACCAGGCCCCCACCCATGTCTCCCACCACCACCACCACCCCAGCCACCAGGGGCAGCCTCCACCAGGCCCCCACCCATGTCCAACTCATGTCTCCCACCACCCCCACCCCCCAGCACTGTGGGGCACCTGCCAGCATTCCCCCACCCATGTCTCCCAGCACCCCCACCCCCCAGCACTGTGGGGCACCTGCCAGCAGGCCCCCACCCATGTCCAACTCATGTTCCCCACTACCCCCACCCCCCAGCAGAGCAGGGGCAGCCCCCACCAGGCACCCACCCATGTCTCCCTCAAAAGCCACCCCCCCCCAGTCACAAGGGTCAGCCTCCACCGGGCCCCCACCCATGTCTCCCAGCACCCCCACCCCCCAGCACTGTGGGGCACCTGCCAGCAGGCCCCCACCCATGTCCAACTCATGTTCCCCACCACCCCCACCCCCCAGCAGTGCAGGGGCAGCCCCCACCAGGCACCCACCCATGTCTCCCCCAACCCCCACCCCTCCAGTCACCAGGGGCAGCCTCCACCAGGCCCCCACCCATGTCTCCCAGCACCCCCACCCCCCAGCACTGTGGGGCACCTGCCAGCAGACCCCCACCCATGTCCAACTCATGTTCCCCACCACCCCCACCCCCCAGCCACCAGGGCCAGCCCCCACCAGGCCCCCACCCATGTCTCCCCCAACCCCCACCCCCCCAGTCACCAGGGGCAGCCTCCACCAGGTCCCCACCCATGTCTCCCAGCACCCCCACCCCCCAGCACTGTGGGGCACCTGCCAGCAGGCCCCCACCCATGTCCAACTCATGTTCCCCACCACCCCCACCCCCCAGCCACCAGGGCCAGCCCCCACCAGGCCCCCACCCATGTCTCACCCAACCCCCACCCCCCAGTCACCAGGGGCAGCCTCCACCAGGCCCCCACCGATGTCTCCCACCACCACCCCACCCAGCAGTGCAGGGGCAGCCTCCACCAGGCCCCCACCCATGTCTCCCACCACCACCCCCCCCAGCCACCAGGGGCAGCCTCCACCAGGCCCCCACCCATGTCTCCTAGCACCCCCACCCCCCAGCACTGTGGGGCACCTGCCAGCAGGCCCCCACTCATGTCCAACCCATGTCTCCCAGCACCCCCACCCCCCAGCACTGTGGGGCACCTGCCAGCAGGCCCCCACCCATGTCCAACTCATGTTCCTCACCACCCCCACCCCTCAGCAGTGCAGGGGCAGCCTCCACCAGGCCCCCACCCATGTCTCCCACCACCACCACCACCCCAGCCACCAGGGGCAGCCTCCACCAGGCACCACCCATGTCCAACTCAAGTCTCCCACCACCCCCACCCCCCAGCACTGTGGGGCACCTGCCAGCAGGCCCCCACCCATGTCTCCCAGCACCCCCACCCCCCCAGCACTGTGGGGCACCAGCCAGCAGGCCCCCACCCATGTCCAACTCATGTTCCCCACCACCCCCACCCCCCCAGCCACCAGGGCCAGCCCCCACCAGGCCCCCACCCATGTCTCCCCAACCCCCACCCCCCCAGTCACCAGGGGCAGCCTCCACCAGGCCCCCACCCATGTCTCCCACCACCACCCCCCCAGCAGTGCAGGGGCAGCCTCCACCATGCCCCCACCCATGTCTCCCACCACCACCACCCCCAGCCACCAGGGGCAGCCTCCACCAGGCCCCCACCCATGTCTCCCAGCACCCCCACCCCCCAGCACTGTGGGGCACCTGCCAGCAGGCCCCCACCCATGTCCAACTCATGTTCCCCACCACCCCCACCCCCCAGCCACCAGGGCCAGCCCCCACCAGGCCCCCACCCATGTCTCCCCCAACCCCCACCCCCCCAGTCACCAGGGGCAGCCTCCACCAGGCCCCCACCCATGTCTCCCAGCACCCCCACCCCCCAGCACTGTGGGGCACCTGCCAGCAGGCCCCCACCCATGTCTCCCAGCACCCCCACCCCCCAGCACTGTGGGGCACCTGCCAGCAGACCCCCACCCATGTCCAACCCATGTCTCCCAGCACCCCCACCCCCAGCACTGTGGGGCACCTGCCAGCAGGCCCCCACCCATGTCCAACTCATGTTCCTCACCACCCCCACCCCCCAGCAGTGCAGGGGCAGCCCCCACCAGGCACCCACCCATGTCTCCCCCAACCCCCACTCCCCCAGTCACCAGGGGCAGCCTCCACCAGGCCCCCACCCATGTCTCCCAGCACCCCCACCCCCCAGCACTGTGGGGCACCTGCCAGCAGGCCCCCACCCATGTCCAACTCATGTTCCCCACCACCCCCACCCCCCAGCCACCAGGGCCAGCCCCCATCAGGCCCCCACCCATGTCTCCCCCAACCCCCACCCCCCCAGTCATCAGGGGCAGCCTCCACCAGGCCCCCACCCATGTCTCCCAGCACCCCCACCCCCAGCACTGTGGGGCACCTGCCAGCAGGCCCTCACCCATGTCCAACTCATGTTCCCCACCACCCCCCACCCCCCAGCCACCAGGGCAGCCCCCACCAGGCCCCCACTCATGTCTCCCCCAACCCCCACCCCCCCAGTCACCAGGGGCAGCCTCCACCAGGCCCCCACCCATGTCTCCCACCACCACCCCCCCAGCAATGCAGGGGCAGCCTCCACCAGGCCCCCGCCCATGTCTCCCACCACCACCCCCCCAGCCACCAGGGGCAGCCTCCACCAGGCCCCCACCCATGTCTCCCAGCACCCCCACCCCCCAGCACTGTGGGGCACCTGCCAGCAGGCCCCCACCCATGTCTCCCAGCACCCCCACCCCCCAGCACTGTGGGGCACCTGCCAGCAGGCCCCCACCCATGTCCAACCCATGTCTCCCAGCACCCCCACCCCACAGCACCTTGGGGCACCTGCCAGCAGGCCCCCACCCATGTCCAACTCATGTTCCTCACCACCCCCACCCCCCAGCAGTGCAGGGGCAGCCTCCACCAGGCCCCCACCCATGTCTCCCACCACCACCACCACCCCAGCCACCAGGGGCAGCCTCCACCAGGCCCCCACCCATGTCCAACTCATGTCTCCCACCACCCCCACCCCCCAGCACTGTGGGGCACCTGCCAGCAGGCCCCCACCCATGTCTCCCAGCACCCCCACCCCCCAGCACTGTGGGGCACCTGCCAGCAGCCCCCCACCCATGTCCAACTCATGTTCCCCACTACCCCCCCCCAGCAGTGCAGGGGCAGCCCCCACCAGGCACCCACCCATGTCTCCCCCAACCCCCACCCCCCCAGTCACCAGGGGCAGCCTCCACAAGGCCCCCACCCATGTCTCCCAGCACCCCCACCCCCCAGCACTGTGGGGCACCTGCCAGCAGGCCCCCACCCATGTCCAACTCATGTTCCCCACCACCCCCACCCCCCAGCCACCAGGGCCAGCCCCCACCAGGCCCCCACCCATGTCTCCCCCAACCCCCACCCCCCCAGTCACCAGGGGCAGCCTCCACCAGGCCCCCACCCATGTCTCCCAGCACCCCACCCCACAGCACTGTGGGGCACCTGCCAGCAGGCCCCCACCCATGTCCAACTCATGTTCCCCACCACCCCCACCCCCCAGCCACCAGGGCCAGCCCCCACCAGGCCCTCACCCATGTCTCCCCCAACCCCCACCCCCCCAGTCACCAGGGGCAGCCTCCACCAGGCCCCCACCCACATCTCCCACCACCACCCCCCCAGCAGTGCAGGGGCAGCCTTCACCATGCCCCCACCCATGTCTCCCACCACCACCCCCCCCCAGCCACCAGGGGCAGCCTCCACCAGGCCCCCACCCATGTCTCCCAGCACCCCCACCCCCAGCACTGTGGGGCACCTGCCAGCAGGCCCCCACCCATGTTTCCCAGAACCCCCACCCCCCAGCACTGTGGGGCACCTGCCAGCAGGCCCCCACCCATGTCCAACTCATGTTCCCCACCACCCCCACCCCCCAGCAGTGCAGGGGCAGCCTCCACCAGGCCCCCACCCATGTCCCCCTGCCCCCAGGTCCTGATGATACTCAATCATGGCAGTAATGGGCAGCATACCCAGCACAAACACCCAGCCAAGGATTGCATCCACCCACATAGTAAATGCAATTACATGATACAACCCCAATGGCAAGTATGTAAATGAACACATGTCCGTCACACACACATACACAATGGGTGCAAGTGAATGTCAAAACCCATATCATGACATGAATGAAACCAATGAGAAAATACCACAAGTGAAAGTAATAAAAATATGTATTCAAGATGAAAATGAAGTAAACAAATCAAACATACAACAATGGGGATAACAAAATAAATGGTCCATGTCCGAGAACTAATGTAAAAATCCAAAAAACAAAGGAATCCAAAAACTAATGTTGTCCAAAGCAAAATCATGGGGAAGAAAAATAAGGAAAAACCATTGCCTCATGGTGAACACAAATATTAATCAAAAAAATGTATTTTCAAAAATCCAACTATACACAAGAATATTCCAGGGTCCATGAGCCCAACACTATAAATGGAACCTACTACTACCTAATGAAAAAACTATATACAGAAAAGTGGCCATTGTCCGAGCGGTCCAAAAAAATCTCAATAAATAAAGGAAACCTAACACTAACTAACTAAAGAACTATATACAATGGCAGTGGGCAAGTCCTGCGGCTCACTCTGTGATGTTGCCGGCCAGGGCATCATCGAACTCCATGTCGATGTCCTGGAGGCGGGACTCTGTCCTGGCCCTGAGGTCTCGCAGGGATAACCCCATGTTCACCTCAAACTCCCTGCGAGCTTCCTCGAGGCACTCAGCCCGCCTCAACGCCCGACGCATGGAGAACTCCGTCCTGACCATGGTGAGCCGCTCCTCTTCTGCCCGCTGCCGCTCCGCACCTATCCGCTGGACCAACTGCTCCCACACGGAAGACACTACCATCCCAGGGTTCCCCTGCCCTCCGGCCGATGCCTGCCCCTGTGATCTTGATGGCCCCGAGCCATGATGCCTCCCACGTCGAGCCTGCTGCTGCCTCCGACGCCACTGCCTCTGCCAGCACGACGGCATCCAGGCTGATGGAAACCACCGACGCCGTCGTGCACGTGCCCTGCCCGATGATGCCGTCACATCCTCCATCTGCTGGGGTCCAGTTGCTGTGTTGTCCACCCCTGCTGGACCTCCGACTCCCGACTGTGGCAGGGATGGGATCCGCACCGAGCTGGCTGCATTGGTCAAGGCAGGTCCACAAGGGGCCCTGGTGGCATCTGGGCCGGAAGACGGCAAGGAGAACGACCGGCGTATAGCCTCCACAGAGGAGGAGAGGGCCGCCAGATTGGCCGACACATGCAGGAAACCCCCGAACATGGCCGATCCCAATTGGGCCACGTCGTCACGGTGCTCTTCGTGATGACGTGCGTGCTCCTCCTGGGAAGCACGCACGGCATCACGAATCACAGCCGTGCGCATCGCGACCCCAATCAGGACCTTCTCCACACGGCCAGGGGTACCCTCGTCCGCAGGTGGAGGGGAGTCAGATGACATGGACATCCCCTCTACCTGCGGGCGGGCCTGGGACGGGGCATCCCTGCTGGTGCAAGGTGGTGCACCCACAGGTTCAGGGACAGCGACATGCACAGTCCCCTCCACGGTGACCTGTGCTGCCTCCTGCCCCTGCCCCTGGACTGCACCACTTGCACCAGCAGGGATGCCCCCACCAGGCCCCATGTGCGCCTCAGTGGCGGCCTCCTCCTCCTCTGTGGAAACCACCAACCTGGATGGCTCCTCGCCGTCTACCGCCGTAGCAGGCCCCTGTGGGGGCTCACCCACCCCTTCCGCTGCAGCCGTGGGGGCATCCCCGCCGCCTTGCTCCACAGCGCCGTCTCCGCCCTCTCCTTCACTAGCCGCTGCGTAGAGGGAGACATAGAACACAAGCATCAGGGTACTGTACAATGGTCCCCTAGACAGGAAGCAATAGCAGATGAGTGCCACTGTCAAAGTACACTTCCATCATGTCACACCACAACACATGTGTCAGTCCAGGCAAAACACACACAGTGACAGTCATGGTGCGTGCCATGGACATTTCTATGCATGTCCAATGGACTCTCGAATCATACAATGTAATGGGACTCACATGCATCATGGGTCATGCCTATCACATGCACACACTTCACCTCAGTCACATCCATCTGGCCCCGTACACCCCAATCACAGTGCATACAGGGATGACTAGGCTGCATCAGTGAATCAGTACATTGTCACAGACATTTGTCATGCATCCATGGCACTCACAAGTCACAGACACGCAGGTCAGGCACACAGACATGGATACCACATATGTATCTGGCATCAGCACCCATCCCTCGCCCCCACCCATGTCCAGGAACAGAGACTGCCATGCTGTCATGTGTGCAATCTGCCCAGGGCTCCCCATGTCGCATTCAAACACATGCAACAACCGTGCGGTTCACACATTACAGGTCGCACATGCATTACCATGATGTCCCTGCACACATACATGCGTACATGGCCTATGTCACACATGCAGGCAAGTATCAGACAACCAGCACACTGCAACATGCCCTGTCTCACACAGCAATGCTTGGCCACTTACCGCTCAACTCCAGACAGGTCTCCCTCTCAAGGACCTGGGCGTGGAGCGCTGGGTGTGCGCGTTCCAGGACCCTCAACTGGATGGAACTCATGCGGCCCCGGCCCCCCTCCACGAGGCGCCGGGCCTTCATGAGGGTCCTGAACCTCAAGTCCTCCTAGCGCTTCTTGACCTTCTGGATGGTGCGGGTTGCCACCCCCTCCGCGTTGATGGCAACCACACAGTCGGCCCAGATCCTCTCCCGTCCTTCCCTGTTGGCGCGGGACGATCCGAAGAGGGCATCATACTGCCCCAGGACTTGCTCCACCAGGACACCAACTTCGGTGGCAGTGAACTGGTGCCCCTCTGCCCCTCTGGCCGGGGGTTGCCACTGGTGTCAGATGTGGATGTGCCCGACATGGCAACCCCAGGGGCAGGAGTGGGTGGGCAACTGGGACCTGGGGCTGGGCTGTGGAGCGATGTTATTCGAGTCGGGAGTCTTCTGTACCAGCAGGGGTGGACACAGCAACTGGACCCCTGCAGATGGCTGATGTGCAGGCACCAAATGGCAGAGCACGGTGGCAGCAGGCAGGCAGGCAGGCAGCAGCAGATGGCACGTGGGAGGCTGCTCGGGGCACTGGGGGGCAGTGATTCGGCCTTCTGGGCAGGAGCGTGGTCTTCCGTGTGTTTTCGCGTGGCCAGCTTGATACGGAGTGATTTGGCACGTGAAAAATCTGCACGTCAGCGTGTAATTCGAGGAAAGGCCCTTTTCCATACGCATTTTCATTGGACAGAAGGCCCCTCGAGCGCAAGCGCCCCTGTGACGTGATGCGTACAGACGTGCATGGGCATTACAGCGCGCGTGAAAAAATGCATGTCCGCGTGTAATGCGCGTAAGCGCACGTGAAAAACTGCACGTCCGCGTGTAATAGGAGGAAAGGGCCCATGCGTAAGCGCGCGTGAAAAACTGCACGTCATCGCGTGTAATACGAGGAAAGGGCCCATGCGTAAGCGCGTGTGAAAAACTGCACGTCTGCGTGTAATGCGCGTAATCGCGGGTGAAAAAGTGCACGTCTGCATGTGACGTGACGCGCGCGTGCGTTTCCCTCAGCACGGGTTAAAGGTGAGCGGCCCAGCAGTTCGCTGTACGTGCCTTTCGTGGAGACCGACGTGTGTTGCTGCTTCCTGTTGTTTTGCGCGCCATCTACTTCACAGCTCTCAAGGACGTATCTCTTCTTTTGGCAGGGGTATTGGCTACGCGTGTTTTTCTGCATCGCGCTAGTCAGACGGTGAGTCGCAAACGCTCCTTTTCCCACTGCGGGTGCCCCTGTGTATCGCACCCATTTTCGATGTCATCGTAGCCTGCGTGTCCCACGCGTACGCGTTATTCGTGTTACTGGGTGCCACCGCGTACTGCGGGAGGTTTAATCCACGCACGTAGGCTGCAGGGTTGCGTGCACGGTTTTACTGCAGTTTTGGGGTGCCTGAGCATTGCGTGACCCGTCACCACATCACCGGGGTCACATACAGCCTTGCAGGTGCAGGGGGGCTGTTAACATCTTGCTTCCCACCCCCTTCACCCCAATTGCCCAGGTCAATTGTGCTGTACACCTCCCATTGGCACCACTCCATCTGTGCCAGCACTATTACATCTGTGCCATGGTTGGGAGGCCACCAAAGGTGAGGGACGCCTCAGCTGGGCGTACTCCTCGTGGCGGGTGTGGTCGGGGACGTGGCCGTGGTGACCAGGGAGTAGGGGGACTCCAGGGTGTCCAGGGCAGCCACAGAGGGGGAAGAGGCAGGGGTGCGCCACTTGAGCAAAATGTTGTGCCATGTGTCGGTGCAGCCATGCCACCACCCCCTGTGGTTCCGGGGGATGCAGCTCCTGCATCTGGCACTGGCACCCATATGACCCGGCAGTCCGTTCCATAGACTGCCACGGGCCCAAGGGTAGCGGTAGCTGCAGGTGCAGCTGTGGACACCGCCACCCAGGCTCAGGTCTGCCAGCGCAGGCTGCGTTGGCACTTGAAGAGCCCTTGGTAGATCTCCAACAGGCCAGGGGGGAAACCATTGGGGCAGGCCGGGCTGCTCAGACCAAGACACGTGTCCCTGGGGCAGTCATGTCATCTGCTGCCCCGAACAGCCGGGTGTTGGCAAGTGCAGGGGCAGATGCACCCAACAGCACCCCGGTTGTGAGTCTGCCAACCAGGACCGTTGCGGTCAATGACCCTGCCACAGCTGATGTTACTGCGCAGGGTCCATTAGTGGGCACCCAGCTGCCACTGACACAAGTCAGGCCTTTGGTCATCCCTCCACCTGCCACTCCCTCGGCTCAATCCACCGAACCCACTGGCCATACTGGTCAGGGCGGCATTAGCCAGCCAGGGTCTGCGCCACAGTCCAAGAGGAGGAAGGTTGCACCTGCAGCACAGGCTGGGACCCCACACACAGCCACAACCTCCTGCACGTCGAGGAAGAAGCCTTTCTGTAAGCAGGAACTGGACTTCCTCGTGGACTACGTGCGGGGCCACAGCCGTGACATGCTAGTGGGTGCCAATAGTCAGACTACGGCTGCCCAACGTGACACGTGCCATGAGGTGCGCACGGCGCAGGAGTGCAAAAAGCGCTGGAATGACAACAAGCGCAGCACTAAGGCTAAGCGTGCCTCACATTACAACTTGACTCTGGTGACTGGCGGTGGGCCTGCACCAGAGGAGGAAGAACTCACTCCGCATGAGGCTCTCGTTGCGGAGTTCATACCACCAGAATTGGTCGAAGGAGTGGGAGAGATGCTGGACTTTGATGCCCAGTCCAGTGAGTGTTGATGCATAGTTGTTGAGGATGTGTGTGTTTCACTTGTGGGATGTGTTGTGCATGATTGCTGCTACATGTGACGTGTACATGGTTCTGATGTGTAAGTAATGCAATGCTACCGTCATGCATGTCTCCTCTGCCTGCATGCGGGACTCCATGTGGGCATGCTCCCTTGCCCCTCCTCCGCCACTCTGCACCCCAGTTCCACCTTTGCACTGGTCTGCTTCATTCTTGCCAATGTGTAGTTTCTTGTTCATGTGTCCTGTGTAGATGCTAACTTCCAGCGTAGAAACTGCCAGACATATGCCGTGTGGTACAGCCTTAGTACTCGATGCAGGGTATCCCACTTGTACTGTGCATGGGTCAGATGTCCCGCAGGGACATGAGTGCCCATTCATGCTCCATGTGCATTGCACGCATGCCCCTATGTGTCCTTGACTGGATGATCACTGTAATATGAGTCCTTGGTTACATACATTGCCTGCCATATTATCGGCCTCCCCATGTCAACTGTGGCTCAGTCCTGCGTTGCACACATGTTTATGCTCTGACAATCTGTGTGGCTCACAGGCCTCAGCCTGTTCAATGGCCAATGACTCTGTCCAACTCTTGTCGTGTCTTCTTCACACGTGGCCGGCCTCCGGATCTTCCATCATGTGTCCTGCCCACTGTCCCAGCATCATTTGCAGTGTTGTAATTTGAATCACATTAAGCTGTTGATGCCAGTCAACACTGCCTGTCAATACACAGGTGTATGGTCAGCCTTTTGATACCATGCTAGGCATCCCTGCTTTGGTACTGGGGTGGAGGGGTGCTTGGCTTCTAGACATGGTACACATTGAATACACAATGCACGCGATGTCTGAATTTGACATTGCACTGCCTTCACATTTCCTGGCACACACCATGGAGTGCTTGTACATGTAGGTAGTGAGTGGCGTACACATTTTCTGCACTGCATAGACCCACTTTCATGGAAACTGCCACCTTTCAACAGGTCTGATCACAGAAGCTATTCAAAGTAGACCCAGCATGCATGCCAGGTCATATGTTGTGTGTCACATGTCTGCCGGATGCCTTTGCTGTCGGTGTGTGTGTGTGTGTCGTGTGCTTCTGACATGTGTAGTGACCTTTTCCTCTCTATTTTTCAGGTGATGACGCAATGGATGCAGAGGATGGTGTTGTCATGCCAGACACAGGGTTGGTAAGACCACATCAACCCGGCACTAGTGGGGGTCGTGGGGTGGTAAGCCACGAAAACTCCCAAGTGCTGCAGTCCATCCTGTCTCTGGCTGCCTATGAGTCCAGCCTTGATGACGACTCTGACGTCCATGTTGAGTTGGATGAGCATCAAGTCCATGTGTCAGGGGTGAGTGATTCTGATGTGGACATTCCTCTGTCTGCGACACCTGCACTGAGGGATCAGACAGTCTTGGTTCCTCCGCCCGTAGTGGATCGGGACGCAGGGTCACCCTCCACACCAGTCACTGATGTGCCTGGGACATCACGTCGACGGGGGCATGTAGTCGTGCAGCCGCAGGCGGTGCCAACACAGCGAGGACCCCAGGTCCTTGGGTCCCGCAGGGGTCAAGCCCGGCAACGCGGTTGCCGCGCGCAACCGCTGTATACTGAGTGGGAGCAAGACATGACTGCCAATTCCGAACTGCAGGGGGCAGCAATGGAGAACATCGCTGACAGCATGGAGCGTGTGGCCCGATCTGTGCTCCCCCCTTCTAGGCAGGTGCTTCTCCAGCAGCAGGCTGCACGGTCCACGGCCCGCTCGCTCAGGCTGGGCATGGCGGCCTCAGACAGGGCACGCCAGGCTGAAATGTCGTCTCTGCGTCAAGCAATTGCTGCTCACGCAGAGGCGCACATGGATGCCCTGAGGGAGGAGTATGCCTCCCTCAGATCCACTCTAGGTGTCCTTATGATGTCCCAGAGGCAGCAGGCAGAGGAGAGGTTTGCACAGCTTGAGCGCATCATCTCGGCTGAGCTACAGGCTTTCCGGGAGGTGCAGCGGTTGTCCAGCCAGGCCTTGCAGGAGGAACTCCGTGTTACACGTGCTACCTTGCAAGAGGAAGCACGTGTATCACGTGAGGTTCTGCATGCAGACCTATGTAACATCGCCACACAGAACCAGGCTCACCTGTCCGGCAGACTTGCTGCCGACGAGGGGCAAGCTGCGGCTAGGCGTGGCCAGGCTACTGTGCCACGTCCTCCTTTCCAGGATGAGCCAGACTCGGACGACCATCTATCTCCCACATAGGTCGTGCTGTGCAGGCGTTGAGCCCATGGAGGTATTTTTTTTTGGCTCAGCATCATCGCATGTGGATGTTGAGCAGCACCCTGTACCTCCCCCCTCCTGGGTGCCTCCCCTCCCCCCCGGGTCGTATGTGGCCATTTTTGATTTTTCTTTTAGTTTAGTTAGTTAAGTTTCTGTTTGATAGTTAGTTTAAATAGGTAATGTAGGTTTTCCATAGTTAGTGTAATTAGTTAATAGTTGAGTTAGTTTAAAATTTGTAGTCTATTGTGCTTTCATGTGACAGTGCGGTGCCTTGTGGTTTTTGAAGGCATCCACTGTCTGTTCCAGATGGGCCCTTCATGGTTGTCTTGTGTATGTGTTTGCTCCTTGGGTTCCTTAACTCACATATGCCACTCCTGCCTCCCTTATCCATGGGCTCGCAAGGATGGTTCGGTGTTACAGAATTTTACACAAGGGCTTTGGACTGTCATATCTGTGGCATGTCTGGTGCTTTGTGACTTGTGTTGACACCCCTAGTGGGGATGATTTAGGTGTAATTGTCCACTGTTCAGCTTTTGCTAGATGGGGTGTGTCATGATTAATGTGGACATTGATTGCTATGCATTGTGTATTATGTTTCATATCTTTCCTGTACATGTGCTTGTTGCAATTCATGCTGTAGATAGTGTTCCACACTTTGGAGGTCAAAGACGGACTGATGGTGTGATTTGTGATGTGACTCTCTGACATGGTCAAGTAATGAGATGCCTGATGAGACACACACAGATCACTTTGATGCATTAATCATGTGTTTCATGCCCTTTCTGCAGGGGGATGAGGCACCAGAGCACCTTTGCCAGCAGACATGGCCCATTGGACGACGGAATTCCTGACCCGTTTGTTGGTGCCCACATGCACATGTGTGCACGAGCAGAGCCACAGTGATTGCAGACCCACATCCTAGAACTGCTGACATGTTCCAAGGAACTCCAGGCAAGGTGAGCATCACAGGGGGGCCATGACACAGCAAAGCTTGCAGCAGGCGAGTTGCACATGCAGGCTTAGTCACAGCACTGAGGGTGAGCTTAGACGAATATTGGTGTTGAAGCACACAATGCAGCTCAGATGTGTTTGTGGACTGATGGCTGTTGATAGTAGGGTTGTCTGGGACACATGCAGGGGCAGTGGCACATACCCTGCGGTACACCAAGGTTCATTGAGGCACTTGTATCAACCATGTAGCCTTCCGAGACATGGAAAGGGGCAGCTCACAGGGACATACAGCAAGGGACATACTCGGGTGCAGTGCATGTCTATTCCACGTACTTCATGATAAATGCACTGCCAACTTTGTTTCGGTCACGGTGGTACGCAACTTGCTCTGTAGTCATGGCTTGCCATATGGGTCTGTCTGCTTACCCAGGAAACATTGAATGTTGTGTGAATTGTGACACATTGGTGTTCCATTTGCCACGCACCCACCAGCGGCTGACTTACTGCATTGACTGTGTATGACCCGTCACAGGGGTGATGTTATATATGGGTACGAAGCATCGAGCACAGATTGTCTGTTTGTAGAGTAGTTTGTTGCTATGGGGCATGTTTTGTGTTGTGTTTTTGTGTAATTGGCACATACAGGTTGTTGACTGTGTCTCTCTTTGCAGCATTGCAGTGCTCCTGTAACCGGACCTGAGAGTGCGCAGGCAGGAGGCCAGCACTCAAAACCAGAGCTAAGTGTCTTGTTGTTTTTCTTACAAACTGCCCTGCATAGGCTTGCTGGGGAGTGTACTGATGCATGGATGTATGTGTGGTTCTATTTGGTATGTTTTTTTCCCTAATCACCCGTGATCCTATGCAATTTTGAAACCTGTACCCTCTACCCGGTGTTCCTGCTTCCCATGCCTATCCAAGCAACGTTCCCTAACCCTCTTTCCCCACTGGGGTTGCGGATGCCTGTGTAAGCCCCGAACTTGCAGGCGCCAAAACCCTAGAGGGGGTGGTTGGTTCGTACCACTCCTGAGCCTGGACTACAGAAGGCCATGACAATGATGTCCAAGTTTGTTTGGATTGTGTATGTGTTCATGCAGGTTGTACATTTTCGTGCATTCCCTAGTTTCATGTGTCATTCCTCCTCCCCTCACCTGCCACTCATTCCAGTCATCCAGTGTGTCTACACCTGTCCCGACTGCATATCCCTGAACCTCATTCCCCACCAGGATCTCAGGGGCCTGTGTGAGTTTGACCTTGCAGGCACCCGGGACATGGTGTGGGTGGTTGTTTCATGACACTCCCGCGCCTGTACAGGGGACCTGTGACAGTACACATCCTTTCATGGTGCATCATCCTATGTCATCTACCACACATATCTCACATCCTGTCGTGACATTGTTTTGCTGTGCTACCTTGGTTGTTGCATCATTGTGGTAGTACTTGGCGTTTGTGAGGTACTGCTACGTCAAGTCATCTACTGGAGGGTGTTTGGGTTCGTTTTCATGCCTTGGATTTTGTGAATTTGGAAATGAGTGTGGATTCTGAGGGTTCAGGCATCTTTTTACACACAAGGTGGGAGATGGACACGAAGGGTAAAGGTGATCCTGTGGCCAGGTGGAAATGAGGGTTGGAGGCTCCATGACCCAGGTGCAGTTGTTCAGTGGGTCATGGTCATTTGTGAGGGAGGGGGGGGTTGTTGTTGATAGTTGCGTTGCCCTGCAGTGTGATGGGAACTCTGACATTGTAATGTTGTTATCCTATGTACATGTTGTGTTCTGCTGATCAATGCCTGTTCATGTGTTGTGTTTTCCTTTCAGGTGCGAGGGGATAGTTGTGGTTTGACATGCTGGGGTGTACACATGGTGGATGTTCACATGTGATGTGTAGGGAACACTGATGGTCACTTGAGTGCACATGCATATGTGGAGTGCATGTTCTTGCAGAACCACACACTTGCACTCGGATGCACTCCATGTACTCCCACCCTTGCATATCCACGTGTACACTGTTTGCCTTCTGGTGCCCACTGTATCCCGGCAGCACATGTTCTGTGACCGATTATGGTTCCAGTACATGCCTAATTTGATGTTTGATGTGGTCTGTCACTTAGATGTGATGCTCAGGGTGTGCATCACACACAATGGCTGTTCACTGTGCTGTGCGCTGAGCAGTGTGATGCAGGAGTAGGACACTGCACACATGAGCTGCAGTGTTGATTTTGCAATGCATAATGTGCATATAGACAGGAATTCATTGTGATGTTACGTCTACGACTGTTGTAATGCATTTGGAAACGACTTATTTTGGGTGGGACATTTTGTTGGTCTGTCATTTCATCTGATTCCGGGTCAGGCATCATTGTCCGATGCCACTGTACATTTAGGACATGGCAATGTGTACCTTATCGTTACTGCGTCGGTGTATGGGTATTGCTCGCCATGTCATGTTGATGTTTGGGAGGGTTTGACTGACATGACAGTGATGGCCATGGCCTGTTTTGCAGGTGTGTGTGATGCACACCTTGCATGTCCAGGTCATCCGCTTCTCAGAGCAACTAGCTGGTGGTAGGTTTCTCTCTGCAGCAGGGCCCTCCCCCTGGAACAGACTTCCTGCCTGACTTGAACTTGAGGGGAACCATCTCCAGTTCTGGAAGCACCTCAAGACCTTCCTCTTTGCTTCTGCTTACTCTCTGCCTCTCCCTTGCAGAATTCTTCACTGGAACTGCAAAGGAGCTGCAACTGGGACACTCTCACCAACCTCGGTCCCTGGCCCAGCCACTCTCCACTTGCACTGCCACCCTGGCAACCCCTGCACTGCAGTACTGTCTCTCTATCCCTACAGCCCTCCCTTCCCAGCACTTGTCTGCACTTACCTTTGCAGTTGCCACCAGGCGACCTATGTATTATTTTTTTGGCCTACTTCCCCTGCACTGGACTCCCCCCCACCCTTCCCCTTGCACTTTTCCCTTCCCCCTACCCCTGCACTTGCACAATCTCAATGACACCTGGCCTAGTAGTACCGTTCTCTGTGTTCCCTTGTTCCCCCCCACCTGCCTCATTGCGCCTTGGAATACTTGTGTATGGTCCATGTCATGTCACATGTCATATGTGTGCATTTTGGTTGCACAGGATAGCTTGTGTTTAAGTAGCTAGGGATGCAGACAATGTGGCACTTCCATGGCAACTATCTCAGGGTGGTAGGGTTGTGACAGTTGACTGTCACTTTGTCATCATCGATTGTCACCTGGTATGTGCCAGGCCTATGTGCACACCGCAGGGGTGGGAGTTTAGGTGAAAAATGTGGCCACAAGCTGGGTCCGGGCTTCCTCGCCACATGCCCTGTCCCCTTCCATGGGCAGCGCCTGTGCCTGTGGTTGGGGGTGTGGGGGCACCACCATGTCCACCGGGACGCCCTGCCGTGTTGCAACATTGTGCAGGACACATGCTGCCACAATGATCCTGCACACTACTGGTGGTGCATAGAGTAGTTGCCCACCAGAGCGGTCAAGGGAGCGGAAACGTGACTTGAGCACTCCGAATGTGCGCTCCACTATGCCCCTGGTTGCAATATGGGCGGCGTTGTATCTTACCTGGGGTGGTGTGGTGGGGTTCCGGATTGGCGTCATCATGTGGTTGCTCAGAGGGTAGGCACTGTCCCCTGGGGAGGTGATAATAATTGAGATTATTAGGGTTGGGATATTTGTCTGTGTGTGACTTGCATGCATGTGCAAGGGCATTTGTACTGACCTAGGAGCCATGTGTCGCCATGCTGCCCAGCTTCCAGGGCCCGGCTCAAGGCGGACCTTCTGTATATGAAACTGTCATGGGTGGAGCCAGGGTAGTTTGCATAGACAGAGGTGATGATTCCCTTTGCATCGCATACCACCTGTACATTGATGGAATGCCAGTGCTTGCGGTTTCGGTAGATGTGCTCAGTGGCCCTAGGTGGACGTAGGGCCACATGGGTGCAATCTATGGCACCGAGCACTTTGGGGAAGTGTGCCACCCTGAAAAAATCCAGGACAACGGCCTGCCTTTCTGCGGGTGTTCTGGGCATGTATATGTGCCTGTGGACTGAGGGGCGCGCTGTCATGATTGCCAGTACCTGGTGTAGGCAGCGTGACTGCGTGGCCTGTGAGACCCCCCCCACTATGGCAGTGGTCCGCTGAAACGACCCAGTGGCCAAAAAATGCAAGACATTGAGCAGCTTCTCCAAGGGGCTCAATGCTTGGGAGCAAAGGGTGGGGAATGTGAGGTCATCTTCCCACTCCCTGACCAGGTCTAGGATGATATGGGGTGGAAACCTATACCTGCCGTAGACCTGGTCGTCAGGCATCCCAAAAAGGCTTGTCCGTGGTGCAAAAATGCGTGCCCTGGCTATTCTCCTCCTCCTGCGGTGTCCCACGATCAGTGCAGCAACAAATGGGGCATTCATTGTCGCTGTATATACGCGTTTGTTGTTTGCGCGCACTTTTATGCTGTGCGCGGGACGCCTCCGTGTGGGCGGACTCGTTGACGCCTGTGCACGTCTTTTGCCGTGCGCGGGTTTCCCGTATTCGGGTGTCATCGCGTGTGATCGGAGGGGAACGAGCGTACACGCGATTGGCCTGGGTACGTGTGTTTCCGGGTGCGCGGTTAGTTCCACACGCGATTGGCCTGGGTACGTGTGTTTCGGGGTGCGCGGGTAGTTCCACACGCGATTAGCCTGGGTACGTGTGTTCCGGGGTGCCGTGAACTTTCACACGCGATTGGTTGAAATCCACGTGTGTTCTGTCATCACGTGCAATGAGGGATACACCCTCGCACGTCACGTCACAGACACGCTCACGCGCTGAGGGCCTTTGGTCCAATGAAAATGCGTATGCGTGCAGACGCGCTTACGCGCTAAGGGCCTTTCCTCGAATTACACGCTGACGTGCAGAATTTTCACGTGCCAAATCACTCCGTATCAAGCTGGCCACGTGTAAGCACACGGAAGACCACGCTCCTGCCCAGAAGGCCGAACTACTGCCCCCCAGAGCCCCGAGCACGCTCCCACCTGCCATCTGCTGCTGCCTGACTGCCTGCTGCCCACGTGCCCTGCCATTTGCTGCCTGCACATCAGCCAGGGGTGCTGTTGGTGTGACCACCCCTGCTGGAACCGAAGACTCCCGACTGGGATTCCATCGCTCCACAGCCCAGCCCCAGGACCCAGTTGCCTACCCACTCCTGCCTCTGGGGTTGTCATGTCGGGGCAAACTCCATCTGTGACCACTGACAACCCCCGGCCAGAGAGGCAGAGGGGCACCAGCTTCAGTGCCACCGAAGTTGGTGTCCTAGTGGTGCAAGCCCTGGGGCAGTATGATGCCCTCTTCGGAAGTTCCCGCGCCGACAAGGAAGGACGGACTCGGATCTGGACTGACATCGTGACTGCCATCAACGCGGAGGGGGTGGCAGTCCGCGACTTACAACATGTCAAGAAGCGCTGGGACGACTTCAGGTCCAGGACCCTGAACAAGGCCCGGCGCCTCTTGAAGGCAGCGGATGCCAAGGGGCGCCGGGGCCACTTGTCGGAAGAACAGATGAGGGTCCTGGAACGCATATCCCCAGCGCTCCACGTCCAGGTCCTTGAGAAGCAGACCCGTCTGGAGTCGAGCGGTGAGTGTACATGCATCCTGATTGTGAGCAGTGCATGTGGTGATTGTTCAGTAGTGTGCAGGTTGCACATCTGTTTGTATGGGGTCGAGTATGGGTGCGGGTGTACAGGGCCGTGGGGCTGACACATGCGAGGGCTGTAATGTGTGAGACATGGATGGTGCCTGTGTGTGTGGGCTTACATGCCAAATGCAGTTGTGTGGGCACACAAGTTTGTATGAATGTGTATGTGAGTAGACATGTCCGTAATGTCACGCATGTATGTTGTTTTCGGCTGCATGTATCAGCGCTGTGTACATGTGCATGTGTGTGTATTTGACAAGGGTGCAACAGTGATGCAACATGGATGCATGTGACAGCGGTATGTGGAAGCCTGATGGGCAGATGTGACATGGATGCCCGTCTGAACACTGCGACACTTGGCAGAGGTGTACACATGCATGCAAGTGTGGTGGTGTGTGTACATGTGTGGTGCACTTCCTGTGTTGCATGTGATGTCTGGCTCACCTTTGGCTGCTCATGCTGTTGTATGTGTATGGATGGTGTTGGCAGTTGCGATATGGCTGTGGTATGGCTCGTGTGTGCGAGTTGTAATTACATGTGTGTTGGGGATCGTGATGACATGTCTGAGGTTTGCCAATGCCACTCATGTACAACTGTCATGTGTGTATGTGTTCATTGTACAGTGCCCTGATGCGTGTGTTTTGTTTCTCCCTGTCTGCAGCGTCAACTGATGAAGAGGGCGGAGAAGGTGCTGTGGAGCACAGCGGCGGGGATCCCACCGCCAGCCGGAGACGCAAGGGCCGGCTCCCCTCCCATGTTGTCATCTCGTCGGGGAGTGAGAAGTCCGGTGCCGCGTCCCAGGCAGCAGCTGCCGGGGGGAGGTCCAAGAGGCGGAGGTTGGAGTTGGACTCCTCGGCAGCAGAAGGGGCAGCTGGGACCCCACAGGGCCCAACAGGGGAAGATGGCACGGAGTCATCCAGGTTGGTGGGGGGTTTGGTGGAGGAGGAGGCCGTGCAAGCACCAGAGACGGGGTCTGGGGGTGGGGATCCCACTGGTGCTAGTGGTGCAGTGCAGGACCAGGGACAGGAGGCAGCACAGGCCGCCGCGGAGGTGCCTGTGTACAATCCTGTCCCTGATCCTGTCCCTGCATCATCTTGCACCAGCAGGGATGCCGACGTCCAGACCGGTTTTCAGGCAGGGGATGAGCTGACGTCAACTGGCCTTCCTCTGCCTGCGGACGTGGCTATCCAGGCCCGGGTTGAGCCTGTCCTGGCTGGTGTGGCGTTGCGTCAACGGGCCATGCGAGGTGACCTGCAGTCTTTTCATGAAGAGACTGCACGTCATCTCGAATGGCTCGTTGACCACGTCAGCCTGCTGGGACAGGTCACCCAGGCCGGATTCCTCCGTCTGATGGGGCTTGCTACGACCCCCTCCTCAGCTGGACCCCCTACGCGCCAGTCGTCCTCTGTGCCATCTTCCCACCCATCAGTCACCTGGGTGCCCTGTGGAGCTGCCTCTGACGGTGCGACCAGGCTGGTGGAGGAGGCATCTATGCCACAGTCGGGAGTCGGACGTCCAGCAGGGGTGGCCACGTCAACGACTGCACCCCAGCTGGCGGAGGATGTGCAGGCAGCAGGAGGCAGTGCAGGGGCAGAGGCACAGCAGCAGCAGCACCATGGTGGGAGCCATGAAGGCTCAGGGCCTTCAACATCGGAGGGGCAGGCATCGGCCGGAGGGCAGGAGGACCCAGGACAGAGAGTGTCTTCCGTGTGGCAGCGGTTGGGCCACGCCATAGATGCGGAGCGGCAGCAGGCGGAAGAGGCACGGCTCACAATGGTCAGGGCGGAGAACTCCATGCAGAGGGCCCTGAGGCGGGCCGAGTGCCTCGAGGCAATCCGCAGGGGTTTGGAGGTGGACACGTCGACGGCCCTGCGGACCCTCGGGGCCATGAAGGAGGACCGCCTCCGGGACATTGAGGAGGAGTTTGATGATGCCCTGGCCCGGGACATCCACAAGTGAGCCGTGGAACTAGCCCGCTGCCCTTGTACATAGTTATCTAGGTAGTGTTAGGTTTAATTTTTGTTTTTATTTCATTTGGACATTTCGGACATTGGCCACATTTTTGTATATAGTTTTTTTTATTAGTTAGTGTAGTTAGATAGGTTTCCTTTATTTTGTTGGGATAATGGACCCTGGCTTCTTGCATTGACTACGCCCTAACTCAAAAAGTCTCCTCTCCTACTCATGCCAAAGGTAGAACCCTAGACTGGGTTGCTGATCGGAACTGTAACATCAGCATTACCAACATAATACCACAATCCTGGACCGACCACCACTTAATTGTATTCAATGCCTCACTAGACCTTATCCGACCTAAACCTATACTCATGGCCCCGCCACTCCCGACCAGAAGTAAAAAAGACATCACATCAGAACAACTCCTACCCCACCTTCTCCCTACTCTTAATAACTTAGACAACATCACAGACCCCACGTCGCTTGTAGAAGCTTACAACAGCTCAATGATCAAGGCACTTGACTCGATTGCCCCTACCAAGCTGCGCAAAAGCAAACAACTCTGTCACCTTAACAACTGGTTCACGCCACACCTGAAAGACCTTAGAATCCAAAAAAGAAAGTTGCAGTCAATCTGGCAACACTCACCCACTGAGGAGAACAAAACTAAATTAGCCACCCTCGCCAAACAGTATAAAAAGGAAATCATAAGTACTAAAAGAAATACCTTCAATGACAGAATCTCTAAAGCCAAATCAGACACTAAGGAGCTATTTTCCATCCTCCGTGAAATGGAAACACCCATAACCCCACCTGACAACATTCCTAAAAATAAGCCCTGGTGCACTAATATACAAAATGCCCTGGCGGGTAAAATTAGCTTGCTCCAATCTAAAATTGCTAACAAAAAAGCTTCCTTGCTCCTGCCAACAGAACCCATACTGCAACCTCAGCTCCTCCCAAACCAATCTAACACCCCTCACCCATTTAGCTTCAGAAAAATATCCATATTGGAGACAGAAAAAATCATACTATCTCTAAAACCCTCCAACTGTAAAGGTGACAACTGTCCGGCCCAAATTATAAAAGATGCAGCTCGAGACCTAGCACCCTTCATTTTGAAACTCATTAATGCATCCTTTAAGTCTAATCTAGTACCTAACAACCTCAAACAATCCTGGGTGCTTCCCTTGCTAAAAAAACAAACACTTGACCCTGCTATACCAACTAACTACAGACCCATCACTACCGTCCCTTTCTTACTTAAAATCATAGACAGAGTAGCATACCTGCAAATCCAGGACTACTTAGAAACTAACAATTTACTAGGATCACGGCAATCTGGCTTCCGTCCCCTTCATGGCACTGAAACAGCCTTGATTGACCTCAAGACCCAAATTGACGAGTTGAAGGACAATGGTAAAACAGCTATGCTACTCCTCCTTGACCTATCTGCGGCCTTCGACTTGGTAGATCATGCAGTCTTATGCAATCACCTAAGCTCGGCCGCTCATTTCTCAAGTGATGCCATAACCTGGGTACAATCCTTCCTTGCAAACCGGACAATGAGAGTCTTCTCCCCCTCAGCAGCCGCTGATCCCATACAAGTTTCATGCGGTGTTCCCCAAGGATCATGTGTTTCTCCGACGATGTATAACATCTTTACTAAGCCCCTGTTTGATAAGTTGGACAGACTGGGTGTTGTCTACACTAATTACGCAGATGACACTCAGATTCTAATCCCCCTTTCGGGTAACTTCTTGGAAGACACGGACTTAGTAAACAAGATATATCTCCTCATTCAGGCTTGGATGGCATCCCATGGCCTCTGCCTGAACGACGACAAGACTGAGCTACTGATCCTTGGCTCAGCGTTGGCCATCAAAAAACTTGACCCTAACTATGCCTCATTTAACATCGACAATAACGTCATCAAAGTGATGCCTGCAGTCAAAACCCTCTGGGTTTATCTTGACTCAGCGCTCACCTTCAAAAACAAACGAACTCTCTAGCATCCTTCACGGCATATACTTGCAAATTGATCCGAGCATGCAGACCATTTCTGAGTCTAGCTGCATCACATTAGCCAATGCTCTCATCATATCCAAGCTGGATTACTGCAATGCCATCTATGCAGGTTCTAACAAGTATATCCTTGACAAACTACAAACTCTCCAAAATAACGCTATCAGAGTAGCTTTAAATATTCCTAACAGAGCCCACATCTCCACCTTTAGGAAAAATATCCATTGGCTAAAAATCAAAGACAGGATCACCCTCAAAATACTTTCCCTCACATCCAAATGTCTTAACAACATTGCCCCCCCTTATCTGGCCAACAGAATCCACAAGAGAACCTCAAACCGTCCCACTAGACTGACCAACGCCTTCACCTTAGTGATGCCTAGATACAAAAAGAGTACAGCCGGCGGCTCTAGTTTCCCAATCATAGCTGCGCAAACTTGGAACAAACTCCCTTTGGATCTCAGAATGGACCAACCTTACTCTAGTTTCAGGCGAAAAGTCCTCACTTGGATCCGTGCCAATGACACTTAGCTTGACCTCCCCATCCCATATAGACACTAGACGTCTGCAACCAGCTGAATGACATCCGATCAACTAGACTGAACCGTAGTTCTGCATCTTTTCTTTTCCTTCTGCTTTCTTTCTACACTTACCTTTGATCTAACGTGAACTGTATAAACTGCACTTTTCCTGATTTAATTGCGAACTGCATAAATTGTATTTATCCTGTAACTAAGTTCTTAAGTAATCTTGCACTGTTTGCGCCCAGCTACCCCTTCGGGTTTGGTTCTGCGCTATACCAAATAAACAAACAAACAAACAAACAAACATTGTACATAGTTCACAGTTGGATTGTATTTTGTTTTCACTTTTTGACCATGGAGCAATGGCTTTCTTTTTTATTTCCCATTGGATTTTGTTTTGTGGACATTGACTTTGGACGACATTACTTTGGATTTTAATTTTTGATTTTTATTTTTTTGAACGGACATACTTTTAATTTTTTTACATTCACATTTCTGTTTCTTCATTTTTGATTCTATTCATGTTTCCTTTAATACATTATTTTTTTGGTGAACTTCAAAGTGTGGTATCTCATTGTTTTCATGCATTTCATGTTATGTGTTTTGAGATTCACTGACACCCATTGGGTGTATGTGAGGGACATGTGTTTGTTTCGGAACTTGCAATTGGTGTTCTGTGATGTAATTGCAAATTATGAGTGGGTGGATGCAATACTCGGGTGGGTGTTTTGCATTTGGGGGCTGACCATAGGGACCAGGGATCTAGATTGTGATGACATGTTGGGTGGGGAACATGAGTTGGACATGGGTGGGGGCCTGCTGGCAGGTGCCCCACAGTGCTGGGGGGTGGGGGTGCTGGGAGACATGGGTGGGGGCCTGCTGGCAGGTGCCCCACAGTGCTGGGGGGTGGGGGTGGTGGGAGACATGAGTTGGACATGGGTGGGGGCCTGGTGGAGGCTGCCCCTGGTGGCTGGGGTGGTGGTGGTGGTGGGAGACATGGGTGGGGGCCTGGTGGAGGCTGCCCCTGCACTGCTGGGGGGTGGGGGTGGTGGGGAACATGAGTTGGACATGGGTGCGGGCCTGCTGGCAGGTGCCCCACAGTGCTGGGGGGTGGGGGTGCTGGGAGACATGGGTTGGACATGGGTGGGGGCCTGCTGGCAGGTGCCCCACAGTGCTGGGGGGTGGGGGTGCTGGGAGACATGGGTGGGGGACTGCTGGCAGGTGCCCCACAGTGCTGGGGGGTGGGGGTGCTGGGAGACATGGGTGGGGGCCTGGTGGAGGCTGCCCCTGGTGGCTGGGGGGGTGGTGGTGGGAGACATGGGTGGGGGCCTGGTGGAGGCTGCCCCTGCACTGCTGGGGGGGGGGTGGTGGTGGGAGACATGGGTGGGGGCCTGGTAGAGGCTGCCCCTGGTGACTGGGGGGGTGGGGGTTGGGGGAGACATGGGTGGGGGCCTGGTGGGGGCTGGCCCTGGTGGCTGGGGGGTGGGGGTGGTGGGGAACATGAGTTGGACATGGGTGGGGGCCTGCTGGCAGGTGCCCCACAGTGCTGGGGGGTGGGGGTGCTGGGAGACATGGGTGGGGGCCTGGTGGAGGCTGCCCCTGGTGACTGGGGGGGTGGGGGTTGGGGGAGACATGGGTGGGGGCCTGGTGGGGGCTGGCCCTGGTGGCTGGGGGGTGGGGGTGGTGGGGAACATGAGTTGGACATGGGTGGGGGCCTGCTGGCAGGTGCCCCACAGTGCTGGGGGGTGGGGGTGCTGAGAGACATGGGTGGGGGCCTGGTGGAGGCTGCCCCTGGTGACTGGGGGGGTGGGGGTTGGGGAACACATGGGTGGGTGCCTGGTGGGGGCTGCCCCTGCACTGCTGGGGGGTGGGGGTGGTGGGGAACATGAGTTGGACATGGGTGGGGGCCTGCTGGCAGGTGCCCCACAGTGCTGGGGGTGGGGGTGCTGGGAGACATGGGTGGGGGCCTGGTGGAGTCTGCCCCTGGTGACTGGGGGGGGTGGGGGTTGGGGGAGACATGGGTGGGGGCCTGGTGGGGGCTGGCCCTGGTGGCTGGGGGGTGGGGGTGGTGGGAGACATGAGTTGGACATGGGTGGGGGCCTGCTGGCAGGTGCCCCACAGTGCTGGGGGGTGGGGGTGGTGGGAGACATGAGTTGGACATGGGTGGCGGCCTGCTGACAGGTGCCCCACAGTGCTGGGGGGTGGGGGTGGTGGGAGACATGAGTTGGACATGGGTGGGGGCCTGCTGGCAGGTGGCCCACAGTGCTGGGGGGTGAGGGTGGTGGGAGACATGAGTTGGACATGGGTGGGGGCCTGCTGACAGGTGCCCCACAGTGCTGGGGGGTGGGGGTGCTGGGAGACATGGGTGGGGGCCTGGTGGAGGCTGCCCCTGCACTGCTGGGGGGTGGGGGTGGTGGGAGACATGAGTTGGACATGGGTGGAGGCCTGCTGGCAGGTGCCCCACAGTGCTGGGGGGTGGGGGTGCTGGGAGACATGGGTTGGACATGGGTGGGGGCCTGCTGGCAGGTGCCCCACAGTGCTGGGGGGTGGGGGTGCTGGGAGACATGGGTGGGGGCCTGCTGGCAGGTGCCCCACAGTGCTGGGGGTGGGGGTGCTGGGAGACATGGGTGGGGGCCTGGTGGAGGCTGCCCCTGGTGACTGGGGGGGGTGGTGGGAGACATGGGTGGGGGCCTGGTGGAGGCTGCCCCTGGTGGCTGGGGGGGTGGTGGTGGTGGGAGACATGGCTGCCCCTGCACTGCTGGGGGGAGGGGTGGTGGGGAACATGAGTTGGACATGGGTGGGGGCCTGCTGGCAGGTGCCCCACAGTGCTGGGGGGTGGGGGTGCTGGGAGACATGGGTGGGAGCCTGGTGGAGGCTGCCCCTGCACTGCTGGGGGGTGGGGGTGGTGGGAGACATGAGTTGGACATGGGTGGGGGCCTGCTGGCAGGTGGCCCACAGTGCTGGGGGGTGGGGGTGGTGGGAGACATGAGTTGGACATGGGTGGGGGCCTGCTGGCAGGTGCCCCACAGTGCTGGGGGGTGGGGGTGCTGGGAGACATGGGTGGGGCCTGGTGGAGGCTGCCCCTGCACTGCTGGGGGGTGGGGGTGGTGGGAGACATGAGTTGGACATGGGTGTGGGCCTGCTGGCAGGTGCCCCCCAGTGCTGGGGGGTGGGGGTGCTGGGAGACATGGGTGGGGGCCTGCTGGCAGGTGCCCCACAGTGCTGGGGGGTGGGGGTGCTGGGAGACATGGGTGGGGGCCTGGTGGAGGCTGCCCCTGGTGACTGGGGGGGTGGTGGGAGACATGGGTGGGGGCCTGGTGGAGGCTGCCCCTGGTGGCTGGGGGGGTGGTGGTGGTGGGAGACATGGCTGCCCCTGCACTGCTGGGGGGTGGGGGTGGTGGGGAACATGAGTTGGACATGGGTGGGGGCCTGCTGGCAGGTGCCCCACAGTGCTGGGGGGTGGGGGTGCTGGGAGACATGGGTGGGGGCCTGCTGGCAGGTGCCCCACAGTGCTGGGGGGTGGGGGTGCTGGGAGACATGGGTGGGGGCCTGGTGGAGGCTGCCCCTGGTGACTGGGGGGGGTGGTGGGAGACATGGGTGGGGGCCTGGTGGAGGCTGCCAGTGGTGACTGGGGGGTGGGACTGGTTTTAGACATGGGTTGGACATGGATGGGGGCCTGCTGGCAGGTGCCCCACAGTGCTGGGGGGTGGGGGTGCTGGGAGACATGGGTGGGGGCCTGCTGGCAGGTGCCCCACAGTGCTGGGGGGTGGGGGTGGTGGGAGACATGGGTGGGGGCCTCGTGGAGGCTGCCAGTGGTGACTGGGTGGTGGGGGTGGTGGGAGACATGAGTTGGACATGGGTGGGGGCCTGCTGGCAGGTGCCCCACAGTGCTGGGGGGTGGGGGTGCTGGGAGACATGGGTGGGGGCCTGGTGGAGGCTGCCCCTGGTGACTGGGGGGGGTGGTGGGAGACATGGGTGGGGGCCTGGTGGAGGCTGCCCCTGGTGGCTGGGAGGGTGGTGGTGGTGGGAGACATGGGTGGGGGCCTGGTGGAGGCTGCCAGTGGTGACTGGGGGGTGGGGGTGGTGGGAGACATGAGTTGGACATGGGTGGGGGCCTGCTGGCAGGTGCCCCACAGTGCTGGGGGGTGGGGGTAATGGGAGACATGGGTTGGACATGGGTGGGGGCCTGCTGGCAGGTGCCCTGCACTGCTGGGGGTGGGGGTGCAAGGGGACATGTGGCTTGGCTGGGGGGCATGCCCATGGTGGATGGGCTACCTGCGGGACATGACCAGGGGTGCAGGGTAGTCCCCTGTGGTGTGGGCTGCCTGCAGAGGTCGTGGAGGGGGAAGAGGGGAGACCTGGGAGGACCCACACTGCCAATTCACGTCTTGAACTTCCCGCACACCCACGTAATACACTACCCCACTCGCACAGGCCCTTTCGCGTGTGGAACCACCCGCGAGCCCCTGTAATCCATGCACCCCGCTCCCCCAGGCCCGATCGCGTGTGGAAACACCCGCGCACCCCTGAAATCCACGTACCCAGGCCAATCGCTTGTGAAACTTCCCACGCACCCCTGAAATCCACGTACCCAGGCCAATCGCGTGTGAAACTTCCCGCGCACCCCTGAAATCCACGTACCCAGGCCAATCGCGTGTGGAACTTCCCGCGCACCCCTGAAATCCAAGTACCCAGGCCAATCGCGTGTGGAACTTCCCGCGCACCCCTGAAATCCACTTACCCAGGCCAATTGCATGTGGAACTTCCCGCGCACCCCTGAAATCCACGTACCCAGGCCAATCGCGTGTGGAACTTCCCGCGCACCCCTGAAATCCACGTACCCAGGCCAATCGCGTGTGTAACTTCCCGCGCACCCCTGAAATCCACGTACCCAGGACAATCGCGTGTGTAACTTCCCGCGCACCCCCGAAATACACGTACCCGATCAATCGCGTGTGTAACTTCCCGCGCACCCCCGAAATACACGTACCCCACTCAATCGCGTGTGTAACTTCCCGCGCGCCACTTTTTTGATGCGCTGGGTCTCTACCGCCTGCCTTCGTGTGGCGGACGTGTTTCAGCTTGTGCGTGTCTTTGGCTGTGCGTGGCTTTGCCCTATTCGATTCCATGAATACGTGTGGTTCGAGTGCGTGTGGCCGTTCCGTCTGCTTCCCTGCAGTACATCCCCAGTTACGCCCTTATTTTCGCGTGTTGTTCCCCATTCCGCGCGTTACGCCCCATGTCCCGCCCACTTTCTGGTGTGTGCGCTGAGGTTGTGCGCTTTCACTGTGCACGTCGCGCACGCCTTTCGCGATGTTGTAGTGACTTGTGCGCCATGCACGGGTTTGGCGAGCATCCCGCGGTGAACACGCGCAGGGACTTCCATGAATCGCACGCGTGAGCGTGCGCCTGTTTTTTTCCGCTTGCGCTAAGATTTTCGGCGCACGTTTGTTCCATGAATCGGCCCCCAAATGTTGTATAATAAAATGTATTCTTTTACACAACAGTATTCAATTTTAACTAAATGTGCAAATGCTGTGCTGATGTAACTGAGCATGAAATGGTGCTGTATTCAATCGCAATAGTGATGTTTGCTGGGCTCTGAGACAACAACCATGTGCTACTGTGTCTGTAAAAAGGTGCTAGGCCTTAACTGTCATCGGAGCTACAGGCTGCAAGGGGTGGGGGGGGGCATTTGAAGTGTAGGGGTTCCGTCCCTTTAAAGGCCAGCATTCCTATATCTAAACCGGTAGTACTAAGGGGCTCTCAACATAACAATCTATGTGTGCTGTAAATGTATGAAGTCAACTTCTATGGGATATTTGTAATGTGCATTATGTCATAAAACATTGCAGAGAATGCGCCAGACATAAAATAATTAGAGAGAATGTGTGAGACATAAAAACATTAGAGAGAATGTAGCAATCACGCACCAGCCTGAGCCTAGGCAGTAGGGGGCTGTGGGCTGTTACCGGCCTGTACGCCCCCCTTTTCGCACACCTGATTTTGCCTGGGGTGCAAATAGTTTCTTTTTTTCCACAGGAGTTTCACTGCGCTTATTGCATGACACCAATCTCCTGAGGAAAAGCCTGCATATTTTCATGTTTGAGTAAAACAAGTGGGTCCCTATGAAATCCGCCTGCAATTAGCACCTGCTTACACAAGCCGCATTCCATAGGGATGCATTGTACATGCTGCCTGCAAAGCGTAATTTGCTGATGGCATTTACTTTTTTGACAAAACAGAAAGCAAAACGGAAGAGTAAAGGTGGTTTTGCCTGTTTTTACTCTTGCATTTACCACTCCCTTTTGTAAATATAGAAAATTGTATGCAGGGGAAACTAAAAGCATGTAAGTGCTAACATTACCGCCTCCTGCATGCAATTACCCTATATTGTAGATTGGAATAATACCCACCTACAATATTGAGTGTAAAAGAAATAACATAGCTCCAGAGTTTTTCGTTTACACTTTGAATTTCAGATTTAAAACATCTTAAAATAGGGCGGTCATATGCCTCCGAGGTCACTCGAGGGCACTTTCTCTGCCTTGTGCCCTGCCTCTTCGCTTGTCGAGCACATGCCACGTAAAGGACTTTTGAAGATATGCAAAAGGTGTTTTTTTAAAGAAACCTTTATTTATTCATTTGGCAGTCAGTGTTCCTTTCTCTCCTGCACTCCGTGTTCCATGCTTTACAATCACTACAGTGACCTCTGGCCTTCCTAGTGCTTCAAGTGGGAGGCATAACCAAGGGGATCTAGTTAGGGGGTGATGGCCTAAGTACGTGTGGGTGTACTCAGGCCATGCCCTCAAGCTAGAGCCCCCCTCGCCTTTGGGGTAGGCCTGATAAGAGAGCAGGAGAGCTGGGAACACTGACATTATTGATGAGCACAGCCCCTCCTTTTTGTTCCAAATGATGGGCTCCGAGCTCCACTGGCAGGCTGGCTGTCGGGGTCAGAGCCTGTGATTAAGGAACAAAAGGAGAGGCCGGGCGCAACAACTGTATGACACCAGTGCGCCCAGGTCTGTTTCTGTTTCTTAATGAGGAGCCAACCCCCAACAAGAAGCCGTTTCATTCAAAGAGCTGCATGGTTAAAGGGCTGCCTACGGGGGTTGCTGGCCCCCACAGGCGAAACCTTTAGCCACATGGCTCCTTGACTGACATTTAGGTCTTTACTCAGAAACAGAAGGAGGACTGGGTTGATTGGCCTGTTTTCTTTTTTTTTATCTGCGTAAAGAGCCAACCCTCAGTAGGCAGTTTAATGCCTCTTTTTTCCCAATGCAAAGTGCTGACACCTACAGCCAGCCCTTTAACCATGTAGTGCTTTGGATAAATGGGCTGCCTGTGGGGTCTGCACAGAGTGACTATTAGTCAGGGGTGAGTCCTGGGCCTTCCTATTATCCTTAATTTATTTAACTGTCTGTTTTTTTTTAAAATTAAAATGAAATCAGAAACTATGAGTTTGAGGAAATTATGCTTATGACTGCAAAAAACTCACCGGCCTGCACTTTTGCCCCTTTCATCCAGTGCTCTGCCGCCAACACCCAGAATTGCAGTGTCTGCTGCTCTAATTGTGGATACGTGAAGTGTAGCAAGAAAACCAATCTGGAGGATTTGCTTAGATGTTTAGAGATGACCATGCGCCAGTTTCTAGCATGAATTACTGTCTATGTACAACTTGAAAGTGAAGGAGGTCATAAGAAAAGTCTGTGCATTCATGTCATGATGACGTTTTATGTGTTTCATAGAAAAATGTACTGATAAATGTCCACCTAAACATGAAACATGAAACATGAAACCCAGAATAAGATATTTGCTTCGGGGGATATTATTGTCTTGAAAGAGACCTGGTTATTAAATCAAATATGGGTAGATGGCGTCCAAATAGTTCCGAAATTGGCATATAAATCTATAAAGGGCGTCCCTGCGGCAGCTTGTTATGTGCACTTAGTAATCCCAAAACCCAGTCGCTAAACATCTTTTCTAGCAAGATCCCTGGTATATTAGCCATCACAGTGCAATATAACTTGCTGGATAAATGATCATTAACCTATACTGGAATGAAAAGGTTATAGATTGTGAAGAATGTGTCACCCACATTGACGAGTGCTTGGCTAGCGGGCGAATGAGAGGTGAAACGTATGTGATAAGAGCGGGTGAGCTTAACTTGAATAATTTGATGGAAATGGATGATGAAAGAAGTTTTAAGAATACGTGTAAGAGGAGCTGGATGGATTTGCCGGAAGATTGGGACCTCTTGGTAACTAATGGGAATGTGGAAGATGACCTGCTAAGGAGACCAACATGGAAAAGAGGACACAAGGCATCATTTATTGATTATGTAATAGTATCTCGTCCATTGTTTAAGAAGTGTAGTAGATTTGAGATCCGTCCAACAAACCTGAGCGACCACAATATCCTTGTGACATTATTTCAACTAGTCACTAAACAGCTAAACCCTGGGTGTCATGGAGATCTTGTGGTGAGCAGTGGGTGAAATAAGATGACAACGTTTAATAAAAAAGGGAGTCGCTCTGACCAGAACATTAGAGGCCTATCTAAGCCACAGTTCTGTAGATGATATCATGACAAGATGCACCAGTGGGGGTTTTTGTGACTTCATCTGGGAAAGAGAGATGCCAACAAATAGTAGATCTGGAAATATTACACATGTTCACTTATTTAATCCACTTGTCTATGAATGCAAAAAAACATATAAGGAAGAGCTTAAATTGTTATGAAGAAGGTCGTTAGATATGAAATCGTACTTCATGGGGCAAAAGCAGGCATTCAGAAGTCTAAAAAACTGGTTGAGAAACCATAAAGCAAATATTTTCAGACAGGCCAGTGAAAGATGTTGAAAGCATTATGCCAGAGTAACACTAGGAACTTTTGGACTCTGGTAAATGCTGAGGAATCTGCCCAAAGTGAATACCAGAGCATTGGAATAGATGAATCAGAGTAGCGGACGCATTGGGCAGACATGTGGGAAGGGACATCAGAAGAGATAGGACCTCATTCCTGACAATCTCGTGGAGCGTAGAATTTGAGCAGGATGATATTAGATGCCTCATTATAAAATAATCTAATACGGCTGGTTCACTAATTCGATCTTCAAATTCATTCCCGAACTGTGGCCCAAATAATGACTTTTCTCTTCCGAGATATTCCGGGATCAGGTTACATGACTAGTTCATGGAAAGAATACATCATTATTCCAGTGTTTAAGAAAGATAATCGGTCTGATCCTAATAAATATTGACCGTTTGCCCTTGCAGACTGCAATAGTAAAATCTTTGCAGCATTAATTCTGGAGAAACTGGAGAGTTGGATTAAGGAAAATAACATTTTGCCAAGGAATCAGTGCAGATTCAGAAAGGGATTGTATATGACTCTGAATGGTTTGATTCTTGCATTATTAAAAGATGGCTCTAGGCACAAGGTGAGGGGAATTCCTAATTAGATCTATGTCTGCTTGATTGAGTTTTCAAAGGCTTTCGATCTTGTAAACCGCCAGCTAATCTGGGCAAAATTGAAAAAATGGGGACTCCAGCCATCTTCATTGGCCATCCTAGAATATATACATGCTGACACATCTGTAGGGGTTCAGCTGAATGCAGCAGGGTGCCTGTATGACTCTTTTCTAACTCGAAAGGACTATGGGCCTCATTACACGGTAGGCGGTGAGCCATGGCGCTACTAGCGCCATGGCTCATGCCGGTAAAATACCGGCACCGCCTTGGCGGAAAGGGGATTTACCGCCCCATTCCAAGGTTGGAGGGGCGGTAAATCCCCTTTCCGCCATTGCCCTTCCCCATTCCCATTTCTGCCCCATAGGGCTCTATGGGAATGGGGAAGGCGCTAATTACGGCACCGCAATTTTGCGGTGCCGTAATTAGCTCCGAGGTCCCTTAGCGGGTTGGATTTTAACGCCTGCAAAAAGCAGGCGTTAAATCCCCCAACCCGCAAAGGGACCTCGTAGTAAGGCGGTAAGGATTTACCGGTACCGATATTTTACCGGTACCGGTAAATCCTTGCCGCCATCCGTGTAATGAGGCCCTATGTCAGGATGCATGTTTGCACCATGCCTATATAATTTGTAGCTGGCAGATTTGAATGATGAGTTGGAAATGGCTGCATTAATTAGCCCCGAAATTGGGTGTCTGGGAATTAGTTGGCTATCCTATGGTGACGATGTGGCACTGTTGGATGGCTCACCTATAAGTCTTCAGGGGCTGCTTAAAGCGCTTAATACTTACGCAAAGAAAATTAGTTTGTCTTAAATCAGAAAAAACTTCACATTATCACCTTTCATAATACAAAGAATGAAACCAGTAGAGTAAAGTGGATAGTTGACGGCATCAGGATCGACATTAGGAAGGAAGTATTGTAGCCGGGATTCAATATAAACAGATTCTTGAGTACATTGTATAAAACTATGACATTGGGATTAATAATCGACCAATTGTCCTTCGAGATGAGACAAATCCTGGGAAAGTTCTGTACATTTTCCATCAAACCTCTGATACAATTCTACGTGGGAAAAGTTATCCCCAAGATCATGCATGGTGTTGAATTGGAGGCTGCAGAGCATTGTATTGATTGGGATAGATTGAGGGCAGTCTTTGGAAGAGACTCCTGGGCTGCTATCCTCTCTCTTCCTATGACATCACTGCGATTTGTACTGGGTTTGCTGTCCCTTTGTTACTGGTTTTATTTGCGAAAAATGTCGCTTATTGTGAAAATTGTGTTCCCCTTACCAGATGCTTTGTTTGTAAATCTACAAGACTGTTTGAATGATAATATATCAAGCTTTCTGAATGTAAGGTTAGCACTTACAGATGATTTACTCAATCAAATGAACAAAGATAGATCTGAAATAATAGTGAATCCATTGAACATATAAAAGTCACTAAAGGAGTTGGATTGAACTGCTACAATTGACAAAACACAACATTACAAACTGTATTCAACCTTTCAGTATATTGACAAACCACTTTGAGATCTACCCAAATATCTTTGCTGTTACCCCTGCCCAATAATAAGACAATCGTTCTTGAGATTCCAGTTGAATGTCTTGCCAACCGGTGAAATTCTATATGCTCGATCTAATAACCAAGAGGGATTGAATAATATGTGTTCATTTTGTAATGTTGCAGAAAGGATAGAAACCCTTCAACACCTACTGCTAGAATGGGGAGTCTTGGCGGATATTAGAACGAGACACGTTGGACGTTTCTATTGCAGTGACAATGTTTTTTCTCATGAAGAGGATACGTGGAAACGTCTGTCCTCCGGATCTGAGCTTTTTAACATACGCTGTGATCCAAATGCTAAGGGACCTAAACTTATATGGTTAACTTGGAATAATATGATTATACAATTATATGATTTGTCTTTTAAGAACATGTGTGAATTGTGGAAAATGTTAATGTTTCAATTGTAATGTATTCTTCTCCAAAATTGAATAACTAAGTGTACACCTTTTGTTTTTTAATATACTGTATTAATTTGAAAAATAAATATTTGTGCATATGATGTCACATTTTTGATCAAATTTCACAATAAAAAAAATAAATGCACCACTAAAACATTTATCTGAAGAAACTCCTAAAACAGAACAGATTTGATATGATATGATATGATATGATATGGCATAAGTGTTTCAAGGCGCATCGAGGCAAGGGAGGGGGAAAAGAGGAAAGACAAAGACAACAATCCTACTAGGCCAGGTGACATTGAGATGGCACAAGTGCAGGGGTGGGGGGAAAGGGAAAGTGCAGGGTGAAGGGGGAGGGGCAGGGCAATACATAGGATCACAGTAAAGAATAAATAATATAAATAAAAACAATGGGTCAAATCTGACTTTTTATCTTCCAACACACTGCACTCAAGTCCTCCTAAAGTTGGCATTCAATGCAATCACCTCCACATGAAGTACAAGTAAACTCCAAGAATCCCAATAGCTTGAAAGCAGCAGCAATGAGACTACATAATACATGTTCATCTACTTATGACAAAATACTTCTCCGAAGATTTTTAGGTGCATACACTTGCACCCCATGAACGGGTGGAATTATAATTGAATAGGGCCTTAAAGAAAATGTTATACTGTTATGTACAATACACTGCACTATTTTAATGCAACAAAGCATTTTGGGCATGCAGATATGTCACAAGGGTTTCTGGGTATGTGGATAACCTACTGAGTCCTTGTCTTTCCTCAAATACATTGCAGTGGAACCTCTCAAGGGGTCCACGAAATATACCAATAACAGGGAGTCGCTCTGCTAATGCATTAGGAGGGGTTCCTTGTCATGGGGCCACCCATTATTCCCCAAACGAGAACCACACCCCCTCCCCAGCAATCCATAGAAAGAATCTCGCATTGCCACTCCACTCTAGGGCAAGACCACGCCCCTTCTTCCTTTGCTCTATGAGCCACGCCCATTGCATGAGGAGGTGGCTTATCATCAGAGCCGGTGCAGGTGCATCCTTCAGTATCTTAGCGAGACTGGGAAGTGGGAGGAGCTTTAGCAGCAGTGCGCATCTGACAAGGGTGACTAACAGCGAACATCATCTCTCCAGATGGAAATCGCCAGCTCTGGCCCTTGAGGAGCCATCCCAAGAAGAAGAAGAGCTGGCGTAGACTATCAGGCACGCGGGGGAGGGGCTGCAGCACATGTATTGCTGGCACTGGTTGCAGCATGTATTAAACTCAATCAGAGCAGGTTTCACTTCATATGTGTTGCACTCAGTACAGAGCCTTCAATCATTTTTAAAGCCTTCAATCCACCCCTCCCCCTATAAGACATTATGCTGGGCAGTCAAGCACTGGCAGATTTCAAGGTAAAGGGCCCTGTGGACATGGTTCATAGGGTCATGGAGGAAGAGCGATGGGTGGGATGGGTTAATAGATGAGGCGTGACAATGAATTTGGGTCAAATGTTATGGGTTTCTAAGTTGTCTTTTGTACTGTTGGAGCTATATGTTTAGGGATCCACCTCTGGCTGGAAACAGCCTGGTCACCCTGCCTGGGTTTGCAGACGTACAGTGATTTGCCCAGGATCACTCAATTAAAATCCTCTCTCCCAATCAACCTGTCCACCCCTTTCACAATCACACACTCTCCACTTTCAAAATGTTCTACTCGTTCTCTTCCATCCGCTACCCGTTTACTTTTCATTAGCTCCCACTGCCCTCCCTTTCCATCTGCTACTGTCTTCATCTATAATCAGCCTACCCACCCCACTCACCTCCCAGCCAATGCCTTGTCACCTCTTATCAGTTCCCTCACACCTCTCCCCATCCATCCACTACTGTCTTCATCTTATCAGCCTACCCACCCCACTCACCTTCCATCCACTGCCTCATCACCTCTTATAAGCTCCCTCACTCCTCTCCCCATCCATCCACTAATGTCTTCAACTTCTCAGCCTACCCACCCCACTCACCTTCCATCCACTGCCTCATCACCTCTTATGAGCTCCATCACTCCTCTCCCCATCCATCTGCTACTGTCTTCATCTTCTCAGCCTACCCACCCCACTCGTCTTCCACCCACTGCCTCATCCCCTCTCATAAGCCTCCCTCTCCCCTTCCATCTGCTGTCTTCATCTTCTCAGCCTACCCACCCCGCTCATCTTATCAGCCTACCCACCCCAATCACCTTCCATCCAGTGCCTCGTCACCTCTTATAAGCTCCCTCAGCCTCTCCCCTTCCATCCGCTACTGTCATCTTCTCAGCCTACCCACACACCTTCCATCCACTGCCTCTTCACCTCTTATGAGCCACCTCACTCCTCTCCCCTTCCATCCGCTACTGTCTTCATCTTCTCAGCCTACCCACCCCACTCACCTTCCATCCACTGCCTCGTCACCTCTTATAAACTCCCTCACTCCTCTCCCCATCCATCCACTACTGTCTTCATCTTATCAGCCTACCCACCCCACTCACCTTCCATCCACTGCCTCATCACCTCTTATGAGCTCCATCACTCCTCTCCCCATCCATCTGCTACTGTCTTCATCTTCTCAGCCTACCCACCCCACTCACCTTCCACCCACTGCCTCATCCCCTCTCATAAGCCTCCCTCTCCCCTTCCATCTGCTGTCTTCATCTTCTCAGCCTACCCATCCCACTCATCTTATCAGCCTACCCACCCCAATCACCTTCCATCCAGTGCCTCGTCACCTCTTATAAGCTCCCTCAGCCTCTCCCCTTCCATCCGCTACTGTCATCTTCTCAGCCTACCCACTCACCTTCCATCCACTGCCTCTTCACCTCTTATGAGCCACCTCACTCCTCTCCCCTTCCATCCGCTGCTGTCTTCATCTTCTCAGCCTACCCACCCCACTCACCTTCCATCCACTGCCTTGTCACCTTTTATAAGCTCCCTCACTCCTCTCCCCATCCATCCACTACTGTCTTCATCTTATCAGCCTACCCACCGCACTCACATTCCATCCACTGCCTTGTCACCTCTTATAAACTCCCTCACTCCTCTTCCCTTCCATCTGCTACTGTCTTCATCTTATCAGACTACCCATCACACTCACATTAAAAACCACTGCCTCATCACCTCTTATAAGCTCCATCACTCCTCTCCCCATCCATCTGCTACTGCCTTCATCTTCTCAGCCTGCCCACCCCACTCACCTTCCACCCACTGCCTCTTCACCTCTTATGAGCACCCTCACTCCTCTCCCCTTCCATCCGCTACTGTCTTCATCTTCTCAGCCTACCCACCACACTCACCTTCCATCCAATGCCTCATCACCTCTTATAAGCCTCACTCTCCCCTTCCATCTGCTGTCTTCATCTTCTCAGCCTACCCACCCCACTCACCTTCCATTCACTGCCTCATCACCTCTTATAAGCTTCCTCACTCCTCTCCCCTTCCATCTGCTGTCTTCATATTCTCAGCCTACCCTCCCAACTCACCTTACATCCACTGCCTCATCACCTCTTATAAGCTTCCCTCTCCCCTTCCATTGCTGTCTTCATCTTCTCAGCCTACCCACCCCACTCACCTTCCACCCAATGCCTCTTCACCTCTTATGAGCCCCCTCACTCCTCTCCCCTTCGATCTGCTGCTGTCTTCATCTTCTCAGCCTACCCACCCCACTCACCTTCTATCCACTGCCTCGTTACCTCTTATAAGCTCCCTAACTCCTCTCCCCTTCCATCCACTACTGTCTTCATCTTCTCAGCCTACCCACCCCACTAACCTTCCACCCACTGCCTCTTCACCTCTCATAAGACCCCTCACTCCACTCCCCTTCCTTCTGTTACTGTCTTCATCTTCTCAGCCTACCTACCCCACTCATCCTATCAGCCTACCCACCCCACTCACCTTCCATCCACTGGCTCATCACCTCATGTGAGCTCCCACTCTTCACCCTTTCCATCCACCACTGTCTTCATCTCATCAGCCTACCCATCCCACTCACCTTCCATCCACTGCCTCGTCACCTCTTATAACTACCCACACTCCTCCCCCCTTGCATCTGCTACTGTCATCTTCTCAGCCTACCCACCCCACTCACCTTCCATCCACTGCCTCTTCACCTCTTATAAGCCACTGTTATGTTCTGGCTCCGCGCGAAGGCAGAACGTAGTAGGCCTCTGAGGTAGGCTGCAGTGGCGCAGCTCCAGCCGGAGTGAAAGAAAACACGCCACACGTTGTTGGAGTCTGTGCCCAGATCTGCCTCCCTTGCGCGGGGCAGGGGTTTTATTCAGATGCCCTGCGTCACCGCGTAGCGTGGTGGAGGGTGGATATAACATTCCTCCTTTATTATAAACAAACACAACAACGGAACACACCCACACGAATGGGCCTATACTTATGAACATAACAAACACAAACGTCATTCCCCTTTCACAGATCTCAAAGTTCAAACTACCGCACATAGACCTTGAGCCGAGCTGGTGGCTGAGTGGCAGTTCTCAGGCCATATCTGCCACCCCGGGAGGTGGGTTCTACTGTCTCATCAGATCTCTCACCTTCCACCTCCGGCTCACCCAGGTCTTGTTCACTCCACTGCTCCCACGTTCTGTCACCTGCATTTTCTTCGCCCTGGTGATTCTCAGGTTCGTCCTCGATCAGCGGAGAATCCTCATCTTCTTGGGGACAGTCTCCATCAGTCCAGAGGTTGCGCGGCACCGCCTTGAACCACGACGCGTTGCGCGTCACCTGGCGATGCCCCCTTTGTGCGGTTATCATAGTCCCTTGTGTCTCACGGACGGTCTCGTAGCGGGAATCCATTTTGGACTTCGTCGGGTTCCGTAAAATGACCACCTGGTCGCCCACCTGGTGGTTGGATGGTCGCGACCTCCTCTTGGCACTCATGTGGGCATTGGCGTCCCTTCTCCTTCTATCGGTGCGCCCCTCGTCGAGCTCGTCCGGTCTCCAGCTGGGGTGATGTGGAATGGATGATCTTATGACGGTGCCAAACATGAGATCCGCTGGGGGAACGCCAGTTGTGCAGTGCGGGGTGACCCTGTAGTTCCTCAGGAACCGATAGAGGTCGACTTTCCATGGGCTGGCATTTGCCTTCGATAGCCTCAACACTTTATTAATCGTTCTCATGAATCGTTCCACATCCCCATTCGCCTGGGGCCACCTGGGCATGATGTGGTGATACCGGATGTTCAGATCTTGCAAGTACTGTTTGAACTCCACCCCTTGGAAGGGTGCTCCATTGTCACTTTTAATCGTGGTTGGGAGTCCATGTGTCGCAAACATCTTCTCAATGGCTGGGATGACCACTTCCGCTGCCGTGGATTCGACCACCTCGACTTCGCGGTATCGGGAGTGGTTATCGATAGCCACCAGGAGGTACAGGCCCTCTCGTAGTTTGCAAAAGTCAATGCTTATTGCGTCCCACCTGCCAGAGATTCGTTCCGCCGATAGGATGGGTTCTGGATCAGGTGGGGCTCCGGTTATGAGACACGGCAGGCAGGTGTTTCCACCTTTTCGTCAATCCGTGGAAACCACACTCGGTGTCGAATGCGAGCCTTCGTCCGAGCCATCCCTTGGTGGCCCTCATGGGCAAGTGCCACTATGCGGTCGTGCAGGCCTGGTGGAATGATGATGCGATTTCCGCGGAGCAGCAGACCCTGCTCTGTTATCGACAAGTCCTGGCGGATGGTGAATGTTCCTGTGAGGAACGCCTTTGCCTCTTCCGTCCTGTTGTGCGTGTTTTTCATGAATGACTTCCAGTCACCCGAAATGATGGCATCTTTCACCAAATCGCAGCAGGGGTCATTGCCTGTTTCCTCCGCGATGTCCTCAATGCTGACCGCCTTCGGCCTCATTGCCCACACCACCTGGCAGATGTGCTCTTCGATCTCTTCGGCCACCTGAACCTCCTGTGGCGTCGCCGCTCTCGGGTGCCTGGAGAGAAAATCCGCCGGGTTGCCGCATCCCGGCTGATAAATCAGCTCAAAATTGCACTGCTGAAGATGTAGCAGCCATTTGGCTATTCTGGCCGGTGGGTGCCAGGAGGTGCCCATGAAGATGGCCAGGAGGGGTTTGTGGTCCGTAATCGTAGTGAACCTGCGGCCATACAGATATAGGTGGAAGTGGCGGCACCCCCACAGTACGGCGATTGCCTCTTTCTCTATGTGAGAGTACCGCTGCTCTGTCGCCATAAGAGCTCGCAACGCATAGGCGATGGGTCTCTTCTCGCCCTCTTTGGTGACCTGCATGAGGATGGCCCCCAGGCCGACAGGGCTGGCGTCCACGTAGAGTTCAGTCTGAAGAGCGGTATCATAGTACGCCATTCTCGTTTCTACGGACAGCGACTCTTTGAAACTCTCGAAAGCATCCTCGCAAGCTTTTCCCCATTCCCACTTCACGTTGCGCTTTGTAAATTCTCGAAGGGGTTCCGAAAAAGTGGCCAGGTTTCGGATGAATCTCCCACAGTATGTGGCCATACCCAGGAAGCTGCGGACATCGGTGGGTGTCTTGGGCGGACTTGCGGCCTGTATGTCAGCGACCTTCTGGGGGTCCGGCGAGATGCCAGAACTGCTGAACTTGTAGCCAAAGAATTATATCTCCGTCTTGAAAAACTCACATTTTTCCTTATGGATGGTTAGGCCCGCATCCTCCAATCGGTCCAGAAGCATCTGTAGCCTTCTCGAGTGTTCAACTTTGTCCTGGGCGTGGATCAGGATGTCGTCACTCACATTCAGGACACCTGGTATGTCCCGGATGACTTCTTGAATGGTCTGTTGGAAGACTTCGGACGCCGAAGATATGCCAAAGCTTAGCCGCTTGTATTTCCGCAGACCCAAATGTGTGGAAAATGTCGTTATGCACCGAGAGTCTTTGTGTAGCTTCAACTGATGGTAACCTGCTTTCAAATCAACTTTCGAGAAGACTCTCGATCCCGTGAGGTCAGCCACAATTTCGTCGAGGGTTGGCGTGATGTGGCGCTCCCTCTTGATGGCAGTGTTCGGGAGGCGCATGTCTATGCAAATGCGGGCCTTCCCCAGCTGTTTGGGTTTTCTTGTGACCACCATCGGGGACACCCAAAGTGTCGGCCATGTCACCTCCTCGATGATGCCTGCTTCTTCCAACGCTTTCAGTTCAATCTCTACCTGTTCGTGCATGTGGAATGGGGTCCTCCGATGTCTGACGGCCCTTGGCTGGACCCACTTGTCAATGTGGAGTTTGATCGTCTTTCCTTTCAAGCACCCAATCCCGTTCAGCAGGTTGGGATGTTGCGCAAGGATTTTCTCGACCTCTTGGGCTTCCTTGATTTCATTGACGAACTGTACCAGCCTAGGTCCTCAGCCGCATCACCGTTCAGAAGGCATTCAATCCCCGCATTCACTACGTATACTTTGGTGTTTTCACCATGGCTGAGGGTAGTGCTAAATCTGCCAACCACCGGTAGCGGCTTTTTGCAGCCATATGCGAACAGGAGAGTGTCAGTGTTCTTAAGGGCTGGTCGCGGTTGCAATGTCTTGAAAGTGGACGTGGGCATGACGTTCACCGAGGCTCCCGTGTCTATGGTCATCCATATTTGCTGGTTTTGGAGGGTGACCTGGCATTTGCGCCTCCGGAGCCCTTTCTTCTGCGTATCATGCCCACGATCCAGGGCTGACACTAGGTAGACTTTTCTTCCTTTGGTCCGCTGCTCTCTACCGGGGTCGAGTTGAGCTCCTGTGATGTCATCACCATCTTCCTCAGTCAACGAGTTGTTCGTTTCGACGCGCCTCATGATTGCCTGCTTCTTCTTCTTTGTTCCACTCCTCTCCTGGGGGTTCTGCGGGGGCGGTAGGGGAGCGCCCGACGAACGGCACACCTTGGCATAGTGGTCCTTTCTGCCACATGCCCCGCACGTTGTGCCTTGTGCCGGGCAATTTCGCCGTCCATGACGCGATCCACCACACCATCCACACTCTGTGGGCCCCGGGATCCGTGGCTGCCATCTGGCCGGTGCGTAATTGCCACCAGATTCATCTCTTGTGGACTGTCTATTTGTGACCTGGGCCACCATGGATGACGCGAGGGCCGGCTGTAATTTTTGCAGAGTCATACCCATGTTGGCAGCTCTGGCATGTGCCAGCTCCCTCTGACGACCCAGCTCCAGAATGCGCGTCAAGGAAATACCCCTCTCACCCAGCACCAACCTTCTTAGTTTCTCGGATTGGATGCCGTTGATGAGTTGTCTCTGGATTTCTTTCTCGACATCCGTGAACTCACACGACATTGCCAGTTTCCTGAGCCGGGTGTGATAGACATCCAAAGTCTCCGCTTCCGCCTGAAACGTGGTGCAGAATATAAAAGTCTCATAATCAGAGTTGAGTTGCGGGAGAAAGTGAGCTGTCAGAGCGTCTTTCGATAGCTGGTAAAGGTCCTGGCCATCCGCGATGGTTAGCGCATTGAAAATGCGTAGCACCTCGTCCCCCACGTTCCATAGTAGGTGCAATCTCATCTTCCTGGGCGAGGTTACGTCCTTGCACTCCTTAGCCATCTCAAATTTTTGGAGCCATAGCTGCCACCGGGGGCCAACCGAGGATGGATCTGTGAACGGATCGAATGGCTGAATCAAGGTAGAGGAGCTGCTTTGTGGGCGAGCTGGCGGCGGCGTGACCGACAGATTTGCCGCGATTCTAGACGGCGTGCCAGGCCCGGGGGTGGACGTGCCGGTCGCCATGTCGTGTGTCGTCGTCCCTTGATGGTCCCTGTTGAGGCCAGCCTATGAAATCGTTGGCGGACGGGGCCGCTCCCTCTCTCCAACTGTCCACTGTCGTGAACGCACATGCGCCTTGCGTGTGCGGTAGGCCCACACGTCGAAGAGCAGTCCCAGCGGCTCGCAGAAAAACTGGTTGGTCGTGCGATGCAGGAGGAATGAGATGGTCGGGCGCCGAGCGCGTGTGCTGGGTCCCGTTTCCTTCGTCGCCAGTGTTATGTTCTGGCTCCGCGCGGAGGCAGAACATAGTAGGCCTCTGAAGTAGGCCGCAGTGGCGCAGCTCCAGCCGGAGTGAAAGAAAACACGCCACACGTTGTTGGAGTCTGTGCCCGGAACTGCTTCCCTTGCGCGGGGGCGAGCTTTTATTCGGGCACCCTGCGTCACCGTGTAGCGAGGCGGAGGGCGGATGTAACAGCCACCTCACTCCTCTCCCATCCACTACTGTCTTCATCTTCTCAGCCTACCCACCCCACTCACCTTCCATCCACTGCCTCAATACCTTTTATAAGCTCCCTCACTCCTCTCCCCTTCCATCCGCTACTGTCTTCAACTTAGCCTACCCCCCCACTCACCTTCAAGCCACATCCTTGTCACCTCTTATAAGCCACCTCACTCCTCTCCCATCCGCTACTGTCTTCATCTTATCAGCCTACCCCCACTCAGCTTCCAGCCACTGCCTCTTCACCTTTTATAAGCTCCCTCACTCCTCCCCCCTTCCATCCGCTACTGTCTTCATCTTATCAGCCTAACCCCCACCGCACTCACCTTCCATCCACTGCCTCATCACATCTTATAAGCTCCCTCACTCCGCTCCCCTTCCATCTGCTGCTGTCTTCATTGTCTCAGCCTCCCCACCCGACTCACCTTCCAGCCACTGCCTCATCATCCCTTATAAGCTCCCTCACTCCGCTCCCCTTCCATCTGCTGCTGTCTTCATTGTCTGAGCCTCCCCACCCTACTCACCTTCCAGCCACTGCCTCGTCACCTCTTATAAGAGGGGTATCAAAAAGCAAGAAAAGTAGTGTGGAAACGTATTTCTACCCTTCCCATCTGCCCTGCCCTTTCTCTTCCATCCGCTCCCACTTCACCTTCCATGCCACATCACCTTCTATCCACTCCCCCTTACCATAAGTCCCATTCAGCACCATTCCCATACACAACATGCACCTCCAGCTTGATGTCTTGGCCTGGCTGAGGAGAAGTAAAGATAATGCCATGCCACATCACCTTCTATCCACTCCCCCTTACCATAAGTCCCATTCAGCACCATTCCCATACACAACATGCACCTCCAGCTTGACGTCTTGGCCTGGATAAGGAGAAGCCATGCCACATCACCTTCTATCCACTCCCCCTTACCATAGGTCCCATTCAGCACCATTCCCATACACAACATGCACCTCCAGCTTGACGTCTTGGCCTGTCTGAGGAGAAGTAAAGATAATGCCATGCCACATCACCTTCTATCCACTCCCCCTTACCATAAGTCCCATTCAGCACCATTCCCATACACAACATGCACCTCCAGCTTGACGTCTTGGCCTGGCTGAGGAGAAGTAAAGATAATGCCATGCCACATCACCTTCTATCCACTCCCCCTTACCATAAGTCCCATTCAGCACCATTCCCATACACAACATGCACCTCCAGCTTGACGTCTTGGCCTGGCTGAGGAGAAGTAAAGATAATGCCATGCCACATCACCTTCTATCCACTCCCCCTTAGCATAGGTCCCATTCAGCACCATTCCCATACCCCACATGCACCTCCAGCTTGACGTCTTGGCCTGGCTGAGGAGAAGATAATGCCATGCCACATCACCTTCTATCCACTCCCCCTTAGCATAGGTCCCATTCAGCACCATTCCCATACCCCACATGCACCTCCAGCTTGACGTCTTGGCCTGGCTGAGGAGAAGTAAAGATAAGGTCATAAACCCCTCCTCCATTTTAGCTGCCGCATTCTCCAACAATTCCTCCTTCAACACAGCGACCACTCCCAGCATGCAATAACCAGACATGGAGAAAGAGCTGCCGTGCAGAGAGTCTGCCACGTGCTGGCGCACGTGCTCCACATGACACGACGTCTTAAAGGAGACGCCACCACAAGGGTGACCCGACATCCCGGTTATGCTGGACTGTCCTGGAATGTTGCCCTCTGTCCCCGTCCCAAGAGTCTTTCTTTAAAAGCCCCCTCCCAGTTTGGTGGAAAGGGTGGGTCATCACTGAAGGAATCCAAGCTGCAAAGACATCTCAATGCACAGCAATTCCACCCACCAGTTATAAACCGAATACATGTTCAGTCATTTTACATTAACACTTAAACCAGATGTTTGCCATGGGTGCACCGCAACCTTCACTCAGTTAACCGCCACATACATGAACTGATTGTACCACAGAGACTGTTGAGAAGTGGCTTTATAACAAGGCCTGGAACAGAAATCGGAGCTAAAGAACCTTCGTTTGTAACTTGCTTTATAGTCACAGCCAAATCTGCACAGTTTATATCCTGGGGAGTATCTGGAATTCCCCTTCACCTCCGTGTTGCCACTACTGAAAGTATGTGATATCCGTTGTCAAACTGTAGTCTTTCTTTTATGTCAGTGTCCTATCACGATTTTTTACTTTGAAAATCTGGTTACCCTGAGTTGGCCCCATACAAATCAATATTAAATAAATAAACAAGTGAAGCTGTTTTGGAATAGTGTATACTGCAAACATAATCGCTTTAGCCTCCTTATGGAAGATAAGGCACAGTGACATTAAATGCCCAGGATCACACAGTGTGTTTAAGTTGTGACCGTTGTCTTAATTTTGGGTGCTTGACCACATATCTTCGCAGATCAAGTTGATAGAAATATGTTATCAAATACGTGTTAATGTTTAGGTTTAAAGACCTAAATCAATAATCCATATTATAGGGATGACTTTAAAAGCACACATCTCACAGTAAATTAACCTGACAATATATAACATTTTGTAGAAACATGTTGAGTGAAAAGAATATAAGTGCATCGTTTTGTGCCCCCTCCTGAATGGAAGCCTACAAGGACCAGCACACAAAGTAATGTGAGCCTTGAAACAAATCTCCTACCGACTGAAAGTGAAATAAAATGCATAACGAGGTTTTTGTTTCGCTCAGTTTGTAGCTTTTTTAATCCTATACAAGTCACTGGAAAAAAGTGCCAATGACAAAACTCATCCCCAGTTACAGATTCTCACGATGCATCACTTCCCATTGTAAATGGTCAGCTGAGTGATGAGTGAGACCTCATTTGGAGGCTCTGTGCAGTCCTGGCTGTTTCTCATTGATGTGAGAGAGGCAGTGGATCAGCAGGGGGGGCTGGTTGGCATTTCCTCCTTTGCCACCTGATAAATCCGCCAATGCATACACGGCTCGTGCAAGGTTTTTGGCCGTTATAGGTGAAAGTCATTTTTCCAACTTCCACTACCCCTGATCTCTGCATTATGTGCCCCAAATATGTCCTCCTGATCGCATGTTCTTTGAATGACTGTAGTACTTACTTACTTTGGGAAAGGACTCCTGAGTATTTCATTTTAACCAAAAAATGTGTTATTTGTTTGCTTTTTAATTCAAGTGACTGCAGTGCCTCACACTGCTCCACGCTGCTTTAGCTCTCTCTCCCACATGCAGAGCTCCGACACCCCTGTCCCTTGAGGTCTCCTTGATGCTGTCATCACTGCACCTGTGGTCACACTGCATTCTGGAAACACCTCTAACTTTCCTTGATCCGTAGGGCCCGATTAATGGAAAAGTGTGCATTTCTCCCGCAATTGCTGCACGCCGAATACGACACAGCCCCAGCCTGCATGCAAAATAAAAGATGCGTGTCCTGCATATTCATGGATTTAACTGCGCAAAGTAACCGTATTCTGAAGTCGCGCTCGAAACGCCCGTGAAACTCCCCCACGCAAAGAAAAAAACTGCCAGAACTGTTAAAGACTCCAATCAAGCAGTCCCACTAAGTCAGTGCCTTATCTGGGATTGCTCAAGGGAAGCCCTTATTTATATATTTTTATGTCCAGTTCGTGTACTCTGGATGACAACCCTTATATAACTCCCCTCTCTTAGTATCCCCCTGTCCCCACTGAGCCAAGAAGTAAGTTTGTTTTGCAAATTTAAAAGGTTTATTTGAGAATTAAACAATATATATATCACACTTTTATAATAAATTAATAATTGATATCACACTTAGACATATGACAGTGAGTGATCAACAATGGATGATGTGATACTAGCACACTGGGTAATTACTTAGGAGTAGTATAGAGAATAAGGTAGCTGAGAATGCTTTATATGGTACAAGGAAATGCAAGGTGGAAAAGAAGCAACACAGGAATAAACTTGATATGATTTCAGCAAAACATAATATAATCACTTTTCTCCTTTTGGCAATTCACCCCCCCTCTATGCAATGTAAGGAGGTGGAAGTGACACACACAGTTCTTCAGGAATACAATCACAGTACAATCCCAATTCAGTTCCCCCTAGCAAGCTTAGATCAACAGGGATGATTTTAAACACAGGCAAAGTACTTTAAAGGTGGTATGCAAAGAAGGGAAAAATATGCTAAAATGATTTTTATTCCCTCTAGAGGTTCAGGGTGAGTGATTTAGTTCAGGATAACTTTAGCAATGCTCTTTGAATGATTGTCAGGTTGCAAACGAATTTCAGCAAAGGAAAGCAAGGAGCTGCTATTTTGCCAAGTGAAGAAATTGAGCCAAATCGCAATTCGCAGCAATTTTTCCGAGTGCGTCGAGTGCGATTACGGAAAGAGTATATTTCGTTCCTAGGACAAACGGTTCCGGAGATACGGACGATTTCGTGAAGGTAGATTCTCAAAAGAAAAGTCAAGCTCAGAATGACAGATGACAGTTTTCAGGTTTGAGATCACAGAAGGAACACAAGATTTCTAGGATGCAGTTCTCAATAGGTTAAAATAGTTTGAATTAGATTATTTTAAACTAAGAGATTGGGTTTTGCACAGTCCTGGTTGAGTACTCACACTATATGTTGGACAGGAATGCGACTTTTGATCTGGGTCAGCTCTGCTAGCGGCACTGCACAGCGGTCTGGATCTCTGGTTCTGGCAAAAGTTCTTGGCACTGCACGGCGGTCTGCTCTCTGGTTCCGGGTACAGCTCTGCTTTCTGGGTGTTTCTGGCACAGGGTTTTAGGCCAGAATCAAACAGCTCAGCCCGGCTGTCTGAATAGTTTGGTTTGGTTGCTAGGTTTTGAAGGCCTGCTGATAGGAGTTCAGCTGTTGGGTTCTAGAGTTCTTGGAGTTTTGTTCAGGAGTCAGGAGTCTCTGGATGTGAAGTCTGAAGTCTGGATGTGGAGTTGTCTGTCAAAATGCTCCACAGAAAGTGAAAAAAGAAAGTCCTATCTGGCTTCCAGTGGCTCTTTTCATGTGTTTAGGAAGTGGGTGGGTCGGCTAATTCTGCATGCCCAACCCTCTCAAGATTTGATAGGCCAAAGCATTCTTTGGTCCCTGATTTGAGAAAGGATAGTGTGTCAGAGTGATGTCAGCCATTTACGATCTATTGAAGAAACGCCCCTTTGCTTTTACCTTAGAAATCATTTTTCATAACTACACATATTTCCCAGATACACAGTTGTTTGACATACATGTACATATTACGGATTACTTAAGGTACATTCTGGCCCAATTCTGATCTTCCTGGGGGCTTGCATTCAAAAATGACAACTTATTTTCGTTTTGAGTTGATTTACCAATATCGGACGTTTACCAAAAATGGCTCACATGTACACCGCCTTTCTACCCATATTCCATTAATTTGCTAGGTCTCTAACATAAACACAGTGTCTTTAGTATTAATAAATAGCGGGGTTTTGCCTCAGAACATGGTACAAAGTTGAATCAAGTCTTGAATTGTGGGTACATTTCTTGGATTAAGGATCTCCAAATTGCACATTTTTGTAAGCGTAATACAATATTTTAGAAGCATTTAACTTAAACATATATTTGCTGCAATATGATTCCACAAAAGTGTCTGAGCACACCCCCAGAAACTGGGTAAATCAGGAAACACATGTCTCTCCTTCCAGGCAGGGCTCTGTTTACAGTCCACACTGAAAATCAACATACCCCATTCAATTGCAAGGTTCTATTGTGTTCGGTCCAGCAGGCTGAGGTCAACAGACCAGGGGGCCACTCTGCATTTGATTAACAGAGACCTGTGATTTCCTGGGCTGTTGCTGCTCAGGGCTGGTGTGAATGCCTCCCATGAACAGAGACTCTTTGAACTTTTAATGAACTAAGACTCCTTCTGATCAATGCACAGTTCTGCAAGACAGCTCTCCTGTAAGAGTTTAGACCGCTAGCGCCGGTTTGTGGACAAAGCTGGTACTGCACCCCCATGATTTTAGCAACTTTTTGACATCAAGAAAATGAATTCCCAACAGCTCTGGGTTGCTTTTGGCAATCAGCCTTGCCATTCCCAATGGTTTCAGGCTACTGTGTGTGTAGCCCAATGGTGGTTTTAGGCAGTGCCCTCCTGTGCTCACAACATAGGCAAAAATGGGTGGCAGCCTATTCTTCATGTTTTCCCTGTGCATTTTCTGGGGAGTTCTGGCCATCATGATGTTTTCAATGCCAGTAATGCACAGTTTTTGTGGTAGGGCTCGGTTGCATGGGTAAAACATCCCACAGAACAGCTCTCCAAACAGTGTTTGTGGTTCCCCGCAAGCAGGCCTTCATCTCGGCGACCGTGCACCTGGTCCCTTGTAACTTTGCTGACACCCCAACACCATGCGTATGATACTTCGAAATTCAGGTAGAACTTGAAAAATCTACATGTGAACACCCGTAAACCATTCCTGCACCCTGCTACATTGCCTATGCACACCCCTAAGTTAGATCGGAACCCCGGTTGCATGAATGCACCCCTAAATCCGACATGCAAACCCACATCCGCACTGCGATTCCTATGCGCAAGTATCTTTATGCCTGCCTTCGGGTGGCGTAGAGACTGAGGGATTTGTGGGGCCATTTCTCTACCGAGAGGCTCAGAGGATGATTCCATGAATATATGGCGTTTGGCGCAATTGTGGGAGTGCCAGGGACTGTCTGCAGGCCGTGGTTCATAAATCCCAATTTTTCGCATGTTCTTCCCCATTTTCTGTGTTCTGTACCCCTACCTGGTCTCTGCGCAAGCCATGCCCACACTCTACGTGGTCTCTCGCGCAAGGTGCTTTACTGCTCAAAGAGACATGCTGAGCATCCGCAAACTCCACGCAAGTCCTGGAAAAGTCCAGCACGTTCGATTCCATGAATCGACTAATAGGATTTTGCACGCAGTTTGGCATGCAAGTTCCCTATTTCCTGCGCAAATAATTCCATCAATCGGACCTCTAATGTTTAAAGCTGTTTTATCTGAGCAATCAAATTAATGTATAATTCCTCTCACAGGTGCCATCGGGAATGACCATATCAAAGATAAATAAAAACAGTCAACAGCTGGGAAATGGCCACTTAATAGTAGACTTAGTCACACCTGCTCCCTGAGGTTGGTCTAATGCTGAGTTAGAATTCATTTAGCAACTGGGTTTGAATTTACCTTAAATAATCCCATCTCCACTGGGCTGTTAAAGCAGAGGCTACTTTTCCATAGCTCGCATCTAAGCCCAGGCCATGGGGATAAAGTTCATCCAGTCCTGTTTTTACTTTGTACCTTTTGTCAGTGGTAGTTTTGTTCTTCTCCATTATAAAAGTGGGTTGTTAAGCCCCAAAGGGCAAAAAGACAAGCGTAGCCCACGCCAGCACACCCGTCTTATTTTAAATGTGTGCTGCATAGTGTAGAGGAGTGTTCTTGGGGAACGCGGCCTGGAGTAAGGATGTCAGTCATTGAGTATCTAACGTGTACATGTGTGGCTGTACGATCACCAATATAACATGAGGACTCCATTATAAGCAATTGCTCATCAGCACCAAGATGTTGGGGTGAACATCTGCCCTTTATAGATATTACACATAATACATGGAGGGATGTATAAAGGGGGCAGCGAGTCACCCATTACCCCCACATCCATGGGGGTTGCTGTTACCTATTGTGAGGACATCTGTTGGTAGTAACATGAACTGCAGCCCCCAATATTCACTTAATCCTTGGGTACTCACATTACCCTCTGGGGAGATAAAGGGCTAGACTCTCAAAAATGAAAAGTGGGCAAATCTGGCATGCACCACATATGCGGCATAAATAGGTGCACCACATTCACAGAAGTGCTCAACTCAGAGATGCACCAGTTTATAAAAGGGGTGCAAAATGTGGGCAGAAGATACAGAAAGTGGAAGAAAAGCATTCAAGTAGACCAAATGAAGCCTGCAAAGGCAGAGTGGCCACAGAAGGTGAACATAGAGGCACCAAAATCCTGATTCACACAATCAGACCACAGAATTTGCTCCATAAAATGCCCATTGACATTTGCTCCATTTAAAAGTGGAGCAAGTGGCACAGAAAAGAGTGCAAGTGACCTACCTAACCAGGGAAGCACACAGTGCACCCCAATCACAACCCACACCTCAGTATAAAAGCACAGCACAGAGAGGCAGGTACACGTTCCCGAAATGGCCAATCCACAAGGCATCACGTTGCTGCACCGAGTGATGAGGGGGAGGGGGAAGATATATGGGAGGATCAGCGTATTTCAACTGGCTGATGAAGAGGTTACCCAGAGGCACCTCTTCCCACCTCATATCATACTGGAGATGGTGAGTCAGTGGAAATGGGCCCTTAGCACACCCACAATGCGGGCCCAGGTCATACCATCACTGGTCAAGGTACCGTCACCCAAAAGGCTCCTTTGAGATCACCAGTGGCATCACAGATGCTACCCAAGGTCTTCAACATGACCCTTCTATCTGCCAGGGTATACATAGGCACGCCTCATCATGCATGTACCAGAGCAGGATTAGTGAGGGCATTTTACACCAATGCTGGGTACTGTGCATTTCTATTGCCATTGATTTATGCTCCCATGTGGTCCTCCTACCCTTGCGGCCATTGAGCACTTGCACAGGGGTGAGAGGACATTTGGAAGTTGAACACTTTCCATGTGTCTGTCTTGCAATCACACTGACAGTGGTGTCCAGTCATTTGGTCGAAGAAAAACTGGTCGAATGACATTTGGTCGATGCAATTTGGTCGAAAACCAAATGGTCGATTTTATTTTTTTATTATATATTTATTTTTCGGGTTTTCGTTTTTTAAAAAAAGGGTTTTTTTAGAAAAAAAAGGGGGCAAAAAAAAAACAAAAAAAAGAGTGAAAATAAAAAAATTAAAAAAATTCGACCATTTGGTTTTCAACCAAATTGGTTCGACCATTTGTCTGGTCGACCAATTTTTTTCGACCAATTGTCTGGTAACCCTGACAGTTTCTACACAGTTATAGGAATGAAATGCATTATCCTACTCTACATCATCACAGTCATGGACATCGCTCCACGACATTCCTGAATCATGTGGCAAAACTAACACCTGCAACATTTAAATGGTGTGCACTTCCTCCCATGGGAAGTGATCCACTTTACAAAGTAAACTCACCCCGAAGCTGAAGTTTAAAAATATGCATGGGGCCTCATTACACGGTAGGCGGTAAGGGTTTACCGGTACCAGTATTTTACCGGTACCGGTAAACCCTTAGCGCCTTACTATGAGGTCCCTTTGCGGGTTGGGGAATTTAACGCCTGCTTTTTGCAGGCGTTAAAAACCAACCCGCAAAGGGACCAGGGAGCTAATTACGGTACCGCAATTTGCGGTACCGTAATTAGCGCCTTCCCCATTCCCATAGAGCCCTATGGGGCAAAAATGGGAATGGGGAAGGGCAATGGGGGAAGGGGGAATTACCGCCCCACCAACCTTGGAATAGGGCGGTAATTCCCCTTTCCACCAAGGTGGTGCCGGTATTTTACCGGCATGGACCAAGATGCTAATAGCACCTTGGTCCACCGCCACCCGTGTAATGAGGCCCATGGCCTTATTATCAGACATATTATGCACATAAGACAAAAAAAGAGAATGAACAGTAAAGAAATTGTCTGAAATACCTGTGTTTTTTAGGGTAGTTGCACTCTTTTTTGAGGCATCTGATGATGCAAGTGGTTTTGGCACAATGTGATGTTCATTGTCAGCATTTGCACATAAAAGAGTGCCTATTTATATTTGTATTTTATTTTATTTATTGAGCGCTTTCACCGAAGCGCTTTACAAAAGTAAGTAACATCCAGTGAATAAAGTCCAACTATCAGCTCTTCCTTCTCAAAGGGATTCTACCTTTTCTCACTTTGCCTCAGAGGCTCAATGTGACTCAAGCCCTGGTTCTCTCTAGCCTTGACTACTGCAACAGCCTCCTCCTGAATCTTCCTTCTTCCCTTCTGCGACCCCTTCAGCTTATCCAGTACAGGCAGCCAGACGTATTCTTGGCCTTATGCCCAGGGACCGCATCTCTCCTGCACTAAAAAGTCTTCACTGGCTCCGGGTTGCTACACAGATTAAATTCAAATCCATCTGCATCATTCACAAGGCTGTCAGGGCCCAGAGACCACACTATCTTCAACAATATCTCACTAAATGCTATCCCTCTAGACTACTTCGCTCCCTGGCACCAACTCTTTGTGTGTAAAGTGTTTTGCTAAACAGAGGGCACAGGGTTGCTCACTTTCCTGGGATGGCTTTCTCCTTTGGAATAGCCTCCCACTGCCCCTGCGCCTTGAGCAGAATCTTCTTAAATTCCGGACGCACCTTGAGACTTTCCTCTTTTCCTCCTCCTTCCCTCCTTCTCTCCTCTGCTAATCTCACAGGTGCTGAATCGGTATTCTTGGCCCTTATGCATCTTCAGGGCCTTGACCTCCCACACCAATTCTTCCCAGCTACTGTCTTTCCACAGCACTTTGCATCTACCCCCTATTCCCTCTTCCTTTCTGCACTTGCACGTTCTGAATACTCACAAGGCATCATAGGTTCGGCCCCTTCCACCTTACTCCCCTCTCTTAAATATTGTGTTGTAATTTCCCATGTATTTCCCACTCTCCCTCCCTCCCTGCCCTGTGGGTGCTTTGAAACAGTATGTTCTTATTGTATAAGCGCCTAACAAGCAAACAATAAATAAATAACAAACGGTACAGTATAATAAATAATGATTTGCAGTCGACTATGCGTAACATAAGGAGATTAGACTTAAATTTGAGAACGGAAGATATTATAAGTAGCAGAAGCACGTATAGAAAGTGGAAGTGTATTCATGCACTTCGGAACGAGAAGTGAGAATGAACGGGAACTGGAGGAGGCACAAGGCGGCTTTGGAACAGGGAGAAGAAATGAAGACTCAGGTCCTCATTACACGTATGGTGGTAAGGTAACAATGGTGCCAGTAGTGGCACCGTCACCGTTGCTACCGTACCGCCATACTACGAGCTGTGCTCGCGGGTGCCTTCCAGCCCGCCAGGTCTGACTTGGCGAGCAGAGCGGCGCCTGCGAGCACACCAAGTCGGACGCACCGGCACCGTTGTAAACGGTGCCGGTTGTTAAAACAGATTTCTGAAATCTGTCCTGGTGGCGCAGAAGTTCAGAAGGCCAACCTAATTACTTGGAACAGGGTAACCTCTGGACTAGCCAGACCAATCAAGGTAGCGATCGCGGCGGTCAAGACTAGGGCCCTCATTACGACCCTGGCGGATTTTTTCCGCCATCGACGGACTTTCCGGCCATGGCGCAAAGTCCCTTTACGCCATGGCCGATGGCGGACTTACCGCCCCATTCCGAGGTCGGCGGGGCGGTAAGTCCCCATTGTCCCATTTACCCTTCCCCATTCCCATTTCGGCCCCATGGGCTCAATGGGAGTGGGGAAGGAGTTAATTACGCCACCGTAAAATACGGTGGCGTAATTAACACCAAGGTCCCAGAGCGCCATGGTTTTTTCCGCCCGCAAAAAGCGGGCGGAAAAATGACCATGGCGCTCTGGGAACTCGTAGTTGGCGGTAAGGGGTCGGCGCAGCTAACGCTGGCGCTAACCCCTTACCGCCAGGGTCGTAATGAGGCCCTAGGTCTCAAGAGGGGTGAGGGTGACTGAAAGCCCGCAATGAGCACACAATGCCAGATCACTTACAAACTACTCCAAACAGTTGTTATATAAAAAATATATACACATTTATTTCAAGGCCTTTAAAACAATGACCGTAGCGAGAAAATCACAATATCACGATAGTAAACCAACACATACCATATCAACACAATATATATACAAATACGACAGTCTCAAGCGTTATATGCATGAAATGTGTAGTCCACCTAAAAGGGAAGGAAAACAGGCAGTGCGAAATAATGCTTAGACCCAGTTCGCCTTCAGAGGCACCTAACTAGATGGAAGTCCGAGCCCTGCGAAGAGTGGAGCCTTATGCTCAAAAGTACCTGCACGCGCTGGTGCCAACGGGCAAAGGGAGAAGCTCTTCGAGGGAAATCAGGCAGTTCAGTTTAGTGCACAAAAGAAGAACAACAAGTTCCGCGACTCAAGCGCAGCCTCCACAGTGGGCAGAAGCAGAGCGCGAGTACGGACAAGGGTGCTGTTTTACACAGCGGGGAAAAGCAATGGGCTCCTGCAGGAGGGCGACCAGATCCTATCTATGCTACTCACCGGTCCCCGATGCAAGCAGACCCAGGCTTCTCCGCGTCAGTTTCAGCAGCTGGGAGGTTCAGAAGAGCAGGGAACGCCTTGTCGTCGTGTTGAGTAAAAAGACGTCTCAATCGAAGAAACCCGCACAGTTTGTTACCACAGCAGGGCAACGGAGCGGCCGTGTGTATCTGAGCCAAATGTACACTACTCACTTCAGACCTGGGAACGCCAAGTGTACGAAGCGTGTGAGAGTGACAAGGACTCGAAATACTACACAACCTGGCGGCGGTTACAGAGCAAGACTCCCATGTAAGCTGGTCAGTCAACTGGATGGCCCAGAGACGCTTCCGAAGGCTTACTGGCAGGAGATGGTGAAGATGCTGAGAATAGCTGTTCCCGCTATTCCAAGGGTCGAAGTACCAGTACAGGCCTTCTGGTTCGATCAAAGGTGAAAAGGGTTTCACAAGGCGACAGCAGTGCAGAGGAGAAGTCCTTCAGCGGGTCACCAGCGATTCCTCGGTCCAGCCTCTTGGTTGCAGGATACTTGGGCTCCTGTATTCCTTTGTTCGTGAGAACTCAGGAGATCGACATGGTAGTGGTGTTTCCAGCCCTCTCTTATCCACGGTTCCCTTCGCGCCAAAACGGAGGGGACCCAATGGGAGATCCGCTCATCAACACTCACACCATTCGTGGACCAATCACGGACCACGGTGGTCCCAGGCATTCACACCACCCTAGACTCTCTGGCACCCAGGATGTGTATTGGGACCAGACATCCCAGCCCACATCCTGGAGGCACACACAAGACATGTAGAAGCCCGCGAAAGCATCCGTGTTTCGCGGGAAAGTACATGCCCAAATAAGGAAGGCCCCGGGTCGGCTCGACCTGGGGAAGTTGAAGGGAGCAAGACGGTCAGCGGACAGGACAAAGGAGCCTCGTGGTCTGGCCATTTTGGGAGCCAGGCCACCATTTTGGGTTAAGCGCGAGAAACGCACTTAGAACGCCAAAAGGAGCTCAAAACACAAGAAACGATCGCTGCCACCATTCCCGTCCCTGAATTACTTGCACCGATCAGATACAATCCTAAACGACTATCTAGGGCCTGTAGAAGGCTAGAGACCCAAGAGAGCTGTAACTTAGCTTACAGTGCCCTCTTGTGTCATGTTGCAGGAAAGCCGCAACATGATAAAAGAAACTACGGAAAACAGCGTTCCCCGGTACTGACTGTCTTAAGGGCATGTCAGTTTCCCCGTAAGAAAGGAGCGAAAGCCCAGAGGAGTGCGGCAGAAGGCTGCACTTCTCTGGCAAAGTCGAGAACAAGGTGAAAAACAACAGCAAAAAGTTTAGGGGTTGCCACATGGAAGGAAAATTACCTACAATTACGAAATCTTTCCTAACACTCGCCCCTCCCAGACTATGGACAGGGGGAACTAATCCACCCCTGGATGAGTCTCTTGTTCAGGTCGGTTAAACATTCTGGACAACCCATCAGCATTGCTATGTTGGACACCTGGCCTATGCTCAATAGTGAAGTCGAAGCCTTGTAGACTTATGGACCACCTAAGCAACTTTGGATTCTCCCCCTTCATGTTCATTAGCCACTTTAAGGGCTTATGGTCAGTTTGCACAGTGAAGTGGGTCCCATAGAGGTAGGACCTCAGCTTCCTTAGGGCCCACACAACAGAGAAACATTCTTTCTCTACCGTGGACCATCTGAGCTCTCTGTCCTTAAGCTGGCGGCTAATAAAACCAATAGGGTGTTCCTTACCCTTCTCATCTACTTGTGATAATACAGCTCCTATCCCAGTGTCAGAGGCGTCCGTCTGCACGATAAAAGGTCTTTGATAATCAGGTGCCCTGAGGACAGGGGCCTGGCACAAGGAGTCTTTTAAGCCATTGAAGACCTTCTCACACTCGTCGGTCCAAGTTACCTTCTTGGGTTTCTTCGGAGTTGTGAGGGCAGTCAGAGGGGCAGCTATGGTGCCATAGTCTGCCACAAAATTGCGGTAATACCCCGTGAGTCCTAAGAAGGCTCTCACTTGGGTTTGCGTAGTGGGGGTAGGCCAGTCTTGTACTGCTTGTACTTTACTGGGAAGAGGCTGTATCCTCCCTCCACCTACTTCATGTCCAAGGTAAACCACTGAGCCTTGTCCAATCTGGCATTTACTAGCCTTTATGGTCAGGTGTGCTTTCTGAAGAGCCTGGAGCACAATCCCGAGGTGTTTCACATGGTCTTCCCAGGTGGCACTGAAAACTGCTATATCGTCCAGATATGCAAGACAGAATTCGTCCAACCCATTCAACACATGATTCACAAGCCTCTGGAAAGTGGCAGGTGCATTCTTCAACCCGAACGGCATTACCCGGAATTGGTAAAGGCCGTCTGGAGTAGAAAATGCTGTCTTCTCCTTGGCATGTTCTGCTAAAGCTATTTGCCAATAGCCAGCAGTGAGGTCAAACGTGCTGAGGTACTTGGAGGCACCCAAAGTATCCACCAGCTCATCTGTTCGAGGCAAGGGGTGTGCATCTGTCTTGGTGACAGCATTCAGAGCCCTTTAATCCACGCAGAACCTCAATTCAGAAGTGCCTGCCTTTGGAACCAAAACCACAGGGCTGGACCAAGAACTACTAGAGGGTTCAATCACCCCAAGGTCTAACATCTTGTTGACCTCGGTCTTAATATAAGACCGTACTTTGTCTGACATCCTGTATCCCCTACTTTTGGTAGGTACACTGTCTCCTGTGTCAATGTTATGTTTGCACCAAGGTGTCAAACCAGGCGACTGTGAAAACAGGGGGGAAAACTGCATAAGCAAACCTTTCACCTCAGCCTGCTGATCAGAAGTCAGGTGAGGGGCCACTCGGACACCCTCAAAGGAGCTATCTGAAGGACCGCTTTGGAACAGGTCGGGGAGAGGTTCAGACTCCTCTTCCTCAACATCTGAAGCCAGTAGCAGTGCTGCGATTTCGACTCTTGGGACGAAAGCCTTCAGCCTATTCACGTGAAACACTTTTGGAGCCTGTCCAGGCCTTCCAAGGTCCACTAAATAGTTAACCTCACCCAGGGGCTCCACCACTGTGTAAGGGCCTGACCATTTGTTCTGTAAAGCTCGAGGCCTTATGGGATTCATGATCAGGACTTGCTGACCAGGTGTAAAGTTGATGAGGGAAGCTTTCTGGTCGTACCAATGTTTCACCAGCACTTGTCCTGCCTTCAATTTATCACTAGCCAAGCCCATCAGAAGTACCATCCGTTTTCTGAGCCCTAGCACATAATCAACTACGTTGGTAGTAACAGGGGGAGTGGGCATCTCCCATCCCTCTTTGACGATGGCTAAGGGTCCCCGTACGGGATGACCGAACAGAAGTTCGAAGGGGCTGAAGCCAACACCTTCCTGTGGTACCTCTCGGTAGGCAAACAGTAAGCATGGTAAAAGAAGATCCCATTTTCTTCTCTGAGGTTCCTCCAGAGCCCCAATCATGCTCTTTAACGTTCTGTTGAAACGTTCCACCAGACCATTGGTCTGGGGGTGGTATGCAGAAGAGAACTTGTAGGTGACCCCACATTCTTTCCACATAGCCTGCATATACTTCGACATAAAGTTGCTGCCACGATCCGACACAACTTCTTTAGGGAAGCCAACCCTAGTAAATATGCCAAGTAAAGCTTTTGCAACTGACTTGGCAGTTACAGTTTTCAATGGGATGGCCTCAGGATACCTGGTTGCATGGTCGACCAGCACCAGGATAAACCTATTGCCCGAGGATGTTTGCGGGTCAAGGGGACCAACAATGTCGATCCCTACCCTTTCAAATGGTACCCCCACAACTGGGAGCGGTACCAACGGAGCTTGGATTGTCGCGCCAACCTTACCAGACAACTGGCTGGAGGCACAACTCCTGCAGTGACTTTCTACTTGCACCCCCATCTTGGGCCAGTAGAAGTGCATGGATAACCTTTGCTTGGTCCTCTTCATACCAAGGTGACCAGCAAGGGGAACTTCATGCGCCAACTGCAGGAGGAAGGGCCTAACAGCAAGGGGAACCACCAACCTCCTATGGCCTCCTTCTGTAGACTCTGTGGGCTCACTATACAGGAGTCCACCTTCCCAATAAATCCTATGCTTCCCAGGAGGTTCACCCTCAAGCTGGGAGCAGGCCTGTCTCCTTAGGCCTTCCAGAGATGGGCACTCACGTTGGCCTTTACTGAATTCGTCCCTATCAGGACCTCGTTCAACTAACAAGTCTTTTAGTTCAGGATGATCGTTGGGGTCAAATACTTCAGGCATCGCCACCTCCTCGTCAGGCCCGGGCGATTGACCAACTTCCTCCACCGCAGTGGCAGGCGAGCTCGGGGGAATATTCTCTTTCCCTCGTCTTGACTTGTCGACTCCTTTCGCCTTGGGTTTCCCCTTCGGCTGGGGTGGCGTATTGGTCTTGGCCAATGCTGCCCGTGCTTGAGACCGTGTGTAGGGTCTTCCGGCAGTGTCTCCTACGAGCCCTAAAGCTCTGAGATCATTACCTAACAAGACCTTTCCCGGGACGTTTCTCTGAATGCTCACTGGAATCCTGACTGCTGTACCATTTAAAGTAAGATTTACAGGTATTACTGGAAACATACGGAGGGGGCCGTCAGCCAACTTAGTGGGCATCAGAGTAGCTCTGGCAACTTCCTCTGAGTCTACCAAGGTAGAATCCACTACAGTGTGACTGCACCCACTATCCCTAAGAGCTGGAGTATCTACTCCATTGATCAGCACACTGTCTTTAAAGTAGTGCTTGGTATTATCCGGAATCCTAGCATAAGCCTCTGCGACTTTAGGCTCCCAGGAACCCAGGGACACTAAAACTACCTCAGCCTCTATCCCGCTGGGAAAGGAGTCTGAGGAGAAGGATGCCCCTGTAATCTCTTCTTCCTCGTAGGAGGAGAAGGCCAGATTAGCGGAGTGGACCCCCAAAGGTCTAACCTTACACCGGGGATCCACCTTCACGTGGTCAGTTGCTCCACAAGCAAAACAAGATCCATTGGGTCTGTTTACATAGGGAGGCTTATTGTAACCAGAGTTCTGTTTTGGAGGCTGACCTCCACTACCCTGTGAGTTCTCTTGTGTCTTACCCTTATTTTTCTTTTTGTGGCCCTTATGAGAAGAAGATTTAGCAGATTCTCCACCCTCCACATCTTTGGACTTTTTCCCTTTCTCCTGCTTACCGGGATGAGTTTTGTCCTTATGGGACACTCGATGTGACACCCATAAGTCTGCTGCAATGGCCAGCTTCTTGGGATCTATCTCCTTCGAATCGGCCAAATGCTGCTTAAGCTCCGGGGAAGAAGATGCAAAAATGTGTTCCACCATGACAAGATTTATCATGCCTTCGAAGGTAGAAACCTTATAACCTTCGACCCAGCCAGTTAAGTTTTTCAAGGATTCAGTGACATAAGATACCCAAGTACCACCTTCCTTTTTCTTATACTCTCTGAAACGTTTCAAATATTGGGCCGGAGTCTTCCCAAACTTTAAAATGAGAGTTTGCTTTAACATTGCGAAATCAGCTCGCTCAGCCTTCGACATTTCCATAATGGCACTACAGCCAGAATGGGGCAGTCTGCTGAGTAACCAGGCAATCTTATCAGCATTGTCAACTTGTTGAACTTCGCATGCATACTCAAACGCATTCAACCAGTCCATAATGTCATTCCTTTCTTCATACACACTGAGCAGATCTTTCGGAAACCGTGGATGAGAGGAGGCAGCAGACCCATGTCCAGGACCCCTGGACCCATTTGCAACCTGAAGCTTGGGCAGTTCCAACTGGTGATCTCTGTCTTTTTGTTTTTCTGCCTGTTCGATTTTTAGTTTGGCTATGCTGAATTCAAGCTCCTGCTGCCTAAACCGCAGCTCTTGCTTCTTGAATTCAAGCATAGCCTCCCCATCAGCACTGGCAGAGGAAACATTAGACATCTCGTCCTCCCTGTCCTCGTGGTCGCGATGGATCAGTGCAGCGGCAGAACCGTCGGTTCTACCAGTGAGAGCAGCCCCACCACCTTCCGCACTGTCCTCAGAAGTTAAAGCGTCAAGCTGCGCTTCTTGCCACGCCACGATTCTTTGGATCATTTCCAATTTCGTGCCTTGAGAGGAAACACCTCTCTCCGCACACATCTTTTTCAATGTTTCTGATTTGGAAGCATTTAAAGTTAACAAGGTATTTGTTTCCATACTGTTAGATAGGACTATGGCCTTTTTAATGTTATACTACAACAATTCACTACGTGTCCTGGTTGGAATAACCTGAAATGCCCTAGTTCGTGCGCAACACTGGATACCTTCAGTCGTATCCCACCGCTGTACACCAATTTGTTAAGACGGATTTCTGAACTCTGTCCTGGTGGCGCAGAAGTTCAGAAGGCCAACCTAATTACTTGGAACAGGGTAACCTCTGGACGAGCCAGACCAATCAAGGTAGCGATCGCGGCGGTCAAGACTAGGTCTCAAGAGCGGTGAGGGTGACTGAAAGCCCGCAATGAGCACACAAAGCCAGATCACTTACAAACTACTCCAAACAGTTGTTATTTAAAAAAATATATACACATTTATTTCAAGGCCTTTAAAACAATGACCGTAGCGAGAAAATCACAATATCACGATAGTAAACCAACACATACCATATCAACACAATATATATACAAATACGACAGTCTCAAGCGTTATATGCACGAAATGTGTAGTCCACCTAAAAGGGAAGGAAAACAGGCAGTGCGAAATAATGCTTAGACCCAGTTCGCCTTCAGAGGCAACTAACTAGATGAAAGTCCAAGCCCTGCGAAGAGTGGAGCCTTATGCTCAAAAGTACCTGCACGCGCTGGTGCCAACGGGCAAAGGGAGAAGCTCTTCGAGGGAAATCAGGCAGTTCAGTTTAGTGCACAAAAGAAGAAGAACAAGTTCCGCGACTCAAGCGCAGCCTCCACAGTGGGCAGAAGCAGAGCGCGAGTACGGACAAGGGTGCTGTTTTACACAGCGGGGAAAAGCAATGGGCTCCTGCAGGAGGGCGACCAGATCCTAGCTATGCTACTCACCGGTCCCCGATGCAAGCAGACCCAGGCTTCTCCGCGTCAGTTTCAGCAGCTGGCAGGTTCAGAAGAGCAGGGAACGCCTCGTCGTCGTGTTGAGTAAAAAGACGTCCCAATCGAAGAAACCAACACAGTTTGTTACCACAGCAGGGCAACGGAGCGGCCGTGTGTATCTGAGCCAAATGTACACTACTCACTTCAGACCTGGGAACGCCAAGTGTACGAAGCGTGTGAGAGTGACAAGGACTCGAAATACTACACAACCTGGCGGCGGTTACAGAGCAAGACTCCCGTGTAAGCTGGTCAGTCAACTGGATGGCCCAGAGACGCTTCCGAAGGCTTACTGGCAGGAGATGGTGAAGATGCCGAGAATAGCTGTTCCCGCTATTCCAAGGGTCGAAGTACCAGTACAGGCCTTCTGGTTCGATCAAAGGTGAAAAGGGTTTCACAAGGCGACAGCAGTGCAGAGCAGAAGTCCTTCAGCGGGTCACCAGCGATTCCTCGGTCCAGCCTCTTGGTTGCAGGATACTTGGCTCCTGTATTCCTTCGTTCGTGAGAACTCAGGAGATCGACATGGTAGTGGTGTTTCCAGCCCCCTCTTATCCACGGTTCCCTTCGCGCCAAAACGGAGGGGACCCAATGGGAGATCCGCTCATCAACACTCACACCATTCGTGGACCAATCACGGACCACGGTGGTCCCAGGCATTCACACCACCCTAGACTCTCTGGCACCCAGGATGTGTATTGGGACCAGACATCCCAGCCCACATCCTGGAAGCACACACAAGACATGTAGAAGCCCGCGAAAGCATCCGTGTTTCGCGGGAAAGTACATGCCCAAATAAGGAAGGCCCCGGGTCGGCTCGACCTGGGGAAGGTGAAGGGAGCAAGACGGTCAGCGGACAGGACAAAGGAGCCTCGTGGTCTGGCCATTTTGGGAGCCAGGCCACCATTTTGGGTTAAGCGCGAGAAACGCGCTTAGAACGCCAAAAGGAGCTCAAAACACAAGAAACGATCGCTGCCACCATTCCCGTCCCTGAATTACTTGCACCGATCAGATACAATCCTAAACGAGTATCTAGGGCCTGTAGAAGGCTAGAGACCCAAGAGAGCTGTAACTTAGCTTACAGTGCCCTCTTGTGTCATGTTGCACGAAAGCCGCAACATGATAAAAGAAACTACGGGAAACAGCGTTCCCCGGTACTGACTGTCTTAAGGGCATGTCAGTTTCCCCGTAAGAAAGGAGCGAAAGCCCAGAGGAGTGCGGCAAAGTCAAGAACAAGGTGAAAAACAACAGCAAAAAGTTTAGGGGTTGCCACATGGAAGGAAAATTACCTACAATTACGAAATCTTTCCTAACACCGGTGCATCTGACGGCCCCATTCCCATTGAGCCCTATGGGGCTCAAATGGGAATGGGGATTACCAGTTGCGGTACCCCCGAAAGGGCAATTACCAGGTCCAGCGGGGCCAGAATACCCCAGTAATTGCCCATTTGCAGGTGCCCGGACCCGGTTTCCAGTTTGGAGGTAGCCTTGCCGGTTTCACCTTAGCGAGCAGGTCCAGTCGTGAAGTAGTTTAGGATCTAGCGGTGGTATGCAGGTCCAGCTGCCAAAAGACCTGGCCAAAGGATTGACTCTGCCATATCTGAGAAAATTGTCAACGTTGGCAGAGTGAAAGTATCTTCATCATCACAAGACCAAGTGACGTTCAAGAAATTATCACCAGCGACTCATGACAACACCAAGAGCGCAACCAAGACATGCTTCTGGTGTGGGTATGAGTTCCCGCATGAGGGCATGTGCCCTGCTTTAGTTAAAAGATGTGCTGCCTGTGGAGGCGATGACCACTTCAGGACTATATGCAGGAATGCCCCCACGTCGGCACAACATGGGACATCGCTGAGGAATAGCAGGTGACACCCAAAATATTTCCCTGATGACCGGAAGCCAAGCCATGAGTACTGGAAATATCGCCCAGCTGAAGGAGAAGCGGACAGGCAGCCATATTGATGGTCATTCAGGGCTCCTGACAGGAGGAGAACCTACAAAACAAGACAGAACGTGCGATATGTAAAAGTAAGATCCCACTATGGGAGCAAATCATCTTCCTCCCCGGATGATCATGGAAGATGGGTTATATGTGGGCACTGGGCAACGTGACTGCCAAAGAACACAGCTCCTTGCTGGTCCTCCAGGTAAATGTTACCCCGATTGAAATTCTGATTGACACTGGTATGACAGTAAATGTCATGAGTGAAGAAGCATACGACTAGCTCCCACACCCACTGAAGCTGAGAACATCCGGATGGATATATACCCATACGGCTCCAACACCCAACTACCGTGCAAGGGGATGTTCACCACAGTCAGCACCCACAAGTCCCACACAGCTCGCATCCAGGTACACGTACTCTCCATCGAAGCAAGCAGTGGGTGCATCCTGAGTTTCCGCACAGCCATTGACATGGGCCTTGTTCACATCTTATACAATGTGATGTCTCATAAATATTTGACACCAGACGGGGATGCCATGAAGGCATTCCCCAACCTCTTCACAGGTCTCAGCAAATGAAAGTACTACAAGGTGCACCTCCACATCGATCCAACAGTCAAACCTGTTTCTCAGCACTATTGATGCATCCCCATAAATATCCAGAAACAGGTTGAAGAGGAGGTCAGGTGCCTACTGGATTTAACATCATCGAGCCGGCAGTTGGGCCGACCCTGTGAGTCTCACCAATTGCGTGTGTCCTGAAGAAGTAGGCCAAAGGGTTAATTTGCCTTTGTGTAGACATGCGCCATCCGGATGTAGCCATACAATGAGAACGCCACCAGTTCCCCAGAATCACGGACATGATCCACCTTCTCAATGAGGCGGCAATATTCTCAAAGCTGGACCTCAACAAGGACTACCACCAGCTGGAACTTGCCCCAGAATCACATTATATAATCAAATTTGTGACTCACATGGTTCCCTATAGCTACAAATGGCTGAAATTCGTGATATCCTCTGCAGCAGAAATTTTCCAAGAGGAGGTCCACCAGATCATTAAACATATCACAAACTGCCTAAATTATAGTGATGATATTTTAGCATTTGGCAAAACCTTCCAGGAGCGTGATGACACTCTGCACCAGGCCTGCATGGCGCTTCAAGCTGCCTGGGTGACTAAGAACAATTGAGAGTTCAGGAAATGCACTTTGATGTTCTTCAGGCACATATTTTCTGATCGAGATATGCGCCCCGACCCTGACAAAGTCGCGCCCTTAAAAGGGGCCACAAGTCCAACGAACATATCTGACCTGAGATTGTTCCTAGGGCTCGCAAGCTATTGCTACCGGTATCTGGAGAGCTATGCCACAGTGAGCACCCCACTTCGAGAGCTGACCAGAGACAAACAGGACTTCAGTTCATCTAAAGAGACAGAGATGATGGTTGATGCCAGCCTTGTGACCCATGGAGCAGTGTTGGATCAGTATGACCCCAAGACCCCGCACATTAAGAGAGTAGTGTCCTATGCTAGCTGCAGTCTGACAACCACGAAACAGAAATACTCATATGCTGAAAAGGAGAGTTTAGCGGTTGTCTTGGCCTGCAATAATTTTCATCTTTTCCTGTTCCGAAAGGCTTTCACTGTTGCCTTGGACCACCAGGCCCTACTTACTATCTATGGGAACCCAAAAGCCTATGTGCCCATGTGCATTGCTAGATGGGACAACCGGCTACAGGACTACAAGTTCAACAGCTGCCACATTACATGCAAGGATAGCAATCCAGCGGATTATCACTCACCCCTTCCAACTGGGACACAACAACCCAAACACTCTAACGCAGACGTCTATCTACACTACGTCATCCACCAGATGAAGCCGTTCCCTGTAGAGTGGAAGACACTCCAACATGAATCGGCAGCCGATGTGGCCATTGCCATCATCGGACAGTGCATTGGCCAAATAAGAAAGAAGCATGCCAAAGAAATGGCCAAACAGCTCGATGCCTTCCACATGGCGGTGGTGCAGGAGGAGCTCACCATAACCAAAGACCATGTTGTCATGAAGGGGTGCAAGATTGTTCTTCCCAAGTTGCTGCGCCAACAAGTCATGGATCTGACACATGAAGGGCATCACGGGGTGGTCCACACAAAGAAGCTGCACCGTCAAAATATTTTGTTCCTGGGACTAGAAAAACAGGTTGAAGAAACCCTGAAGACTGTGCCATCTTTTGCGTGGTAGCTCCACTTGCATGACCGAATCTTCTACATATGTCTCCACTACTGGAGGGAGTATGGGAAGAGATAGTGATTGACTTCTTTGGCCCATTCCGAGATGGCACATGCCCCTGGTGGTGATGTATGAATATTCAAGATTTCCACAGGTACAGATCATCTGCTCCACGGCAGTGAAGCACATTATATTAGCCCTAGATCGCATACTGACAGCATATGGCATTCCAAAAGTCATCAAGTCAAACAGCGGCCTGCCGTTTACCAGTCTAGACTTTTCCAACTTCGCACAATATAATGGGTTCAAACAACACAAGATCACACCCCTCTGGCCCCAAGCCAATGGCATGGTTGAGCGGTTCATGGAGGGTGTAGCAGGTTGGCCATGAGTCTCACAAACCTTTTTAGCAAATATTGTACCAACTCTTAAGACTACTGGCACACTCCTCACAACACCACGGGCAGGTGCGCAGCAGACCTCATGTTCGGCCGGAGAGTTATGACTCCCAAGGCCCATGTGCTGAAGAGTCTACACTATTCCACAAAAGAAATCTGAAAAGTGCACTCGAGAGAGAAAATGAAGATGAGGGTAGCAGCATATGAGAGAAGGGGTGCTCGAGAAAATACAGTTACAGTAGGAGACAGATTGGTGGTACGCCAGTCGCAATGTAAGAAAGAAGATTCCAGGTTTGCACCCAGACCCCTCACTGTCACACAAGTGAAAGGCACCATGATTTTGGTAAGAGACGCAGAAGGACGCAAGATCAATCAAAACAGTACCGAGGAACCCTGGAGGAGTGTGATGAGCCATGGGATGAACCCGCAGGGGTTATGTCCCAGGGAGATTTTGATGAATCTTGCTTGGGAGATGGTGAGATGTCTGAGGAAGAATGGAGAGACATGGAGTTTAGCACCCCGAGACGCAGTCTAGCTCGACCACGTGAAGAACGGCCCGTCAGGGCCAAGACTAAATCCATAAGACTTATAGAAGAAATGGGTTGACATTTTATCTATTTGTTTAAGAAGGGGGAAGGTGTCATGTTGTTAGACATCCTGCTCATTGTGTGTGGGTGGGGCTAGTGCGGGGGAAGCCCGTGGGGAAGTGACATACGAAAGCAGGAAGTCTTCATGGTGGGATGTTAGTTAAAATAAAGTTGGAGTTGAAGCCAGACATCCCTGTGCGGTCTCCGTTCTTTGCGTGCACTGCGCCATCACTAAATGTGCCCATGTCCCAGTCCGCCCACCTGCAAAAGATTAACAGAAAGTCGTTTAAAGGGAGAGAACGGAGGACGATTGGACAGAGAGGACAGAGAGTATAAGAAAGGAGAGTGGAGGAGAGGGGGCAGCTGGGGGAATCAGAATCAAGTTGGAGAAACCCAGGAGGAAGGTGGGGAGAGATAAAGAGGAGTGCAGACACATTACTAAGAAGGAATGCCAGCAAGGAGGAGGAAGGTTTGAACAGAGAGGTGGTGGAACGGATGCATGTGGTGTAGAAGGAGGATAGAGTAACAAGGACGGAGAACATCAGGGTCTGATCCTAGGAAAACGTTTTTTAATGAATTGTGGAGGAAGAAGAGAACAAAAGGGTGGCATTACAGTGGGGAGGCACAGAGCTGGGTGGGACAGGACAAACAGATCGTCCCCCTTGGGAATGTGCACATTGTAGGCCATAAAGGAAGTGGCTAGTGCAGGTGAGATGGAAGAGAACACTACCACCCTCAGAGAGGGAGGTGGCAAGAGAACTCTGTAGGGAAGACCTAGCTTGTGGTGATCCCAACTGACGTGGTGGAGGATCTGGAGTTCCAACAGTCTAGGCCCAACTTTTGAACCAGTTTGCATGAACTGCAGTGTTACGTCTGGGCACTACCTTGACCTGAAAAGATGGGGTCCACCAACTAGAAGATGAAAGGTAGATGAAGTAGGTCCTGGCTATCAACTGTAGAGAAAGAGGTTCAGGGACACTTAAAACACTAAGGGACCTTTCAATGCAGCCTGCCAAAGGGGCAGATCTCCAGTAGAATAGGGGAGAGAAGTGAAACTACTCTTCAGCTTCTATGTGTATGTAGGTTTTATATAGTGTAAGCCTGGATATGAAGCAATTGAGTGCTGTATATATTGTTAAGGGGAACATATGAGGTATGGATGGGGAGGTTACACTAGGTGTCATGGGATGTTTCAGTCATGGGGTTTGGATGTGGTGCATTAATTCAAAGTTGCACAGGTGGCAGCACAAACTCCCAGACTCTGAAAGAAGGTTCAAGGATCTCTGTCTGCAATTTGCGGCATGCCTACCTCCAATACCGGTACCGCCTCTGGTTTGGTGAATGGGGACTTACCGGTCCCTTCCGAGCTCGGCGGGACCGGTAAGTCCCCATTCACCAAACCATTCCCCATTCCCATTCGAGCCCCCATAGGGCTCAATGGGAAGGGGGAAGGCGTCAATAATGGTACCGCAATTTGCGGTCCCGTTATTGACCCCGGTAACCCTTTGCAGGTCTCGTCCTTAACGCCTGGTAAAACCAGGCGTTAAGGGAGGGACCCGCAAAGGGTACTCGGAATAGGGCGCAAAGGGATTACCGGCACCGGTGTCCTTACCGGTGCCCGGTATTCCTTTGCGCCCAACTCATAATGAGGCCCTTTCACTTTTTAGTCGCTCTTCCGACCTTCCCCTGCTTAAGAACTTCATTCCGGATGTTAAATAGGGATATATACATGGATTTGTGACCATTGTTCAAAAATGCTATTAAGATCGGAAACATAGGGGCCATATACATTCATATAGCGTGGGCCATGTTCCTTACACACAGTAAGAATGTGTTGGGCGGTCGTCAATTTGCCTGGTAGCCATATGAGCGGCAGCCGCTCCCCTCTTTAGGGACTCCCTGCTCAGGACCAGTACTAGCCAGCACTGGTAGTCTACCGATTCTTAGTAATAGAAGGAGTCTGAGCAGTTCGGGTGAGGCACAGAGTTGAAAATATCCTTGCGGTATTTTGTAGTTGTGGACAAGTTGGTCTATAATGGTGCAATAGCTAGTAAGACTAGCAAGGTGTTCATAATTTATGCACCAATCCCATTGCTCAAGCTTACGGGTAGACTTCTTAATCATCTCCGGCAAGCTATCTTCCCACACTGGCTTCCAACCAATCATTTCAAAGCTCACCTGGGCGAGAGATGTCACTGTATTAAGGGCATTGGAAGCAGGCTGTTGACCCAATAGGTTTAACAATGGGCAGACTGTGGACAGACTGGGGCCTTATGGGATTTTAAATATAACAACATTCTCCACTCCACTAGTAGCAAGAAGGGTGTAATGACCTTTTTGTACCGTCAACATGTCGCTGTCCTTAATCATTTTCTCAATCCCATCTGCCGTCAAGGAAACCACCATAGATAATAGCTTTCCGGCCTGAAAGATGAAGTGGGCTCCTGCCATAGCTCTCAACCATTTATGTGGCAAAAGCGGGTGAAAACACACGATTTTACTTTTGGCGGGTGAGAGGCCCATTGAAATGAATGGGCGTGCATGAGGTTTGGGGGGTGAGTCCGCTGTTTACAAGGCGGGTGACACCCGCCAAAAGCGTGTGAGTTGGGAGCAATGGCTCCTGCTTTATTGATGCTTCTTTCAGTCCATCGTATCCTGCTACCGGCAACATTCCTTTCCAATTCCCCAACCTGCCCTTTATGCCTTGGACCATTGTTTCCCAGAATAATGAGGGTAAGTATAGAGTGATGGCTAGAGGTCGTTTCGGAAATATCTAGCTTCTTAACATAATTAAGAGCTATCAAATTGCAGTAATCAGTTTCAGTCTCAGACCTCCAGGTATTTCTCCCTGAAATATATCCCACTACTCTTCAATTCAGGAGGCAACAGTCCCATGCTGTCATGGTATCTACCAATATTTTCCCTTCAGGTGCGTCTTTTGCTTCAGTGCCAATCTCAGACCTACCATTGACGAAATCAGTTTCTTTGATTTTATTTAGAGATTTGCATCTTGCGTTAAAGACCCCCCTCCTACGTAAATATGTTCTTGTGTGTCTGAGCCTTTAGCATTCCCTAAGTTATTTTTCTGGAAACGCTATATTGACAATGTCTTTGCCGTTTGGAAAGGCAGCAGAACAGAATTACAACAGTTCTTTCAATACCTCAAATCAATGCCACAAGCACATTAAGTTCACACTGGAAGTAGGAGAACCATCCCTACACTTCTTGGATGTCATGGTGACCCTCACCAATAATGAATTGTGCACCACCATTTATCACAAACCTGCAGACATGAATAACACCCTACACTTTGGGAGCTTTCACCCTAAACATCTTAAAGAGAGCCTCCCATGTAGTCAGTTTTATTTATTTATTTTTATTTTTAAAGCGCTCACACAGCCCGCGGGCATCGAGGCGCTGTTACAGGAACTGTTTGTTTTTTAGATGCGTAATTGTTTTTTTTTTGGCTTAGTTGTGTATTTATAACGCGCTTAAATACCCAGAGGTTTCTAAGCATGGACCTGGGGATCGAACCTGTGTTGCTTTGTGTCGTCTTGCTTCCAAGGCGAACACGTTGACGCTGAGCTATCCTCCAGGGACTTAGACTTAGACTAAAGACAATGGTGTCCAACATGAACACACTACGAGAGGAACATGAACTGATATCAGACAGATTTAGGAAAAGAGGTTATCCACCTGAAATTTTAGATAACACGATCACATGAGTAGAAAGCCACCCCAGAGTCGAATTCCGAAAACTAACCCTAAGCTAGAGAACAATAGATTGATCCACACTTTGAAATTCTCTGCACAGAGCCATCAGGTAGTGAGAACCATCAAAAAGAATTGGAAATTTATTAAATTAGATCCATTCCTTAATAAATTGTTCCCAGAGCCACCGATGTTAGCCTACAAAAGAGGGATGAACTTCAGGGATTCACTTGTCAAGGCAGAACGAGTAAATAAACCAGCACAAACAGTGCTACACAAACAGATATTAGGCACATTCCTGTGTCTCAATTGCCAACATTGTTCCAACATCATTAAGAGGGACAACATTCATCACCCCCAGACAGGTTAAAAGATCAAGCTGTGCCATTACGCAACTTACAACACCAAAAATGTGATTTATGCCCTCAAATGTTCTTGTGGCATATACTATGTAGGACAGACCATTAGATGAGTAAAAGATCGTTCAACTGAACACAACAAGTCCAACATTAGAACAGCGCATCTTAGATCCCCTGTCTACAGACACTTCAAGGAAGCCTGACACACGGTGGCTCAGATAAGGTGTGTGATTCTCGAAGTGATCCATCCCCTACCTAGGGGTGAATCTCCTACAAAATCTGACACAGAGAGAAATCTATTGGATTAACCATTTTGACTCCATCAATCCCTTACGAATGAACGAAGAGTACTATTTAGGGCCATACCTTTGAAAAAATCTACACAATAAGGTGGACTTAAGACTAGACAGAAAGGGTCGTCATATCCATATTTCAAGTAACACTCACCATGAGGTGATAAATTGGAATTTTCTAGATCCTCTAAATTCACTGTAATTTGAACTTTAAATAACCTTGTATTATTTATAAATATGTCTTGTGGAAATTGAATATACAAGTAAGAACTTTCATGTCGATGTAACCTTTAAACGTAAGACATATCCGCATCAATTATCTTTTTGTTTAAAACATACCATGTTGTATATAATTGCATATGGGGAATCTTCCATGCCACAGTAACCCCTTATTGTAAGACATGTTAATACAAGTTGTATGACGACTCTGTAACATCTTCATCTTGATCAGTCCACTTTAAACTACAGGGATAGGCTCTCTTGAGCATGTCCCTAGAGGGTCTACCTTTTGGCGACAGCCATGATATAAATATGCCATGCAGCGGGAGGATGACGTCTTATTCCCATGCTATCTATTATATCCCACTCTTAGGACCTATCAGACACAACGAGAGAGACACCACTCCCTTAATATCATCAAGTGCCATGACATTTCTGACTCATATTGCAAGGCCAGGCATTTCCCGATCCTTATACTAACCCTCACATAGAGACCCGCATTACGCTGCAACACTGTATACTGACAAGATAGATTTATGAACGAAATGACATCACATCACTAGCCATTCTAATGGATCATTACAGCTAGCCCTAACATCACCACAAGTGGCTCCTCCCACAACTGATATACCATGAGAGACAGGATCACAAATTGGCAGTCACCTTTGTACTTTCATATTATCATTTAGGTTTACCCGGCATAAGTTGCAGTAGGAGCCGACATTATAAATAGACAGAATGGACCAACAAGCATAGTGATGTCAGCACGCCACACACCCATTTGGTTGATAGCAACTGACAGCCCTTGCAACCTGGCTAGCGGCTTTACTCAGTTTCCATGCACCACGACAGGCAGCGCATCGAACTGGAAGTCTACTAGGACTTGTACCCAATACTTACTCTACAACACATCAGAACATGATAGAAAATAGTCTATCGTTCATACATATTATAGGTCGGACAGTTACAGCGGCCGCACGCTCAAGACTGACCTCCCGCCTCCCCCTGAGTTAACGACAGACGGCAGATCGAATTGTAAGCCTAAAATGACTCTTATTTAATACTGACTCTCCAACACATCAGACCATGAAACAACATAGTTTATCTTTCTTTCACACGCATTACAGGTCGGACCGCTATCGCGACCGCATGTTCAAGACTGGCGTTCCACCTCACCCTGAATTTACTTAATATACATGCAAGATAAGGTGAGATTATTTTTCAGATTCTTTGGCCGGGCACACCACATTGTGGTGGATGATTGTAATGTGATCGTAAGGTAATTGAACAAATATTACAAGGACCCATTTTTTACTTTGTAGTTCCTTGGGCAAATTGTATGAACAGACTTTGAACATGCACGGTTGGTGCACACGAGTACGGAACAATTTCGGTACCTTTTGATAAATACAGTGATTTATCAAGTTTTGGGTGGCTAAATCAATTTGTTTGCACAGAGAGTCTATCCACATATGATGATGAGAAATTAGTTCATTGAAAACCCTTTTTTGTTATTACAGTGCAGTTAATACTTCGTACACATGAACCCCTGATGAAGAGCGTTCCAGCTCGAAACGCGATGGGTCTCTTATTAAAGGAGTTTTTGTGAAGAATCAAAGTAATTAATTGACATTTTTTTCTATAAACATTATTATTTGATTTATCTAAAATGTACTTGTTATACCTACTATTATACAAGCATTACCAACTAAAGTGAGATTACCTTTGAGATATGTAAGTAATTCTGTCAGATAGTGTGCAGGGGACAGGAGTTTCCTTCTTGCATTGCATATTTTTAGACCTCATGTGCCAGGCCCGTCTCTACTCCCCTGCACCTTGAATTCCATCAAATATAGTTTAAGTTCATTACTTTTGACACACCAACTATATAAACCCCATGTAAGAGGTGTGCGGTGTGAATGCTCTTATTAGTTTTAGCATTCCCTATCATACCAGATACCAGTTCAGTAATGTCATCTGCTACTCTCATTCTCCCCTCCTCCCATCCTGTCTCACTTACTGTGGTCATCTTCGCACTCTCTATATTGTTAGCCCTCAGCCCTTACCCGTGCACAGGACTGTCTGTCTCCTTGGTGATGTGCTGCTGGTCTGCAGTGTGGATGCTTTTATTAATTTTAGCATTCCCTAGCATACCAGATACCAGTTCAGTAATGTCATCTGCTACTCTCATTCTCCCCTCCTCCCATGCTGTCTCACTCACTCTGGTCATCTTCAGACTCTCTATATTGTTAGCCCTGAGCCCTTACCCGTGCACAGGACTGTCTGTCTCCTTAGCGATGTACATAGTGGACAGATTCAAGTCCAAAGATACAACCGAAACACGTGCCGACTTACTGCTGGAATAATTACAGGCAGATAAAATTACCAAAGATTGAATTGAGGGAATTTAGAAATGCGTTTCCGAAATTTGCCGAACACCAGGCCCTGCCCTTTAACATGGAGAGCCATGTATTATACAATATCATATGAAATCCTGCTCCCTGTTACAGAGTGCAGGGCCCGGTGTCCGGTCATCGACGGAGCCATGCCCAACTTGTAGCAAGCCACGCCCACCCGATACACCAAGGGCATATCTACTAAGTGGACGAGACACAAAGATTTCTGAACACTAACTACTGCAGTCTGCCATGGGGAGCGGAATATTAAACAACACCGGACTCAAAGCCCTGCCCACATTCTAGAAGCCCCTCCCCCTTGATACACCCCATGTCTGGGTTTGAAAACTAATACAATACCAAGAGGAGAGAAAAAATCATCACTGCAGTTTTTTAATGTACCTATATTGCTTCTTCGATTCCATCTGCACCCAACGCGTATGGTTACGGTTTCCATCTGCACCCAACGCGTAAGGTTACGGGGGCTTGTGAGCATTTATTGGAAGAATTGAGGAAGTGTAGAATATGTAATTCTTCACTTGAGATGAACAGAGACTCACTCGTGCAATGTTTAATCTTGCTCCCGTTATATGAATCCAGTACTTGCTTGTGAGCAGTATTAAAAATGTAGCGGATGATCAGTTTTCGTATACTATGATAGGTGCTTCCTCTAATGTGATATTAAATGCCATATATAATATATGGAAACATGTATGGAAAATGATTATAGGATATGTGGTGATATGAATTAATGTGTTCGATATAATACTCATTTTACAATGTAGTACTTTTATTGGAATGTGGTATATTTTAATTGTGTTTTATTGTATTGCTTAATTATATGGAGTGTTTTTATATATATTAAGGTTCATATTTTTAAACCAGAAACACTTAAAAAAATATGTATATTCTTTTTTAAAAAAGCGGTCTGCAGTATTGAAATAAAATAATTATGTAGGGCTGAAAGTGTAATTTGGCTAAATTCTATGCCATAACATTTTTTATCTTGGAACGGTGAAAGGTGAAATAAATCTAATCCAAGGTTGAAGGTAGGGTCAATACTCTTTATTTGACGTAAGATCTGTCTTGGCAGCCCCTAGCCAACCAAAGGATATCCAGCTCCAACACAATTGCTGCTCTGAAATGCAACCAGCCTCAGAATTAAACATGCACTCCACATTCCACAGCCTACCATCATCAGACTCCAATTTCCATCCAGCTCGGTTATAACACGTCTCCCTTCCTTCCTCACTCATCGCTCCTCACACCACCACCTCTCTTCACTTTTGCCATGCTTCCTGTATTCCATATTTGCCCACTTTTTACTCTCAGAGCACCCCTCATCACCTTATCACTGAACAACTTGTCACCTTTTCTTCTCACCACATACTTCTTAATCCTTACCCAGTCTCCCACTTGAACTTCAGTGGGCTTGCACCCTCTCCTTTTATTCACTCTCCACAACCATTTCTCTTTCTTGCAGTCCACATTCCTTCTCACCTCCTCCACCACACAGTCAGACTCTCTCACATTTCCCAACCACGGTGGTGATATCCTTGTATTCCTTTTACTACCTCTCATCATCTCAAAAGGGCTTACCCCAGTCACTGCATGCAGCAGCATTCTGAGCATAGATTTGCTCTCTTACCACCTCCCTTCTATTTCCCCCATAGACTCCAGCTATCCATATCGCATCCATTATCGTCCTGTTTACCTTCTCATCAACCCCATTAGTCTGTGGATGATACAGAGCAATTATTTTGTGAATGTGAATGTGAACAGTTCCACATTCCTTCAAATATTCTCCAAAAGCCTTCCCCATGAATTGACAAATTGACTTCCGTTATCAGTTAAAATACTTCCTGGGTATCCCTCCCTCTCAAAACTCTCATCCCAAAAATCTGTGGCCATAACCGCATTTGCTTTCCTCACCACTTTGAATTCCAACCATCTGGATATTATATCAATCTTGAGTCACAAACACCATATCATTTGTCTCAGTCTTCTACTCCTTTTTTTCTTGGCCATCTAACCTGAACAAATGGTAAGCCAGATTAGTACCCGGCAACGCAAATCCATGGGATACACTTGTTGTGGATTGGCACGTTTCTGAGCCATACCACAGTGTAATCCTGTGGATGCAGTTGCGTGCATCGCGCGCCAGGTACTCTCTCTTTTTTTTTCAGACGACCATGGAAAGGGAAAGGGGACCACATGTAGTCCCTTCTCCTTTTCCAAGGTGGCCAATTTTTATGTTTATTTTCCTCCCATTCATTAGTAGGGAGCAAGTTAGCCCAAAATGGCACCCTGTTGCTCTGTACTAATGAAGCAGTACACACGTTCTGATGTTCCTAGAACTAACACGTACTGCTGCAACGCCTTTAAAACTTCAAAAGAAATGCCGCTTGAAAAGGTTTTGTCAGCACATTAATATTCAGGTGCTGCAAACTCCCGAAAACTAGTATCCCGAGACTGCAAATCCTAGAATACTAATGGCTATAACTGCCTCGCCGGAGGGCCATTACCGCTTTAAGGAAATGCCCCCAAGGCCACCGTTAAGGCCCTGGGGGCTTTATCTTAGGCTGCGGTTATTACCATAATATTCTTCCTGCCTGGAATAATTTCCATCACAAATGCATGACTCAGCATCCTTGACCTCTCAACTGGCCACATGACGGTACACCTTAACCAGACCCTTTGGTTCAAAAATAGCCTTTAACGGTCTATGATCCGTGCTCAAGCCAAACTCTGCTCCCCACGCCCCGTAACACTCTTGAAGCATGCACAATTACTGTTTCTTCTCCAGTCTTATACAGCTGCGATTTTACTGGCATCTACGGGAATCACTGACTTCCTCCCAGCCTTAGCGCCTTCCCCATATCAATCTCCTTCTTCATGGCCTCAAACTCCTTGTCAGCCTTATCATTCCGCACAAGATCCACACCCTTTTTTTACTGTTTCCTCATTTGCCCTAACTTGTCATCTATTGGCTGTTAAGTACCACCTACATCCCAATTTAATAGACGTGCTTAAGCTCAACGTTATCCATTGTGAGGACATCTGTGGGCTGTTATGTGAACTGCAGTCTTCAATCTCCAGTTAATTCTACACATTTTACCTCCTCTGCAGGATATTGAGGACTGATGGGCATTATGCTATTACTGTATTGCTAGTCAGTGGAGCTAGGTTTTCAGGAAGAAAAAAGAGACCATCAAATGCAAAGACTGGATGAGCTTCCGAAACAGAAAGACAATAGATGTGGGAGTCGGTTGGGCAGGGAAGAGTGAAAATTCAAAAAGAGACTGTGGAAAAGGTGAGAGGTTAAACACTTTGGAGGAAGGAGAGACAATGTAAAGGAGGTGGTGTATACCAGATCCTTGAAAGGACCGTGGAGGACCTTGTATTTCCCCCCTAGGCCTATAGACTTAATGCAACACTCTCTGGATACTCTAGAGTTCATAGAGGAACACCTTAGGAATCTCAGGATGGGCAGGGTCTGCTGGGTGGGGGGTTTTAATGCTGTCATGAGAGATTCCCTAGACAGGTTGGGGGCTGCAGCAGAGGGGTGACCAAATTTACCCATATATTACACCAAATGTGTGCAAATGCTGGCCTGGTTAATATATAGAGGGAGCACCATGGTTCAGAAAGAGGGTGCACATTTTGGTTATCGGTACATGGGACAGCTGCCAGATTGGACTTAATTTTGATGTCCGCTGATAGCTCGGGCTGGGTTCTGGGGTGCACGATTTTGGCACACACCCTGTCGGATCATGTCGGGTAGTGCTGGACCTCTCAATTCCTGGGAAGTGGCAGGGGGGCAGGAGTTGATACTTTAAGAATGAGAGCCTGACGGGCATAGTATTGAGGGAGGAAATACAGGAGGGGGTACTCTGTTAGTGTCAGAAAAAGGAGGGCTCTGTAACATCCTACTCAACCCTTTGGGAACCCTTTAAGTGCGTGATAAGGGGTTTTCTGTACTGCTAAGGAGACTGGCATCCTCAAGGTCATTAGAGCAGAGCTGGCGGACCATGAGACTAGGTTACACGAGCTGGAATTGGGCGAAGGGTTCGCCCCAGATGCGGAAATGCAGGCTGAGTTTCGGGAGGTACTGACTCTGTTTAGAGAGGCTGCTGAATGCAAAGTCAGGTTGCTTCATAGGAGTGAGGTGGTACAGAGAAGGTCAGAGGACCAGGACCCTACTTGCTCATTTGATTAAAGCTGAGACCTCTAAATCAGACATGGCGGTGGTTGAGAAGCATATGGACAAGCTTCTACAAACGGACAAAGGGATAATGGGGGCATTTGTTGAATTCTAAGTATCTATACTCCTCTAGGCTTGCGACGGATGAGAAGGGATTGACGAGTACTTGGAGCATGTGGGCCTGCACTGGGCGGCCCCAGAGAAAACAGAGTGGCTAGGTAGGCAGTTAACAGAACATGAGGAGCATGAGGCTATCAAGGCCCTACGTGTTGGGAAAGTCACTGGCCCAAACAGTCTCTCTGACTATTTTTCTAATGCTTATGGAGATCCATTGGTTCTTCCTATGCTGAGTATATATCAGCAGTCTATAGAAGACGCTGCACTGCCTGGGTGAATGTACAAAGGGGTGGTCACTCTACTCCTAAAGCTGGGAAGGGAGCCGATAGGTGCTTCTCCTATCGCCCGATATCTTTTATAAATCTGGACAATAAATTTCCATCAAGGGTGGTGGATAATAGGCTGTCTCCAATTATGCCTAGATGTGTATTGTCTCATCGGGATGGGGTCATTCTTGGACGGTCCACATCGTATGGGCTTTGCAGACTTTTTGGTCTCTTATCAATCCTGGACCAGCGTTCATCTGTATTTGTGGCCTTTCTCGATACTGAGAAGGCGTTTGACACCATTGAGTGGCCATTCCTTCTCACTGTCCTGAGGTGCATGGGGGGAGAGGATTTTGAAAGAATGGTCTCTTTGTTGTACCAACACCCGGTGGCACGTCGCCGGGTGAATGGTAGACTCTCCGATCCCATTGCAATGGAAAGGGGACGTGGCCGGGATGTCTGCCGTCCCCCCTGCTATTTGTGCTCGAGCCTTTGGAAGAAATGGTCCGCTCCAAGCATATAGATAGGGCGGTGCGGTTGTTCATGCATAAAGTGGTCATCTCACTTTATGCTGTTGATTTAATACTTTTTCTCATAGACCACAAGGTAAATCTGGCACCGGTTATGAGGGACATTTTTCGTTTTTGGACGCTTCTCTGGGCATTCAGGGGCAACTCATTATCTCGGGATGATGGTGGCCAGGTCTCCTGACGTGCTCTACCACAAGAATTATGGGGAAAAGCTGGCGCACACAGAGTCACTGCTCTGGAGGTGGAGGAACCGGCCGGTGTCCCTGTTTGGAAGTATATTGGTAATTATGATGCTGATACCACCCACATTCCTTCTCACATTCAAAACAGGTTCACCCCTGTTCCTCCAAAACCATAAAGGACTACATTGACACCCTGGCTACTGCTGTGGCTGACTTCTGCAACTACTCCTTTGACACTGGACTCTTCCCTCCCCCGTGAAGCACTCCCTTGTGCACCCTCCTCTTAAGAAACCCTCTGCTGACCCATCCTGCCCAGTAAACTACCGCCCAATCTCCGTCACTCCTTTCCTGGGCATACTCCTGGAAAAGCTGTCTCCCAGCGTAATCTTCACACTGAATCTGTTGGTTGTCTCCATGACCATCAATCTGGCTTCAGAGCTGCCAGAAGCACGGAAACTGCTCTCCTGAACATCTGTGAAGACCTGCTCTTTAACCTTGATTCCAACATCCTCTGTGTCCTCTTCTTACTTGATCTCTCAACCATGCCATCCTGCTGAACCGTCTCCTTTATAACCTGGGTATCACCGATCAGGTCCTGGCTTGGCTGAATTCTTTCCTCTCCGATCGACCCTCCCATTTCCAACTTGGTTCCTTCCTCTCCTCTATCTTCTCTATCTCTATCTCTATCTGTGGTGTTCCTCAGGGGTCTAACCTCTCTCCCTGGCTGTTCAACCAATACCTGGCACTTCTTGCCCACCGCATTGCAGCTCTATGCCCCAACTTTCAGTGCTATGCGGATGACACTCAGCTCATTTTCAGGCTCCCCTCAGCCACCTCTTCTCCTTCCCTCATGTCCGATTCTCTACTATCCAGGATTGCTGCGCTGTCAATGATCTCTGCCTTAATGCCAATAAGACTGAGATACTCCTCATCGGCACACTCACTCCCTCCTTTCCTGTCACTCTCTGGCCAGCCTCTCTTGGCTCTCTTTCTGCTCCCACCTGTGGGGCTTAATACCTCAGGATCATCTTCGACTCCACACTCTCCTTCTCTCCTCACATCTCTGACGTCTCTAAGAAGTCACACTACCAGCTGCACCTGCTCAGAGGTATTCTTCCTTTCCTCTCCTTCCCCCAGAAGCTCACTGTCTCCAGAGCTTTGGTTCTCTCTAGGCTGGATTACTGTAACAGCATCTTTCTAAATCTGCCTGCCTCTACTCTCCGCCCTCTGCAACTCATTCAAAACAGGACTGTGAGACTTGTTTTTGGCCTCAAGCCCAGGGATCGTATCTCTCCTCGACTGAAATCTCTGCACTGGCTCCCAGTGGCTGTGAGGATTAAGTTCAAAACCCTCTGCATTGTCCGCAATGCCTTCTGGGGCCTGGGGCCTCAATACCTTCAACTCTCTCTTTCTAAATATCTTCCTTCTCAAGCTCTTCACTCATCCGCCTCCAACTGTCTCAGGGTCAGTTGCTGTTCCAAGCAACAAGTTGGTGGTAGATGTCTTTCTTTGGCTGGGGCCTCCCTCTTGAACAGCCTCCCTGCCTCTCTGAAAATTGAGGAGAACCACCTCCGGTTCCAGAAGCACCTCAAGACCTTCCTCTTTGCTTCTGATTTCTCTCCTCTCCTCTGATGAGCTCCTGGCTGTAACTGTAACTGCACTGGTCACCTAGCGACCCTCTGTTCTTGGGCCTAGGTCCTCTCCCCACCAGTTGCACACCTGCACTGCCCCCCTGGTAACCCTTGTTCTCTGGTACTGTTCTGTATCCCTACAGCCGCGTACCAGCACTTGACACTCTATGTCTGCACTTACCCTTGCACCTGCCACCAGCTGGGCGCATCTCTTATTTATTGTTCTTATTTATTGTTTTATTTATTTACTGTGTATCCTACGTACTGCACTTCACTCCCCCTTTCCCCTCGCACTCCCCCCCTTGCACTTGCACAATCTCAATGTCACCTGGCCTAGTAAGATCGTTGTCTCTGTCTTCCCTTTGTTGCCCTTCCTTGCTTCATCACGTCTTGAAACACTTGCGTATAGCTGCGTTATAAATGACATATCATATCTTATCCGCAATGTGCCCATCTTGAGCCCGGCTAAATTCTTGAAGTCCATGATTTTATTTGGCAGGGGAGGCAGGCTCGGGTGCTTTGGGAAATTCTTATGGCCCCCCAGGAGAGGGAGGGACTTGCCCTTCCAGATTTTGAAGCTTATTGGATGGCAGCACAAGCATCATTTTTGCCGCAATGGTATGGTTTTATCCCACACAGAGCATATGTGCAAATAGAAAGGGCGTTGGTCGCCACCTCGCTCCTGAGGGCTGTTATTCTTACCTCACTGCAGAAAATATTTCGGCCTCCGAATATGGTCGAACTCACCTCTAGTGCCTGCAGAAAAATTGAAGGCATGGCTTGCAACAGAGTAGTCTATTCCCCGCTTCTCATGATTAAGCATGTCCAGGGGATTCCACTCACAGGGGAGACAGTTTTTGTCACAAGATATGGACAAGTTGGCCCTCCAACATTGGCAGGATCTTTTCCCTCACGCTGGAGGACTTCAAGGCCAATGGGGAGGTATCGGTAGTGGATGTGTTTGTGTATTTTAGGCTGTGAGTCAGAGTAAAAGACAGGTTTGAAGGCTTTCCCCAGGAACCTAGTGTTGCACGGGTCTTGCATGGGTTCATTAGCTCAGGGACAAAGTCCAAGAAGATCTCCAGGCTGTGTGCTGCTATAATTGATGGGGTCACATGGTGGGCGGAGGACTCTCTGGCTAAATGGGAGGAAGCTCTGGGTGCCCTCTTGTCGGATGAAACCTGGAGATACTGCTGTATGTAAACTTACACGGTGGCTTTCAATAGTAACTTTAAATTGCCCCAGTTAAAATGTTTGCACCAGTTCTATCTGACCCCGAAGGACATCATTGATAATTCCCCAAGGCTCCTGACTCGTGCCGGAGATGCAGTGTTGACCCTGCCTCGTTCCTGCACTTAGGACTGTCCACACTGTGGCATTGCTGGGTTTCGCACTCAGACTGCCTAAGTATGTTAGGTAGTTATTGGGCCTTTTGCTACTACTGGCTAGGAGGAGAGTGGCCATGGTGTGGGGTAGGAGCCGCCTCTGTCAATTGAGCAGTGGAGGTCTAACATTTTATACTGTTATGAAACAAAAAAGGACTATGGAACGGCCGTCTGAGAATGTGGGCCGCCTGGGAGTTTTGAGAGTGCCACAGTTGTGGCTGAGAGTGTACAACCCCCAAGTGTATGGGGCCGCCACGAAGAGTGGAGTATTCCATCGAGTATGTTGCCTAAAATCCCATACAGTCAAAGTCCATATTGACAGTATAGAGCCGGAATCACGGCACCACAGGCCTGGCTACTTTCACCTCAGAGCTCAGGTGGCACATGAACTCTTAAAGCTCGAAAAGATAGACATAATCGCGCAACACTGTGGGTGTCACCCCTGGTCATTGCATAGGAACTAAATCTAGAACAGCTGGACTCTGCATGAAACTACATTGATATAATAATATTGAACACGTCTTTTCGTAGGGAAAGACACCTGATAATTGTAGATCTGTAGGAGTGTGTGTCTTCCAAAAGATTGACCACAATGCGCATTTTCACCAAATCCCTTTACATCTTGACTCCCACTATATCGGAGCCTTTTTGCCCCACATCTATTCTGCTATAAGCGCATAAGCTTTGGGGCAGCATATGAGGCTGCTGTGTTTAGCATATGATCAGGAGTGTTATTACAGACGTGCCTGTCATGATCAATGAGAATGATGAGATTTTAGTTTACTGATCAATAATCCCAGGGCACATGGTGAAACTGGCAAATCCTCATGGAACAGACCTCACACTTCATGAAAAGAATTGTGAGTTCCTCCACACCAAGGTGGAACACATAGGCATTTCAGGTGGGTGGTCTTTTTCAAGGCACGCCAATGGTGGAAGACCTCAAGGAAGGCCCTGCCCGGTCATCTCAATCACATGTACGTAGTTTCTTAGGAATGATTTCAATGCTCACTTTACCGCTTTGAGCATTGACCAAAAAACACTGTGTGGCAATGGGGTGTCACTAGGAAGTGACCTTTCAGGTTACTGAGCAAGCACTCACTGCGTATTCCACAATGGCATTTTTAACACTAACAGCTATCCGATGCTTATAGTGGATGCTAGTCCACTGGGGATGGGGGTAGTGCTGTTACATTTTAATGTAGTGCAAGCACTCTGACACCCCAGGTGCCTCACAAACTGGAAGGGTTAATTGTTTGTATTAAACCTTTAGTAATGATATAAGTACACAAATTAATGCAGTGTGAACACAACAAAGTTAGCTCAAAAGAACTGAAATTGCGACTTTGAATGGATGAATCACTGTCGCATGTATGAGCCCAGCCAACACGTGTTTCCAACGTATGCTCTTCCTCAGGGCTGAATTGTAGATTGTGTTCTTCGACTGATAAAATTGTTGCGGCAATGGTATAGGTTGGTGCCTGTTAGGCAACCAGCAAACTAACTGCTGCCTGGATCAGTAGTCTTGTGATTTGGGTGGGCATTGGCTGATAGACTGACCCTCAGAGTGTTCTGTGCGAGCAAAGTGACATGATGTTCACTGGATATACTCGTAAGGGATTCTGATCGCACACAGTAGTGTGCAGTAGTGGCTGCAGGACCCACTGGGCCTCATCACGAGTTTGGTGGTAACCCTTGAATGTGGCAGTAACGCTATTACTGCCGCATTTAAGGGTCCGCCAAATCACACACTTGGCGGATTTACTCCCAGCTCTGAGCTGGGGGCAAATCTGCCACAATTTTGCTGATTTTCAGAGCTATTACCGCCGGCGGTAATGCCGCCGGGCAGTAATAGCACCGAATATTCCCTATTGGGTCCAATGGGGAATGGGAAATTCCTGAATGGGCCCAATGGGGAATGGGGACTTACCGTTCCACCAAACCTGTGATCCGGCGCTAATAGCACCAGAGGTTTGGCGGTAGGGCTAATATCGCCCAAATCGTGAGGAGGCCCAGTGTATTAAACTTATCAGTAGTTAGTCATAGATGACGGGACCATTTTACTGTTTCCTTGCCCAGAGTTTTACTGTTGCATTGCCCAGAGTCTTGGCTGCTTTGGTGGAGTCTGTTTGCCCTTCAGGATCTTTTACAGTCTCGGTCACTCCCTTTGCTCGGCTCTTAGACCCTCTTAGACAATCCCCATTGGTATCAGCCTTTCTCCTGCTGGGTCCTTGGTTATTAGCTTCCTCGTGATGTTTTACTTGAAAGGGTGTCATCACATAACGCCCTGGGGTAGGCAATGGAATATTAGCAGCCAGGTGAATCCTGTCAGGTCTTGGTGCGGCCGCCTTCTGGCTCAATTCTGCTCCCTGGCATGTTGCCAGCTGCTGTTGACTCCACTTCATTCCATCTTCCAGGATTACCACTGTGCCCAAAACCCTTTCCACCTCCTTGTTTGCTGATAAACTGGAACACTCCTTCCGCCTAACCTCAGGTTCCTTATTCTAACCAAGTCACTAGCTTTAAAATTGTCATGGCAATCACTCCTCCATTCCTCAAACTACTTATTATATCTGACTTGGCATTGTTCCGCCGTCTGAAGTAGCTGTTCACTGTTCACTCTTAGTGCACCAGACGACCCCAGCCACTCTGGAGTCAACTCACACACTGGTGTCCTACCTCTCAGTGCCATTAACACCTCATCCCCCAACACTCCTTCCACATCAAGGTTCAACATTCGGGCCAGTTGCAGGATACGCTTCACAACTCTGTTGAACCCTCTGCCATGCCATTTTGTCTAGAGCTGTAGACTCATGACAGACTCCTGTCGCCCTAAAGAAATGCCAGACATGGCCAGATTTATACTGCACCCCATTGTCTGTTAGTAAAAGTATCCTTTACCCCAAGAAACCTGCCTAAAAAGTGCCCTTCAGAGATCACTGTGGCATCTTCAGACCACTCGACACAGAGCCTTTTGATAATCCATCAAGACAAAAATGAACCTTCCGTTACCAGTGGCCCCTGCCAGAGGGCCAATGATGTCTAACACTGCCCTTTGCCCGGATGCACCAGGCATTGTGACTGGACATAAGGGTGGTTCCATGCTAGTGTGTGAAGTGCAACTTTATGCTCAAGGTAGGCAATGCTTGACCAGGTCTTGCTTAGTCGCACTACTACCCAGGTGACCCTTGTGTGCCACCTCCAGGATTGTTGCTCATGCTCATTTAGGAGGTACAATTCTTCGCCCTTTGAGAAGCATGTCCTTTACTGCCAACAATTCATTACGAACTTATTGGAACACATTAAACGTACCCTCCACTTGGTGGAACTGATTACTCACACCCTCCACTTGCTGGAACTGATTACTCGCACCCTCCATTTGGTGGAACTGATTACTCACACCCTCCACTTGGTGGAACTGATTACTCGCACCCTCCACTTGGTGGAACTGATTACTCGCACCCTCCACTTGGTGGAACTGATTACTCACACCCTCCACTTGGTGGAACTGATTACTCGCACCCTCCATTTGGTGGAACTGATTACTCACACCCGCCACTTGGTGGAACTGATTACTCGCACCCTCCACTTGGTGGAACTGATTACTCACACCCTCCACTTGGTGGAACTGATTACTCGCACCCTCCACTTGGTGGAACTGATTACTCACACCCTCCACTTGGTGGAACTGATTACTCGCACGCTCCACTTGCTGTCCCCATCCCTCTATCAGCAAGTAATGCATTTCTGTACTTTTTCACGTGACAGAGGAACCCTATGAAAACCGCCCCTACAGCAAGCAGCCACATTCCATAGGCATCCATGGAGGAATATGCCAAAAACTGCCCCTACAGCAAGCAGCCACATTCCATAGGCATCCATGGAGGAATATGCCAAAAAACGCCCCTATAGCAAGCAGCCACATTCCATAGGCATCCATGGAGGAATATGCCAAAAACAGCCCCTACAGCAAGCAGCCACATTCCATAGGCATCCATGGAGGAATATGCCAAAAACCACCCCTACAGCAAGCAGCCACATTCCACAGGCATCCATTGAGGAATATGCCAAAAACTGCCCCTACAGCAAGCAGCCACATTCCATAGGCATCCATGGAGGAATATGCCAAAAACCGCCCCTACAGCAGCCACATTCCATAGGCATCCTTGGAGGAATATACTATAAGCCGACGCTACAGCAAGCAGCCACATTCCACAGGCGTCCATTGAGGAATATACTAAAAACCACCCCTACAGCAAGCAGCCACATTCCATAGGCATCCATGGAGGAATATGCCAAAAACCGCCCCTATAGCAGCCACATTCCATAGGCATCCATGGAGGAATATACTAAAAGCCGGCCCTACAGCAAGCAGCCACATTCCACAGGCATCCATTGTAAAGGCCGTCTGCAAAGCATGATTTGCAGACAGCCCTGACTTTTATGACAGGACAGAGAATGGAAGAGTAAAGGTGGTTTTGTCTGCTTTTAATCTTCCACTTTCCACTCCCTTTTGTAAATGTTCAACATGATGTGCAGGGAAACTACCAGCCTGTAAGTGCTAACATTGGTGGCCTCCTGCATACAATTGTCATTTAATGTAAAATGACACCCACCTACAATATTTTTGGGAAAAATACTAACATACCTCCACTGATTTTGTTTACTCTTTATGGTTCAGATTTAAAACATTTTGCTAGTGGCTGTAATATGCCTCTACTGTACAAATCCCTCGGGGGCACTTGCTCACCCTTGTGCCCTGCTGTTTCCCTTATCCCGCACATGCAGCGGAAAGGACTGCACTAATTGCCTGTTTTAGGAACCCACTCTTGAATGAAGACATGCACATGTTTTTGTTTTTTAAGAAAGCTTTATTTATTAATTTGTCTCTCTGTTCATTTCTCTCCTTCACTCATTGTTCCTCCAGTCCTAACCTTCACGTTCCCCGTGATGATGTCATTGATGCCGTTCGCATGCGTTGCTATCAGTATAGTGACCTCTAGTCCTCCGATTATCACTAATGCTCCCATAACTTACTGATAACCTTCATTACTTCTCTCCATACTTTTACATGTCACAGTACTTACATAGGAGACCCTGCCTCAATTCCAGGAACCTTAATTTCTTTTTTGTTTTGTCTTCTGATGGTACAGTACCACCTACTTGCCTTTAATCGCTTAGTTACGAGATTTACAAGCCATATCCTTGGCCTCCCACACCCAGGGTGGGAGAGTAGGGTCATCAGTACTGTGACGATGAAGAGCAGGACTAGGTGTAATGAAGACTACTGGTAAGTAATTGGAGCATTACCTCTGGATCCCTCTTCTGCTTCCCAATACTTACCTTTGAGGCGTGCCAAAGCATACGTGTGTGGACAGGTTCCAGTGAGACACACCCACGCCCTGAATGCCGCTACATCCCATCACCACTTCATTTCCACACAAAGTCAAACTGTGCTAACAGAAAGTACAGCAAACCCAAAGGTCCCATCCCATGTTTATCCACTTTTACTCTATAATGTAAGTTCCATTGTTTCCTTGATTGCTTTTCTCTTTCTCCTGGACTTGCACTCTGTGCTAGAGGAGTCTTCAGCAGCTTCCAAGTGCTTCTTCTTTTCCTTGTGCTTCGCCATGACTTGAAGCAGTGGAACGTTCACAGCACTTCCCCTGCAAAACTCTGAGAACATTCTGCAGTCTCAGTGAGCTGCAGCAACCAGTAACCACGACAACCGGGCCGTGTCGCATTAATAACTGCGTAAAGATCTTGCAGCCCAATCAGCTGTAGACTGCCCAGCCCCCATACAGGGAGCAGGCAGCCTATGGCAGTGAGGGGCTGTATTAACCCCGGCATCCGTCTTTTACCGGCACTGTTGGCGCTGCTTGCCAACCAGACCCGGAAGGATCACGGCTTATCGAGCTGTACGGAGCAGTGAAACGGTATCCAAAGTAACTAGTCACTGCTCCCCACATTTTATCCATACACAGTCACCCAGACAAGAGGATCTTCCCACAACCCTCCTCAAGGGACAGCCTCCTTACCTGTAAGTCCTAAGCCCGATAGCCTGGGGTTAGTGGACGCCAGGCCCTACATTGATATGATATGATATGATATAATATGGCATTTATATAGCGCCTGTGCACAAGTGCTTCTAGGGACAACAAGACAAGGGATGGAAGGCAGAGGGTAGACAAGATAAACGATCCTACTAGGCGTTGTGTCATTCGGATCGTGCAAGTGTGATAACGAGAAGTGCAAGGGGATTGTATAGGAGGAAGTGCAGGTGAGAGAGGAAGGGGAAGTGCGATCAGGACCGCTGTCTCTGAGTAAATGCAGCAAGGGCAGTGCAGCTCTACGTAAGTGTTAGTATGATATGATGATATGATATGGCATTTATAACGCGCCTATACACAAGTGTTTCAAGGTGCGACGAGGCAGGGGAGAGGGAACAGTGGGAAGACAAGGACAACGATCCTACTAGGCCACGTATAATTCAGATTGCGCAAGTGCATTGGAAGGGGGAAGGGGAAAAGTGCGGGGGAGGGGACTGTGCAGTTCATGGGCTAAAGAATAAATAACAAGTGTGGCCAGCTTGTGGCAAGTGCAAGGGTAAGTGCAGACATCGGGTGTCAAGTGCTGGAAGTGGGTCTGAAGGGATACAGAAGACAGTCCCCAAGTCCAGGGGTTGCCTGGAAGGCAATGCAGGAGTGCTACTGGCAGGGGTGGGGACCTGGTCGAGAGATCAGAGGGTGACCAGGTAACCAGTGCAGTTTCAGTTTCAGCCAGGAATTCAGCAGGTGAGAGGAGGAGAAAAAGCAGAAGCAAAGTGAAAGGTTTTGAGGTGCTTCCAAACCGGAGATGATTCTCCTCAAGTTTCAGAAAGGCAGGGAGGCTGTTCCAGAGGGAGGCCCCAGCTGAAGAAAGACATCTACCACCAACTTGTTGCTTGGACAAGCAACTGACCATGAGGGATTTGGAGGCGGATGAGCGAATACCTCGAGAAGGATGATATTTAGGAAGATGGAGTTGAAGGTATTGTGGCCCCAGACGGCCTTGTGGAAAATGCAGTGGGTTTTGACCTTAATCCTCGCCACCACTGGGAGCCAGTGTAGAGATTTCAGTCCTGGAGAGATAGTATTTCTGGGCTTGAGGCCAAGGACAAGTCTCACAGTCCTGTTCTGGATGAGTTGCAGAGGGTGGAGAGTAGAAGCAGGCAGATTTAGAAAGAGGCTGTTGCAATAGTCCAGCCTAGAGATAACCAGAGCTCTGGAGACAGTGAGCTTCTGTGGGAAGGAGATCAAAGGAAGAATACCTCTGAGGAGGGGCAGCTGGTAGTGTGACTTCTTAGAGACGTCAGAGAGGAGAGAAGGAGAGTGTGGAGTCGAAGATGAACCCGAAGTTGTTTAGCCTCACAGGTGGGAGCAGGAAGAGAGCCAAGAGAGGCCGGCCAGAGAGTCACAGGAAAAGAAGGAGCGGGTGCGCCGGTGAGGAGAAAAAAGCAGGGGAGCTGTAGATATTACAGATTACAGCCCCTAAGTGCGCCGTTTGCCAAGCGGCAGTGCAAGTAAGACTGGTCACGGAAGAGCTTGGTACCCAGTTAAAATTCTTAGGGTACCAGGCAGCCAGTCTGCACAGCAGACAGGAAAGTTAGCAGGGAAGCGAGAGAGAGAATGCAGAGGCAAAAAGGATGGTCTTGAGCTGCTGCTGGAACTTCAGGTGAACCGGCTCATGTCTGAGAGGAGCAGGGAGGCCGCTCTAGAGGGAGACACCTGCAGAGAGAGAGATCTACTCCCCACTTTCTGTCTAGAGAAGTATCTGACCCTCAGAGAGTTGGAGCTAACAGAGCGAATGGCTATAGAAAGAAGGTATTTCAGCAGAGAGAGTTGGATGTAGTGTGCGCCCTGGTCCCAGAAAGCCTTTTGGACGATGCACAGGGTCTTGAACTTGATCCCTGTAGCCACGGGGAGCCAGTGGAGAGATTTCAGTGCTGGAGAGATGCGGTCCCTGGGCATGAGGCCAAGGATAAGTCTTGCAGTCCTGTTCTGGATTAGGGGCAGAGGGGGCGAGTAGAGGCAGGTAGATTGAGCAGTAGGCCAGCCTGGCGAGATCCAGGGCTCTGGAGACAGTGTACTTCTGGGGGAAAGTGAGAAAATGTAACATTCCTCCTAGGAGGTGCAGCTGTAAGTGGGCCTTTTTGGCAAGGTCCGTGATGCGAGGAGAGCAAGAGAGAGTGGAGTCGAAGATAACTCCAATGTTTTTTACCTCACAGGAGGGCAGACAGGGTGAGAGAGAGAAAACTCCAGCTGGGGTCCCAATGATATGATATGATATTTTATTTCTATCGCGCTCGTACACAAGTGTTTCAGAGCGCGACTAGGCAAGGGAGGGGAACACAAGAGAACATAACACAACAGCGATCTTACTAGGCCCAGTGACATTGAGAAAGCACAAGTGCATGGGAAAGGGAAAAAGGGAAAAAGTGCATGGAAGGGGGAGAGTGGAAGGTGCGAAGCAGAGGAGAGCAGAATAAATAATAAATAGAACATTGAGGCAATAAACAGTGGTAGTGGAGCTGGCAAGTGGCAAGTGCTGTGTTTAAGGCAGCAGAGTGGGTAGTCTGATAAGTGCAGAAAAATAAGAAAAGAAAAATGGGGGGGCTGTATGGGTACAGATACAGTCCCCAGTGCAAGGGGTGGCCGGGAGGCAGTGCAGGAGGGTGGCAGGGTGAGCAGGTACCTGGGCCCAGGGGACAGAGGGTGGCCAGGTGCACAGTGCCAAGAGAGAGCAGATCAGCAGGGGAGGGGGAGGTGAAGGCAGAAGCAAAGAGGAAGGTCTTGAGGTGCTTCCGGAACCGGAGATGGTTCTCCTCAAGTTTTAGAGTGGCAGGGAGGCTGTTCCAGAGGGAGGCCCCAGCCGAAGATAGATATCTACCCCAGCACGTTTCCTTGAAAAACGATTGACCCGGAGGGAGTTAGAGGTAGAGGAGCGAAGAGCTCGAGAGGGGAGGTATTTGCGGAGGGATAGCTGAAGGTATTTTGGACCCAGGCCCCAGAAAGCCTTGTGGACGATGCAGAGGGTTTTTAATTTAATCCTTGCATCCACTGGAATGATTTCAGAGCTGGAGAGATACGATCCCAGGGCTTGAGGCCAAGGACAAGTCTCACAGTCCTGTTCTGGATAAGTTATAGAGGGCGGAGAGTAGAGGCCGGGGTAGATTTAGAAAGATGCTGTTACAATAGTCCAACTTAGAGAGAACCAGGGCTTGGCAGAGAGTGAGCTTCTGAGGCAAGGAGAGGAAAGGCAGAGTACCTCTGAGGAGGTGCAGTAGGAAGTTAGACTTTTTAGAGACCTCAGAGATATGGGCGGAGAAGGAAAGTGTGGAGTCGAAGATGAACCCGGCGTTCTTAGCCTCGCAGGTAGGGGTAGGAGAAGGGCCCAGGGAGGCCGGCCAGAGAGTGAGGGAAAAGGATGGAGATGGTGTGCCGATGAGGAGACTCTCAGTCTTGCTGGCATTCAGACAAAGGTCATTTGCGGCACACCAATCTTGAATGGCAGTTAGGCAATCAGAGGTGAGAGAGGGAGAGGAGGTGGCAGAGGGCATCCTGAAAATGAGTTGAGTGTCGTCAGTGGGTGAGAGTTGCCAGGTATTGGTTGAAGAGCCAGGGTAAGAGGTAAGACCCCTGGGAAACCCACAGGTGGAGAGGAAGATAGATGATAGGAAGGACCCCAGTTGGACCTGGGAGGACCGATCAGAGAGGAAAGAGGTTAGCCAAGCCAGAGCCTGACCAGTGATACCCAGGTTATCACGGAGATGGTCGAGCAGGATGGTGTGGTTCACTGTGTCGAAGGCAGAAGAGAGATCAAGAAAGATGATGACAGAGGGAATGTTAGAGTCCAGGTTGGAGAGCAGATCTTCACTGATGTTCAGGCGAGCAGTTTCCGTGCTTCTGGCCGCTCTGAAGCCAGTCTGGTGGTCATGAAGGCAGCCAACAGAGTCTGAGTAAAGGTTAAGCTGAGCGATGGCCAGCTTTTTCAGGAGTTTGCCCAGAAAGGGGGTAATGGAAATTAGGCGGTAGTTAGTCAGACAGGAAAGATCAGCTGTGGGTTTTTTGAGAAGAGGATGCACAAGGGAGTGCTTCAGAGGGGAGGCGAAGGATCCTGAGGCAAAGGAGTGGTTGCAAAATCCAGCAAGGGCCGGGGCGAGGCTGTCAATGTGGTCCTTGATGGTTTTAGAGGAGCAGGGATGAACCTGTTTTGATGAGGCTTTCATCGATCGGACTTCTCTAGCGACCTCATCAGGGGAGAAAATAGGAAAGGAAGAGAAGGACGGTGGGAGGGTGGCTAAGGGGGGGTCTGCAAGCACAGACTAAGAGGGAAAGGGAGGGGCAGGGGAGGAGAGGGTGGACAGGATGTCCTGGGTTTTTGAGATAAAGTGTGAGGCAAGGGCATTGCAGAGAGCCTGGGAGGCAAGAGGAGGGGTGGAGACTGCTGCAGGGTTGGCAAGCTCCTTGCAGGTTTTAAAGAGTTCGGCCGAGTTGTTAGATGCCGCAGAGACACAGGCTTGAATGTGGGCTCTCTTCTTAGTGCGGACAGAGAGTCGGTATTGCCTTTGTAGCAGGCGACAGGCCAGTTTGTCAGGGGATGAGCAAGAAGCCCTCCATGTCCTCTCTGCTGCCCTACACTTACGTTTAAGTGTAGCTAGGTCAGAGTCATACCAGGAATTACACTTGGCTTTTGACTTCAAGTGGATCCTCATGACAGGGGCAAGAGGATCAAGAGTATCAGAGATAGAAGGGTAGAGAAGGGACAGGGTTTCGTCGGGGTGTGAGTCAGCCAGAGGAGGAGGAGGGGGAGAGAAGGTAGCAGCGAAAGCCTCAGCCGACACACGCTTCATTGGTCGTATGTCCGAGAAAGTAAGTGGCAATGTTGGGGTGGGGTTGGCTTGGGGGGAAGAGAGTGAGAGATGGGAGGAGAGAAGGCAGTGAGAAGGATCTTCGTCTGCCTGGCATTAAGGCAGAGATCGTTGGAGGCACACCAAACCTAGATCGCGGATAGACTGTCAAGAATGAGCTAGGAAGATGAGGCAGCTGAGGGATGCCTGGAAGAAGGAAGCTGAGTGTCATCCGCAGAACACTGAAAGTTAGAAGAGAAGGTGGAGATCAAATGGGCCAAAGGGGCCAAACAGACATTGAAGAGCCGGGGTGAGAGGATAGAGCCCTGTGGGACACCACATGTGGAGAGAGAGGTAGTGGAGAGATGGGACTCAAGTTGAACCTGGGAGGGTCGGTCTAGAAGAAAGGGGGTCAGCCACACCAGGGCTTGATCCGTGATGCCCAGGTTCTCATGTAGTCGATTGATTAGGGTGGAGTGATTGACCGTGTCAAAAGCAGAGGAAAGGTCAAGTAGGGGAATCGATAGGGACTTACCGCTGAGAAGGGTATCCAGGAGCACGCCCTCCTGGAGCAATTTTAACACCCCGCTGGAGGAACCATGCAGGGTGCCCACAACATTGCCCTTAGGTGCCCTACACTTGGAAGAATTTGATTCCTGGCCACAGGCCAGCACATTTATTTAACTGAGGGATTGTTGGTATTATGGGTAAAAAAAAGGTTACTGAAGATAAGTAATGGGATGATGAAGTGAGATATCGAGTTAATGCTTTAAACTGTTGTTTAAAAAAAAAAAAAAAAAAAATACACCTGCTTCTGCTGGACCAAAACGAAATTGGCTTGCAGAGACAGCTGGTGGCCCTGACTTCGTACATTTACAACAACGCTCTGAAGATCAATGCAAAGAAATCCAAAATTTTGATCTTGGGAGATTTGGCCATGCAAGGAAACTGAAAAAATGTAATTGGTCCATGAACGGGGAACTAATACCAGCAGTTTAGTCGATAGTGTACCTGGGAATAACTTTAAATGACAGCGTTAATGATACTCCAGGAGTAAACCATTTGAGAAGCAAAGCAAAAAACTTGGCGTCCCAATCCCTGCTGATCAAACGTAAATTCTCCTTGTCGCCATTAATAGACTTCTACAAGATGAAAGTCTCACCGATATTGACATACGCCACAGAAGCTAACCTCTTCACTAGTCCAACCCTATTGCCTAGTTCGGAAGGTATTTTTTGGAAGAGGGTCTTGTCCCTCCCAAACTCTTTGCCAATAGAACTTGTGCGAAGAGAACTGGGCCTAACGTCCGTGTACTCTTTAATGGAATGGAAATCAGTTTCCCTTTATAGGAAATGCCTTCACCCACCAGGACTAAGTGGGTTTACGATCATCAAGGAGGCGATAGAAGGGAAAGTGGTCCCAGCCTTAAATGTTTGGCAAGAGACGTGTCTTTCCATACTGACTAACATTGCTCAATCGGAAAAATCACTAACTGAAAATCCAACTGATGTAAAGACAAAGCTACTAGAGTTGGACTGGATTTTGACCAAGGAGAAATTGAAGTCCTACAAATCAATTCCAGAAGAAGCAAGCGTACACTACAAAACAGGGACAGTTCTGCCGTACCTCGAGAGGTTTCCTTCACAGTTGGAAAGGCAGAACTTTCTAAGATTTCGCTTGAACCTCTACCCCACGAGGCAGGTCACTGAAAGAAGAAAAAAGCCCCAGCGGGACAGATCTCTGACTTGTCGTATCTGTGGCAACGGTACCGAAACCTTGAAGCATTTAGTACTGTTGTGTGAGCCGTTATCAGGTACGAGAGACAGGCTCTTGGCGAGATTTCTTGGGGAATCCAATACAAAACAATTGGAGGACTGGTGGGGAATTCTAAGATGGGGTAGGGGGGTTATCCATGACACTGGCACTGCTGCAGCTCGTGAGGGAGATTTTTGCCACTTTGGAGCACATGGACAAACCATAACTTGAGTGGATTTTTATGAGCTCGGCCCTTTTGTTTAGGGTGTTTCAGTTGGAATTGTTTTTGGGAGCAAAACTGTAATGTTGTTGAGTAACTCATGTATTTGTATTAAGAAACTGTGCATCTTAGGTTTAAATTTAAACCAAATGATGCGAAATTAAAAAAAAAATGTCAAAGTGAGTATTCTTTCACACTTTATTTCTTACACGGACACATTATCTTAAAATATTTTTGCAAAGACAATTCGAAACAATGAGTTAAGGGGATATACTAAAGTCCGTGACTGCAAAAACTGACCAGCCTCCACCTTTACCCCTTTCACACTGTGCCGCAGCCCCCCTCCCCTACCTGTTCAACATGAAATCGTATTGATGAACGCACCCGGAGAACAAGCGCAGCCCCGGTCTGCACCAAACTCTGTAAGGCACCGGGTTATGTCTTTCATCAACATAAAAATGGACCCAAAAGTCCTCCAAAAATTGGTATTCAAGGTTATCACCGCCACACAAAGTGCATGTGAACACCAAGAATCCTGGTACCACGTGAATCACGTCAAGAAAACAGGGTACGTCGAGTGAAGCCTCCATTTGTTATAATACAGCTCCTTAGAATGTTAGAGCGTTACATTTGCAGTCTACGAATGCATGGAATTAATCGTATGGGTCTTAAAATGTGTTTCTTTGAAAGAAAAAGAAACATAGTTATGTGCAAAATACAGCAATAGTGTAATAGCCTAAAGGATGTTAGACATACACATATTCCACAGAGGATTATGGGTATGCGGATATCCTGCATCGCGTAGTTTTCATCGTTCTCTGAAAAACATTTTTTCAAGGGGCATTGTACAAAATACTCTAAAATGCTGTAGTACATTGGCACTCGGTTTTGAGCTTTCAATGTAAGCTTTATTGTAGGCCCCCGGAGCGCAGGACCACAGGGAATGTAATGACTTAAACATTATTTTATCACAGAAGGTTCTAATACTTTTGTGCTCCACTGACAATGATGTCAGTCTATTCTACATAACATCTCCCTCCTTATATTAAACAGAGGATGGGAAAACAAGGGGAGATGTGGGGGGAAAGCAAAGGGGGGGAAGGGAAGAAAAAGGAATAAACTACGTTATAACTAGAACAATGGGGTGAAACAACACTAAAATGTGATTCTCACGGTAAAAGTATACTGTGATATATTTAGTATTAAGTGGCCAATTGAATCACGCTCTTCACCAATCTGTTCATTCTCTCTACTAGTCCGTTCGAAATCGGATGATATAGCGATGTTGTTATGTGATCGATTTCCCTGTCCTTGAGGAACCCTTGAAATTCTAATGACGTGAATTGGGATCCATTATAGGAGACTAAAGGCCTCATTACATGGTATGCGGTAACCATGGAGCTATTAGCGTCATGGTTGCCGCCAGTATTTTACCGTGTCTGCCTTGGTGTATGGCGGTATTACCGCCCTACTCCAAGATGAGTGGGGGTGGTAATTCCCCATTCACCAAGGCACTTCCCCATTCCCATTTTTGCCCCCATAGGGCTCAATGGGAATGGGGAAGGAGCTAATTACGGTACTGCAAATTGCGGTACCGTAATTAGCACCAAGGTCCCTTTGCTGTCCCGTTCCTTAACGGCTGGTCAAACCAGCCGTTGAGGTTGGGTCCCGCAAAGGGACCTCGTAGTAAGGCGGTAAGGGTTTACCGGTACTGGTGCCCTTACCGGTACATGTAAACCCTTACCGCATTCCGTGTAATGAGGCCCTAATTCTTTGAGGGTCTCCTTCTATGTTGAATATTTCAGTTAAAAAGTCAGTGATCTTCCTTGTGGTGACGTTTGTTTCAGATATTCACCATTCTGTCCATTTAGAAGTGTAGTCCACGAGCACTATGATGTATATTTTAACAGCTTCAAGATTCTCGAATGGTCCCATGACGTCTATTGCCAGTTTGGACCACACGTTTTGGGAGGTTCTATTGGTTGTAATGGCGTTTTTCTTAGAACCTTGGATTGGTCGCTTGAGGCACAGGTGGAGCAATTTTTGACAATCTATTTTGCTTCTCTCCACATGTTTGGCCACCAACAATTGCTCCTCACCCTGTTCTTCGTCAGGCTCCTTCCTAGGTGTCTCTCGTGTGCCAAATCGAGTAACCTTCTTCTGAGTTGCACGGGTGGGATTACCCTGTCACCTCTATAAACATGTTCCTTGTCCATCGATATCTCTTCCTTGATAGGTATGAAATCTGCCAGATCTTTATCGGATCCCTTCCAGTCATTGATTATGGCTCTCCTAATCTCTTGTTGTTCAGGATCAGTGTCAGTTATGCTTTTCCATTCATCCTTGGGAATGGCTGGATTGATAGTAGCTATGATGTCTCCAACTACACTTTCCATTTCCATTTCTTGGTTGGTAGACAATCTGGAAAAGCAGTCAGCTACCTGGTTCTGTGCACCTGGGGCATAACACACATGAAGATTATATTGCATAATTTCGAGAATCCAACGGCTGATCCTTGGTGATATGAGGTGAGGTGTTTTGGATTGGAGGACATGTACTAACGGTTTGTGATCTGTTCTGAGCAGGACGGGCAAACCACAGATCAAATTCCTGAAATGCTGCAGGATCCACTTCACTCCTAGAGCTTCTCTCTCTATCGTGGAGTAATTCAATTCTGCTCCTTTCAACACCCTTGATGCAAAGGCAATCGTCACCATATTTTTGTTCTGTAGTTGTTCTAGGCCTCCACCAGGACCGACCATACTGGCATCTACCGATATGATCGTTTTGGCCTTGCAGTTGAACATTCCCAAAGCAGGTGCTCGATTGATGTCGGATTTTATGTTTTCAAACTCGTTCTTTTCTTCAGACCACACACATTTGGCTGTTTTCTGCATGAGACTTCTCATGTGCATGGTCCTATTGGCATAGTCCTCAATGAACTTAGAATAATACTCTGTCATACCGAGGAAACTCCTCAAATGATCTTTATTCTTAGACTCTGCAATTTTCAGTATGGTGTCCATTAGCTCCTTCTTGGGACTGGTGCCCTTAGCATCTATGGAATGACCAAGGTATGATACCTTGTCACATTTGATGTTGCACTTGTTCAACTTTAGAGTGAGGCCACTTTTTTGGATTACTTGTAAAACACCCATTAGTTTTGCGTCGTGTTCCTCCTCTATGATGGCTGAAATAAGGATGTCGTCTTGGAAGCAGTGTACACCCTCTAAGCACCCAAATAGTGTGACATTAGCCTTTGAAACACTGCTGCAGCTGATACGATTCCGAAGGGAATTCTCTTGAACATAAATGCCCCCAAAGGAGTAACAAACGATGTAAGGCTGTAACGAGCCGGGCGGGAAATGACCACTCTGGACACATGTTATAGGGAACTGAGGTTAACTTTATTCTCCTTGAAGATCAGGAACTGATGGTTAGTGCATAAATGGGTCATGCATTAGACCATTTCCACCAAGCAGCCTCTCAAGTCTCTTTCTGAATGTCCTTTGCTCTGTGGAACACTATAAACTTTCTTTCAAAGCAAGTTTCCGGAGAAGAGATTTTTCCCTTCCCCGATCTTAATTTCCCTTTCCAGAGTGAAACATAAACATAAGTCTTAAGCAGAGCCAGACTGAAGGTGTCCGTCTTCTCCTGTCATCTAGCTCTATATTTCTTCGCTTTTCTTTATGCCCCTTTTAAAAGAAGGTTGTTCGTTTGTTCGTGGGTCCCATCTTACATGTAGCAGTTCAATCCTAAATGTCTTGTAAGGCCAGTATTGTTCACGCCTTCTGGCTGACATGAAGTTACTGCCTCTGTCCGTCACTATCTCTTTAGGAATACCTACTCTTGAAATGAATGGGACCAGGACATCACATATTTGTTGTGCAGTTGTAGAACGCAAAGGAAAAGCCTCCGGATATCTGGTTGCATAATCCACAATCACTAGTAGGTATTTATGTCCTCTACTAGTGGGGTCTAATGGTCCCACTATGTCCATCCCAATCCGTTGGAAAGGCTCTAAAATCAGAGGTATTGATTGAAGTGGCGCTTTTGACACATTCGCTCGATTTTTCTTTTGACCCTCAGGACATGGTTGGCAGAATCTTGTTACCTGTCCGAAAACTACCAGCCAATAAAATCTGGCCAGAATCTTCTGCGTGGTCTTATCAACCCCTAGATGACCTTCCCCTATTTGAAGGTGAGCAACTACAAGAACTGGCCGGTAAAATTTGCTTGGAACTAATAATTGCCGGATGGTTTCTTTGTCTGATGCCTCTGTCACCCTGTAATATAAACCATTCTCCTTGACGAAATAGGGGTTTTTCCCCTTTGGCTCTATTCCCACTGAATCTCTGGCATTTTTCAGAAAGGGGTCAAGTTCCTGGGCCATGCGGAAGCTGTCCCCTTGTTCATCTATTTTCCAGTCCACCGCTACGGGACACATATTTTTCTCGACCCAGACCTGTTTCTCCCTCCTCTTCTGACTTTTACTTTTTCTTGACTGACTCAGCGGGTTTTCACCTTCACAATTGTAGAAAGGAGCCTCCATTAACCACTGGCCCTCCAGCTTTTGTATCAGACCAGGAAGATCAGGCACATCCGAGCCAATTAGCAAAGGTTCAGGTAGCATAGGCATAATTGCTGCCTTCACAGTCATTCTTTCACCTGCTAATCTTGTCCGAATATCTTTGATTGGATAGCTCTTTACATCACCATGCACACAACTGATGGCCATTCTTTCCTCTACTTTCCCCAGATCATCTTCCCGAATCCAGCATGGCTCTGGTGGCTTGACCCCCTACCTCCACCTCACAAACATAGGGATACGTGTTTCTCCGACTTGGACAAGGACCACTTATATTAATCTCTTTCGCTGGCTCGAGAACTCCCACCTCCATATCTATCATAGTGGAACACTTTAAACTTTCTTTCAAGGAGAGTTTCCGGAGAAGAGATTTTTCCCTTCCCCGATCTTAATTTCCCTTTCCAGAGTGAAACATAAACATAAGTCTTAAGCAGAGCCAGACTGAAGGTGTCCATCTTCTCCTGTCATCTAGCTCTATATTTATAAGGTTTTTCGTTTGTTCATGACCCATAGGCTCCCCTGGGTCCCATCTTACATGTAGCAGTTCAATCCTAAACGTTTTGTAAGGCTAGTAAAGTTCATGCCTTCTGGCTGTGTGAATGAGTAATTAACTTTTCTCACCTTCGATTCCTCGTTCGCCTCCGTATCTCCAAGGATTTCTGCTTCAGCCTTGAACACGCTCCGAACCTCTCATCCGTGTCTGTTCCAGGCAACTGACAGCTCGTATGCCAGGTCGGCCCGTGGCTCTCCCTTGCTTTCGGGAGCCGTGCTGAATCAGCTGTTCTCGGAGCCTCTGCCGACAGCCGGGCATGGTCCTCCCCCACGACGGTGGAGGCAGGTGCAGCGAGCGAGTTCTTTGCGGCTCATCTGCAAAGGCAACGCATTGCAATCAGCTGTGCTCACCTCGCCACTTGTAATTTCAGCTGCCTCACAGTTCGTTATAGCGGTGACACCCTCACAGATCAGAACCCCCTTCCGTTAGGTTCCGAATGTTTCTCAACTTGGGAAAGTCTTTCAGGCTTCTTATGTCGACTAACTTGGGTAAACTTTTAACATCAGAGCTCAACAGGAGCACAATCACTCATAGCAGACGAACATCCTCTGCTAATAAGCCCACTCGTATACGGGCTCGCCTTCATGAGAGATTCCTTCTTCTTCCTCCTCCTCCAACGGCTGCTCACACGAACCCACACACAAGGAAAAACAACAGAGAGAGCATTCTATTACTAGAGAGAAGTACCTCATAAGGAATTCTTTCACTTCTCATTGGACCGGGAGCATGTCTTTTCTTCATAGACCCTCCCCTCTAGAGGCATGATGATATCATAATACCATTCAGTCTTCATGGCTGAGTGAACAGTTGTCTAATTGGCTCTGGCTTGTGCTCTCATCTGGCTCTTCTTTCCCCACTTCATCACAAAGGATTTTTGAGTTTTCTTCCAGGGCAATTAGATGATACGCAGAGGATAGATCGAGGGTGCTAAAAAACTTTGCGGGCTTCATGGTTGTTAATAATTCAGCTATGTTTGGAAGGGGATGCCTGTCGATCCAGGTGTTATTGTTCAGGTCTCTCAAGTTAACGCACATTCTTATAGAGTTATCAGGCTTTTTCACCAGCACTATTGGAGCGAGCCACTCAGAGTTTTCAATGGGCTGTATGATGTTTTGCTCGCATAGACGCATGAGTTCATTTTTTAGTGCTTCTTTCATCCCAATTGGAACACTACAGACCCTGTGTGCTATGGGAATGGCACCCTTCTTCAAGACGATTTTGTGCTGGAAACCTTCCAGGAGTCTAATTCTCTCGCTAAACACTTTAGGAAATGCTTCGCCAGTGCCGCTTTGACATCTGTGTTGTCTTTCAATACAGTCAATTTGAGGATCTCTTCTCCGGGGTGGATTCTGACTCGGAGAGCAGCTTGTTCTTCCCAACCTACTACAGATGAGCCATTTTTTGCGATGAAAAGTCTGCAGTATGTTTCTCTGTCGCGGAATTGGAGTTTTACACATGTACACCCTATAATATCTATGGGGGTCTTTCCATATCCTATTGCTCTCACTGTGGTGGTTTGTATATCTTGCATTTTGCCAGACAAATCTCTAAGAAAGGTTTTAACATCCACCATGGTGTATGGAGATCCGGTGTCTACTATTATTGGCAAAGATATGCCATTTATCTGCATATTGACCCAGGGACCTTTGGATTGTTGTAAGGATGTGATAGTGAGTATTTGAATTGGTGGAATTTTTTGTTTGATGGTCAGCATGTTATCGTGTTCTTGATCTCCTTCAACAGTTCTTACAGTGCCTCCCGGTGCCCTGCTAAAGGGTCGTCTGATGAACCTGCTGAACCTACTAAACCTTCCTCGTGTATTTCTACAGGCTTTAGCAACATGTCCAACATGGCCACATCTGTAACACTCGACGGCTGCCGCCGGCATTCTTTGTCAGTGTCATTGTGTTTGTACCAACCATACTTTTGGCAACGTGCTGGATTTCCATTAGTATATTCTGAGACTTTCCCTCTCCTGGAGGTGGATCTTGAGCTATGTTGTGATGGTTTCCTCACCATTGCTACTAGAGGTTCAGCCATGTCCCCTTTGAGATCATCCTGAATGGTTTTCACCTCTATGTTCCCAATTTGATCAAACCTCTCCTTAATGCAGCGATCACCTAGCTCTAGCTCCATGCTTCTTGCTATTTCTGTGGCTTGGTCCAGTGATGGGTTTTTTGCCTGCCATAGTCTTTGTTGTATTCGTGGATCAGATCAGCTACATTCAGCACAAGTTGGTCCCTTAAATACTCGTCCCCGACGCCTGTGAAATTACTGGTTGACATGAGTGCCCTAAGAGACGCCATGTACGTGTTGATTGATTCGCCCTTAAGTTGTTTTCTGGAGAAGAACCTGTAGCTCTCCAGTACTACATTGGTCTTATTGCCGAAGTGTTTGGCAAGCTTGGCTAGTGCACTCTCAAATTTGCGGTTGCCGTCACCTCCTGCATCATCAGATTCGGGAAGTGCCCTGAATATCCTTAGGGCCTCTGCTCCTGCACAATTCAACAGGGTTGCTTCCTTGAGGTCATTATTGAATCTATTTCCTCCTATAGCCCTCAAATATACTTGGAAGCCATCAATCCACTGTTCCCATGGGCACACAGGGTTCCCAAGACATGGAAGAAACTTGGCTGGAGGTGCATTTTGCATTTTGAAGTCTCTTGATGTTTCTGTGATTATGGTTTAGGGTTTAGTTCACTGTATTGCATTTCCCAGCCGTCCCAGATGATACGCTTGTCAAACCAGCATGTTGTGTAAACTTTGCTAAACTGTGGTTGTTTAGGGCTCAAGGGGCACTGTCAATTTTGTTTTTTATTTTTCTTTTGTAAACTTATTGTAAAACGTTCCGTTAAATCCATTCCTTTCTTGTGCTTCGCTTTTGTTTTGTTTTTTAAATGTTCTGTTAAATCTGCGCCTTTTTTGTATCGTTCAGCATTCACCCCCACAGATCCTCTTTTTTTTTGTAAAACAGGGTAACGCGCGTGTGACTGGCGTTTCCTCAAGCAGTCCGCACAGTTCACGTAGTAATTTTAAATAAACGCTCCCTCCGGCGATCAAGAGCGCTTATGTACAGGCTCCGTAATAACGTTGCTATGGCCACCATGCAGTGGGAGGGCCTCACCTCAAGATGGCCGCATGCAGAGGCACGTCACCAGGTCCTTTACTCAAACCAGGAAAGGCCATTGAAGTTCGAAGGGCGCAGTGTCCGCGCGCCCTCGCGGCAGGCCAGTATATCGCCCAAAGTAAATTGTTATATATATGTTTCACACTGTCCACTGCTCTCACCTTGAACGGTGCTGAATCGCCTTCCCTTTAGTGCCTGTCCGCGTATTCTTGATGGTACGCGGAGACCCCGGGGCTTATGGCTGAGCGCAGTCATGGGAGCGGGCGGCTGCGGGGTGCTGGGCGCAAGTCTCTGTTCTGTGCGGCCGAGGGAGAAGCTCCGGGGCCTTAACTAGATCCTCGTCGCCATTTGTAGTGAATTGGCACTCAATTTGAGCTTTCAATGTAAGCTTTATTGTAGGCCCCCGGAGCTCAGGATCACCAGGAATGTAATGACTTAAACATTCTTTTATCACAGAAGGTTCTAATACTTCTGTGTTCCACTGACAATTATGTCAGTCTATTCTACATAACAAATGCACAAGTTATAGTTGACAGCAAAGGAAAAACTATCTCCATGAACTTCCCATTACGTCACACATGGCATCATAGATGAGATCACAATAAACGTTAAAGGATAGTAAATAGCCCTTTAGGAGGGGCCTATTTTCTCCATGAATTGGCTCAACTGGCATGATAAACTAAAGGCGCCTTATAGATTAGATATGAGCCTTTTGTAAAGCGCCCTTTAGCTACAGTGTGGTGCTAGATCCTTATAAATCAGATGACCCTAGTTCCACAGGGACCTCTAGTTGCAGCCTGCGGTACTGCACCCTGGTAAATCAGATGACCCTAGTTCCACAGGGACCTCTAGTTACAGCCTGGGGTACTGCACCCTGGTAAATCAGAGCAAACGAGTACAGCAGGGACCTCTAGTTACAGCCTGAGGTACTGCTACCTGGTTAATCAGATCCGCCGAGTTCAGCAGGGACCTCTAGTTACGGCCTGCGGTTCTGCACCCTGGTAAATCATATCAGCCGTGTTCAACAGGGACCACTAGTTGCAGCCTCTGGTACTACACCCTGGTAAATCAGATCAGCCGAGTTTAGCAGGGACCTCTATTGATTGCCTCCAGTACTGCACCCTGGAAAATCAGAACAGCCGATTTCAGCAGGGTTCTCTAGTTACGGCTTGCGGTACTGCACCCTAGTAAATCAGATCAGCCGAGATCAGCAGGGACCTCTAGTTACAGCCTGAGGTACTGCACCCTGGTAAATCAGAACAGCCGAGTTCAGCAGGGACCTCTAGTTGCAGCCTCGGGTACTGCAATCTTGTTAATCACTGGACCTTTGTTTCAATGAGACCTCTAGTTACAGCCTACGGTACTGCACCCTTATAAATTAAGTCGAGAACTTCAATACAGGCTGTGCAGTTAAAAGGTTTTACATCAGATACAGAGCCTTTGGCACAGAACTCTTGTTATCCGATAATCCTATTTCCACAGGGACCTCTAGCTGCAGCTGTGGCACTGCAATCTAGCAAATCAGAAGAGCATAGTTACACTGAGAGGAGCTCGAGCCTGTTATACTGCCCCTGGTAAATCAGATCCGTTCAATTTGATAGGGCCCACTAGTTGCAGCGTGTGGTGCTGCACCCTTGTGAATCAGATAAGCTTTCTTTCACAAAACCTCTGCTTACAGCCTCCAAATACTTAACCCGTATAATTAAAACAGGGCTTCACTTTCAGCCTGTGGAGTTGCAACCTTTTAAATCCACAGGCTGTATGGAGGCCTTGTCATTATTTATAAGGGTGCAGTACCGGAGGCTGTAACTAGAGGTCCATTTGAAACAAAGCTCCCCTGATTTACAAACCTCCTGATTCAGCCTTTGGAGTTCCACCCTTATAAATCAGATACACCTAATTTCACAGTGACCTCTAGTCGTTCCACCAACTCTCTGTTCAAACCTCCTCCTTATTGACATTCCTTCTTAGTAATGTTCCTGCACTCCTCTTTATCTCTCGCCACCTTCCTCCTGGCTTTCTCCACTTCATTCTGATGCCTCCTGCTGTCTCCTCTCCTCCACAGTCCTTTATTACCCCCTCTGTCCAATCTTCTTCCCTTCTCTCTCTTCTATCTGATGCTTTTTCAGCATCCTCCTTATTCTCTGTAAAATCTCCTTTGTGATTTCTTCCAGCACCCTCCGTTTTCTTCTTCCCATCTCGTTCTAAGCTCTCTCCACCTCCCCCCTTAATCTCTCCAGTGTACTTCCGTCCTTCTCCAGTGTTTCCATTCTCCAGTGCACACTCTGTCTTCCTCTCTACTCCTCTCACCTTCCCCACTCTTCTTCAGCATGTTTTGCCCACACCCAGCTCTAAATCGTGGCAGACTGTACAGTGTACCTGCCCGCACACCAGGGCTGTCTCTTGCCTAATCGGATTCACTGGTTCCTGCAGCTATAATGATGTGTCTGAATCAGGTGAGTTTAGCTTTCCTTGTCGACTATGTAGGTTGAAGTGGACTGAGTGTAGAAGCGTCGCGAGAGCTCCCGCTCTCGCGAGACCTCGGAGCGCGAGGAAGCCCGCCCCCGCGGGGTTTCGCGCGCACAACGAGAGGAGCGGGGAGGGCAACGGGAGCGGACGAGCGTCCCGCCGGCTCCTGCACAAACAGGGCCTGCATTGTGCACTACGCACACGGACATCACGGCAGCATACCCTGTGTTAATTAGGCACGTTGGCCTTTATTGTTGACACATGCACGTGGCGTGCATTTTTGCTTAGAACTAAGAAGGAATAAACCTCTGGTTGAAAGATCTGCCGACTCCTGTCATTACTACAAGTAATCCACTACATAAATTGGCAACGAGGATCATCACTAGAACCTACGCAGAATCATGCAAGGCGCGACGCCACCGCCACCCTTTCTACAAACTCCAGGTAGGCCTGCCATCCCATGGCCACAATGGCAACCCTTGTTCACAACTTATGTGGAAGCTCTGGGAGGAGCGGGGTTCTCAGCGGCAAGGCGCAGGGCCATGCTACTCAATGCCCTGGGAGTGGAAGGTCAACGAGTGTTCGAGAGTCTCACCCCTATACCGGGGCTGGCGATGATGACGATGTTTTTAAGGAGGCGGTCAGGAGAATTATAAAAAGATTTGCCAGTAAGGAGAACACAGTGCTCCATAGGATAAGGTTTTACACCCGAAAGCAAGAGATGTCCGAACCAATGGATGATTATGTCACAAAACTGAGGGAACTTGCGGCGCTGTGCAGTTTTGGCAACAATGCAGAGAGTCTCATATGTGACATGTTGGCTGTACACACCAACAGTCGCAAAGTCCAGGATAAATTCATCGTTGAGAAGGAACTGCAATTGGATAAAGCAATAGAAATTGCCAGAGCAGTTGAGGAAACGGCTGGAAGACAGAAGGAGCTTACAGGAGCCCAGGGTCCTGCAGCGATACAAACGGTGAGATTCCATTCAAAAAAAGAAAGGCCAACGATAGACACGAGAGAAGGAAGAGGGAACAGGAGAGAGCCCCTCAAGTGCCACAGGTGCACCAGCACGAAGCATCTAGCGTTCGACAGGGAGTGCCCAGCCAGAGACAAAGAGTGCTCCATCTGCAAAAGAATTGGCCATTTCTCTATAGTGTGTCGGTGGAGAAACAAGAAAGTCTCCAGTTTCGACGCAGATCGAAAGGCAGAGATAGATTCTTCCTCAGAAGATGAAGGAAGGCCCACCGTCATCATGGTGAACAGCACAAGAGCCAGAAGTGAGAAGCCCCACTGCACGATCAAAATAGATGGCAGGGAAACGAGGGTCATGGCAGACTCTGGTTCTGATTTAACGATCATACCCCTTCGGACCTACAAGGAAATGGTGGGAAAAGAGAAGGTGCAAGTACTAACCACGAAGCACAAACCCACTGTGTTCGGAGGGGCGTCAGTCGAACTGCTGGGATACATCAAGGGCAGAGTGGAATTTAAAGGAAGGGAAACCACAACCAAAGTGTACCTCAGTCACGAAGGTCCAGCGGTGTTAGGTTGGGATGACCAAGACAAGCTAAAAATCAGATTGGATCCCAGCACCGAAGATCAGGTTTTGTCGGTCAGGGTTACGAGTGGACACGTCGTCAAAAGTGATTACCCGACACTTTTCTCGGACGAGCCAGGGCACATCAAAGGTTTCCTACACAAAATTGTGCTCAAAAGAAATGCGGTCCCGGTAAAGCACCGTGTGAGACCGGTACCAGCCACAGCAAGGGACACCTTTAAAAATCAGTTGGAAAATATGAAAAGGGAAGGGGTCATTGAAGAAATTGAAGCATCGGAATGGCTGAGCCCGGTCGTGCTGATAAAAAAGCCCCAATCACAGGAACTAAGGGTGTGCATAGACCTGCGCAGCTTGAACTTGGAAGTGGTCACTGATAATTATCCCCTTCCAAGCATCAATGAACTCATTCTTCTGATGAAAGAAGCAAAAATATTTTCAAAATTGGACATGAGAAATGCATATCACCAAATACAACTGCATGAAGAGTCGAAACCCCTCACAGCATTCATCACCCCCTTTGGGACATACCAATTCACCAAAATGCCATTTGGATTGTCATCAGCAGCGTCGGCTTTTCAACGCATGATGGATGTCCTGCTAAGGAAAGTTCAAAATGTGGTGTACTTTCAGGATGACATCTTGGTGTATGCAGCGGATGAGCAGGCACACGATGCTACGCTGAGAACTGTTCTAAGCAAGTTACAAGAAGCAGGGGTGCGACTACGGCATGAAAAATGTCTATTCAAGGTGAAGGAAGTAGAGTACTTGGGATATAAAATATCGGAAAAAGGAATCAGTCCCAAACAGAATCTCATGCAAGCCATTGCCAAAGCGCCGGAACCCACCAGTAAAGAGGAGGTGAGGTCATTTCTCGGACTGGCCGAGTATTATGCTAAGTTCATACCCAAATTCTCGGAGACCACGGCACCCCTCCGTGAATTACTCAGAAAGGGATCGGAATTTACATGGCAATAACCCCAGAAGACCTCGGTGGAGAAGATAAAGCAACACATCATTGATGCACCCTGCCTCCAGCCATTCAATCCGTTGTGGGAAACAGTCGTCACCACAGACGCCAGTGCATATGGACTAGGGGCAGCCTTAACTCAAAAGAAAGGTGACACAGAACAGGTAGTGGCATTTGCCTCAAAGGCCTTATCAGAGGCGGAACAGAACTATTCCACCATTGAAAAGGAAATGTTGGCCTGTGCATGGGCGGTAGAGCATTTCAGGACATACGTGTGGGGCACGAAATTCAAGCTGGTGACTGATCACAAGCCCCTTATTCACATGCTTAGCCCGGGAGGCACTAAGGTATCCACGCCCAGATTAGCACGCATCGCGGCCAAACTGCAGGAGTACACGTTTGAAATCCAGCACATCTCAGGTTGGAGGAATTCGCAAGCTGACTGCATGTCGAGATTAGCAGAGGGCAAAGAAAAAGCCACCACATTCCTGCAAGGAGAATGCATAGTTGCATCCATCACTGACCTGAGGGCACCTGTTTACCTAGAACTCAGTGAGAGACATTGGGAGGAAGAGGATGGAAAAGACCCCACCATGGCCATGATGCGCAAATGGATTAAAGAAGGCTGGCCAAGTGAAAAAACGCTGCCCGAGGGCATGAGGCCTTATTGGAAAGTGTTGGAGGAGCTGTCCGAAACGGAAGGGTTGATCATGAAAAGTGATCAGATTATCCCCCCCGCAGGAATGAGACGCACCATCCTCTGTAGAGCCCACGCGGGCCATTTGGGAAACACAATGACGCGCCGCCGGGTGAGAGAGGCCTACTGGTGGCCATCCATGGACCAAGAAATTCGGTCCATGATAGAGCGTTGCCATGAATGTCTAAATAGTGATAAGAGACTTAAGGTCCGCCAAGCACCACTGATACCCACAGAAATACCAGAAGCGGTATGGTCCAAAGTGGGCATTGACTTAATAGGGCCGTTGGAAGCCATGGCGCCTGAACATCGATACGGCATAGTAATGGTGGACTACCTATCCAAGTGGGTGGAGGCGGAGTTTGTCCCGAACATAACTACCCAAACAGTCATAGAAGTACTCACAGAAATCTTTCAGCGGGAAGGCCTTCCCAGTGAAGTGGTCACTGACAACGGGGTGTAACTGGTTTCGAAGGACATGGAGGAATTCTTGAAAAGAAACCACATCAAACAAAAGAAAGCGGCCCTATATCACCCCCAAGCCAATGGGCTCGTGGAGAGCGCAAACCGATTCATAAAAGGTGCAATACAACTGGCAACCGCTTCGGGAAAGGACCCCCTTAAAATCACCAAGGAAGCCATAGCGGCTCACAGACTCACTCCAAATGGGATCACCCAAATATCCCCGTTCAAAATGTTGAGAGGGAGGAGTGCGGCATCCACGCTGATTCCACCATGGTTGTCGAAGGTACGAGAGGACGAAGCAGTGGACATGTCAGAAGTAGTGTGGAGAATTGAAAACAGTAAAACACGCATGAAGTCATGGAGCGATCGGAGAAGAAGGACTAAGCAAGCATCCGACATAGGGAAAGGAGATTTGGTTAAAATCAGACTACCCCAGAAAGATCAGGTCACAGGGTCTCGCTATAGCCGACCCATCGAAGTGATTCACAGAGGAACAAATCACGTCCGCACGGAAGATGGACGCGCATGGAACATTGAAAGAGTTGCACTGTTCCAGAAGTCTCGGGAGAAAGTGAGTACATAGGAGAGATCGCGAATGGAAGCTGAAAAAGACTACGAAAGAGCGGAAGAACGAGAACTAGCAGGAGACGACAGAGAAAGGACGGAAATCGAAGTTGAACAAGAAGCATCGAGTATAGACCCCGAACCGGTGCAACAAGAAGAGTGCCCGGGAACAAGCGATCGGCCTAGAAGGGAACACAGAAGGCCGGTGAGATTTAATGACTATGTTTTACAGTAAATGTGTTGTTGGTTAAAGAAAAGGAGGTGTGTAGAAGCGTCGCGAGAGCTCCTGCTCTCGCGAGACCTCGGAGCGCGAGGAAGCCCGCCCCCGCGGGGATTCGCGCGCACAACGAGAGGAGCGGGGAGGGCGACGGGAGCGGACGAGCGTCCCGCCGGCTCCTGCACAAACAGGGCCTGCATTGTGCACTACGCACACGGACATCACGGCAGCATACCCTGTGTTAATTAGGCACGTTGGCCTTTATTGTTGACACATGCATGTGGCGTGCATTTATGCTTAGAACTAAGAAGGAATAAACCTCTGGTTGAAAGATCTGCCGACTCCTGTCGTTACTACAAGTAATCCACTACACTGAGACCCTTTAAAATCCGTCCGCCATCTTGGTATCATACCAATGTGTGATTGCACAGCAGAGCACTGTGGTGGATCTTCACTGTGCTCCGCTGGGCAAGAGTGGCATCTGCAGACTGCTGACAGCATTGTCTTTGCATGATCTGCAAACACATGCTTTGTCACGTATGTATTATCTCTCAGAACAGTACTATGCCCACACAATGGCTTCAGTCTTGACCGTGGGCTCTTGACGCCTGCAACACTCCCCTGCAACAACCCTAGGAAAGATGTGGTGAAATGGATATCCCTCCTCCGGGCCAAGCCTTACACCTGTGTTGGAGGCACCCACCCATCATGACCTTCATATCCAGCACTCCCAGGCATAGAGAGAGGACTCAGTCATATATGGCAACAGAGAGTCTCTCTGTTAAATATGCAGGTGACGTCACGAGTTAATCATCATTTGCTGTTAACCAGCTCATTTCAGCACTAGTACGAAACAAGACAGCAAGGCCTGGTCCAAGTATATTTGTAACACGTGTATTCATCCAGCACTGTAGGTTTGTCTCTGCTGCTTAGCAGTGTAGAAGTAGCCTAAATCCTAACAGTCCTTACTAGAAGGGCTTGCAGAGAAGATAAAACCTGCACATATTTAAAAGGAGATTGACGGCTGCAGTTCATCTGACTGCCAATAGATGTCTTCCCGATGGATAACATTAAACCCATGGGGTGCTGTACTGCGATTCTCAGAAAAGTGGGCTTATCAATAAGATGTGCCATTGCTCATCTCATTGGATATGGCAAATTCACAAAGAAAACACTAAAAATTCCCACTGCAGAAATCGTGGCACAAAAGGGACGCAGATATGTGTGCATTCATTTAATGGCACATTTGATGCGATATGCACGTTTTTGGAGCATCTGCGACTGCCAGATGCTTTTCTTACTTTCATTCTATCCTCTTCTACTTGACACTTATTCTAATTCTCCACCTCTTACGTTCTCAGGCTGTGATCTGCACTCTTTTAATCCAACAATTCTTGCCTCCCCCGTTTCTTGGAATCTCTCTTCCCCTGCTGACCTCCACACTCCATCTTTACTCCATTCCACCTATGAGTCATCTCTTTTGGCTATGAAGGAACAGTACTTTTCGTCTCACTCTTTCTCTCTCACACCATCCTCGACTTCTCTTTCAACTATTAAGCTCTATTCTCTCTCCTCGTCCCACTGATCCTTCTCTTTCCTCCCCTCTTTCGGCTAAAGGTTTTGCGGATTTCTTTACCCCAAAGGTGACCTAATTCGGGCGTCCATTCACTCTCCTGATCTTCCTCTTCTGCTGCTTCTACTTCTCCTGATCTTCCTCTTCTGCTGCTTCTACTTCTCCTGATCTTCCTCTTCTGCTACTTCTACTTCTCCTGATCTTCCTCTTCTGCTGCTTCTACTTCTCCTGATCTTCCTCTTCTGCTGCTTCTACTTCTCCTGATCTTCCTCTTCTGCTACTTCTACTTCTCCTGATCTTCCTCTTCTGCTGCTTCTACTTCTTTTTTTTCTCGGTCACTCTCTTCTTTTTCTCTTCTATCTGATCCTGCCACTTCTTTCTTAGTGACAGCCCATCCTACTCCTTCTCCACTGGATCCTGTTCCTTCTGCCTTGATTTCCTCTATTTACTCTTCTTTCATTTCGTATCTTACTGCACTGATTAACTCGTCACTTGTCTCTGCTACCTTTCCATCCTCCTTTAAGCATGCTGTTATTAACCCTATTTCCAAAAAAACACACTTGATTATTCTCTCACCTCAAATTTCCGTCCTTTAACCTTGATTCCTTTCTTATCTAAACTAGTTTCTTTCTTTTTACATCTACACTCCCTTCCCCCTCCGCTACCATCTGTTTTCCATCCTGCTCATTCCACTAAATCTGCTCTATTACATGTCTCTAACTCTTTAAATTCTGCTAGGTTGAACACATTGGGGGTCATTCCGACCCTGGCGGTAGGGGGTTAACGGCACCGGTAAGGATGCCGGTGCCGTTAACCCCCTACCGCCCTATTACGAGGTCCCTTAGCGGGTCCCTGTAAGGGCGGCTGGTTTACCGCTATTAGCTGGCCCGTTATTGGCTCCTTCCCCATTCCCATTGAACCCTATGGGGGCTCGAATGGGAACGGGGAATGGTTTTCTGAATGGGGACTTACCGGGTCCTCCAAGGTTGGAATGACCCGGTAAGTCCCCATTCAGAGAATCCGGACCCGGGTTTGACCTCCAAACTCAGAATGACCCCCATTGTCCTCAATACTTATTTTGCTTGACCTATCCGCTGCGTTCGATACTGTTGATCACACTATCTTACTCTCTACTCTATCTACACTGGGTATATCTGGCTCTGTGCTTAAATGGTTTGTGTTGGGGGCGTGGCCAGAGGGCATAACATGGAGACTTTATCCTTCGCTGCTCCCATGGCCGCCTGCATATATCCTGAAGAAATAGTGGTTGAACCGGAGGTGATATGAGCACCCAGCGACCCTGCGGTAGCTGTTTTCTTTGTGGGCGTTCTCCAGCCGATATTTAAACTTGGAGATGCCAGAGTTACGGGCGCAAACCTGCTGCTCCATGATGGTCGCCGGTGGGCTCAGTGACTGAGTAACCCTGCCCGAGCTAAGCCAGCGGAGTAACTTTGCTGAAAATGTTGGGGGGGACATGACATCTGAAGAAAAGGTACCCCAGCCAAATGAATGGGGACAAAGTGGTGTGCCATGAAAGTTGGGGGGGGGGACAAACACCCCTTCCCCACTAAAATGACGCCCATGAGCTAAGCTACAATAATAAGGATCGGTGGCAGACAGGAAGGGATCACTGTGATACGTGGAAGGACCCTCCCAAGGAACACAGAGAAGTGCAGAGAGGCGGGGGCTGACAAGACCTGACAACAAGGACCAATAGTGGTGATACCCCCGGGACAAGAGAGATGAGGACTTGACCACAGATCGACCCTCCATACACCAGCAGTAAGGATCGAGGCAACGAAGGGTGCACCTGAGGATCAAGGGTGGGTATGCTGCCCCACCCCCAGGACGAGCCTTATTGCTGGCGGGGGGGGGGTTGACACTGGGAGCGGCGTGCAGGGAAAACGTGGATTAGTCTCCTGAGTACTATCCTGACCAGCTCCTACAGCGTGGAACAGGTCTGCAGTGTTTCATGCAGGGGTGCACTCTGCCAAAGCAGAACATGGAGCATTTGGGGCGTGGTTGGAAGTGTTCAAGCGCACAGACTGTGGTGACTGTGGTGACTGAACCTGAAGGGGAGCAGTTATACTGGATCAGAGGCTGGTGAGTGCGGGACCACAGGGCTGCTGGTGGTGGTGAATATAATTGAAGAGCACCGTTCCGGGGGTTGGTTGGATCTGGTGGGTCATCACCTGACATATGGACAGGACTCATGGGTGACCCTCTGCTCATCTACCTTGAGCAGGGGTCTCACTTGAGGGCATCCCTAGACTGGACAGGACGGGCAGAAGATTGGGAGAGCCTGGTACTGTGTCTGCTCGTGAAGTTGAGTTGGTGTGGAAGAAGGCAGGAAGCATCTCTTGAATTTGGCCTGCATTGGCGCCTGGTCATTTTGGTACAGTTGGTGGAAGTACAGAGCCTGCCCTATCGAGGACCTGTACCTGGGAGATCATGGTAAAGAGGCAGCAGAGGATGGACAAATATACAGACCCCAAAAGTGGACTGCTAAAGCCAGAGACAGTGGCCCTCATTACGACCCTGGCGGAAATCGCGGTGCTAAATGCACCTCGGAGCACGGCGGAAAGCTGCCGATACCGCCATGGGGGTTGGCGGATTTTCCGCCCCATTCCGACCTTGGCGGGGCGGTAAATCCCCAATCCCCATTTTACCCTTCCCCATTCCCATTTTTGCCCCATAGGGTATAATGGGAGTGGGGAAGGAGTTAATTACGCCACCGTAAAGTACGGTGGCGTAATTAACAACAAGGTCCCGTACCGCCATGGATTTCTCCGCCCGGAAAAACCAGGCGGAGAAAGGCTCCATGGCGCTACGGGAACTCGTAGTAGGGCGGACGGGTCCGCCACGAATACCGCTGGCGTAAACCCACTCCGCCAGGGTCGTAATGAGGGCCAGTGTCACAAGATGGGGCAGAGGCAGCTAAAGCAGGGTCCGGAGCAGTTATATGATATATGATATATGATAGGTTATTTATAACGCACTAAGGGGGTAATTCATAGAATTCAGAGCACAAGTGGCGCACGCGGCTGGCGCACAGTGTGTGCGCGCGAATCCCTGCGCCAGCCGCGTGCGCTAAAATACATTTCCGCGCACAGCGTATTCATGGATTCCAGCCACCAAAACCAGCCGTGGCGCACAGTGGCGCAGCGACCCTGCAGCAGCGCCAGTTACGCCCCCAAGAACGCCCCTTGCGCAGGGAAAAGCCATCAAAATCCCCAATCCAGCGCAAAGGGCTGCGCTAACCCTGTACCAGCACGGCAAGCGGGGTACGTGTATCACTAGGGTGAGCGGGAAGTTTCTCACGTGATTTCAGCTGGGTACGTGTATTACTGGGGTGCGCAGGAAGTTTCACACGCGATTGGCCTTGTGCGAGCGGGGTACGTGTATTACTGGGTACGCGGGAAGTTCCACACGCAATTGGCCCTGTGCGAGCGGGGTACGTGTATTACTGGGGTGCGCGGGAAGTTCCACACGCGATTGGCCCTGTGCGAGCGGGGTGCGTGTATTACTGGGGTGCGCGGGAAGTTTCACACGCGATTTCAACTGGGTACGTGTATTTCAGGGGTGCGTGGGAAGTTTCACACACGAATGTCCTGTGTACGTGTATTTCGGGGAGCACAGGAAGTTTCACACGCGAATTCAGCAGGGTACGTGTATTTCAGGGGTGCGCGGGAAGTTCCACACGCGATTCCATCAGGGTACGTGTATTTCAGAAGTGCGCGGGAAGTTCCACACGCGAATGTCCTGTGTACGTGTATTTCGGGGTGCGCGGGAAGTTTCACATGCAAATTCAGCAGGGTACGTGTATTTCAAGGGTGCGTGGGAAGTTCCACACGCGATTGTCCTGGGTACATGTATTCCTGGGGTGTGCGGAAAGTTTCACACGCGAATGTCCTGTGTACGTGTATTTCGGGGTGCGCGGGAAGTTTCACACGCGAATTCAGCAGGGTACGTGTATTTCAGGGGTGCGTGGGAAGTTCCACACGCGATTCCATCAGGGTACGTGTATTTCAGGGGTGCGCAGGAAGTTCCACATGCAAATGTCCTGTGTACGTGTATTTCGGGGTGCGCAGGAAGTTTTCCACGCAAATTCAGCAGGGTACGTGTATTTCAGGGGTGCGCGGGAAGTTCCAAACGCAAATGTCCTGGGTACGTGTATTCCTGGGGTGTGCGGGAAGTTTCACAAGCGAATTCAGCAGGGTACGTGTATTTCAGGGGTGCGAGGGAAGTTCCACACGCGAATGTCCTGGGTACGTGTATTTCGGGGTGCGCGGGAAGTCTCACACGCGAATGTCCTGGGTACGTGTATTTCAGGGTGCGCGGGAAGTCTCACACGCGATTTTAGCAGGGTACGTGTATTTCAGTGGTTCCGGGGAGTACTACACTTGGCCGTGTGGGTCCTCCCAGGTGTTCGCTCTACAACCTGCACGGCCCCTGCAGGCATCCCATACCACGGGGGACTACCCTGCACCCCTGCTCATGTCCCGCAGGCAGCCAATCCACCATGGGCATGCCCCCCAGCCAAGCGACATGTCACCTTGCACTACTGATCAACAACGCATGTCTCCCAGCACCCCCACCCCCCAGCAGTGCAGGGCACCCTCCACCATGCCCCCACACATGTCTCCCAGCACCCCCACGCCCCAGCATCCAGGGGCACCCTCCACCAGGCCCCCACTCATGTCCAACTCATGTCCCCCTGCACCCCCACCCCCCAGCAGTGCAGGGCACCCTCCACCAGGCCCCCACTCCTGTCTCCCTGCACCCCCACCCCCCACCAGTCAGGGACACCCTCCACCAGGCCCCCACACATGTCTCCCAGCACCCCACCCCCCAGCAGTGCAGAGCACCCTCCACCATGCCCTCACACATATCTCCCAGCACCCCCACCCCCAGCATCCAGGGGCACCCTCCACCAGGCCCCCACTCATGTCCAACTCATGTCCCCCTGCACCCCCACCCCCAGCAGTGCAGGGCACCCTCCACCAGGCCCCCACTCCTGTCTCCCTGCACCCCCACCCCCCACCAGTCAGGGGCACCCTCCACCAGGCCCCCACACATGTCTCCCAGCACCCCCACCCCCCACCAGTCAAGGGCACCCTCCACCAGGTCCCCACACATGTATCCCAGCACCCCACCCCCACCAGTCAGGGGCACCCTCCACCAGGCCCCCACACATGTCTCCCAGCACCCCCACCCCCCAGCAGTGCAGGGCACCCTCCACCAGGCCCCCACACATGTCTCCCAGCACCCCCACTCCCCAGCAGTGCAGGGCACCCTCCACCAGGCCCCCACTCATGTCTCCCAGCACCCCCACCCCCCAGCAGTGCAGGGCACCCTCCACCAGGCCCCCACTCATGTCTCCCAGCACCCCCACCCCCCAGCAGTGCAGGGCACCCTCCACCAGGCCCCCACTCCTGTCTCCCAGCACCCCCACCCCCCACCAGTCAGGGGCACCCTCCACCAGGCCCCCACACATGTCTCCCAGCACCCCCACCCCCCAGCAGTGCAGAGCACCCTCCACCAGGCTCCCACACATGACTCCCAGCACCCCCACCCCCCAGCAGTGCAGGGCACCCTCCACCAGGCCCCCACTCATGTCTCCCAGCACCCCCACCCCCCAGCAGTGCAGGGCACCCTCCACCAGGCCCCCACTCATGTCTCCCGGAACCCCCACCCCCCAGCATCCAGGGGCACCCTCCACCAGGCCCCCACTCCTGTCTCCCTGCACCCCCACCCCCCACCAGTCAGGGGCACCCTCCACCAGGCCCCCACACATGTCTCCCAGCACCCCCACCCCCACCAGTCAGGGGCACCCTCCACCAGGCCCCCACACATGTCTCCCAGCACCCCCACCCCCCACCAGTCAGGAGGGGCACCCTCCACCAGGCCCCCACTCCTGTCTCCCTGCACCCCCACCCCCCACCAGTCAGGGGTACCCTCCACCAGGCCCCCACACATGTCTTCCAGCACCCCCACCCCCCACCAGTCAGGGGCACCCTCCACCAGGCCCTCACACATGTCTCCCAGCACCCCCACCCCCAGGGCACCCTCCACCAGGCCCCCACACATGTCTTCCAGCACCCCCACCCCCCAGCAGTGCAGGGCACCCTCCACCAGGCCCCCACACATGTCTCCCAGCACCCCCACCCCCCACCAGTCAGGGGCACCCTCCACCAGGCCCCCACACATGTCTCCCAGCACCCCCACCCGCCAGCAGTCATGGGCACCCTCCACCAGGCCCCCACACATGTCTCCCAGCACCCCCACCCCCCAGCAGTGCAGGGCACCCTCCACCAGGCCCCCACACATGTCTCCCAGCACCCCACCCCCCAGCAGTGCAGGGCACACTCCACCAGGCCCCCACTCCTGTCTCCCAGCACCCCCCCACCAGTCAGGGGCACCCTCCACCAGGCCCCAACACATGTCTCCCAGCACCCCCACCCCCCAGCAGTGCAGGGCACCCTCCACCAGGCCCCCACACATGTCTCCCAGCACCCCCACCCCCCAGCACTGTGGGGCACCTGCCAGCAGGCCCCCACTTATGTCCCACTCATGTCCCCCTGCACTCCCACCCCCCAGCATTGCGAGGCACCTGCCAGCACGCCCCCACTCATGTCCCACTCATGTCCCCCTGCTCCCCCACCCCCCAGCATTGCGAGGCACCTGCCAGCAGGCCCCCACTCATGTCCCCCTGCACCCCCACCCCCCAGCATTGCGAGGCACCTGCCAGCAGGCCCTGACACATGTCCCCCAGCCAACACATCATCACAATCTAGATCCCTGGCCCTTATGGGCAGCCTCCACATGCCAAACACCCACCCGAGTATTGCATCCACCCACTCAGAATTGCCAATTACATGATACAACCCCAATGGCAAGTATGTAAATGAACACATGTCCCTCACATACACACAATGGGTGTAAGTGAATGTCAAAACCCATATCATGACATGCATGAAACCAATGATATGATACTATACATTGAAGTTTGATGAAAAAAATGTATTAAAAGCAACATAAATGGGATTAAAAATAAACAAACGACAATGGGAATTAAAAACAAAAAAGCAGCATGTCAGTAAAATAATGAAAAACCACAAATCATAATCCAAAGGAAAGGTGTCCAAAGTCACAGTTCAAAAAAGTACATCCAAGGGAAAAACAAAACCAAATGGTAAATCAGAAAAAAAAACACAATCCAACAGTGAACTATATACAGATAAACAATCCAGGGTCCATGATCCCATCTGAAGAAATGAAACCTATCTAAAAATGCTACGTAATAAAAAAACTATATACAAAAATGTTGGCCTTTGTCCAAAAGGTCCAAAATCAAGAAAAAAGCAAAGGAAACCTAACACTAACTACATAACTATTTACAAGGGCAGCAGGCTAGTCCAACGGCTCACCGGATGTTGTCATGGGCCCGGGCATCATCGAACTCCTGTTCAATGGCTTGGAGGCGGGCATGTTCCCTGGCCCCGAGGTCTCGCAGGGATAAAGCAGTGTCCAGCTCCAACTCCCTGCGAAGACCCTCGAGGCACTCAGCCCGCCTCAGAGCCCTCCGCATGGAGTTCTCCGCCCTGACCATTGTGAGCCGTTCCTCCTCTGCCCGCTGCCGCTCCGCACCTATCTGCTGGCCCAACCGCTCCCACACGGAAGCCACTCCCATTCCAGGGTTCTCCGGCCGATGCCTGCACCCCTGATGTTGATGGCCCCGAGCCATGATGCCTCCCACGTCGAGCCTGCCGCTGCCTCCGACGCAACTGCCTGTGCCGGCACGACGGCATCCAGGCTGATGTAATCCACTGACGCCGTCGTGCACGTGCCCTGCCCGATGATGCCATCACATCCTCCATCTGCTGGGGTCCAGTTGCTGGTGTGTCCACCCCTGCTGGACCTCTGACTCCCGACTGTGGCAGGGATGGGATCCCCACCAAGTTGGCTGCATTGGTCGGGGCAGGTCCACAGGGGGCCCTGGTGGCATCTGGCCCGGAAGACGGCATGGAGAACGACTGGCGCATAGCCTCCACAGAGGAGGAGAGGGTCACCAAAGTGCCCGACACATGTACATGACCCCCGACCAAGACCGCTCCAAACTGGGCCACGTTGGCACGGTGCTCTTCGTGATGACGTGCGTGCTCCCCCCGGGAAGCACGCACCTCATCACGAATGACACCCATGCGCAACGCGACACCAATCAGGACCTTCTCCATACGGCCAGGGGTCCCCTCGTCCGCAGGTGGAGGGGAGTCAGATGACATGGACATCCCCCCGACCTGCGGACGGGCCTGGGATGGGGCATCCCTGCTGGTGCATGGTGATGCAGTCACAGTGTCAGGGACAGTGACATGCACAGGCACCTCCACGGCGACCTGTGCTGCCTCCTGCCCCTGGACTGCACCACTTGCACGAGCAGGGATGCCCCCACCAGGCCCCATGTGTGGCTCAGTAGCGGCCTCCTCCTCCTCTGTGGAAACCACCAACCTGGATGGCTCCACACCGTCTTCCACCGTTGCAAGCCCCTGTGGGGGCTCACCCACCCCTTCCGCTGCAGCGTGGGGGCAACCCCGCCGCTTTGCTCCACAGCGCCGTCTCTGCCCTCTTCTTCACTTTGCGCTGTGTAGAGGGAGACATAGAACACAAGCATCAGGGTACTGTACAATGGTCCCCTAGACAGGAAGCAATAGCAGATGAGTGGCACTGTCAAAGATCACTTTCATCATGTCCCTCAACAACACATGGGTCAGTGCAGGCAAAACACATGCAGTAACAGGCATGGCGCATGCTATGGACATAAGCAAACATGTCCAAGGGACTCTTGAAACATACAATGTTGTTTTTGAACTCACATGCATCATGGGTCATGCCTATCACATTCACACACTTCACCGTACTTTCATCCATCTGGACTCGTACACCCCAGACACAGTGGATGCAAGGATAGCTAGGCTGCATCAGTGGATCTGAACATTGACACAGACATGTGTCATGCATCCATGGCATTAACAAGTCACAGACACGCAGGTCAGACACACAGACATGGAAACCATACATGTACATGGCATCATCACCCATCCCTCACCCCCACCCATGTCCAGGAACAGAGACTGGCATGCTCTCATGTGTCCATTACGCATAGGGCTCCCCATGTAACATTTAAACACATACACCAACCGTGTGCTTCACACATTACTGGTCTCACATGCATGGCCATGATGTCCCTGCACACACACACACGTGTACATGGCCTATGTCACACATACAGGCAAGTATCAGAAAACCAGCATACTGCAACATGCCCTGTCTCACACAGCAATGCCTGGCCACTTACCGCTCGACTCCAGACGGGTCTGCCTCTCAAGGACCTGGACGTGGAGCGCTGGGGATATGCGTTCCAGGACCCTCATCTGATCTTCCGACAAGTGGCCCTGGCGCCCCTTAGCATCCGCTGCCTTCAAGAGGTGCCGGGCCTTGTTGAGGGTCCTGGACCTGAAGTCCTCCCAGCGCTTCTTGACATGATGTAATAGTCGGACTGCCACCCCCTCCGCGTTGATGGCAGTCACGATGTCCGTCCAGACCCTGTCCCGTCCATCCTTGTCGGCGCGTGATGATCCAAAGAGGGCATCATAATGCCCCAGGACATGCTCCACCAGGACACCAACTTCCTTCTGAGTGAAGCTGGTGGCCCTCTGCCCCTCTGGCTGGGGGTCGCCAATGGTCTCGGATGGTGTTTGCCCCGGCAGGCGTGGGTGGGCAACTGGGGCTGGGCTGTGGAGCGATGGTATCCCAGTCGGGAGTCTTCTGTTCCAGCAGGGGTGGACACAGCAACTGGGCCCTTGCAGATGGCTGATGTGCAGGCACCAAATGGCAGGGCACCTTGGCAGCAGGCAGGCAGGCAGCAGCAGATGGCTCGTTGGAGGCTGCTCGGGGCTCTGGGGGGCATTAATTAGGCCTTTTGGGCAGGAGCGTGGTCTTCCGTGTGCTTACGCGTGGCCAGCTTGATACGGAGTGATTTGGCACGTGAAAATTCTGCACGTCAGCGTGTAATTCGAGGAAAGGCCCTTAGCGCGTAAGCGTGTCTGCACGCATACGCAATTTCATTGGACAGAAGGCCCTTCAAGCACCAGCGCCTCTGTGACGTGACACGCGCAGGCGTGCATGGGCGTTTCAGCGCACGTGAAAAACTGCACGTCCGCGTGGGAATGAGTGTAATCCGAGGAAAGGGTCCATGAGCGTAAGTGACGTGACGCACGCAGGCGTTTCCCTCAGCACGGGTTAAAGGTGAGCGGGGGCAGCAGTTCGCTGTACGTGCTTTTCGTGGAGACCGACGTGTGTTGCTGCTTCCTGTTGTTTCGCGCGCCATCACAACTTCACAGCTATCAAGGACGTATCTCTTCTTTGGGCGGGGGTATTGGCTACGCGTGTTTTTCTGCATCGCGCTAGTCAGACGGTGAGTCGCACATGCTATTTTTCCCACTGCGGGTGCCCCTGTGTATCGCACCCATTTTCGAGGTCATAGTAGCCTGCATGTCCCACGCGTACGCGTTATTCGTGTTACTGTGTACCACCGCGTACTGCGGGAGGTTGATTCCACGCACGTAGGCTGCAGGGTTGCGTGCACGGTTTTACTGCAGTTTTGGGGTGCCTGAGCGTTGCGTGACCCGTCACTACATCACCGGGGTCACATACAGCCTTGCAGGTGCAGGGGGGCTGTTAACATCTTGCTTCCCACCCCCTTCACCCCAATTGCCCAGGTCAATTGTGGTGTACACCTCCCATTGGCACTACTCCATCTGTGCCGGCACTACTACATCTGTGCCATGGTTGGGAGGACACCAAAGGTGAGGGGTGCCTCAGCTGGTCGTACTCCTCGTGGTGGGCGTGGTCGGGGACGTGGCCGTGGTGACCAGGGAGTAGGGGGACTCCAGGGTGTCCAGGGCGGCCACAGAGGGGGAAGAGGTAGGGGTGCGCCACTTGAGCACAATGTTGTGCCATGTGTCGGTGCAGTCATGCCACCACCCCCTGTGGTTCCGGGGGAGGCAGCCTCTGCATCTGGCACTGGCGCCCGTGTGACCCGGCAGTCCGTTCCATCGACTGCCACGGGCCCAAGGGTAGTGGTAGCTGCAGGTGCAGCTGTGAACACTGCCACCCAGGCTCAGGGTCTGCCAGCGCAGGCTGCGTTGGCACTTGAGGAGCCCTTGGTAGATTTCCAAGAGGCCAGAAGGGAAACCATAGGGGCAGGCAGGGCTGCTCAGACCAAGACACGTGTCCCTGGGGCAGTTATGTCATCTGCTGCCCCGAACAGCCGGGTGTTGGCAAGTGCAGGGGCAGATGCACCCAACAACACCCCGGTTGTGAGTCTGCCAACCAGGACCGTTGCGGTCAATGACCCTGCCACAGCTGATGTTGCTGCGCAGGGTCCATTAGAGGGCACCCAGATGCCACTGACACAAGTCAGGCCTTTGGTCGTCCCTCCACCTGCCACTTCCTTGGCTCAATCCACCGAACCCACTGGCCATACTGGTCAGGGCGGCATTAGCCAGCCAGGGTCTGCGCCACAGTCCAAGAGGAAGAAGGGTGCGCCTGCAGCACAGGCTGGGACCCCACACACAGCCACGACCTCCTGCACGTCGAGGAAGAAGCCTTTCTGCAAGCAGGAACTGGACTTCCTCTTGGGCTACGTGCGGGGCCACAGCCGTGACATGCTAGTGGGTGCCAATAGTCAGACTACGGCTGCCCAGCGTGACACCCATTGGAAGCATGTTGCGGAACATGTCAGTTCATTCGGCCATGAGGTGCGCACGGCGCGAGAGTGCAGAAAGCGTTGGAATGACATCAAAAACAGCACTAAGGCTAAGCGTGCCTCTAATTACAACTTGACTCTGGTGACTGGCGGTGGGCCTGCACCAGAGGAGGAAGAGCTCACTCCGCATGAGGCACTCGTTGCGGAGTTCATACCACCTGAATTGGTCGAAGGAGTGGGAGAGATGCTGGACTTTGATGCCCAGTCCAGTGAGTGTTGATGCGTGTTTGTTGAGGACGTGTGTGTTTCACTTGTGGGATGTGTTGTGCATGATTGCCACTACATGTGACGTGTACATGGTTCTGATGTGTAAGTAATGCAATGCTTCTGTGATGCATGTCTGCTCTGCTGGATGGTGGACATGTGGAGCAGACGGGGACTGTCCGCATCACCACTATTGCACCCTACTGACATGCTGGTTACAAGTATGCCCCTCCGGTCCATGTTCCAGCTCACTGGCCCTTCTGCATGTGGCGTGGGGTGACCTTCCTCTCAGCCCAGGCACAATGTCATTGCATGACTGACATGCATGTCTCCTCTGCATGCATGCAGGGACTCCATGTAGGCATGCTCCCTGGCCCCTCCTCCGCCACTCTGCACCCCAGTTCCACCTTTGCACTGGTCTGCTTCAATCTTGCCAATGTGTACTTTCCTGTTCATGCTTTCTGTGTAGATGCTAACTTCCAGCGTACAATCTGCCAGACATATGCCGTGTGGTGCAGCCTTAGTACTTGATGCAGGGTATCTCACTTGTACTGTGCATAGGTCAGATGTTCAGCAGGGACATGAGTGTTCATTCATGCTCCATGTGCATTGCACGCATGCCCCTATGTGTCCTTGACTGGATGATCACTGTAATACAAGTCCTGGGTGACATACATTGGATGGCATCTCATCAGCCTTCCCATGTCAACTGTGGGTCAGTACTGCGTTGCACACATGTTTAGGGTCTGACAATCCGTGTGGCTCACAGGCCTCAGCCTGTTTAATGGTCAATGACTCTGTCCAACTGTTGTAGTGTCTTCTTCACACGTGGGCGGACTCCAGAGTTTTCATCATGTGTCCTGCTTACTGGCCCATCATCATTTGCAGTGTTGTCACTTGAATCACATTAAGCTGTTGATGCCAGTCAACACTGCCTGTCAATACACAGGTCTATGGTCAGCCTTTTGATACCATGCTAGGCATCCCTGCTTTTGTACTTGGGTGGAGGGGTGCTTGGCTTCTAGATATGGTACACATTGAATGCCCAATGCACGTGATGCCTGAATTTGACCTTGTACTGCCTTCACATTTCCTGACACACACCATGGAGTCCTTGTACATGTCGGTAGTGAGTGGCGTACACATTTTCTGCACTGCATAGACCCACTTCCATGGAAACTGCCACCTTTCAACAGGTAGGATCACAGAAACAATTCAAAGTTGACCCAGCATGCATGCCAGGTTATACGTTGTGTGTCACATGTCTGCCTGATGCGTTTGTTGTCGGTGTGTGTGTGTGTGTTGTGTGCTTCTGACATGTGAAGTGACCTTTATTCTCTCTATTTTTCAGGTGATGACGCAATGGAGGCGGAGGATGGTGTTGTCATGCCAGACACAGGGTTGTTACCACTACATCAACCCGGCACAAGTGGGGGTCGTGGGGTGGTAGGCCACGAAAACCCCCAAGTGCTGCAGTCCATCTTGTCTCTGGCTGCCTATGAGTCCAGCCTTGATGACGACTCTGACGTCCATGTCGAGTTGGATGAGCATCAAGTCCATGTGTCAGGGGTGAGTGATTCTGATGTGGACACTCCTCTGTCCGCGACACCTGCACTGAGGGATCAGACAGTCTTGGTTCCTTCACCCGTGGTGGATCGGAACGCAGGGTCACCCTCCACACCAGTCACTGATGTGCCTGGGACATCACGTCGATGGGGGCATGTAGTCGTGCAGCCGCGGGCGGTGCCAACACAGCGAGGACACCCGGTCCTTGGGTCCCGCAGGGGTCAAGCCCAGCAACGCAGTTACCGTGCACAACCGCAGTATACTGAGTGGGAGCAAGACATGACTGCCAATTCAGAGCGGCAGGGGGCAGCAATGGAGAACATCGCTGAGAGCATGGAGCATGTGGCCCGATCTGTGCTCCCCCCTGCTAGGCAGGTGCTTCTCCAGCAGCAGGCGGCACTGTCCATGGCCCGCTCACTCAGGCTGGGCATGGCGGCCTCAGACAGGGCACGCCAGGCTGAAATGTCGTCTCTGCGTCAAGCAATTGCTGCTCACGCAGAGGCGCACATGGATGCCCTGAGGGAGGAGTATGCTTCCCTCAAATCCACTCTGGGTGTCCTTATGATGTCCCAGAGGCAGCGGGCAGAGGAGAGGTTTGCACAGCTTGAGCATACCATCTCGGCTGAGCTACAGGCTTGCCGGGAGGTGCAGCGGTTGTCCAGCCTGGCCCTGCAGGAGGAACTCCGTGTTACATGTGCTACCTTGCAAGAGGAAGCACGTGTATCACGTGAGGTTCTGCATGCAGACCTACATCACATCGCCACACAGAACCAGGCTCACCCGTCCGGCAGACTTGCTGCCGACGAGGGGCAAGCAGAGGCTAGGCGTAGCCAGGCTAATGTGCCACGTCCTCCTTTCCAGGATGAGCCAGACTCGGACGACCATCTATCTCCCACATAGGTCGGGCTGTGCAGGCGTTGAGCCCATGGAGGTTTTTTTTTTGGCTCAGCATCATCGCATGTGGGTGTTGAGCAGCACCCTGTACCTCCCCCCGGGTCATATGTGGACATTTATTATTTTTATTTTAGTTTAGTTAGTTAAGTTTCTGTTTGATAGTTAGTTTAATTAGGTAATGTAGGTTTTTCATAGTTAGTGTAATTAGTTAATATAGTTTAAAATTGCTTGTCTATTGTGCTTTCATGTGACGGTGCGGTTCTTTGTGGCTTTTGAAGGCATCCACTGTCTGTTCCAGCTGGGCCCTTCAGGCTTGTCTTGTGTATGTGTTTGCTGCTTGGGGTCCTTGACTCACATATGCCAGTCCTGCCTCCCTTATCCATGGGCTCGCAAGGATGGTTCGGTGTGACAGCCTATTACACAAGGGCTTTGGACTGCCATATCTGTGGCATGTCTGGTGCTGTGTAACTTGTGTTGACACCCCTAGTGGGGATGATTGCAGTGTTATTGTCCACTGTTCAGCTTTTGCTAGATGGGGTGTTTCATGATTAATGTGTACATTCATTGCTATGCATTGTGTAGTATGTTTCTTATCTTTACTGTACACGTGCTTGCTGCAATTCATGCCGTAGATAGTGTGTTCCACACTTTGGATGTGAAAGACGGACTGATGGTGTGATTTCTGATGTAAGTCTCTGACATGGTCCAGTAACGAGATGCCTGAAGAGACACACACAGATGATATTAAAGCATCAATCATGTGTTTCATGCCCTTTCTGCAGGGGGATGAGCCTCCAGACCACTTTGCCAGCAGACATGGCCCATTGGACGTCTGAATTCTGGACACGTTTGTTGGTGCCCACATGCACATGTGTGCACAAGCAGAGGCACATGGATTGCAGACCCACATCCTAGAACTGCTGACGTGTTCCAAGGAACTCCAGGCACGGTGAGCAGCACAGGGGGGCCACAACACAGCAAAGCTTGCACCAGGCGACTTGCACATGCAGGCTTAGTAACAGCACTGAGGGTGAGCTTGGACGAATATTGGTGTTGAAGCACACAATACAGCTCAGATGTGTTGGTGGACTGATGGCTGTTGATTGTAAGGTTGTCTGGGGCACCTGCAGGGGCAGTGGCACATACCCTCCGGTACACCAAGGTCCATTGAGGCACTTGTATCAACCATGTAGCCTTCCGAGACATGGAAAGGGGCAGCTCACAGGGACATACAGCAAGGGACATACTCGGGTGCAGTGCATTTCATTTCCATGTACATTTTGAAACATGCACTGCCTACTTTGTTTTGGTCATGGTGGAACATGACTTGTTCTGAAGTCATGCCTTGCTATATAAGGGTCTGTCTGCTTACCCAGGGAACATTGCATGTTGTGTGAATTGTGACACATTGGTGTTCCATTTGCCACGCACCCACCGGCGGCTGACTTACTGCATTGACTGTGTATGACCCATCACAGGGGTAATGTTACTTATGGGTATGAAGCATCTACACCAGATTGTCTGTTTGTAGAGTAGTTTGTTGCTATGGGGCATATTTGGTGGTGTGTTTTTGTGTTATGGGCACTGACAGATTATTAACTGTGGCTCTCTTTGCAGCATTGAAATGCTCCTGTAACCGGACCTGAGAGTGCGCAGGCAGGAGGCCAGCACTCAAAACCAGAGCTAAGTGTCTTGTTGTTTTTCTTTCAAACTACTCTGCATAGGCTTGCTGGGGGGTGCACTAATGCAGGGATTAATGTGTAATTCAATTTGGTATGTTTTTTTTCCCCTAATCACCCGGAGTCCTATCCAATTTTAAACCCTGTACCCTCTACCCGGTGTTCCTGCTTCCCGTACCTATCCAAGCAACATTCCCTAACCCGCTTTCCCCACTGGGGTTGCGGATGCCTGTGTAAGCCCCAAACTTGCAGGCGCCAAAACCCTAGAGGGGGTGGTTGGTTCGTGCCACTCCTAAGCCTGGACTACAGAAGACCATGACAATGATGTCCAAGTTTGTTCAGATTGTGTATGTGTTCATGCAGGTAGTACATTTTCGTGCATTCCCTACTTTCATGTGTCATTCCTCCTCCCCTCTCCTGCCACTCATTCCAGTTATCCAGTGTGCCAACACCTGTCCCGACTGCATATCCCTGACCCTCCTTCCCCAACAGGGTATCAGAGGCCTGTGTGAGTTTGACCTTGCAGGCACCCGGGCCACGGTGGGGGTGGTTGTTTCGTGCCACTTCTGCGCCTGTACACGGGACCTGTGACAGTAAACATCCGTTCATGGTGCATCATTCTATGTTATGTACCACACATGATTCACATCCTGTTGTGACATTGTTTTACTGTGCTACCTTGGTTGTTACATCTTTGTGGTAGTACTTGGCCTTTGTGAGGTACTGCTACGTCAAGTCATCTACTGGAGGGTGTTCTGGTTCGTTTTTCTGGCTTGGATTTTGTGGTTTTGCAAGTGAGGGTGGACTCTGAGCGTGCAGGCACCTTTTTACACACAAGGTGGGAGATGGTGACGAAGGGGAAGGGTGATCCTGTGGCCAGGTGAAATTGAGGGTTGAAGGCTCCATGACCCAGGTGCAGTTGTTCAGTGGGTCATGGTCATTTGTGAGGGAGGGGGGGGTGTTTTGTTGTAGATAGTTGCCTTGCCCTGCAGTGTGATGGGAACCCTGACATTGTAATTGTGGTATCCTATGTACATGTTGTGTTCTGCTGATCAATGCCTGTTCATGTGTTGTGTTTACCTTTCAGGTGTGAGGGGATAGTTGTGGTTTGACATGCTGGGGTATACACATGGTGAATGTTCACATGTGATGTGTAGAGGACACTGATGGTCATTTGATTGCACATGCATATGTTGAGTGCATGTCCTTACTGACCCACACACTTGCACTATGATGCACTACATGTACAACCACCCTTGGTTATCCACGTTGCCTTCTGGTGCCCACTGTGTCCCTGCAGCACATGTTCTGTGACCAATTATGGATCCTGTACATGCCTAATTTGCTTTTTGATGTGGTTTGTCGCTTAGATGTGATGCTCAGGGTGTGCATCACACACAATAGCTGTTCACTGTGCTGTGCGCTGAGCAGTGTGTTGCAGGAGTTGGACACAGCACACAGAAGCTGCAGTGTTGATTTTGCAATGCACAATGTGCATGTAGACAGGCATTCATTGTTATGTTACGTCTACAACTTTTGTAATGCATTTGGGAATGACTTATTTTGGGTGGGAGGTTGTTGGTCAGTCATTTCATCTGATTCCATGTCAGGCATCATTGTCTGATGCCATTGTACATTTTTGACATGGCAATGTGTACCTTGTTGGTACTGTGTTGGTGTATGGCTATTGCTTGCCATGTCATGTTGTGGTTTGGGAGGGTTTGATTGACATAACAGTGATGGTCATGGCCTGTTTTGCAGGTGTGTGTGATTCACACCTTGAATGTCAGGGTCATCCGCTTCTCAAAGTAACTAGCTGGGGGTAGATCTCTCTCCGCGGCAGAGGCCTCCCTCTGGAACAGCCTTCCTGCCTCACTGGAACTTGAGGAGAACCATCTCCGGTTCCGGAAGCACCTCAAGACCTTCCTCTTTGCTTCTGCTTTCTCTCTCCCTCTCCCTTGCTAAATTCTTCACTGGAACTGCACTAGATCTGCAACTGGGCCACTCTCACCGACCTCGGTCCCTGGCCCAGCCACTCTCCACTTGCACTGCCTCCCTGGCAACCCCTGCACTGCGGGACTGTCTCTCTATCCCTACAGCCCTCCCTTCCCAGCACTTGTCTGCACTTACCTTTGCAGTTGCCACCAGCTGGCCTATTTATTTGTTTTTTATTCTACTTACCCTGTACTGCACTCCCCTCCTCCCCTTCCCATTGCACTTTTCCCTTCCCCCTACCCCTGCTCTTGCGCAATCTAAATGACACCTGGCCTAGTAGTATCGTTGTCTGTCTTCCCTTGTTCCCCCCCTCCCTGCCTCGTCGCACCTTGAAACACTTGTGTATAGGCACGTTACAAATGCCATATCATGTCATGTCATATGTTATATGTGTGCCTTTTGGTCACACAGGATAGCTTGTGTTTAAGTAGCTAGGGATGCAGACAATGTGGCACTTCCATGGCAACTATCTCAGGGTGGTAGGGTTGTGACAGTTGACTGTCTCTTTGTCATCATCGATTGTCACCTGGTATGTGCCAGGCCTGTGTGCACTCCGCAGGGGTGGGAGTTTAGGTTAAAAATGTGGCCACAAGCTGGGACCGGGCTTCCTCGCCACGTGCCCTGTCCCCTCCCATGGGCAGCGCCTGTGCCTGTGGTTGGGGATGTGGGGGCACCACCATGTCCACCGGTACGCCCTGCCGTGTTGCAACATTGTGCAGGACACATGCTGCAACAATGATCCTGCACACTACTGGGGGTGCATAGAGTAGCTGCCCGCCAGAGCGGTCAAGGGAGCGGAAACGTGACTTGAGCACTCCGAATGTGCGCTCCACTATGGCCCTGGTTGCAATATGGGCGGCGTTGTATCTTACCTGGGGTGGTGTGGTGGGGTTCCGGATTGGCGTCATCATGTGGTTGCTCAGAGGGTAGGTACTGTCCCCTGGGGAGGTGTAAATGGTTGTGATTATTGGGGTTTGTGTATTTGTGTGTGTGTGTGTGACATGCATGCATGTGCAAGGGCATTTGTACTCACCTAGGAGCCAGGTGTGGCCATGCTGCCCAGCTTCCAGGGCCCGGCTCAGGGCGGACATTCTGTATATGAAACTGTCATGGGTGGAGCCAGAGTAGTTTGCATAGACAGAGGTGATGATTCCCTTTGCATCGCATACCACCTGTACATTGATGGAATGCCAGTGCTTGCGGTTTCGGTAGATGTGCTCAGTGGCCCTAGGTGGACGTAGGGCCACATGGGTGCAATCTATGGCACCAAGCACTTTGGGGAAGTGTGCCACCCTGAAAAAATCCAGGACAACGGCCTGCCTTTCTGCGGGTGTTCTGGGCATGTATATGTGCCTGCGGACTGAGGGGCGCGCTGTCATGATTGCCAGCACCTGGTGTAGGCAGCGTGACTGCGTGGACTGTGAGACCCCCCCCACTATGGCAGTAGTCCGCTGAAATTACTCAGTGGCCAAGAAATGCAGGACATTGAGCACCTTCTCCAAGGGGCTCATTGCATGGGAGCAAAGGGTGGGGGATGTAAGTTCATCTTCCCACTCCCTGACCAGGTCTAGGATGATATGGGGTGGAAACCTATACCTGCCGTAGACCTGGTCGTCAGGCATCCAAAAAGGCTTGTCCGTGGTGCGAAAATGCGTGCCATGGCTATTCTCCTCCTCCTGCGGTGTCCCACGATCAGTGCTGCGACAAATGGGGCATTCATCGTAGCTGTATATACGTGTTTGTTGTTTGCGCGCACTTTTATACTGTGCGCGGGGACGCTTCCGCCTGCCTTCGTGTAGCGGACGCGTTGACGCCAGTGTGCGTCTTTTGCCTTGCGCGGGATTCCCGTATTCGAATCCATGAATACGGGTTGTTCGCGTGCATGTGGGAGTTCCGTGTAGTTCCCTGCAGTACTTCCCCAGTTACGCCTTCTTTTTCACACGTTATTTCCCATTCCGCGTGTTACGCCCACTTTGGTTGTGTGCGCCGCGCTATGTGCGCTTTTGCTGTGCGCGTAGCGCACGCCGTGTGTGCCCGCGTGCGCCATGGCAGGATTTGGCGCACGGACAGCGGGAAACACGCACAGCGTCTTCCTTGAATCGCACGCGTGCGCTGGGTTTCTCACGCTTGCGCCACCTTGCGCCTGCTTGCACTGGGATTTTCGGCTCACGTTTGCTCCATGAATCGACCTCTTAATACCTAGAAGTTTCTAAGCGCGGACCCGGGGATCGAACCTGTGTTGCTCTGTGTCGTCTTGCTTCCAAGGTGAGCACGTTGCCCCTGAGCTATCCTCCCGTTACACTGGATGATTTGATAGAGGCGATTCAGGCCACCAGGTCGTCACTAGAGGGGACCATCAAGGAGGTAGGAGTTGATGTGTCCTTGGTGCGGACGGACCTGTGAAAAGTGTGCGAGAGGGTGACAGATGTGGAGCAAAGAGTGAGTATGGTAGAGGACGACATGCTGCGTGGTGGGCTTTTATAGGGGCAACAAGAACTCTGACATCAAGGGCTAAGGACCTGGTGGGCTGCTGGCGAAGATGCAACAAACGCCTGGTGGGGATCCTGGAGAGGGAGAAGGGGCCTGGTGTGGAGCTATTTGTGGAGCGCCTGATTCTGGAGAAGCTACAAGTGAAAGGGCTCTCTAAATTGTTCACTGTGGAACGAGCGCCACTGGGGGGGGCACACCACGGGTGATTGTGGTTTAAATACTACATTTTAGGGACAGGGACTCTATCCTGCAGGAGTCTCGGAGAGCGGGCAGCTATGAGGTGGGCAATAAGAAGCAGCGCATCTTTCTGGACATCACTGTGGAGGTGCAGAGACAGCAGAGGACCTTTGATGCAGTGCGACAATGCCTTCAAGAGCTGAATGTAAAATGCATGATGTATTACTCTACAAAACTGAAAATCATCGCAGAGGGCAGATCATGGTTTTTTATATCACCACAGGAAGTGTGGGCCTGGTTTGAGACTTCGGCAAGGCGCACCGGACCAAAAGGGGAAGGAATGGAAGGAGCCTCGAGAATTGTCCGGGGAGGGGGTAGTCTGTGAGCCGAAGTGGGTGACAGGTGCAGTGTTTTCTGGCAGCAAGCAGGGAGGGGATGATCAAGTGGGAAAACAATGTGTTTGGTTAAGCAGCTAGAGCGGGGGCCCGATAGTGCAATCTCCCAGACCTACGGTTCTCTGTTCGCAGGGGCGGGTGGCGGATGGTATGTCCGGGAGGTCAATGCTATGGGGGATGGGAAGTGGAGAGGAAGGACGGTTGGGGTTGGTGGGTGGGGGGACATGTGGTGGACCGTATGGGAAGAAGAGAGGATAAGTGGGTAAGGTGTGGAGAAGGGCGGGAGTTGGGGGGAGTTGTAGGAGGATACAGGTTTTGGGTGTTCGGTAAGGGAGGTGGAGGGACAGAGGGGTGGGGTAGGGAGGGAGTGGGGGATGGGAGAGTTGGGCAGATGGAGTTCAGTGCTACTGAAACAGTTAACCTGTGGTCCGGAGTTATGGGCGGGAGGAGGGTAGTGCAAACAGCTGGGACACAGGGGTTCAACCTGTTGGTTTATCTGTTGGAGTGGAAGGTTTGGATTAAGATATACATTTTACTGGACTGGTTAACTGGGGACCGTTGGCTGTTGAGGGGTCAGGGGACCGCACTGACAGTTGGGGTTTATATGTTCATGATGGTGGGGTTACTGTTCGAGTAGGTGGTGCAGACTACACGAGATGCTTCGGTGGGGGAGGGAGGCTAGAATGAGAAGAGGCTTGTAAGATGGAGTAAGTATGAGAGGTGATAAACTGAGGGTTGGGACATGGAATGTCTGAGGGTTGGGGAAGTGGCTTAAGCACCAGAGAGTTGAGGGATTACTCAGAAGACATGGGGTTCAATTAGCTGTGCTTCAGGAAACTCATATGGTGTGGAAAGACTTTGAAGCGCTTCAGAAGCAGTGGTGGGGGTAGTTGTTGGAACTTCCTACTCCTCCTATGCTAGGGGGGTCCTGATGTGGGTGGTGTCAGGGTGCCTTTTGAGGTGAAGAAGGTTTCAATGGATGGGGTGGGATGGATGGTGGTGCTTACAAGTACACTTGTGGGGAGAAATATATGTGTGGTGAGTTCCCATGTGCTGAATGTGGACGACAAGGAGTACTTCCCTATGTATTGAGTCTGATGGGGAGCACAGGAGGGGTTGTTTATAGGGGGGGGGGGTGATTTGAACTGTTAGTTAGATCCAGACCTGGATTGGACAGGGATATCGGGTCTGGTGAAACAAGAGGTGGCGGCATTGCGGAAGGTAGTTGCAGACTTGGACTTGGTGGACTTGTGGCGGGGAGCTCATGGGCAGGAGTGGGGCTATTCTTTTTTTCAGGGGTACATGGTTTCATTATCACCTCGATTCTATATTTGTGGGGGTAAAGTATTTTCACTCCTTTGATGGAACGGAATACTTGGGAAGGACTCGGACCATTCCCTCCTGTTGATGCAGTTGCAAGGACTAAGGCGAAGATCACTGCGGTGGATGTGGCGTCTATAAGCGGCGGCAATGGAGGATGTGGGGTTTGCAGGGACTTTCCTGGAGGAGATAGGGCTCTTCTTTGCAGATGAAAGATCGGTGGAGACAGCGGGGACCTTCTGGGAGGTGTTTAAAGTTACTATCAGGGGTATCAGGGGGGTCTGCATGGCTAAATTGACCAAGATCAGACCAGGATTGCAAGACGAAGTAAAAAAGATAGAAGGGGAAGTAGATGATCTGGAGAGGAACGAGGTAGCGGGGCAACAGAGAGGGGAAGATTTGGATCAGGAATTGGCTTCGCATGGTAGGGTTCAGGAGGCACTGTCAACTTTGAGAGCAGCCGATGGGATGTTTGGATTGGAGGGAGCTAAGGCAGGGAGGTTGCTAGTATGGCTACTCTGGCGAGAATAGCCACAGCACACCATCACACAAATTCAGGGGGAGTTGGAAAACTTGACCTGCACTCACGAAGGGATCAATGAGGCTTTCAGGCTTTTCTATCAGTCCTTATACACAACTGAGGGGACATACTCCTTGAGGGAGGCAAATAAACTGTTAGAGTTGACTCAGCTGCCGGTCCTGACCACGGAGCTCAAGGAGAAGCTCAAAGGGCCAATTGAAGAGATGGACATATGTGAGGCCTTGCGGTCAATGAAAATGAGTAAATGTCTGGTTAGAGATGGCTTCCCAGTAGAGTTTTATGGAGCATATGATGACCTCCTGGTTCCAGAACTTAAGAAAGCATATGACAGGGCCTTTTAGATGTTGATTCTGCCCGCTTCAATGAGCGATGTGTGATAACAGCTATATTAAAGGAAGAGAAGGACCCCCTGGAATGCGCACCCAATCAACCCATTACATTATTGAATGTGGATGCAAAAACGTTGGGCAAGATCCGAGCCACTAGATTGTCTGGTGTGGTTCTGAGACTGGTGGACCCTGATCAGTGTGGAATTGTTTGGGCACAGAATACAATGAATATCTGCTGATGGTTAAGACTGTTATATAATAAAATTGTGGCGATGGTGAAAACAAACGATTGGGTATCACAGCAGTGGACACTAAGCAGAGGGATGCGGCAGGAGTGCCCGGTCTCACCAATTTTATTTTCAATGGCACTGCAACCACTGGAGTGATCGCTTAGGAAGGAGATGAGCTATTTGCGCTATGACTACCTCCAACACCGGTACTGTGTCCGCCCTCGTTCATTGGGGACTTACCGGTCTAGTCCGACCTTTGCGGGACCGGTAAGTCCCCATTGAAAATGTCAATCCCCATTCCCATTTGAGCCCCTATAGGGCTCAATGGGAATGGGGAAGGCGCTAATAATGGTACCGTAAATTACGGTACCGTTATTAGCTCTGAAGTCCCTCTGCGGGTCCCGTCCATAATGCCTGGTCAGACCAGGCATTAAGGACGGGACCCGCAAAGGGACCTCGGAATAGGGCACAAAGGGATTACTGGCACCGGTCTCCTTACCAGTACCAGTAATCCATTTGCGCCCACCTCAGAATGAGGCTCAGAGTCTATATGACCCCAGCCATATTGTATGCAATGAACAACAGCCTCCTTTGGGACAGCCCTTGGTCTGGGACTGGGCCATTGTTGAACTGTCACATGATATGGGAATGCTCGGTTATTAAACACTATTGAAGAGTGGTGATATCCAGGATTAACGAGTTTTTAGGCTCGAGGTTGGAATGTAACCTGAGGATATGTTTATAGGGAATGATCCCAGTGGGGAAACGGCACAAAGTACGGAATCGAATGGCCCAGTTTATGCTGATACTAGCCAAGCAATAGATTGTCATCACCTGGAAGAGGCCTGATAGTCCGTCAGTGGGGTGCTGAATGCGAGAAATCCCTAGGTAGGATATGGCAAAGTTAAATATCAAGTCATAAGTCAATCAAGAGCTCCGGGTCCTGATGGCCTGTCTAATAACATCTTCAAATAACATCTGGAAAATTGGTCATCAATTCTCTACCAAATTTTTGAACACATTAACATCACGCAAATAATACCCTCTTCTTGGAGACACTCTTTAATTGTCCCTATTCATAAAAAAGGTGATCGGTGTCTTCCGGAGAATTATAGACCCATCGCCTTATTAGATGCACCCGGGAAACTTTATAGTCGCATTATTTTACAAGAACTGAACATGTGGACCATTCAAGAGTTTAAAAGAGACCCGTTTCAAACTGGCTATGGTGCTGGATTAGGGACTTCTGTGAACCTAATCACTCTAAATATGCTAAAGTCCAATTATTCTGAAATCAACCAACCAATCTATATGGCATTCGTGGACTTCCACGTAGCGTTTGATTCGGTTGATCGAACCTTACTATGTCATAAATTACATCTCTCCTAACTGTGATTAAAAAACTTCACACAAACACTAGTATGCAAGTTAGACTATCACTTGATGGCTTATTATCTGCAAATATTAAGACCCTAAGGGGGTTAAAACAAGGGTGCATACTGGCATCGACATTGTTTAACTTATTTCTGTTGGATATCGGAGTTTCTTTTGAAGATATTCTGATTCACCAAAGTTGGGATTACAAAAGATCATATGGCTCTTATATGCCGATGATCTTGTATTACTTTCCCAAACACCTAAAGGCCTGCAAGAATTATTAAATAAATTAGATGCTTCTGTTTGCAATAACAACTTGACCATTAATGTGGCTAAAACGCAAATAGTGATTTGCCAAAGAAATAGGAACGCAAAAATGGCAAATTATCAGTGGTTTCTGCAGACTACGCCATTAAAGGTTGTCCCCTATTATAAATACTTAGGGCTTCCCTTTTCAGGATCATGAAAAACCAGATCTATGATGACACTCTGAAGGCCAAAACAACGACACTAATATCCCAAGCGAAGATAATATTGCACAAGTATGGCAAATTCACCTCAACCCATGTTGTTACCTTTTTTAAACAGAAAGCAGTGCCTATTCTCTCCTATGGAGCGGATACTCTCCTACCAAAATAAAGAACATTTTGGGACCGCTTGGAAGGAAAACTTTGGAAAGCAGTTTTTTGTTTACCCTCTTTTGCTCCCATCTGCTTCCTCAGATATGAATTGGGCTTGATTTCAATGTTTGTGCGGATACTCTGGAAGATGTGCAATTTCTATCGTAAATGTTTATTGGGAGTTAATATACCGAATATTTTAGGTTCAGTAGCGGTGTACATTTGCTCATCAAAAGATGAGTTTCCAAAGAAGTGGGTTAAAGTCATCTTGAATGTGCTTGTTGATGCTGATATCTCAATTGATTTGTTAATAACTAATCCTGAAAAAGCTAAGAAACAACTATATCGGCATCATTGGATCTTGACTCAGCAGTCTTGTACAAGCTATGTAGATTTTGATTTAAATCTGTTCCCACATAAGAAATTAAAACAAATGGAATATTATCTCTTTAAATGTCCATCACCCTCTGTGCGCTCTGAAATGCTAAGGTTACGCCTAAATCTTTGCACGACAAATCAGATTTTGGCAAGATGAGGTTTAATCTCTGAAAATGAAAACTTCTGCCGATTTTGCAAAAATCTAAAGCAGTTAGAGACATTATCTCATTTAGTAGTTGATTGTCCTGCACTGTCTGGATTACGAGAACACTATTTCCGCAATTTATTGCAATTCTCATGTGATCGCCCTTTCTATGAAATATGGAGTTTATTAATTACGAGCAACCGAACTGTTATCTATATTGCGCTTACGCAGATTATAAAAACAATTCTGCCGCGTAATCTCCTTTTTAATGAAAATTGAAAAATCATATTGTTTTATGCTCTGCAATAGATTGTTTAGTTCAAATGTGATGCTAACTATTTTATGAAACAGAGTGTTTCTTTTACTAAAAATTGCACCCTATTTTGTTAATGAATTTTTGAACATATTTGTGTCATTTTAAATATTTTGTTGTAGTGTGATGATACACTATAATAGTGGATTCATCTGCAATGTTGAAGAAAAACAATATAAGGGGTAATTCATAGAATTCAGCGCACAAGTGGCGCACGTGGCTGGCGCACAGTGTGTGCCTGCGACAGTCTGCGCCAGCCGCATGCGCCAAAATCCATTTCCGCTCACAGCGTATTCATGGATTTTAACATCCAAAACCAGCCGTGGCGCAGAGTGGCGCCGCGACCCTGCAGCAGCTCCAGTTACGCCCCCAACCCCTCCCTGTGCGCATGCACAGCGCACAAATCCCGTACATGACGCACAGGCCATTGGTCCAGAATACAGCCCCCCAACCATGAAAACGCCTCTAAAACTCCCCACGCACTCCTCCGAATACATGTACACCCCTGCGCGGGGAGTTTCACACGCGATTGGGTCTGTGCGAGCGGGGTACGTGTATTTCAGGGGTGCGCGGGAAGTTTCACACGCGATTGGCCCTGTGCGAGCGGGGTATGTGTATTACTGGGGTTCGCGGGGAGTTTCACACACGATTGGGCCTGTGCAAGCGGGGTATGTGTATTTCAGGGGTTCGCGGGGAGTTTCACACGCGACTGGCCCAGTGCGAGCGGGGTACGTGTATTTCGGGGGTTCACGGGGAGTTTCACACACGATTGGGCCTGTGGGAGCGGGGTATGTGTATTACTGGGGTTCGCGGGGAGTTTCATACGCGATTGGGCCTGTGAGAGCGGGGTACGTGTATTACTGGGGTTCGCAGGGAGTTTCACACGCGAATCGGCCTGTGCGAGCGGGGTACGTGTATTACTGGGGTTCGTGGGGCATCTCACACGCGATTGGGCCTGTGCGAGCGGGGTACGTGTATTACTGGGGTGCACAGGGCGTTTCAGACGCGAATGGGCCTGTGCGAGCAGGGTACGTGTATTACTGGGTTTCGCGGGGAGTCTCACACGCAATTGGGCCTGTGCGAGTGGGGTACGTGTATTACTGGGGTTCACGGGGAGTTTCACACGCAATTGGGCCTGTGCGAGCAGGGTACGTGTATTACTGAGGTTCGCGGGGAGTCTCACACGCAATTTGGCCTGTGCGAGCGGGGTACGTGTATTACTAGGGTTCGCGGGGAGTTTCACACGCGATTGGGCCTGTGCGAGCAGGGTACGTGTATTAGTGGGGTTCGCGAAGAGTTTCACACGCGATTGGGCCTGTGAGAGCGGGGTACGTGTATTACTGGGGTTCACAGAGAGTTTCACACGCGAATGGCCCTTTGCGAGCGGGGTACGTGTATTACTGGGGTTCGCGGGGAGTCTCACACGTGAATGGGCCTGTGCGAGTGGGGTACGTGTATTACTGGGGTTCGCGGGGAGTTTCACATGCGATTGGGCCTGTGCGAGTGTTAGGCAGAAACCTGTGCAGTTCCCTCTGGGACCACTGCAAAAAGTTTAAGACTACAGGAGTTAGCAGTAAACCCAATTGGTAGCAGTCTGCACAACCCAGATTTACCTGGTAGCTGTGGCTGAGCAGTCAGACTTCTCTCATGACGAGTTAGGCAGTATATAGAGTATACAAGATAGGGCAATTTACACAGTAGAACAAGCAGACACGGATCAGAGCGTAGGTGTAAAGATATATAATTATTTATTTAAAAACACATCTATGAAAAACACACCGGCACTAATATGGCAAACAACTTCAATTACAGTTACTATAAGTATATATCAATCCCATAACAATATTTCGACAAATCTAGGTTCAAAGACACCACTTATTTGCAGACAGAGGTGAGTGCTTAACCTAGATGGTCCACAATAGGATGGTTTGTACTGGTTCTGTTAGTAAATTTAGGTCTAGTAAAGCCAATGGTGACCTTACATGCCCTGGGAGACAGTAGTCAGTCCCAGGGTATGGAGTCTATGGTGGGGGTCACCTAGGACACCGCAGTGTTACGGCACGGAAGGTGCGGTGTAACACACATAGCAAAACACATGAGACCCTATGGAGTAAAACACCCCACAGCCCATAGAACACATTAACATTCAAAGAAATACCACAAATCATGTCCAAGAGTGGGAGGAAAAGAGTCTCACTCTTGGCAGGATGAAAAAAACAAACTCCAGAAATCCAGCAAAGCTGCTGGGGGACTCACTAGGTTAGGAAATTCGGCCTAAACAGAGAATTCTCTTAAAACTCGCCCCCCCCAGACTAAGGGACAGGAGGATTGAATCCACTCCTGGATGAATCTCATACCTCTAGTCGATGACATACATCCTAGCGAGACCATCAGCATTTTGGTGGTGACATCCTGACCTGTGCTCAATGGTGAAATCAAACCCTTGCAGGCAGGTTGACCACCTCAGTAGTTTTGGGTTTTCCCCTTTCATTTGCATTAACCATCTCAAGGGTTGGTGGTCAGTCTGAATGATAAAAGTAGAACCATACAAGTATGGCCTAAACTTCTTCAGAGCCCACACAATAGCAAAGCACTCTCTTTCGATTGTTGCCCACCTTGTTTCAGGATCCTTCAGCTTGCGGCTGATGAAGCAAACGGGGTGCTCCCTACCTTTCCCATCCAGTTGACTGTGTACTGCACCTATTCCTACATTTGAAGCATCGGTCTGCACAATGAAAGTTTGGTGGTAATCAGGAGCTCTGAGTACTGGGGCTTGGCAAAGAGCCTTTTTCAGGTTTTCAAAGGCCTGATTGCACTCCTCATTCCATCTAACCTTCTTAGGGAATTTTGGAGAGGAGATGACATTCAGAGGAGAAGCTATGGTCCCATAGTTCTCAATGAAATTCCTGTAATACCCGGTGAGACCTAAGAAGGCTCTCACCTGGGTCTGAGTAGTAGGTATTGTCCAATTTTGCACAGCTTCAATCTTACTGAGCAAAGGCCTTATTTCTCCACCTCCTACCTCATGTCCAAGATAGACTACCTTACTCTGTCCAATTTGGCATTTACTCGCCTTTATGGTCAGATTGGCTTGTCCAAGAGCCTGCAAAACATATCTTAGGTGGTCTACATGTTCTTCCCAGGAATTGCTGAACACTGCTATGTCATCCAAGTATGCCATGCAGAAGTCCTCCATCCCATTTAGAACCTGGTTTACCATCCGTTGAAATGTAGCAGGTGCATTTTTCAATCCAAAAGGCATTACCTTAAACTGGTATAAGCCCACTGGGGTAGAAAATGCAGTTTTCTCCTTGGCATGGTCTGTCAGGGCTATTTGCCAATAGCCTGACGTCAAGTCAAATGTGCTGAGGAACTTGGCTGAACCAAGTCTATCCACCAACTCATCTGTTCTTGGCAAAGGGTGGGCATCAGTCTTGGTGACTGCATTAAGAGCTCTATAGTCCACACAGAATCTAAGTTCTTTAGATCCTGCCTTTGGTACTAACACAACTAGGCTAGACCATGGACTAGTAGAGGGCTCTATTACCCTGAGATCAAGCATCTTGCTGACCTCACCTTTGATGTGGGTTCTTACATTTTCTGACATTCTGTATCCTCTGCTGTAAACTTTCTGTAAACTCCCTGCGAACCCCAGTAATACACGTACCCTGCTGTGCGAGCAGGGTACGTGTATTACTGGGGTTCGCAGGGAGTTTTACACGCAATTGGGCCTGTGCGAGCGGGGTACGTGTATTACTGGGGTTCACGGAGAGTTTCACACGCGATTGGGCCTGTGCAAGCAGGGTACGTGTATTTCGGGGGTGCGTGGGAAGTTTCACATGCGATTGGCCCTGTGCGAGGGGGATACGTGTATTACTGGGGTTCGCAGGGAGTTTCACACACGATTTCGCTGTCAGAGCGGGGTACGTGTATCCAGTGGGGTGCGCGGGGAGTCCCACACGTGAATTGGCAGTGTGGGTCCTCTACCCCCTCCACAGCCCCTGCAGGCAGCCCACACCACAGGGGACTATCCAGCACCCCTGGTCATGTCCCGCACGCAGCCCATCCACCGTGGGCATGCCCCCCAGCCAGCCCACATCTCACCTTGCACTAGTGATCACCAACTCATTTCCCCCAGCACGCCCACCCCCCACCAGTGAGGCTCAGGCCCCGACTCATGTCCACCAGCACCCCCACCCCCCAGCAGTGTGGCTCAGGCCCCCACTCATGTCCCCCAGCACCCCCACCCCCCAGCACCCTCACTCCCCAGCAGTGTAGCTCAGGCCCCGACTCATGTCCCCCAGCACCCCCACCCACCCGGCAGTGAGGCTCAGGCCCTGACTCATGTCCCCAGCACCCCCAAACCCCAGCAGCTGGCTCAGGCCCTGACTCATGTCCCCCAGCACCCCCACCCACCCGGCAGTGAGGCTCAGGCCCCGACTCATGTCCCCCAGCACCCCCACCCCCCAGCAGTGTGTCTCAGGCCCCGACTCATGTGCCCCAGCACCCCCACCCACCCAGCAGTGAGGCTCAGGCCCCAACTCATGTCCCCCAGCACCCCCGCCCCCCAGCAGTGTGGCTCAGGCCCCGACTCATGTCCCCCAGCACCCCCACCCCCCAGCAGTGTGGCTCAGGCCCGACTCATGTCCCCCAGCACCCCCACCCACCCAGCATTGACGGGCACCTGCCAGCAGGCCCCAACTCATGTCCCCCAGCACCCCCACCCACGCAGCATTGACGGGCACCTGCCAGCAGGCCCCGTCTCATGTCCCCCAGCACCCCCACCCACCCAGCATTGACAGGCACCTGCCAGCAGGCCCCGACTCATGTCCCCCCAACACGTCATCATGATCCAGAATCATGGGCCTCATGGCCTACCAAATGCCACTGCACGCCACCCCTGTGCAAAGACCCAACCAAGTATCCCATCCAACCCACATTGAAATGCCATTACATGATACAACCCAAATGGCAAGAATGTACATCAACACATGTCTGTCACACACACACAATGGGTGCTGGAGATTGTGAAAACCTACATCGTGACATGCATGAAACCAATGAGAGAATACCACACATCAAAGTAATAAACCAAAATGTATTGAACTCAAAAAGAATGTAATCAAATGAAAACATGAAAAAAATGTTTGAAATAAAGATGAAATGCAGCATGTCCAAAACACAAAAAGAAAAACATGAAGTCTGAATCCAAATAAATCGAAATGAAAATGTGTCCAAAGTCTCCGGCCACCAAATCAAATCCAAAGGAAACGGAACAGTAAAATCCATTGCTCCATGGTGAGAAAAAAAATTATAGATAAATCCACTGTTCAACTATGTACAAAGAAGTAATCCAGGGTCCATGAGCCCAACGAATGAAATGAAACCTAGCAAAAAAACTACCTAATAAAAAACTATATACAAAAAGGCGGGGCATAGTCCAAGCGCCCCAAATGAATTAAAAAGATAAAGGAACCCTAAAACTACGAACTATATAGAATGGCGGCGGGGTAGTCCGACGGCTCACTTCCCGATTTCCCGGGCCAGGGCTTCATCGAACTCCTGCTCAATGTCCCGGAGGCGGTCTTCTTCCATGGCCCCGAGGGTTCGCAGGGACGATGACATGTTGACCTCCAACTCCCTGTGAATTGCCTCGAGGCACTTGGTCCGCCTCAGTGCCCTCCGCATGGAGTTCTCCGCCGTGACCATTGTGAGCCGGGCCTCTTCCGCCCGCTGACGCTCCGCACCTATGGACTGTCCCAACCGCTGCCACACGGAAGACACTTCCAAATCTGGGTCCTCCTGACCTCTGGCCGATGCCTGCCCCTCAGATGTTGAAGGCCCCGAGCCACCATGGCTCACACCTTGTTGCTGCTGCTGTGCCTGTGCCTGTGCCCTGGTTCTTGCTGCCTGCACGTCCTCCTCCGGCTGGGGTGCAGTTGTTGAGGTGGCCACCCCTGCTGGACGTCCGACTCCCGACTGTGGCAGGGATGTGTCCTCCACCAGCCTGGCCGCAGGGTCAGAGGCAGCTCCACAGGGTACCCAGGTGACACATGGGTGGGAAGATGGCATGGAGGACGACTGGCACATAGGGGGTTCAGGTGAGGAGGGGGTCGGAACAAGGTCCAGCATACAGAGGAATCCAGCCCTGGTGACTCGTCCCAGTAGGTCAACGCGGTCAATGAGGCATCCGAGATAACGTGCAGTGTCTTCACGAAAACACTGCAGGTCACCTTGCATGCCCTGTTGACGCAACGCCATCCCAGACAGGACAGGCTCAACCCGGTCCCGGATTGCCACGTCCGCAGGGAGAGGAAGGCCAGTTGTTGTGCGCTCATCCCCTCCCTGAAAACGGGTCTGGACTTAGGCATCCCTGCTGGTGCAGGATGATGCAGTCACAGGATCGGGGACATGATTACACACAGGCACCTCCGCGGCGGCCTGTGCTGCCTCCTGTCCCTGCACTGCACCACTAGCACCAGTGGAATCCCCACCTCCAGACCCTGTGTGTGTTCCTTCCACGGCCTCCTCCTCCACCAAACCCCCCACCAACCTGGATGACTCCATGCCATCTTCCTCCATCGGACCCTGTGGGGTCTCAGCTGCCCCTTCTGCTGCCGAGGAGTCCACCTCCGACCTCCGCCTCTTGGACATACCCTCGGCAGCTGCGGCCTGGGACGCAGCACCAGACTCCTCACTCCCTGACGAGATGACAACCTGGGAAGGGAGCCGGGCCTTGCGTCTCCGGCTGGTGGTGCGATCCCTGCCGCTTTGCTCCACAGCACCCTCTCCGCCCTCTTCATCAGTTGACGCTGCAGACAGGGAGAGATAGAACACAGACATCAGGGCACCATACAATGTACTGATACACACATGACAGTTGCACATGAGTGGCAGTGTAAAACTACAGACATGGCATCACACTCCCCAACACACATGCCATTTCAACTCACACACATGAGCAAATCCACTGGAATATTGCACCAGGCAGCACCGTCCATACAAAAACAACAGCACGAGCAGCCAAAGGTGAGCCTGATGTCACATGAAACACAGGGAGTGCACAACACATGCACACATGCCACCAGAATGACATGCATCTGCACATCTCCAACACTGCAGTGATAATGTCACCATCCATGTCACATCTGGCAATCAGCCTCCTACATGTCAGTGTCACATGCATCCATGTAGCATCACAGTTGCACACTTGTCAAATACACACACATGCACATGTACACAGTGCACATACATGCAACAGGAACCACCATCCATGTTTGACACCACAACCATGCCAACATACATACACATAAATTCAAACATGTGTGCTCCCACACCTGCATTTGGCCAGCATGCTTAGCAACACATACACCATCGATGTGTCTCACACATGAGAGGACTCACATGTGGCAGCCTCACGCCCTTATACATACACATCCATACATGGCCCTACAAAAACACATGTGCAACCTGCACACTACTGGCACACCACAACACGCACAGCGTCCAATCAGCATGCATGTACACTTACCGCTCGACTCCAGATGGGTCTGCCTCTCAAGGACCTGGATGTGGAGCGCTGGGCGTATGCATTCCAGGACCCTTATTTGGTGGTCGGACAGGTGGCCCCGGCGCACCTCCACATCCGCTGCCTTCAAGAGGCGCCGGGCCTTGTCGAGGGTCCTGGACCTGAAGTCCTCCCAGGACTTCCGGACATGTTTGATGTCACGGACTGCCACCCCCTCCTCGTTGATGGCAGTCATGATGTCCATCCAGATCCTGGTCCGTCCTTCATTGTCGGCATGCAAACTTCCAAAGAGGGCATCATACTGCCCCAGGACTTGTCCACCAGGACACCAACATCCCTGGTACTGAAGCTGGTGGCCCTCTGCCTCTCTGGCTGGGGGTTGCCAGTGTTGCCAGATGGTGTTGTGCCCGACATGGCAACCCCAGAGGCAGGTGTGGGTGGCAACTGGGTCCTGGGGCTGGGCTGAGGAGCGATGGTATCCCAGTCGGGAGTCTTCAGTTCCAGCAGGGTTGGTCGCAGCAACTGCACCCCTGGCTGACATGCAGGCACCAAATAGCAGGGCACATGGGCAGCAGGCAGGCAGGCAGCAGCAGATGGCCGGTGGGAGCGTGCTCGGGGCTCTGAGGGGCAGTAATTCGGCCTTCTGGGCAGGAGCATGGTCTTCCGTGTGTTGTTGCGTGGCCAGCTTGAGACGGAATGATTTGGCACGTGAAAAAATTGCACGTCAGCGTGTAATTTGAGGAAAGGCCCTTAGCGCGTAAGCGCGTCTGTGACGCGACGCGGGAGTGCGTTTCCCTGGTAATGTGGGCATAGTGGTTCAGCGCGCACGTGAAAAAGCTGTACGTCTGCGTGCGAATGCGTATAATCCGAGGAAAGGGCCTACTCGCGTAAGTGACGCGACACACGCAAGCGTTTCCCTCAGCACGGGTTAAAGGTGAGCGGGGCCAGCAGTTCGCTGTACGTGCCTTTCGTGGAGACCGACGTGTGTTGCTACTTCGTGTTGTTTCGCGCGCCATCACAACTTCACAGCGGATCAAGGACGTATCTCTTCTTTTGGCGGGGTATTGGCTACGCGTGTTTTTCATTATCACGCTAGTCTGACGGTGAGTTGCGCACGCTATTTTTCCCACTGCGGGTACCCCTGTGTATCGCACCCGTTTTTGAGGTCATAGTAGCCTGCGTGTCCCACGCGTACGCGTTTTTCGTGTTACTGGGTGCCACCGCGTACTGCGGGAGGTTGATTCCACACATGTAGGCTGCAGGGTTGATGCACGGTTTTACTGCAGTTTTGGGGTCCCTGAGCATTGTGTGACCCGTCACTACATCACCGGGGTCACATACAGCCTTGCAGGTGCAGGTGGGCTGTTAACATCTTGCATCCCACCCCCTTCACCCCAATTGCCCAGGACAATTGTGGTCTACACCTCCCATTGGCACTCCTCCATCTGTGCCGGCACTACTCCATCTGTGCCATGGTTGGGAGGCCACCAAAGGTGAGGGGCGCCTCAGCTGGGCGTCCTCCTCATGGTGGGCGTGGTCAGGGACGTGGCCGGGGTGACCAGGGAGTAGGGGGACTCCAGGGTGTCCAAGGTTGCCGCAGAGGGGGAAGAGGCAGGGGTGCGCCACTTGAGCACGAGGTTGTGCCATGAGTCGGTGCAGTCATGCCACCACCCCCTGTGGTTCCGGGAGATGCAACTTCTGCATCTGGCACTGGCGCCCGTGTGACCCGGCAGTCTGTTTCATCGACTGCCACGGGCTCAAGGGTAGTGGTAGCTGCAGGTGCAGCTGTGGACACCACCACCGAGGCTCAGGGTCTGCCAGCGCAGGCTGCGTTGGCACTTGAAGAGCCCTTGGAAGATTTCCAACAGGCCAGGAGGGAAACTGTAGGTGCACGCAGGGCTGCCCTGACCAAGACACGTGTCCCTGGGGCAGTAATGTCATCTGCTGCCCCGAACAGCCGGGTGTTGGCAAGTGCACGGGCAGATGCAGCCAACAACACCTCGGTTGTGATTCTGCCAACCAGGACAGTCGCGGTCAATGACCCTGCCACAGCGGATGTTGCTGCGCAGGTTCCATTAGAGGGCACCCAGCTGCCACTGACGCAAGTCAGGCCTTTGGTCGTCCCTCCACCTGCCACTCCCTTGGCTCAATCCACCGGTGCTACTGGCCATAGTGATCAGGGCGGCATTTGCCAGCCAGGGTCTGCGCCACGATCCAAGAGGAGGAAGGTTGCACCTTCAGCACAGGCTGGGACCCCACACACAGCCACGACCTCATGCACGTCAAGGAAGAAGCCTTTCTGCAACCAGGAACTGGACTATCTCGTGGGCTACGTGCTGGGCCACAGCCGTGACATGCTAGTGGGGCCTAATTGGCAGACTACGGCTGCCCACCGTGATGCCCACTGGAAGCAAGTTGCGGAACATGTGAGTGCATTCGGCCATGAGGTGCGCACGGCGCAAGAGTGCAAAAAGCATTGGAATGACCTCAAACGCAGCGCTAAGGCTAAGCGTGCCTCAAATTACAACTTGACTCTGGTGACTGGCAGTGGGCCTGCATCTGAAGAGGAAGACCTCACTCCGCATGAGTCACTCATTGTGGAGTTCATACCATCTGAATCAGTCGAAAGAGTGGGAGAGATGCCGGACTTTGATGCCCAGTCCAGTGAGTGTTGCTGCGTGTTTGTTGTGGACATGTGTGTTTTACTTGTATTATGTGTTGTGCATGACTGCCACTACATGTCACGTGTACATGGTTCGGATGTGCAAGTAATGCAATGCTTCCCTGATGCATGTCTGTTCTGCTGGATGGTGGACATGTGGATCGGACGGGGACTGTCCGCATCACCACTATTGCACCCTACTCACATGCTGGTCACCAGGATGCCCCTCAAGTCCATGTTCCAGCTCACTGGCCCTTCAGCATGTAGCGTGGGGTGACCTGCCTCTCAGCCCAGGGAATATATAGCATGACTGACGTGCATGTGTCCTGGGCCTGCCTGCGGGTACTCCATGTAGGCATGCTCCCTCTGTACCCCAATTCCACCTTAGCACTGGTATGCTTCAATTTTGCCGTTGAGTACTTCCCTGTTCATGCGTCCTGTGTACATGCTAACTTCCAGCAGCCAATCTGCCAGACATATGCTGTGTGGTACATCCTTTGTACTTGATGAAGGGTGTCTCACTTGGACTGTGCAGAGGGCAGATGCCCCGCAGGAACATGAGTGCCCATTCATGCTCCATATGTATTCCACTCCTGCCCCTATATGTCCTTGACTGGATGATAATTGTAGTAGGAGTCCAGGGGGACCTACATTGCATGGCATGGCATTTCATCAGCCTTCCGATGTCCACTGTGGCTCAGTCCTGCGTCGCACACATGTTTAGGGTGTGACAGTCTGTGTGGGTCACAGGCCTCAGCCTGTTTAATGGCCAATGACTCTGTCCAACTGGTGTAGTGTCTTCTTCACACGTGCGTGTACTCCGGAGGTTTCATCATGTGTCCTGCTTGACTTGACTCACATGATGCAGTTGATGCTAGTCTACACTGTCTGTCAATACACAGGTCTATGGTCAGCCTTTTGATACCATGCTAGGCATCCCTGCATTTGCACTTGGGGGGAGGGGTGGTTTGCTTGTAGCCATGCTAGCCATTGAATGCACATTGCACGTGATGGCTGAAGTTGACCTTGCACTGCCTTCACATTTTCAGATACACATCATGAAGTACTTGTACATGTAGACAGTGAGTAACGTACAAAATTGCTGCACTGCATCTACCCACTTCTGTGCAAAATGACACCATTCTACGTGCCTAATCACATAATCAGTGTCAAGTTGACCCAGCATGCATGGCAGGTTCTCTTTTGTGTGTGACATGTCTGCTTGATGTGTTTGGTGTCTGTGTGATGTCTGTGTGTGTGTGTGTTGTGTGCTTCTAACATGTGTAGTGACCTTTTTTCTCTCTACTTTTCAGATGATGATGCAATGGAGCCAGTGGATGGTGTTGTCATGCCAGGCACAGGGTTGTTATCACTACAGCAACCCGGCACAAGTGGGGGTCGTGGGGTGGTAGGCCACGAAAACCCACATGTGCTACAGTCCATCTTGTCTCTGGCTGGCAATGAGTCCAGCCCTGATGACCATTCTGACGTCCATGTCGAGTTGGATGAGCATCAGGTCCATATGTCAGGGGTGAGTGATTCTGATGTGGGCACTCCTCTGTCCGCGACACCTGCACTGAGGGGTCAGACAGTCTTGGAACCTCCGCCTGTGGTGGATCGGGACGCATGATCACCCTCCACTCCAGTCACTGATGTCCCTGGGCCATCACGTCGACGGGGACATGTAGTCATGCAGCCGCGGGCGGTACCAACACAACAAGGACACCCAGTCCTTGGGTCCCGCAGGGGTCAACCCAGCAACGTGGTCGCCATGCGCAACCGCTGTATACGAGTGGGAGCAAGACATGACTGCCAATTCTGAACGCCCGGGGGCAGCAATGGAGAACATCGCTGTGAGCATGGAGCGTGTGGCCGATCCGTGCTCCCCAATGCTAGGCAGGTGCTTCTCCAGCAGCAGGCGGCACGGTCCATGGCCCGCTCGCTCAGGTTGGGCATGGCGGCCTCAGAGAGGGCACGCCAGGCTGAGATGGTGTCTTTGCGTCAAGCAATTGCTGCTCACACAGAGGCACACATGGAGGCCCTGAGGGAGGAGTATGCTTCCTTCAGATCCACCTTGGGTGTCCTTATGATGTCCCAGAGGGAGCGGGCAGAGGAGAGGTTTCCGCAGCTTGAGCGTAGCATCTCGGCTGAGCTACATGCTTGCCGGGAGGTGCAACAGTTGTCCAGCCAGGCATTGCAGGAGGAACTCCGTGTTACACGTGTTACCTTGCAAGAGGAAGCACGCGTATCACGCGAGGTCCTGCATGCAGACCTACGTGTGATCACCACACAGAACCAGGCTCACCCGTCCGGTAGACTTGCTGCTGATGAGGGGCAAGCTGCGGCTAGGCGTGGTCAGGCTCCTGTGCCACGTCCTCCTTTCCAGGAAGAGCCAGACTCGGACGACAATCTATCTCCCACATAGGTCGGGCTGTGCAGGCGTTGAGCCCATGGAGGTTTTTTTTTCCTCAACATCATTGCATGTGGGTGTTGAGCAGCACCCTGTACCTCCCCCCTCCATGGTGCCCTCCCCCACCCCCGGGTCGTATGTGGCCATTTTTGATTTTTCTTGTAGTTTAGTTAGTTAAGTTTTTATTTGATAGTAAGTTTAATTAGGTAATGTAGGTTTTTCATAGTTAGTGTAATTAGTTAATATAGTTTAAAATTGCTTGTCTATTGTGCTTTCATGTGACGGTGTGGTGCTTTGTGGCTTTTGAAAGCATCCACTGTCTGTTCCAGCTGGGCCCTTCAAGCTTGTCTTGTGTATGTGTTTGCAGCTTGGGGTCCTTGACTCACATATGCCACTCCTGCTTCCCTTATCCATGGGCTCGCAAGGATGGTTCGGTGTAACAGCCTATTACACAAGGGCTTTGGATTGTCATATCTGTGGCATGTCTGCTGCTGTCGAACTTGTGTTAACACTCCTAGTGGGGATGATAGGGGTGTTATTGACCACTGTTCTTCTTTCGCTAGATGGGGGGTTTCATGATTCATGTGTACATTCATTGCTATGCATTGTGTAGTAAGATTCTTATCTTTACTGTACATGTGCTTGTTGCAATTCATGCCGTAGATAGTGTGTTCCACACTTTGCCTGTGACTGATGGTGTGATTTCTGATGTACGTCTCTGACATGGTCCAGTCATGAAATGCCTGAAGAGACACACACAGATGAATTGAAAGCATTAATCATGTGTTTCATGCACTTTCTGCAGGGGGATGAGCCTCCAGTCTACCTTTGCCAGCAGACATGGGCCATTGGACTTCTGCAAGCTGGACACGTTTGGTGGTGCCGACATGCGCATGTGTGCGCAAGCAGAGGCACAGGGATTGTGCTCATACATCTGAAAACAGCTGACGTGTTTCAAGGGACTCCAGACAAGGTGAGCAGCACAGGGGGGCCACAACACAGCAAACCTTCCACCAGGCCAGTTGCACATGCATGCTTAGTAGCAGCACTGACGGTGAGCTTGGACAAATATTGGTGTTGAAGCGCACTATTCAGCTGAGATGTGTTGGTGGACTAATGGCTAGTTAATGGGAAAGTTGTCTGGGGCACCTGCAGGGGCAGTGGCACATACCCTATGGTCCACCATGGTCCATTGAGGCACTTTTATTAGCCATGTAGCGTTGCGAGACATGGAAAGAAGCAGCTCACAGGAACAGACAGCAAGGGACAGACTGCATTTCATTTCCATGTAGAATTTGACACATGCACTACCTACTTTATTTTGGTCATGGTGGAACACGACTTGTTCTGAAGTCATACCTTGCTATATGCGTCTGGCTGCTTACCTAGGAGCAACTAACACACAGGGATTTTATTCAAAAACACATTACCTCAACCGCGGGTATGCGTCCTTTCTGTTATCAGAAAAACATTTTAACACATAAAACAGAGTAAGGAACAATGCGCTTCACCGAAGCTGTTTATTTTATTGTGCTTTTAATGCAGCCCTAGCTCTTTCCCTACAGGGGATACACTATTCTAGCCCTGCATGGTGTTTCTGTCCCTAGGAAGCGCTAATGCGCCGACTACAGGCAGGGAATACATGGGGACTATTCTCACCCTATGTCAAAAGAAATGGAAAAATTCTTCACAATGAAGTTGCACAATACATTTTGTACATACAGATTTCATACAGCTATGGGTAGTTAGCCCAAATAGTTAAAAACAAAGCAGTTGCGGGAAAAACCATTTCCCGGCTGCATCCTTGGATAAAACAGGCAGGTCACGTGGGACTCAGCGTCAGATAATCTGACAATTTAATTGCCCTCCGTGAGGTGTGTCTGGTTGATCCAGGAGTAATTTCTAAAACATTTGTCAAGGGTATAAGTGTCGCACACGATCTCAGCACAACATGCACTCCATACTAAACTCTTTTTTTGAGGTGCATAACTCATTCTCCTATGCGAGAATCCATGACATATCTATAAAAGACAACATAAATTCTGTAACATTGATTCAAACAATTTGTGTCTAAAAATGCATAAGTCCACTTGTGTCACTTTAAATGAGGTGACATCTGTGTGTTTGGTCGACCGGTTTCAATGATGTCTTGCGTGTATCATATTCTTCAGGACCCATTATTGCTACTTTTGACCCAATCAGCAGGCCCCGTAGGGGCGAGATTGCGACATATTCTGTGGATAGAACGGGAGAACGTCAAAATGACTTCTCTCATATCTAGGGAAAAAGCATATAGCATTTCTTACTGGCTCTTATTAATAGAGTGAAATAATGGTACTTTCCAATGTACTAAATCAGTCAACTTGTGACATTAAAAAAGAGGCTATCTTCACCGTATCCCATCACCATTACGTACGTGACATCATGTCTAGAATATGACAAGATCATACCTGTCCGTCTGTTTGTATATGCGGAGAGGTAAAATCAACTTCAGCAGTGTTGCCACTTTCAAATGGTCAAGTAAGGACGCCTAAGGTGATACTTAGTCTGCAACGTAAGAACACTTATGTTGCATTATCTGTTTATGTGCTTCCAAGGTGACGCATCACCTTGTCCAAGAATGTATTTTATCATTAGTAAAACTATTTACCTCGCCGTTCATCACAAAATCCCTTTGATGAGATGAGCTTCTGATGGTCTCACAGCATTATTCATGATGCTCTTTGAAGGAATCCTGCACAAAGGGGAATTGCAGAGCCTTAATCGCAATGAATCTTGTCTTTGATATGTTCTACTTATCCATTTCCTTTGTTACAGGGTCATGCCCATATTACCAATACATTCCCCAAGTACTGGCCAATCGTTTATGTCTTCCAATAATTGTGCCCCCGAGGGACCCCATTATGTGCACTTAAACACCTTAACTTCTCACATCACACCCAGTGGTGCAATCTTGTTTCATAATTTAGACCAGATTATCACTAGGGCTGAAAGCCCATTTCTACTTGCAAGGACGCGTACACGTCTACCTATTCCGGGATTTTATGTGCCCGAGTGAACCCTATGAACTCATTCAGACTGACTCCACCAAAAGTACCCATCAAAGAAGGTCTGATAGTGTATTTCTAAGGAGATTGGTGCGAAACTAGGGACCCGTTGCCATTTGTTCTAACGCGAACATGCACATAATCTAACACGCGAATCCCAATAGATCTTACTTGTTACATCCTTGTTGCCCCTTCACGACTACTTCCGTTTTGTTTGAAATGGGACGTTCCTCGCAGTAAATGCTAATGGCGTTCCTCGCGTTGAATACCGGTTCTGTCCTCCGCGTCTTGTACATACACTGACAGCGGAGGATGGTCTGGGCGACAGCCAATAGGAACCCACGGCCGGGTCACGTGTTCCGGCCACCATTTTAGGTTGGGAGACCTAACGTGTTCCCGCGGCCATGTTTAACTAGTAAAATAACATGTAGATGAAAGACCATTTAACATTAAATTTCTTACGTGGACACAGTGGCTAATACTGTCCTGAGGTGACGAACACCCCAAACGGGATGGGGTTAGTTGCTTCTCCCTACACCCATAGTTAGAATGGTAGTTGACAACCACTACCATAATTAAAGAATTGTTTGGGCAGATTTTTATTATTGTGACAGCAGTCACATAGCCCTCAGATTTTTATTAAGCGTGTGGGAGCACCACTACTGCACACATCAGACCAATTCCGAGGGAAAAGGAAAAGGGGGCACAAAGAGTGAATGCCTAAAAATTCTATTCTGACGGCAATTATATGACCCCAACTTGTGGCTGGGCGTGTGGAGACACGTCAAGTGCAAAAAAAGTGCAAGAAAAAGGGGGAGGAAAAAGGAAAGAGGAAAGGGGGGGAGGGCGGGGGAAGACCCTGATGAGAGCAAGGTAGGGGCCAATTGAAGAAAGATGTGGAATGCCTAAAGATATGGAGTAGCCTTCATATCTATCTACTTCATCAAGCCAAAGTGTTCCACTGAATTTCTTCATTTAGCCCGTTTCGGACTGTGTCCAGACGGAAAATCCATTGTTGTTCCTTCTTCAAAAGTATGTCATGGAAATTACCTCCTCTACGGGGTGGCCACACTTTCTCGAGGATTGTCCATTTGAAATCATTCTCTATATGTTGTTTTGCATTAAAATGGACCACAAGAGGTGCAGTGATTTTTTTAGTCCTTATACACGACTTATGCTCGATTAAGCATGTTCTGATTGGGCGGGTTGTCATCCCAATATATTTCAAATTGCACGGACAGCTAATCAAATAGATGACACCTCGACTATTGCAGTTTGTTAAATGCCTCTGCATCCACGGCGTCTTCCACCCTATGTCAATCGATACACTTCTTGTCATCTGTTTGCACATACTGCACCTTCCACATGGTGTATGTCCTACTGCAGTGGATACATTCCAGAGAGTGTTGACATTTGCTCCGCACTTTGGGTCTGTCAAAGTGTGGACCAGACTGTCCCGGATGTTCTTTCTCTGTTTGATCGCAAAGATGGGCGGTGTCATTTCCAGTTTACCGGTATTCAGAATGGGCCACAAGCTCTTAATTTCTTTTTTCAAAGTATTAAAGATTGGGGAGTAGCTTAGGGCTGCCACAATGGACTACCTTGGACGGGTTTTCCATGTTGTTGTAGGGTAATCGTCCGTGGTATATTCCTTGCTCGTTTCTGGGTATCTTTAACAATTTTCTTGGGATATCCTCTCCGTAGAAGTTGCGATTTTAGCCCTCCAGATTGTTGTTGGTAATCACCAACTTTCGTACAGGTCCGCCTGTAACGTAGAAATTGCCCAAATGGCAGGTTATCCCGTAACGCATGTGGATGGTAACTTCCATAGTTTAACAGTGCGTTACATAGCCTGTAGTCGGCGCATTAGCGCTTCCTAGGGACAGAAACACCATGCAGGGCTAGAATAGTGTATCCCCTGTAGGGAAAGAGCTAGGGCTGCTTACCTAGGAGAACATTGCATGTTGTGTAAATCGTGACACATTGGTCTTCCATTTGCCACGCACCCACCGGCGCCTAACTTACTGCATTGACTGTGTATGAACCATATGGGTACGAAGCATCCACACCAGATTGTTTGTTTGTAGAGTAGTTTGTTAGTTCGGGGCATATATGGTGGTGTGTTTGTGTGTTATGGGCACGCACAGATTAGTAACTGTGGCTCTCTTGCAGCACTGAACTGCTCCTATTACCGGAGGCCAACACTAACCCCAGAGATAAGTTTCTCTTTGTCTTCCATTTGAGTAATTTGTTACTATGTGCATGATGATCAAGTTTGGTGTACTTGTGTATGTGTTAATGTGAGTAGTACAGTTTTGTGCATTTCCTACTTTCCCGTGTCAATCCTACTCCCCTCTCCTGCCCCGCATTCCGGTTATTATAGAAAAAAGGGGGCTAGCTGCCTCTTTTTTGTTAAAGAGGGGCTTGACTCAAAAAGGCGTTAATTACAGGGAGTAGAGAGAGTCATAAGCTACCCCTATTACACCGTTTAGGCTGCGGTAGGTTTTCAAAAGGCAGGAAGCTAGTTTTTAAATGCTAGCTATCAAAAGTCACAAAAAATGTGGTCCACTATGACATACTACCAATCTGATTGTAGTATTTGAAATCCACAATACATGTTACTAACCCTCACCTACCAAACTGTGATGTAACAACAGTTTTGTACTAATTTCCATTTTTTGTGTTTTTCTGTTACAAGCCAAACGAGGCTTGCATGTGATCTTTCGTTTCAAACTATGTATTCTTTACTATGAATTCTATATTCTATATGTATGTCTGAATAAACAAAAACGTCTATCCTCTCCCATTTTTTGTGACTTTTGATAGCTAGCATTTAAAACTAGCTTCCTGCCTTTTGAAAACCTACCGCAGTCTAAACAGTGTAATAGGGGTAGTTTATGACTCTCTCTTCTCCCCGCATTCCGGTTATCCAGTATAGCAATGCCTGTCCCGACTGCATATCCCTGACCCTCCTTCCCCACCAGGGTCTCAGAGGCCTGTGTGAGTTTGACCTTGCAGGCGCCCAGACCACGGTGGGGGTGGTTGATTAGTGGCACTCCTGCGCCTGTACATGGGAGCTGTGACAGTACACATCAGTTCGTGGTGCATCATTCTGTGTTATTTACCACACATGGTACACATCCTGTTGTGACATTGTTTTACTGTGCTACCTTGGTTGTTACGTCATTGTGGTAGTACTTGGGCTTTGTGACGTACTGCTACTTCAAGTCATCTACTGGAGGCTCTTCTGGTTTGTTTTGCTGCCTGCAGGCTTTTTGCTTGGCTTCTGTGTTGGCCTGCTTTGGGTTCTCTTTGATGTGGTGTTTTTGCAAGTCAAGGTGGCCTCTGAAGGTGCTGGATGCTTTTTGCACACAAGGTGGGAGATGGTGACAAAGGGGAAGGGTGATCCTGTGGCCAGGTGAAAATCAAGGATGAAGGCTACATAACCCAAGTGCAGTTGTTCAGTGGGTCATGGTGATTTGTGAGGGAGTGGGGGTGTTTTGTTGTTGACAGTTGCCTTGCCCTACAGTGTGATGCGCACCTTGACATTGTAATTGCGGTATCCTAGGTACATGATGTATTCTGCTGATCAATGCCTGTTCATGTGTTGTGTTTACCTTTCAGGTGTGAGGGAACAGTTGTGGCTTGACATGCTGGGGTGTACACATGGTGAATGTTCACATGTGATGTGTAGAGGAAACTGATGCTCACTTGATTGCACATGCATATATTGAGTGCATGTCCCTACTGTCCCACACACTCACACTATGATCCACTAAATGTACAACCACCCTTCCATGTCCACATGTACACTCTGTTTGCCTTCTGTTGCCCACTGTGTCCCTGCAGCACATGATCTATGACCAATTGTAGATCCTGTACATGCGTAATTTGCTTTTTGATGTAGTTTGTCACTTAGATGTGATGCTCAGGGTGTGCATCACACACAATGGCTGTTCACTATGCTGTGCGCTGAGCAGTGTGTTGCAGGAGGTGGACACGGCACACAGAAGCTGCAGTGTTGATTTTGCAATGCACAATGTGCATGTAGACAGGCATTCATTGTTATGTTACAACTACAACTGATGGAATGCATTTGGGTATGACTTATTTTGGGTGGGAGGTTGTTGGTCAGTCATTTCATCTGATTCCATGTCAGGCATCATTGTCTGATGCCACTTTACATTTTTCACATGGCAATGTGTACCTTATTGGTACTGTGTTGGTGTATAGCTATTGCTTGTCATGTAATGTTGTGGTTTGGGAGGGTTTGGGTGACATACCAGTGATAGTCATGGCCTGTTTTGCAGGTCTGTGTGATTCACACCTTGCATGTGTGCCTTTTGGTCACACAGGATTGCCTATGGTTAAGTAGCTAGGGATGCACACAATGTGGCACTTCCATGGCAACAATCTCAGGGTGGTAAGGTTGTGACAGTTGACTGTCTCTTTGTCATCATCGATTGTCACCTGGTATGTGCCAGGCCTGTGTGCACTCCGCAGGGGTGGGAGTTTAGGTCAAGGGAGCGGAAGCGTGACTTGAGCACTCCGAATGTGCGCTCCACTATGGTCCTGCTTGCAATATGGGCAGCGTTGTATCTTACCTGGGGTGGTGTGGTGGGGTTCCGGATTGGCATCATCATGTGGTTGCTCAGAGGTTAGGCACTGTCCCCTGGAGAGGTGATGATGGTTGTGATTATTGGGGTTTGTGTATTTGTGTGTGTGTGTGACATGCACGCATGTGCACAGGCTTTTGTACTCACCTAGGAGCCATGTGTCGCCATGCTGCCCAGCTTCCAGGGCCCGCCTCAGGGCGGACATTCTGTATATGAAACTGTCATGGGTGGAGCCAGGGTAGTTTGCATAGACAGAAGTGATGATTCCCTTTGCATCGCATACCACCTGCACGTTGATGGAATGCCAGTGCTTGCGGTTTCGGTAGATGTGCTCAGTGGCCCTAGGTGGACGTAGGGCCACATGGGTGCAATCTATGGCACCAAGCACTTTGGGGAAGTGTGCCACCCTGTAAAAGTCCTGGACAACGGCCTGACTTTCTGCAGGTGTTCTGGGCATGTATATCTGCCTGCAGACTGAGGGGCGCGCTGTCATGATTGCCAAGACCTGGTGTAGGCAGCGTGACTGCGTGGCCTGTGAGACCCGCCCACTCTGGCAGTAGTCCGCTGAAATGACCCAGTGGCCAAAAAATGCAGGACATTGAGCACCTTCTCCAAGGGGCTCAATGCTTAGGAGCAGAGGGTGGGGGATGTAAGGTCATCTTCCCACTCCCTGACCAGGTCTAGGATGATACGAGGTGGAAATCTATACCGGCCGTAGACCTAGTCGTCAGGCATCCCAAAAAGGCTTGTGCAGGGTGAAAACATGCATCCCCTGGCTATTCTCCTCCTCCTGCTGTGTCCCATGATCAGTGCTGCGACAAATGGGGCATTCATCGTAGCTGTATATACGTGTTTGTTGTTTGCGCGCACTTTTATACTGTGCGCGGGGATGCTTCCGCCTGCCTTCCTGTGGCGGACCCGTTGACGCCTATGCGCGTCTTTTGCCGTGCGCAGGTTTCCCGTATTCGAATCCATGAATACGGTTGTTCGCGTGCGTGTCGGCGTTCTGTGTAGTATCCTGCCGTACTTCCCCAGTTACGCCTTCTTTTTCACGCGTTGATCTCCATTCCGTGTGTTACGCCCACTGTTCCGCCCACTTTTGTTGTGTGCGCCGCGCTATGTGCGCTTTCGCTGTGCGTGTAGCGCACGCTGTTTGATGACGTGTGTGCCCGCGTGCGCCACACACGGATTTGGCGTACAAGTGGTATACACGCGCAGCGCCTTCCTTGAATGGCACGCGTGCGCGTGCGCTTGCTTTCTCACGCTTGCGCCACCTTGCGCCTGCTTGCGCTGGGATTTTCAGCGCACGTTTGTTCCATGAATCGGCCCCATAATGTTTTCGTTTGTATTAATTACTTGTTTAATTATGCTGTAAAAGAGAAATTTTGAAAGGTTGAATCTTTCAGCAAAACAAAAATAAATAAAACTAAAAAAAGTTAAATATCTTACAGAAACTAGGGACCCTAAGCAGGAGGAAGGGGTTACAGTGAATTGGAGCGAGATGTTAAACGATTTGTATTCATCAGCAGACTTGAAGCAACCATGAATGGAGCAAGTGAGGCAGAAGAAAGGACAGAGATGGGGGAGGCCGGAGAACACGGCATTAGGTGGGGTGGCTGGGAGAACGGGAGACCCTTGGAAATGAAGGAACAAGCGACATGTGGTTATGGAGCTCTGTCCTTAGCCAAAAGTGAACACCAGCCATCTTGCATCCTAATTTCTGATCTGTGTGCCACAGAAAACTCAAATGTTTATAGAATTCCAGTAGAATTAGGAAGGGGAGATTGGATTAGAGGGGGTGATATCTGTTGTTATGGGAAGCAGTGTTTCTGCTTGTTTTATTTTTCATGCAAAATGCCAATAAAAATAAATTTTAAAAGGAAATTGTTTAAATCTTATCTTTCCGATCCTACCTATTCTGTTTCCTGGGCTGGTCAATCTTCTTCTTCCTAGCCACTTCTGTACGGGGTTCCCCAGGGTTCTGTCATCGGTCCTCTTCTTTATTCTGAATACACTATTGCGTTGTTTGATCTTATTTCTTCTTTGGGTCTGTCCTGTCATTTCTATGCATATGATTATTTAATCATTTGATTCCCTCTCAACATTCCCTTCCTCCTTATATGATACTGTTTCTTCCAGTCTGTCTGCTGTAAAATCTTGGATGACTTCTGATTTCTTCATTTGAATCCCTCCAAAACCAAGGTACTCTTTTTTCCCTCTTCCTCTCCTTCCAATGTTCCTCCCCATCTGGTCTTCATTTTCCTCCGTCTTTACTTTCCTTCTCTTCTTCTGCTTCTAATCTAGGTGTTCTCTTCGACACATCTCTTACTTTCTCTTTGCGTATTTACAATACTGCTCACATTGCTTGTTTTCACCTCTATAATCTTCGGTGTGCTTGGCCATTTCTTTCATTTCAGGCTACTAATGTGCTAATATTTTCCCTTATTTGTCCCATATTAATTACTGTTCTGTTCTCTTTTCTGGTCTCCTGAAGTCTCATCTTACTACACTGCGCTCGATTCTCAGCTCTGCAATTCGTCTTTTGTTTTTATTACCGTCTTGTTCCTCTGTGACTCTGTCTCTTGGCTCTGCCTCTATGCTTACCTTCCATCTCTATCATATGTTTCACTTTCTTTGTCCCCTTCATATCTTTGTTCTCTTGTGTCTTTCTATTCTCCAGCTAGTTCTCTCTAGTCTTGAGTCTTTATTTCTTCTCTCTGTTCTAAAGCCGCCTTGTGCCTCCTACCATTTATGTTCATTCTCACTTCCCGCTGCGAAGTACTGGAATACCCTTCCACTTTCTATCCGTGTTTCTACTACTTGTAATATCTTCCCTTCTCAACATAAAGTCTATCTTCTTCTCTCCGTATCTTCTGCATAGTTGACTGCAGCCATTTTATCTTTACGTATTATATTCTACCGTTTGTTATTTCTTTTTGTATTGTGCTTTGGGGAAAGCACTCAATAAATAAAATAAAATACAAATAGAAATGCCCACTTTTTAATGTGCAAATGCTGACATGAGCATCGCTTTGTGCCAAAAACATGGGCATCATCAGATGCCTCAAGAAAGAGTGCATCTACCCTAACACACACTAGTTTTTCAGACAATTTATTTACTGTTCTTTTCTGTACCACTTTTTCTTCTTCTTTTTCACCTCTGGGGACGGTTTCTGCCCTAGAACGCACACATCTATGAGTGTTTTTTTATATTGATTGTGAGGCTAGAATACTCTGGCTCTTTTAGGGTGAATTAGAGTCAACACCACAAGTGGCTTTTGGGTAGCACTGGCTTGAGTATAGACTGAAGGCTCCACGTCAGTCTACCTATTAAAGCTAGCCTTTCCTGTGTTAACCTAATTTTTAAATTACAAAAACACAATACATCTTTTACTTTTGTAATTTTTTTATTTTTATTTTTTCTCAGGGGTCACTTTTTAGTGCATCTAACTTCCTTCCAGGGGAAGGCTTTACATACATCCATGCCGAAACGTTGAATACACCTGCCTGGGCAAAACCTGGTCAAGCGGGTGACAGTTGGCTGTGTTTTAACTCTGACAGCCACCTCACGTAGACCCCGAGTAGATTCACGGATTATCAAGTATAATCCTGTAGGCTTTCTTCTTTTTTGAGTCTGAATGAATTGTATCATTTGGCAACGAATGTTACCATTGGGTTGGTTTGCCTGGTATGTTGTATATGGATTTGTTAGGAAGGATCAAATAACGACTCAATTGTACCAAATGAATTTGTGCATGATAAAGGATCTCATGCTATTAATTGTGAGCATGTTGAGTTTATGTTGAAGTACAAACCTGGGATCATTAGTTCTTCTTTATCTCAAAAAGAACCTTAATTTTCATTGTTTCTATATGTGTTGATTTGTACTAATACATTGTGATATAGATTTTTTTGCAGATTATTGTGTTGTCATGTTTGTTTTAGGTAGCACACTGTACACACTGGTGCACTTTTTCTGTTAAAAGTATAAAGTGGAAGCTAGTTCAAGTAATTGGACGGATCACTGTTGGGCAAATATTGTCGACTAACACCCATGGCCTAGTGATTGAAACTAGCATCGACATCATTTCCTATTTAGGAGAGTGCTGGAGGGATTTGCTTATACAGAGAGATAGGATGCAGTTCATAGTTGTGACTGACATACCTTGAACCCTTTTCCTGTTGGCACATTTACTTTTGCTTACTCATTCTCTTTTTTTGCCTTATGTGCATAATATGGGCCTGATCACGAGTTGGGCGTTTTCCCGGTGGTAATACCGCTGAGAACCCCGCCCAATGCAAATAGCGCTACCGCTACTCAATCTGGCATTATTAGCGCCGGATCACGAGTAGGGGTAAGAAGGGAAATCCTCATTCCCCATTGGGTCTATTGGACCCAATGGGGCAGGTGGGCCGCTATTGGCGCCGTTGCTAATAGCGCCAAAAAAACTGGCGCTAAATGGGATTTTCACCTAAAGCAAAAAGCTAGAGGTAATACAGCCCATTCAGCGCCCAACTCGTGATCGGTCCAGCCCTTAAATGTGGCAGTAACAGCATTACCACCGCATTTAAGGGCTGCAGCCCATCTCATGATGAGGCCCTAAGTATGAGAATAATACAATGCATATTTTTAAACTTCAGTTTTGTGTTGAGTTTACTTTGTAAAGTGGTTCACTTCCCAGGGGAGGAAGTGCACGCCATTTAAATGTTGCAGGTGGTAGTTTTGCCATATAATTCAGGAATGTCGTGGAGCGATGTCTATGATTGTGTTGATGTAGAGTAGGATTATGCATTTTATAAAAAAAACGGTGTAAAAACTGGTAGTGTGATTTGTAGACAGCAACATGGAAAGTGTTCTCAATTCTTGTTGTCCTCTAGCCCCTGTACAAGAGCTCGATGGCCGCAGGGGTAGGAGGGCCACATGGAAGCATAAATCAATGGCAACAAAAACGCACAATGATATGATCTTGTATGATATGATATGGTAAGTCATTTATAATGCGCCAGTACCCAAGTGTTTCTAGGAGCGATAAGACAAGGGAGGGAAGACAGATGGAGGAAAAGACAGATGATCTTACTAGGCATTGTGTCATTCAGATTGTGCAAGAGCAAGAAGTGCAAGGGGAAAGGGAGGGGGGTAAGTGCAAGGGAGAGGGGAGTGGAAAACAGGTCTGCAGTGCTCTGAGTAAGTGCAACCAGGGCAGCTCGGCTCTGGGTAGTGCAAGGAGAACAAAGGGCTGTAGGATTACAGTTACAGCCCTAAGTGCATGGTGGGTCCAGAGGGAGTGCAAGTGTGACTGATCAAGAATGAGCATGGCACCCAGTGAGACGAGACTCCGAGGGTAGCCAAGCACCCAGTCGGCAAAGCAGACATGTAGGTCAGGTAGACCAGCAGGGGAGGGAGAGAGAGAAAGCAGAAGAGAAGAGGAGCATTTTAAGCTGCTTCCAGAACTTCAGGTGGTGCAGCTCAAGTTTGAGAGGAGCAGGGGGGCCATTTCAGAGGGAGGCACCTGCAGAGGAGAGAGATCTACCCCCACTCTTTGGCTGGAGAAGTGTCTAACCTTTAGAGATTTGGAGGTAGCTTAGCAAAGGGCTTGTCAAGGAAGGGATTTTGGAAGAGAGCATTGGATATAATGTGGCCCCGTCCCCAGAAAGCCTTGTGGACAAAGCAAAGGGTCTTGCACTTGATCCGTGCAGCAACTGGGAGCCAGTGGAGAGATTTCAGTGCTGGAGAGATATGGTCCCTGGGCTTGAGGCCAAGGATAAGTGTTGCAGTCCTGTTCAGGATTAGTTGCAGACGGTGGATTGAGAAAGAGGCTGTTGCAGTAGACAAGCCTAGAGAGAAGCAGGGCTCTGGAGACAGTGAGCTTATGGGGGAAAGTGAGAAAGACAAGAGCCCCTCCTCTGGGGAGGTGAAGCTGATAGTGGCACTTCTTGGAACATCTGAGATGTGAGAAGAGAAAGAGAGAGTGGAGTCGAAGATGACCTCAATGTTTTTTGCTCTGCAGGAAGGCGAAGGAAGCGGGTCCTAGGCTGGCGGCCACAGTTAGGGAAGAAAAGCAGGGGCAAGGGTCCCAATGAGAACAATCTCCATCTTACTAGCATTAAGGCAGAGATCATTGGAGGTGCAGAAATCCTGAACTGTGGATAGACAGTCAGAAATTAGCGAGAGAGGAGAAAAGGCTGGGTGGAGCCTGAAGGAAAGCTGAGTGTTATCTGCATAACACTAAAAGTTAGCGGAGAAGGTAGAGATCAGGTAGGCCAAAGGGGCCAAGTAGAGGTTGAAAAACCAGGGTGAGAGGATAGAGCCCTGGGGAACGCCACATGTCCAGAGAGAGGGGGCAGAGAGAAAGGGACCACGTTGGACCTGGGAGGGGCAGTCTAAGAGGAAAGATGTCAGCCACTCCAGGGCTTGATCCATGTCGCCCAGGTTCTCACGGAGTCGATTGATCAGGATGGCGTGGTTGACCATGTTGTTAGGAAAGATTTCATTAATGTGTAATTTTTCCTCCATTTGTGGACCCCACCAAACGTTTTGCTTTTGTTTGGATATCCTATCCTGACGTTTGCCAGTGGAGAACAGCCTTCAGCTGCGCTCCCCTTGGCTTTTGCTCACTTGTTATGTGGAAACTGACATATCTTTCAGACTGTCTGTACTGGGAAACCATGTTTCCCTTAGTCTTCGACTATGTTCCTATTTCTTGGTAACTTTTTAACAGTGCACAATGTACCTTCCACTACCGTGTGCTCGGGTCCTTTTTGTTTTATGGCCATAGACAACCTCAAAGGATGTTTTGGTGATTGTACAAGTGTGCCTAGGATGAACTGGTGGCAGCAGTTACTTTTTAGATGTGTTTTTATGGGTTCACATCACGTTTACCGCGTTTGGTTCAATAATATGTCCAGGACCGAAAATGGCCGAGCCAAAAAGTCTTTTGTTCTGTCCCATGGCCATTTTGTCCCTTGCCTTCACCCAGATCGAGCAACCTGCGTTTTCCTTATTTGGGCATTCATGCTCCCACAAAAAACAATCTCTTTTGCAGGCTTCCACATGTCACGTGTGTGTGCCTAGAAAGTGGTTTGGGACTGCCTGGTCCCAATTCCCATCACAAGATGTCTGGCGTGCTTAAATGAATAGGACCACAGTGGGCCGTGATTCGTCAACGAATGGGATGCCTGCATGAGAGCAGATCTTCGATTGAAAGTCCTTGACATTGGTGCAAAGCTAATCTTGGATAAGTGAAGGGGCTCTGAATCCATTCCAGTTCTCCCTGAACTACAAAAGGAGTCAAGTATCCTGCAACGAAGAAAAAGACTTGTGAAACCGCCAGAGATGCATTGGAATGTTGCATACTTTGCCCTCTGTTGTCCCGTCGCCCACTGTTTCCTTCCTCGATCAAGAAGGCGTGCAAGGGTGCATTGCCCTTTTGAAGTAGTGGGAACAACTACCTGGCGCCAACTGCTTACCCACTGAAGGAGCCCTTTGGAAGTGTTCCTGGGCCATACAGTGAACTGTCAGGCTCTACCGTGGAGTATCACACAGATCACTGCCGTCTCGAGTTCAAATCTGAGTCTTCAGACTTTGGTTGCTTGTGGATCCCGTGCTCTCTCCCGCCAAATTGCATAGCCCTAGATACTCTGGGTCACGAATTAGGAGAGTTCATAACACTGCACACATCTTTGATTCCCGCATCACTACCTGTTGGTGATGCACGAATATCCCTAAAAAGGTATTTGAATCCCTTCTAACCAACTTAATAATAACTTGATAATATTTGGGACTCCTCCTCTTTATCATTGTGACAAGAAAAAACAGGACATAATTAGTATTCAGTGCTACTCTGTATAGTGGGAGTGGTCAGAGAGATTCACTCTCCTCACAACCCTCACACAGTGTAATTACCTGTAAGGGAGTCTCTGGCATGCACTGTGGATACCGGCATCAACAGCTATTTACTCTCATCGTTAATCCACCTACAATAAACAATAGGAATGTGGGTGTCTCTAATATAAGCCAAGTCTATACAACAAGAACTATCATCCCTCAATCAGCGTACCTCTGGGGGTGTGCGGCAAAGCTTTAATTTTGAATGGTGTCTCTACATTTCTGTCAGACCCCTTTTGAAGAAGCTGTGTCTCTTCTTAACTTGTTCGTTAGCCGTTCATTAGTTATAAACAGAGAAGGCTCATATAATTAACATGGTAGTAGTCCTCAGAAACGTTGTGGCTCTAGTAGGTTTAGTGCCTTGCCTCTGTAACTGGCGGCAATCACTCACACTGACTTTTCATATAACTGGCCTTGCTCCATCCACAGAGTTCTTATACTCTGCCATGTTAGATAGACACTAATTCAACTCGCCAAGACTTGTTCTATCTCAACCAGTTCTCTATGGTCAAGTGGCAGATGTTGCAGCCCTCTTTGTGTGGGTCTAACTCTAAAGTTGAACTGTGGAACTGGTCATTGCCCGTAGTGTCAATGTGAATTGATTTTTAAATTGTGTATGGTCTCTATAGATTAGAAAAAACGGCGGTAAATCCCACCTGAGTGATTTGATAGAGGTAGAAACTGCAACAGGATTGGCCAGTTCCTTGCAGATTTTAAAGAGTTCGGCTGGGTTGTTAGAGGCCGCAGGCTTGAATGTGTGCTCTCTTCTGGGACAGGACAGATAGTCTGTATTGTCTTTGGAGCAGACAGAAGTCCAGCTTGTTCGAGGATGCACCTGAAGCCTGAAGGTACACATCCCCCAACATAAGGCAGTAAGACCACAACATGAGATGCAATAAGGGCACACCCCAGGAGGGAATGAGACCATGACCAAGTGCGGGTGAAGTTAAAAGGTTTTTATCTAAATCAAATAGGGCATGCAAAGGACTCTGCAAACTCCGAGAGCGCTTTGTCTGACAATAGCAAAGACAGTCAGTTATATTACAAGTACACTTCATGCATGATGTAGGGTATAGGGGGCACATAGTCTTAGGGATTGGATGGCGATGCCTAGCTACTATGTAGAATATAGGTTCGGTGCTCCATGATTGGCGGGGCTCCACGTGGTGGCTTCACAACGTGCTTGTGTCAGCTGGGCTCATCGGGGTGGAGCTCTTGGGTGCTGGCTGTCATTGAAGATTCACCAAAGTGGTTCTAGAAACTTGCCCTTGTGGCCTTTCATACCCATTCATCACACGCATCCATACCAGGTTGTTATTCAAATCTTCTACCACGTTAATCTAATACCTGGGTGGGGACACAAGAAAACAATATGCAATACGAGGCTGTTTCAATACATCATCATAAAGATGTCAATAGCAATGGGTCCAGTCTCATGGGTCTGGGTATTTTATCAGGGTGCATGGGTCATGCTACCTTCATCATTTTATTCTGTTTGATGAAGTAAATTATGACTCTGGCGGATGTTTGCACAAGGACGGATAACTGCCTTTGTGGTCTGTCGGATTGGGGCGAACTGGGATACCATTGGGTCAGAGGGGGCGCCTATCTGGCACCTCAAAGGCAGTGGGATTTAGGACAAGGTAGCTCATAATTCATTCGGCCTGGCCATGGCGGTCTCTGCTATGGGGGAAGTGAATACTTGAAGCGGGTCCAGCATGAATGTAGGGAGGTGAGGCTGTGCTGCTCAAACACCAGCAAGCCCCGGCGGGCCTTGGCAGGAGGAGGGGGAGATGGCCTTGTAACTCTGAGTGGTTCTCTATTCACAGGGCTGCACGCTATACCATTGGAGGGGATGAATGCTAGAGCTGGGAGCATTTAGGGAGATTACACATTTTTGCTGTTTACATATACTTACATTAGTAGATTCATAATAATGGAGGTTTTCAATAGCGCATGCAGTACACAAGATTAGCTGATCTAATACTTCCAATTCATGAGCGATTACCAAACGTGAGGTAATATCTGGTTAGGTCATATATTCAGGAGCACGAGATCAACAGGCTAATCTAACAGTTGATTTATACTTCAAACGGATTCAATGCCTTATGTGGCCTACATGTAATACGACATATTTCGTCACAAATATATAAGTATTTTATATATTGCTTTTCAATTACCCTTTTTTACGATAGCAGCAAACATTGGTTGGCACAGAGTGGATATTCGAGTAGTTACACACTGGACCTTAGAACATGAAAGCATCTTGAGGGTGGGCGGGGTCATTTTACTTTAGTATAAGTAATTTGTATTATACGTTAACAGTATTTACCACACACTTTTTAGCAGCATGAATGAGACTAGGAAACTCAACGATTTTAGTATGTATGGTTAACACTTTATTGGAGGGGAACCTGGAAGGGGGTTCAGAGACACATATATTATCCGAGCTGGGGTTATGCGCGGGGTCGGGGTATGTTTGAGAGGGATGGTTCTTGTTCTTTTCCAGACTTCAACAACAAGTCCGGTCACCTCTAGGGCAATGATGTACTGCGGAAGGTAAATGATACAGGGCCTCATTACATGGTAGGCGGTGAGCCATGGCGCTACTAGCGCCATGGCTCATGCCGGTAAAATACCGGCACCGCCTTGGTGGAAAGGGGATTTACCGCCCCATTCCAAGGTTGGAGGGGCGGTAAATCCCCCTTCCACCATTGCCCTTCCCCATTCCCATTTTTTCCCCATAGGGCTCAATGGGAATGGGGAAGGCGCTGATTACGGTACCGCAAATTGCGGTAACGTAACTAGCTCCCTGGGTCCCTTAGCGGGTTGGATTTTAACGCCTGCAAAAAGCAGGCGTTAAATCCCCCAACCCGCAAAGGGACCTCGTAGTAAGGCGGTAGGGATTTACCGGTACCGGTATTTTACCGGTACCGGTAAATCCCTACCGCCATCCGTGTAATGAGGCCCACAGTGTTTGTTCTGTTACTTGTTCGTGTCTAGTTGCTCGTGAGAACGGGCCTGCAGAAGCGGATCTGCCATGAGGTGGAGGCTGGGGGGAGTGCAGGCCTCTCCATGTGCGGTCAAGTGGGGGCTGAGCTGCGACTCTGTACGCAGGCTATTCTACATGGGCCTGGGTTTAGCACACTTAAAATGGAGTCTTGCTTATTACAAAATAGTGTCTATGTTATACCAGGCTACTGGTTGTGCAGCCTCACGTGTCGATCAGCAGCCGTCCTGCCTCCCGGGCCCAGGTGCATGGGGGCTGCCGACAAGTCATGAGCTTCACGTAGGTGGACAGTGTAGGGGAGGGGGGTCCTACAGACCTGTCCTCCCATACATTCCCTACACTTCCTCTCAGTCACCCTGCGCTTCCGTTTCAGGACAGCGAGTTCGGAATCATACCAAGAGTTGCACTGGGATTTAGGCTTCAGCCAGATTTTCATGACAGGGCCAAGGTTGTCCAGGGTGTTGGCAATAGAAAGATGCAGATTAGGAAGGGCTGTGTCAGGGTGTGAGTCAGCCGCAGGAGGAGGAGGAGCAGAGAAAGTAGAGACAAAGGTATCCACTGAAACACGCTTCAAGGGCCGAATGACCCGAGAAGGTAGGTGGCAGTGCTGGGTGGGCTTTGCCGGAGGGATAGAGAGAAGTTGTGAGAGGGTTAGAGAAGGGGATGTTTGAGGTGATGAGAACATCCAAAGTATGTCTGGCAGAGTGTGTTGGGCCAGTGGGCAGAATGGAAAGAGAGAGAGTGTTACTGAGGTTGCAAAAGACCAGAGGAGGGATTAGAAGCATCCAGCTGGATGTTGAGATCTCCGAGGAGAGGAAGTTAAGAAGTGGAGGCAAGTGAGAAGCGGAGAGGTCAGCCCATTCAGAGAGGAAGAAGGCGACCTGGCAAGGTGGCCTGTATATGGTGGCCACAGATAGAGAGAGGCCAGGAAAGATAGAGAGCCTGCAGACCAGGCATTCAAAGGAGAAGTAGGCCTGCGTAGGGATGACAGAGCCGGGACCCACTCTGGAAAGATCCCGGCTACCCGACCTCCAGGTCAGCTGGTTCTGGGTTCGGAGAGGATCTTGTAGACACAGGGAGGAGAGTGTCAAAACTTGTGACAGAACTGGCCATAACCCATGTCTCGGTGAGAGCAAGGACATCTAAGTCGAGTTCTTCGAGGAGGTGACGGATGTCAGAGAAGTGTTTGACAGCAGAACGAGAGTTGAGAATAGCGGCGTGAAGCAGGTTGCCACATTTGAAAGACTTCCATGGAGGGGTACAGGCTTCAGGTACACCCTGCGGAGGTAGTAGAGGGACCCGAGGGTGGGCAGTGGAGGAAGATGAGGGTGCCAAAGAGGTGGCAGAAGGAGTAGCAGAAGAAGGGAGAAAGTTGATAAGATGCAGGAAACTCATATCAAAAAGCAGGAGATTGGGCTGAGGGCCCTGAAACAAGACGGTGCCGTTCAGAAAGACATTAACAATGGTCTTGGATGAGTGGAAGGGGGCCAAGAGGACCTCCCACCTAGTGCTACCAATAATGGGGGATGAGGAACAATAGCCAGCCATGTTCATGTTGTTAAATTCCCTCACTAATCCTGCTGTGATACATGTATAATGAGGAGTGCCTATGTATGCCCTGGCAGATGGAAGACTCATGTTGAAGACCTTGGGTGGGGCCTGTGGCTGTGAGGATTATGCTACGACCACCATGATGCCACCTGTGATCTCAAAGAAGCCTTTTAGCTGATGGTACCTGGACTAGTGGTGGTATGGCCTGGGCTGCCTTGGGTGTGGTAAGGGCCCCCTTCCACTGACTCACCATCTCCAGTAGCATATGGAGTGGGAAGCGGTGCCTCTGGGTAATCTCTTCATCAGCCAGTTGAAATATTGTGATCCTTCCCCTCCTCTTCAGTGGGTGCAGCAGCGTGATGCCTTCTGGGTTGGCCATTTTGGGAATGTGTTCCTGTCTCCCTGTGCTGTGCTTTATACTGTGGGCGTACTGGCTTTGGCAACGCTCGTTTTCTTTGCCCTTTAAGGCTTATCATCCCGCATTTATAATGGGGGAGAACAAAACTACAACTAACACAATGTAAACATTTAGAAACAGGATTGGATGCACTATATCCGCATGTCCTGGGCTTAGATGCGAGCTACGGAAAAGTAGCCTCTGCTTTAACAGCACAGTGGAGATGGGATTACTTAAGGGAACAAAAAAAATGTACAAGCAAGTGGTCATTTCCAAGCTGATCACTGTTATCATTTATCTTTGATATGGTAATTCCATATGGCACCTGTAAGAGAAATGATACATTAGTTTGATTGCTCATAAAAGGCAGCTTTAAACAGTAGGGATAGGAGGAAACTGGGAGTTCACTGTAGTGATTGCAGAATGCAGTGTGACCACAGGCAGCAGTGATGACGTCAATGACACATTAGTTTGATTGCTCATAAAAGACAGCTTTAAACAGTAGGGATAGGAGGAAACTGGGAGTTCACCGTAGTGATCGCAGAATGCAGTGTGACCACAGGCAGCAGTGATGACGTCATCGCAGAGACCACAGGGGACAGGGATGTTGGAGCACTGCAGGTGGGAGAGGGAAGTAAAGCAGCACAGAGCAGTGTAAGACACTGCAGAGTCACTTAAACCATAAAGCAAACAAATCAAGAAATGTTTTCTGCATACATTAAACACTCTGTGTGCCTTCACTCAGGAGTACTTTACGAAAGTAAGTAACTAATACAGCCATTCACACAGCATGTGAGCAGGAGGACACAATTGGGGCACAGAATGAAGCGATCAGATCAGGGGTAGTGGAGGTTGGCAAAATGACCTTTCACCTATGACACCGTGCACAGACCCTGAATGCAGTGGCGAAGGTATCGGGCGGCAAGTAGGATATCCCTCCCCCCCTTATCCCCACCTCTTTCACATCAAAGACAAACCGCTGGGGCTGCTCAGAGCCTCCCAATGAGGTCTCAATCATCTCTCAGCAGACCATTTACAAGTGATTCATTGACAGAACCTGTAACTGGGGACAACCTTTGTCCGTGGCACTTTCCTGTGACTCATATAGGATTTAATAAGCTATTTTAGGCATGATTAGACATTTTGGGGATACATAAACAACAAACTGTGAAACAATAACCTTGTTATGTATTTTATTTCACTTTCGGTCTGCATGAGATTTTTTTCAAGGCTCAAATTACTTTGTGTGCTGGAACTTGTAGGCTTCCATTCAGGATGGGGCACAAATAGATGAAGGCATACTCTTTTCACTCAGCATGTTTCTACAGTGGTTTATATATTGTCAGGTTGATTTACTGTGTGATGTGCGCTTTTAAAGTCGTCCCTATAATAAGTATTATTCATTTAGGTTTTGAACTTGAACATCAACACATATTTGTATCAATTTGATCTGTGAAACTATGTGGTCCAGCACCCACATTTCAGACAAGGTTCACAACTTAAAGTGTGTGACACTGGGCATTTTTATCTTCCAATACGACCTAAAGCGATTCTATTTGCAGTATACATTATTCCAAAAAAATTTCACTGGTTTATTTATTTAATCATTAGATGTATGGGGCCAACCAAGGGAAACCAGATTTTCAAACTAAAAAATCATGATAGGCCACTGACATAAAAGAAAGACCACAATTTGAGAATGTCTTTCACATACTTTCAGTAGTGTCAACACTGAGGTGAAGGGGAATTCCAGATATTCCCTAGGATATAAATTGTACAGCTTTGGCTGTGACTATAAAGGAAGTTGCAAACGAAGGTTCTTTAGCTTTGATTGCTATTCCAGGCCTTGTTATAAAGCCATTTCTCAAGCAGTCTAGGTGGTACAATCAGTTCATGTATGTGGCTGTTAACTGAAACACCATTTGTGTATAGGCGCATTAAAAATACCCAATAAATAAATAAATATACTGAGACAAGGTTGTGGTGCGACACCACCACCATGGCAAAGAGCTTGTTGAAGTGTTAATGAAAAATTACTGACCATTTATTTGGTTTATAACTGTTACGTGGAACTGTTGGTAAATGAGTGGTGAGCATTGAGATGAGAAGGCTTAAGGCATGAGTTACAAAAGTGCCTTTCAGTGGGAAACCTCCATTGAAAAACGCGATGTAAATCAGGCCCTTATACACTCCATGGGGGTCATTACGAGTTTGGAGGTAGTCAGAATGGGGACTTACCTGGTCATTCCAACCTTGGAGGACCCGGTAAGTCCCCGTTCTGAAAACCATTCCCCATTCCCATTTGAGACCCCATAGGGCTCAATGGGAATGGGGAGGGAGTTAATAACGGGCCCGTTGATAATGGGCCCGTTATTAGCTCCATGGTCCCTTAGCGGCTCCTGCTAAGGGCGGCTGGTAAAACCAGCCGGCCTTAGTGGGACCCGTTAAGGGACCTCGGAATGCGGCGGTAGGGGGTTAACGGCAACGGCTTCCTTACCGGTGCCGTTAACCCCTTACTGCTGTACTCGGAATGACCCCCCATGTCTTTGAAGCTTGGATTCCAACAGTGTTGACCCACCCTTTCTCACAAGCTGGGATGGGGCTTTAAAAGAAAACACTTGGGACGACGTTCAGAGGGCAAAATTCCAGGCCAGCCCTGTTAGGCAGAATTATATGCTGTACCCTTTGGGAACACCACACACAATTAAGACTACAAGTACCAGTACAATTTAACCTTTGGTACAAGCCTGTACTACACAGTTATAGTGGTAGCAGCAGCGGAGCAGCCAGACTATCTCAAGAGTAAGTGAGCAGTATCAAATAGTTACACAAAGGACAGCAATTACTATGATTCAGGCAAACACTGACTCAAGGTTTTCAAGTAAAATAATATACATTTATTTCACTCTTCAGTTGTATAACAGACCACTACTATAAGCAGTCTAAAAATCACTCTCTTAATACACCACACCACTTCCCTTAAATTCCAGACAAGTTGAGCTCACAAAATGAAGTGGGAGCAAAATGGCACTCCAGCAATTTAAAAGGGAGGGAAAAACAAAGTTATTAGAAATTAGGTCAAACCAATAGGTAAAGTACTCAGGGCAATTGAACAAGAGGAACTACAGAGATAGAATCAGGTAGAAGCCCTGCCCACATTGTAGAAGCCCCTCCCCCTTGATACACCCCATGTCTGGGTTTGAAAACTAATACAGTACCAAGAGGAGAGAAAAAACATCACTGCAGTTTTTTTAATGTACCTATATTGCTTCTTCAATTCCATCTGCACCCAACGCGTATCGTTACGGGTTCCATCTGCACCCAACGCGTTTGGTTACGGGGGCTTGTGAGCATTTATTGGAAGAAGAGAGGAAGTGCAGAATATGTAATTCTTCGCTTGAGAGGAACAGACACTCACTCGTGCAATGTTTAATCTTGCTCCCGTTATATGAATCCAGTACTTGCTTGTGAGCAGTATTAAAAATGTAGCGGAGGATCAGTTTTCGTATACTGTGATAGGTGCTTCCTCTAATGTGATATTAAATGCCATATATAATGTATGGAAACATGTATGGAAAATGATTATAGGATATGTGGTGATATGAATTAATGTGTTCGATATAATACTCATTTTACAATGTAGTACTTTTATTGGAATGTGGTATATTTTAATTGTGTTTTATTGTATTGCTTAATTATATGGAGTGTTTTCATATATATTAAGGTTCATATTTTTAAACCAGATACACTTAAGAAAATATGTATGTTCTTTTTTTAAAAAGCGGTCTGCCGTATTGAAATAAAATAATTATGTAGGGCTGAAAGTGTAATTTGGCTAAATTCTATGCCATAACTTTTTTGATCTTGGAAAGGTGGAAGGTGAAATAAATCTAATCCAAGGTTGAAGGTAAGGTCAATCCTCTTTATTTTACATAAGATCTGTCTTGGCAGCCCCCAGCCAACCAAAGGACATCCAGCTCCAACACAATTGCTGCTCTGAAATGCAACCAGCCTCAGAATTAAACATGCACTCCACATTCCACACCCTACCATCATCAGACTCCAATTTCCATCCAGCTCGGTTATAACACGTCTCCCTTCCTTCCTCACTCATCACTCCTCACACCGCCACCTCTCTTCACTTTTGCCACGCTTCCTGTATTCCATATTTACCCACTTTTTACTCTCAGAGCACCCCTCATCACCTTATCATTCTGCAGCGGTTCACTGAACAACTTGTCACCTTTTCTTCTCACCACATACTTCTTAATACTTACCCAGTCTCCCACTTGAACTTCAGTGGGCTTGCGGCCCCTCCTTTTATTCACTCTTCTCATCCATTTCTATTTCTTGCAGTCCACATTCCTTCTCACCTCCTCCACCACACAGTCAGACTCTCTCACATTTCCCAACCACGGTGGTGATATCCCTGTATTCCTTTTGCTACCTCTCATCATCTCAAAAGGGCTTACCCCAGTCACTGCAGGCAGCAGCATTCTGAGCATAGATTTGCTCTCTTTCCACCTCCCTTCTATTTCCCCCGTAGACTCCAGCTATCCATATCGCATCCATTATCGTCCTGTTTACCTTCTCATCAACCCCATTAGTCTGTGGATGATACAGAGCAATTATTTTGTGAATGTGAATGTGAACAGTTCCACATTCCTTCAAATATTCTCCAACAGCCTTCCCCATAAATTGACAAATTGACTTCCGTTATCAGTTAAAATACTTCCTGGGTATCCCTCCCTCTCAAAACTCTCATCCCAAAAATCTGTGGCCATCCAACCATCTGGATATTATATCAATCTTGAGTCACAAACACCATATCATTTGTCTCGGCCTTCTACTCCTTTTTTTCTTGGCCACCTAACCTGAACAAATGGTAAACCAGATTAGTACCCGGCAACGCAAATCCATAGGATACACTTGTTGTGGATTGGCACGTTTCTGAGCTATACCACAGTGTAATCCTGTGGATGCAGTTGCGTGCATCGCACGCCAGGTACACTGTCTTTTTTTTTCAGACGACCATGGAAAGGGAAAGGGGACCACATGTAGTCCCTTCTCCTTTTCCAAGGTGGCCAATTTTTATGTTTATATTAATCCCATTCATTAGTAGGGAGCAAGTTGGCCCAAAATGGCGCCCTGTTGCTCTGTACTAATGAAGCAGTACGCGCGTTATGATGTTCCTAGAACTAACGCGTAGTGCTGCAACGCCTTTTCAAACGTCAAAAGAAATGCCGCTTGAAAAGGTTTTGTCAGCACATTAATATTCAGGTGCTGCAAACTCCCGAAAACTAGTATCCCGAGACTGCAAACCCTAGAATACTAATGGCTATAACTTCCTCGCCGGAGGGCCATTACCGCCTTAAGGCAATGCCCCCAGGGCCACCGTTAAGGCCCCGGGGGCTTTACCTTAGGCTGCGGTTATTACCATAATATTCTTCCTGCCTGGAATAATTTCCATCACAAATGCATTACTCAGCATCCTTGACCTCTCAACTGGCCACATGACTGTACACCTTATTAACCAGACCCTTTGGTTCAAAAATAGCCTTTAACGATCTATGATCCAACCTCAAGCCAAACTCTGCTCCCCACGCCCCATAACACTCTTGAAGCATGCACAATTACTGTTTCTTCTCCAGTCTCATACAGCTGCGATTTTACTGGCATCTACGGGAATCACTGACTTCCTCCCAGCCTTAGCGCCTTCCCCACATCAATCTCCTTCTTCATGGCCTCAAACTCCTTGTCAGCCTTATCATTCCGCACAAGATCCACACCCTTTTGTAACTGTTTCCTCATCTGCCCAAACTTGTCATCTATTGGCTGTTAAGTACCACCTACATCACAATTTAATAGACGCGCTTAAGCTCAACGTTATCCATTGTGAGGACATCTGTGGGCTGTTATGTGAACTGCAGTCTTCAATCTCCAGTTAATTCTACACATTTTACCTCCTCTGCAGGATATTGAGGACTGATGGGCATTATGCTATTATTGCACTGCTAGTCACTGGAGTTGGGTTTTCAGGAAGAAAAAAGAGTCCATCAAATGCAAAGACTGGATGAGCTTCCGAAATAGAAAGACAATATATGTGGGCGTGTGTTGGGCAGGGAAGAGTGACAAAATTGAAAAGAGACTGTGGAAAAAGTGAGAGATTAAAAACTTTGGAGGAAAGAGAGACAAGGTAAAGGAGGTGGTGTATACCAGCTCCTTGGAAGGACCGTGGAGGACCTTGTATTTCCCCCCTAGGCCTATAGACTTAATGCAACACTCTCTGGATACTCTAGAGTTCATAGAGGAATACCTTAGGAATCTTAGGATTGGCAGGGTGTGCAGGGTGGGGGGTTTTAATGCTGTCATGAGCGATTCCCTATACAGGTTGGGGGCTGCAGCAGAGGGGTGACCAAAAGTACCCATATATTACACCAAATGTGTGCAAATGCTGGCCTGGTTAACATATGGAGGGAGCACCATGGTTCAGAAAGAGGGTACACATTTTGGTCATCGGTACATGGGACAGCTGCCAGATTGGACTTCATTTTGATGTCCGCTGATAGCTCTGGTTGGGTTTTGGGGTGCAGGATTTTGGCACACACCCTGTCGGATCGTGTCCAGTAGTGCTGGACCTCTCAATTCCTGGGAAGTGGCAGGGGGGCAGGAGTTGATACTTTGAATGAGAGCCTGACGGGCCTGACGGGCCTGACGGGCAGAGTATTGAGGGAGTATTGAGGGAGGAAATACAGGAGGGCTCTGTAACATCCTACTCAACCCTTTGGGAACCCTTTAAGTGCTTGATAAGGGGTTTTCTGTACTGCTAGGGAGACTGGCATCCTCAAGGTCATTAGAGCAGAGCTGGCGGCTCCTGAGACTAGGTTACACGAGCTGGAATTGGGCGAAGGATTCGCCCCATATGCGGAAATGCAGGCTGCATTTCGGGAGGTACTGGGTCTGTTTAGGATCATCTTCGACTCCACACTCTCCTTCTCTCCTCACATCTCTGACGTCTCTAAGAAGTCACACTACCAGCTGCACCTGCTCAGAGGTATTCTTCCTGCCCCCTCCTACCCCAGAGGCTCACTGTCTCCAGAGCTTTGGTTCTCTCTAGGCTGGATTACTGCAACAGCCTCTTTCTAAATCTGCCTGCCTCTCCTCTCCGCCCTCTGCAACTCATTCAAAACAGGATTGTGAGACTTGTTTTTGGCCTCAAGCCCAGGGATCATATCTCTCCAGGACTGAAATCTCTGCACTGGCTCCCAGTGGCTGCGAGGATTAAGTTCAAAACCCTCTGCATTGTCCGCAAGGCCTTCTGGGGCCTGGGGCCTCAATACCTTCAACTCTCTCTTTCTAAATATCTTCCTTCTCAAGCTATTCGCTCATCCGCCTCCAACTGTCTCAGGGTCAGTTGCTGTTCCAAGCAACAAGTTGGTGGTAGATGTCTTTCTTCGGCTGGGGCCTCCCTCTGGAACAGCCTCCCTGCCTCTCTGAAAATTGAGGAGAACCATCTCCGGTTCCAGAAGCACCTCAAGACCTTCCTCTTTGCTTCTGATTTCTCTCCTCTCCCCTGATGAGCTCCTGGCTGTAACTGTAACTGCACTGGTCACCTAGCTACCCTCTGTTTTTGGGCCCAGGTCCTCTCCACACCAGTTGCACACCTGCACTGCCCCCCTGATAACCCTTGTTCTCTGGTACTGTTCTGTATCCCTACAGCCGCGTACCAGCACTTGACACACTATGTCTGCACTTACCCTTGCACCTGCCACCAGCTGGGCGCATCTCTTATTTATTGTTCTTATTTATTGTTTTATTTATTTACTGTGTATCCTACGTACTGCACTTCACTCCCCCTTCCCCCTCGCGCTCCCCCCCTTGCACTTGCACAATCTCAATGTCACCTGGCCTAGTAAGATCGTTGTCTCTGTCTTCCCTCTGTTGCCCTTCCTTGCTTCATCACGCCTTGAAACACTTGCGTATAGCTGCGTTATAAATGACATATCATATCGTATCCGCAATGTGCCATTCTTTAAATCATTGAAGTCCATGATTTTATTTGGCAGGGGAGGCAGGCTCGGGTGCTTTGGGAAATGCTTATGGCCCCCCAGGAGAGGGAGGGACTTGCCCTTCCAGATTTTGAAGCTTATTGGATGGCAGCACAAGCATCTTTTTTGCCGCAATGGTATGATTTTATCCCACACAGAGCATATGTGCAAATAGAAAGGGCGTTGGTCGCCACCTCGTTCCTGAGGGATGTTATTCTTACCTCACTGCAGAAAATATTTCGGCCTCCGAATATGGTCGAACTCACCTCTAGTGCCTGCAGAAAAATTGAAGGCATGGCTTGCAACAGAGTAGTCTATTCCCCGCTTCTCATGATTAAGCAAGTCCAGGGGATTCCACTCACAGGGGAGACAGTTTTTGTCACAAGATATGGACAAGTTGGGCCTCCAACATTGGCAGGATCTTTTCCCTCACGCTGGAGGACTTCAAGGCCAAGGGGGGAGGTATCGGTAGTGGATGTGTTTGTGTATTTTAGGCTGTGAGTCAAAGTAAAAGACAGGTTTGAAGGCTTGCATGGGTTCATTAGCTCAGGGACAAAGTCCAAGAAGATCTCCAGGCTGTGTGCTGCCATAATTGATGGTGTCACGGGGTGGGCGGAGGACTCTCTGGCTAAATGGGAGGAAGCTCTTGGTGCCCCCTTGTCGGATGAAACCTGGAGATACTGCTGTATGCAAACGTGCAAGGTGGCTTTCAATAGTAACTTTAAATTGACCCAGTTAAAATGTTTGCACCAGTTCTATCTGACCCCGAAGGACATCCATTGATAATTCCCCAAGGCTCCTGACTCGTGCCGGAGATGCAGCGTTGACCCTGCCTCGTTTCTGCACTTGGGACTGTCCACACTGTGGCATTGCTGGGTTTCACACTCAGACTGCCTAAGTATGTTAGGTAGTTATTGGGCCTTTTGCTACTACTGGCTAGGAGGAGAGTGGCCATGGTGTGGGATAGGAGCCGCCTCTGTCAATTGAACAGTGGAGGTCTAACATTTTATACTGTTATGAAACAAAAAAGGACTATGGAACGGCCCGTCTGAGAATGTGGGCCGCCTGGGAGTTTTGAGAGTGCCACAGTTGTGGCTGAGAGTGTACAACCCCCAAGTGTATGGGGCCGCCACGAAGAGTGGAGTATTCCATGGAGTATGTTGCCTGAAGTCCCATACAGTCAAAGTCCATATTGACAGTATAGAGCCGGAATCACTGCACCACAGGCCTGGCTACTTTCACCGCAGAGCTCAGGTGGCACATGAACTCTTAAAGCTCGAAAGGATAGACATAATCGCGCAACACTGTGGGTGTCACCCCTGGTCGTTGTATAGGAACTAAATCTAGAACAGCTGGACTCTGCATGAAACTACATTGATATAATAATATTGAACAAGTCTTTTCGTAGGGAAAGACACCTGATAATTGTAGATCTGTAGGAGTGTGTGTCTTCCAAAAGATTGACCACAATGCGCGTTATCACCAAATCCCTTTACATCTTGACTCCCACTATATCGGAGCCTTTTTGCCCCACATCTATTCTGCTATAAGCACATAGGCTTTGGGGCAGCATATGAGGCTGCAGTGTTTAGCATATGATCAGGAGTGTTATTACAGACATGCCTGTCATGATCAATGTGAATGATGAGATTTTAGTTTACTGATCAATAATCCCAGGGCACATGGTGAAACTGGCAAATCCTCATGGAACAGACCTCACACTTCATGAAAAGAATGGTGAGTTCCTCCACACCAAGGTGGAACACATAGGCATTTCAGGTGGGTGGTCTTTTTCAAGGCGTGCTGATGGTGGAAGACCTCAAGGAAGGCTCTGCCCGGTCATCTCAATCACATGTACGTAGTTTCTTAGGAATGATTTCAATGCTCACTTTACCGCTTTGAGCATTGACCAAAAAACACTGTGTGGCAATGGGGTCTCACTAGGAAGTGACCTTTCAGGTTACTGAGCAAGCACTCACTGCGTATTCCACAATGGCATTTTTAACACTAACAGCTATCCGATGCTTATAGTGGATGCTAGTCCACTGGGGAGGGGGGTAGTGCTGTTACATTTTAATGTAGTGCAAGCACTCTGGCACCCCAGGTGCCTCACAAACTGGAAGGGTTAATTGTTTGTATTGAACCTTTAGTAATGATATAAGTACAAAAATTAATGCAGTGTGAACACAACAAAGTTTGCTCAAAAGAACTGAAATTGCGACTTTGAATGGATGAATCACTGTCGCATGTATGAGCCCAGCCAACACGTGTTTCCAACGTATGCTCTTCCTCAGGGCTGAATTGTAGATTGTGTTCTTCGACTGATAAAATTGTTGCGGCAATGGTATAGGTTGGTGCCTGTTAGGCAACCAGCAAACTAACTGCTGCCTGGATCAGTAGTCTTGTGATTTGGGTGGGCATTGGCTGATAGACTGACCCTCAGAGTGTTCTGTGCGAGCAAAGTAACATGATGTTCACTGGATATACTCGTAAGGGATTCTGATCGCACACAGTAGTGTGCAGTAGTGGCTGCAGGACCCACTGGGCCTCATCACGAGTTTGGTGGTAACCCTTGAATGTGGCAGTAACGCTATTACTGCCGCATTTAAGGGTCCGCCAAATCACACACTTGGCGGATTTACTCCCAGCTCTGAGCTGGGGGCAAATCTGCCACAATTCTGCTGATTTTCAGAGCTATTACCGCTGGCGGTAATGCCGCCGGCAGTAATAGCACCGAATATTCCCTATTGGGTCCAATGGGGAATGGGAAATTCCTGAATGGGCCCAATGGGGAATGGGGACTTACCGTTCCACCAAACCTGTGATCCGGCGCTAATAGCACCAGAGGTTTGGCGGTAGGGCTAATAGCGCCCAAATCGTGATGAGGCCCAGTGTATTAAACTTATCAAGAGTTAGTCATAGATGACGGGACCCTTTTACTGTTTCCTTGCCCAGAGTTTTACTGTTGCATTGCCCAGAGTCTTGGCTGCTTTGGTGGAGTCTGTTTGCCCTTCAGGATCTTCTACAGTCTCGGTCACTCCCTTTGCTCGGCTCTTAGACCCTCTTTGACAATGTAGATTACCCCTGCTATCTGCGCAGGGAGTATTAATTCTATTAAAGACTAAGGAGGCGAGCATTATGCTTCATCTTCTTTTATTACTACTCCTCAGCAGTTCAACAACATATATAAAACCATGGAAAATACCCAACAAACTTTTCCATTTTCTTTTTTTTTTTTTTTTTTTTAACTACAACCCCCATGAGTCTCTGTAGTCCGTGCTCATTCCACCAGTCCTGATCTCCTTCCTGTACTTAGGCTCCTCCTCTGCTTTTACTCGCTCTGATATTCACTCCTGTCCATTAACTGATCCTCGTCAACGGTGCGAAGAATCTTCAGAACTCTAACTCAACTGCCGGTGCGCTCCCGGCCTCCTGATGGCCTTTTCTACAATCCTGTCTTCAGTTATTCTTCTGCTCTTCCCCTATGAAGACACAATCATAAATCTTAGGGTGGTGCGTATGTACTGTACTCTCACATATAAATTTCTCAACATCTTATACAGTACATCAATCGGGCGGGAATTTAATGCTCGCCTCCTTAGTCTTTAATAGAATTAATACTCCCTGCGCAGATAGCAGGGGTAATCTACATTCTATGACAAGACAGGAGGCGAGCATTATGCTTGTTCAAAGCTTCCCCAAGACCGTACTAGCCAAACCCTCTGCTGGCTTAAAGTAAAACTCTTTAAATGTACGATCGCTCGCCCAATCCGCTGCTCTCATTATTTCACTCAAAGGCACTCCTGCTCTCGCGGCTGACGAAGCCATCGCCCCTCTCACTGAATGAGCTCCATACTCGTCCACATTCACTCCCTGCTCCTCCTCGCTCCACTCAAATTCTGACATTTCTAAAACAGTGCTGTGTGCCAAATTACCTGGATCAGGTGTCTTAGCACGCCCACTGCTCCCTCCTGATGGTATAGAGACAGTAGGGTCACCTACTTGTATTCTCTTATGCTCTTTTTTTTTTTTGTTCTTTTTCAGTGGCCGCACCTTGCTTGTCCACAGCTCAGTGGCTCTTGAGAGGTATTCTCTCCTCAGTAGCGCCGGTCCTCTGCTAGGAGCAGTATCGTTATTCTTTTTTTTTATTTATTTATTTTTTTTACACGTGAGCTGCCGTGTGATGTCTTTCTTAGGCACGGAGCTCCCGAGCGATCTGATCGCTACGGCCTGGCGCTTCCCTTGTTTAGGGGAATCCTGTCCGAACTAGCGGCGTCTTAAATGCCGTGTGGTCGCGGAGTTTGAAGCCGTCGCAGAATGTACTGCGCGGCACGTCTTTGGTAGGCTCCTCCCACCCGCGGGTGGGGGCTGCTCTGAGAGCGTCGCTCTTCGCGCTCCTCATGCGGTAGCTCCGCCCACCCGCGGGTGGGGGCTACCTCTGCGAGAGCCGTCTGGCGGCCTCGTACAATTCGCTAGCACCGCGAGTGTCCCGCGGCCTCAGCCGCGTAGTTCGCGAGGCCTGACTGAGCCCCTGCGGTGCCGGGTATGCGACACAGGGCCGTCCGCCTCGCGAACCGGCTTCTGTCGTCTAAGGTGAATCCCTGAATCGGCTGCCCGCGTGTACGCGAGCTCCCCTCGAAGTAAACTCGCCTATGCGTGCTATCAATAAACTGCTATTTTATACACATTTTATTTATTTTTTTTATTTTTCTACATAAACTACAATCTCCTATACACTCCAGCCGTGTCTCAACTTATTTGCCGATAATCACCCACTCTCACACAGGCATTTTACCCCAGTCGTACAGAGAGTGGAGAAAAGGTACTTATCTGCTTGAAGAGCAGTAAAAGAAGAGGAGGAGCCTAAGTACAGGAAGGAGATCAGGACTGGTGGAATGAGCACGGACTACAGAGACTCATGGGGGTTGTAGTTAAAAAAAAAAAAAAAAAAAGAAAATGGAAAAGTTTGTTGGGTATTTTCCATGGTTTTATATATGTTGTTGAACTGCTGAGGAGTAGTAATAAAAGAAGATGAAGCATAATGCTCGCCTCCTGTCTTGTCATAGAATCCCCATTGGTATCAGCCTTTCTCCTGCTGGGTCCTTGGTTATTAGCTTCCTCGTGATGTTTTACTTGAAAGGGGGTCATCACATAACGCCCTGGGGTAGGCAATGGAATATTAGCAGCCAGGTGAATCCTGTCAGGTCTTAGTGCAGCCGCCTTCTGGCTCAATTCTGCTCCCTGGCATGTTGCCAGCTGCTGTTGACTCCACTTCATTCCATCTTCCAGGATTACCACTGTGCCCAAAACCCTTTCCACCTCCTTGTTTGCTGATAAACTGGAACACTCCTTCCGCCTAACTTCAGGTTCCTTATTCTAACCAAGTCACTAGCTTTAAAATTGTCATGGCAATCTATCCTCCATTCCTCAAACTACTTATTATATCTGACTTGGCATTGTTCCGCCGTCTGAAGTAGCTGTTCACTGTTCACTCTTAGTAGACCAGACGACCCCAGCCACTCTGGAGTCAACTCACACACTGGTGTCCTACCTCTCAGTGCCATTAACGTTTTCAACTCCAATAGGCCCACACCACATCCCTCAACACTCCTTCCACATCAAGGTTCAACATTCGGGCCAGTTGGAGGATACGCTTCACAACTCTGTTGAACCCTCTGCCATGCCATTTTGTCTAGAGCTGTAGTCTCATGACAGAATCCTGTCGCCCTAAAGAAATGCCAGACATGGCCAGATTTATACTGCACCCCATTGTCTGTTAGTAAATGTATCCTTTACCCCAAAACACCTGCCTAAAAAGTGCCCTTCAGAGATCACTGTGGCATCTTCAGACCACTCGACACAGAGCCTTTTGATAATCCATCAAGACAAAAATGAACCTTCCGTTACCAGTGGCCCTTGCCAGAGGGCCAATGATGTCTAACACTGCCCTTTGCCCGGATGCACCAGGCACTGTGACTGGACATAAGGGTGGTTCCATGCTAGTGTGTGAAGTGCAACTTTATGCACAAGGTAGGCAATGCTTGACCAGGTCTTGCTTAGTCGCACTACTACCCAGGTGACCCTTGTGTGCCACCTCCAGGATTGTTGCTCATGCTCATTTAGGAGGTACAATTCTTCGCCCTTTGAGAAGCATGTCCTTTACTGCCAACAATTCATTACGAACAAGTGGAACTGATTACTCACACCCTCCACTTGGTGGAACTGATTACTCGCACCCTCCATTTGGTGGAACTGATTACTCGCACCCTCCACTTGGTGGAACTCTCCACTTGGTGGAACTGATTACTCGCACCCTCCATTTGGTGGAACTGATTACTCACACCCTCCACTTGGTGGAACTGATTACTCACACCCTCCACTTGGTGGAACTGATTACTCGCACCCTCCACTTGGTGGAACTGATTACTCATACCCTCCACTTGGTGGAACTGATTACTCGCACCCTCCACTTGGTGGAACTGATTACTCGCACCCTCCACTTGGTGGAACTGATTACTCGCACGCTCCACTTGCTGTCCCCATCCCTCTATCAGCAAGTAATGCATTTCTGTACTTTTTCACGCGACAGAGGAACCCTATGAAAACCGCCCCTACAGCAAGCAGCCACATTCCATAGGCATCCATGGAGGAATATGCCAAAAACTGCCCCTACAGCAAGCAGCCACATTCCAGAGGCATCCATGGAGGAATATGCCAAAAAAACGCCCCTATAGCAAGCAGCCACATTCCATAGGCATCCATGGAGAAATATGCCAAAAACAGCCCCTACAGCAAGCAGCCACATTCCATAGGCATCCATGGAGGAATATGCCAAAAACCACCCCTACAGCAAGCAGCCACATTCCACAGGCATCCATTGAGGAATATGCCAAAAACTGCCCCTACAGCAAGCAGCCACATTCCATAGGCATCCATGGAGGAATATGCCAAAAACCGCCCCTACAGCAGCCACATTCCATAGGCATCCATGGAGGAATATACTAAAAGCCGGCCCTACAGCAAGCAGCCACATTCCACAGGCGTCCATTGAGGAATATACTAAAAACCACCCCTACAGCAAGCAGCCACATTCCATAGGCATCCATGGAGGAATATGCCAAAAACCGCCCCTACAGCAGCCACATTCCATAGGCATCCATGGAGGAATATACTAAAAGCCGGCCCTACAGCAAGCAGCCACATTCCACAGGCATCCATTGTAAAGGCCGTCTGCAAAGCATCATTTGCAGACAGCCCTGACTTTTATGACAGGACAGAGAGTAAAATGGAAGAGTAAAGGTGGTTTTGTCTGCTTTTAATCTTCCACTTTCCACTCCCTTTTGTAAATGTTCAACATGATGTGCAGGGAAACTACCAGCCTGTAAGTGCTAACATTGGTGGCCTCCTGCATGCAATTGTCATTTAATGTAAAATGACGCCCACCTACAATATTTTTGGGAAAAATACTAACATACCTCCACTGATTTTGTTTACTCTTTATGGTTCAGATTTAAAACATTTTGCTAGTGGCTGTAATATGCCTCTACTGTACAAATCCCTCAGGGGCACTTGCTCACCCTTGTGCCCTGCTGTTTCCCTTATCCTGCACATGCAGCGGAAAGGACTGCACTAATTGCCTGTTTTAGGAACCCACTCTTGAATGAAGACATGCACATGTTTTTCTTTTTTAAGAAAGCTTTATTTATTAATTTGTCTCTCTGTTCATTTCTCTCCTTCCCTCATTGTTCCTCCAGTCCTAACCTTCACGTTCCCCGTGATGATGTCATTGATGCCGTTCGCATGCGTTGCTATCAGTATAGTGACCTCTAGTCCTCCGATTATCACTAATGCTCCCATAACTTACTGATAACCTTCATTACTTCTCTCCATACTTTTACATGTCACAGTACTTACATAGGAGACCCTGCCTCCATTCCAGGAACCTTAATTTCTTTTTTGTTTTGTCTTCTGATGGTACAGTACCACCTACTTGCCTTTAATCGCTTAGTTACGAGATTTACAAGCCATATCCTGGGCCTCCCACACCCAGGGTGGGAGAGTAGTGTCATCAGTACTGTGACGATGAAGAGCAGGACTAGGTGTAATGAAGACTACTGGTAAGTAATTGGAGCATTACCTCTGGATCCCTCTTCTGCTTCCCAATACTTACCTTTGAGGCGTGCCAAAGCATACGTGTGTGGACAGGTTCCAGTGAGACACACCCACGCCCTGAATGCCGCTACATCCCATCACCACTTCATTTCCACACAAAGTCAAACTGTGCTAACAGAAAGTACAGCAAACCCAAAGGTCCCATCCCATGTTTATCCACTTTTACTCTATAATGTAAGTTCCATTGTTTCCTTGATTGCTTTTCTCTTTCTCCTGGACTTGCACTCTGTGCTAGAGGAGTCTTCAGCAGCTTCCAAGTGCTTCTTCTTTTCCTTGTGCTTCGCCATGACTTGAAGCAGTGGAACGTTCACAGCACTTCCCCTGCAAAACTCTGAGAACATTCTGCAGTCTCAGTGAGCTGCAGCAACCAGTAACCACGACAACCGGGCCGTGTCGCATTAATAACTGCGTAAAGATCTTGCAGCCCAATCAGCTGTAGACTGCCCAGCCCCCATACAGGGAGCAGGCAGCCTATGGCAGTGAGGGGCTGTATTAACCCCGGCATCCGTCTTTTACCGGCACTGTTGGCGCTGCTTGCCAACCATACCCGGAAGGATCACGGCTTATCGAGCTGTACGGAGCAGTGAAACGGTATCCAAAGTAACTAGTCACTGCTCCCCACATTTTATCCATACACAGTCACCCAGACAAGAGGATCTTCCCACAACCCTCCTCAAGGGACAGCCTCCTTACCTGTAAGTCCTAAGCCCGATAGCCTGGTGTTAGTGGACGCCAGGTCCTACATTGATATGATATGATATGATATGATATGGCATTTATATAGCGCCTGTGCACAAGTGCTTCTAGGGACAACAAGACAAGGGATGGAAGGCAGAGGGTAGACAAGATAAACGATCCTACTAGGCCTTGTGTCATTCGGATCGTGCAAGTGTGATAACGAGAAGTGCAAGGGGATTGTATAGGAGGAAGTGCAGGTGAGAGAGGAAGGGGAAGTGCGATCAGGACCGCTGTCTCTGAGTAAATGCAGCCAGGGCAGTGCAGCTCTACGTAAGTGTTAGTATGATATGATGATATGATATGGCATTTATAACGCGCCTATACACAAGTGTTTCAAGGTGCGACGAGGCAGGGGAGAGGGAACAGTGGGAAGACAAGGACAACGATCCTACTAGGCCACGTATAATTCAGATTGCGCAAGTGCATTGGAAGGGGGAAGGGGAAAAGTGCGGGGGAGGGGACTGTGCAGTTCATGGGCTAAAGAATAAATAACAAGTGTGGCCAGCTTGTGGCAAGTGCAAGGGTAAGTGCAGACATCGGGTGTCAAGTGCTGGAAGTGGGTCTGAAGGGATACAGAAGACAGTCCCCAAGTCCAGGGGTTGCCTGGAAGGCAATGCAGGAGTGCTACTGGCAGGGGTGGGGACCTGGTCGAGAGATCAGAGGGTGACCAGGTAACCAGTGCAGTTTCAGTTTCAGCCAGGAATTCAGCAGGTGAGAGGAGGAGAAAAAGCAGAAGCAAAGTGAAAGGTTTTGAGGTGCTTCCAAACCGGAGATGATTCTCCTCAAGTTTCAGAAAGGCAGGGAGGCTGTTCCAGAGGGAGGCCCCAGCCGAAGAAAGACATCTACCACCAACTTGTTGCTTGGACAAGCAACTGACCATGAGGGATTTGGAGGCGGATGAGCGAATACCTCGAGAAGGATGATATTTAGGAAGATAGAGTTGAAGGTATTGTGGCCCCAGACGGCCTTGTGGAAAATGCAGTGGGTTTTGACCTTAATCCCCGCCACCACTGGGAGCCAGTGTAGAGATTTCAGTCCTGGAGAGATAGTATTTCTGGGCTTGAGGCCAAGGACAAGTCTCACAGTCCTGTTCTGGATGAGTTGCAGAGGGTGGAGAGTAGAAGCAGGCAGATTTAGAAAGAGGCTGTTGCAATAGTCCAGCCTAGAGATAACCAGAGCTCTGGAGACAGTGAGCTTCTGTGGGAAGGAGATCAAAGGAAGAATACCTCTGAGGAGGGGCAGCTGGTAGTGTGACTTCTTAGTGACGTCAGAGAGGAGAGAAGGAGAGTGTGGAGTCGAAGATGAACCCGAAATTGTTTAGCCTTACAGGTGGGAGCAGGAAGAGAGCCAAGAGAGGCCGGCCAGAGAGTCACAGGAAAAGAAGGAGTGGGTGCGCCGGTGAGGAGAAGAAAGCAGGGGAGCTGTAGGTATTACAGCTTACAGCCTCTAAGTGCGCCGTTTGCCAAGCGGCAGTGCAAGTAAGACTGGTCACGGAAGAGCTTGGTACCCAGTTAAAATTCTTAGGGTACCGGGCAGCCAGTCTGCACAGCAGACAGGAAAGTTAGCAGGGAAGCGAGAGAGAGAATGCAGAGGCAAAAAGGATGGTCTTGAGCTGCTGCTGGAACTTCAGGTGATCCGGCTCATGTCTGAGAGGAGCAGGGAGGCCGCTCTAGAGGGAGACACCTGCAGAGAGAGAGATCTACTCCCTACTTTCTGTCTAGAGAAGTATCTGACCCTCAGAGAGTTGGAGCTAACAGAGTGAATGGCTATAGAAAGAAGGTATTTCAGCAGAGAGAGTTGGATGTAGTGTGCGCGCTGGTCCCAGAAAGCCTTGTGGACGATGCACAGGGTCTTGAACTTGATCCCTGTAGCCACGGGGAGCCAGTGGAGAGATTTCAGTGCTGGAGAGATGCGGTCCCTGGGCATGAGGCCAAGGATAAATCTTGCAGTCCTGTTCTGGATTAGGGGCAGAGGGGGCGAGTAGAGGCAGGTAGATTGAGCAGTAGGCCAGCCTGGCAAGATCCAGGGCTCTGGAGACAGTGTACTTCTGGGGGAAAGTGAGAAAATGTAACATTCCTCCTAGGAGGTGCAGCTGTAAGTGGGCCTTTTTGGCAAGGTCCGTGATGCGAGGAGAGCAAGAGAGAGTGGAGTCGAAGATAACTCCAATGTTTTTTACCTCACAGGAGGGCAGACAGGGTGAGAGAGAGAAAACTCCAGCAGGGGTCCCAATGATATGATATGATATTTTATTTCTATCGCGCTCGTACACAAGTGTTTCAGAGCGCTACTAGGCAAGGGAGGGGAACACAAGAGAACATAACACAACAACGATCTTACTAGGCCCAGTGACATTGAGAAAGCACAAGTGCATGGGAAAGGGAAAAAGGGAAAAAGTGCATGGAAGGGGGAGAGTGGAAGGTGCGAAGCAGAGGAGAGCAGAATAAATAATAAATAGAACATTGAGGCAATAAACAGTGGTAGTGGAGCTGGCAAGTGGCAAGTGCTGTGTTTAAGGCAGCAGAGTGGGTAGTCTGATAAGTGCAGAAAAATAAGAAAAGAAAAATGGGGGGGCTGTATGGGTACAGATACAGTCCCCAGTGCAAGGGGTGGCCGGGAGGCAGTGCAGGAGGGTGGCAGGGTGAGCAGGTACCTGGGCCCAGGGGACAGAGGGTGGCCAGGTGCACAGTGCCAAGAGAGAGCAGATCAGCAGGGGAGGGGGAGGTGAAGGCAGAAGCAAAGAGGAAGGTCTTGAGGTGCTTCCGGAACCGGAGATGGTTCTTCTCAAGTTTTAGAGTGGCAGGGAGGCTGTTCCAGAGGGAGGCCCCAGCCGAAGATAGAGATCTACCCCCAGCACGTTTCCTTGAAAAACGATTGACCCGGAGGGAGTTAGAGGTAGAGGAGCGAAGAGCTCGAGAGGGGAGGTATTTGCGGAGGGATAGCTGAAGGTATTTTGGACCCAGGCCCCAGAAAGCCTTGTGGACGATGCAGAGGGTTTTTAATTTAATCCTTGCATCCACTGGAGTGAGTTCAGAGCTGGAGAGATACGATCCCAGGGCTTGAGGCCAAGAACAAGTCTCACAGTCCTGTTCTGGATAAGTTGTAGAGGGCGGAGAGTAGAGGCCGGGGTAGATTTAGAAAGATGCTGTTACAATAGTCCAACTTAGAGAGAACCAGGGCTTGGCAGACAGTGAGCTTCTGAGGCAAGGAGAGGAAAGGCAGAGTACCTCTGAGGAGGTGCAGTAGGAAGTTAGACTTTTTAGAGACCTCAGAGATATGGGCGGAGAAGGAAAGTGTGGAGTCGAAGATGAACCCGGCGTTCTTAGCCTCGCAGGTAGGGGTAGGAGAAGGGCCCAGGGAGGCCGGCCAGAGAGTGAGGGAAAAGGATGGAGATGGTGTGCCGATGAGGAGACTCTCAGTCTTGCTGGCATTCAGACAAAGGTCATTTGCGGCACACCAATCTTGAATGGCAGTTAGGCAATCAGAGGTGAGAGAGGGAGAGGAGGTGGCAGAGGGCATCCTGAAAATGAGTTGAGTGTCGTCAGCGTAGCACTGGAAATTTGAGCAGAAAAAGAAAATGCAGTGGGTGAGAGTTGCCAGGTATTGGTTGAAGAGCCAGGGTGAGAGGTTAGACCCCTGGGAAACCCACAGGTGGAGAGGAAGATAGATGATAGGAAGGACCCCAGTTGGACCTAGGAGGACCGATCAGAGAGGAAAGAGGTTAGCCAAGCCAGAGCCTGACCAGTGATACCCAGGTTATCACGGAGACGGTCGAGCAGGATGGTGTGGTTCACTGTGTCGAAGGCAGAAGAGAGATCAAGAAAGATGATGACAGAGGGAATGTTAGAGTCCAGGTTGGAGAGCAGATCTTCACGGATGTTCAGGCGAGCAGTTTCCGTGCTTCTGGCCGCTCTGAAGCCAGACTGGTGGTCATGAAGGCAGCCAACAGAGTCTGAGTGAAGGTTAAACTGAGCGATGGCCAGCTTTTTCAGGAGTTTGCCCAGAAAGGGGGTAATGGAAATTAGGCGGTAGTTAGTCAGACAGGAAAGATCAGCTGTGGGTTTCTTGAGAAGAGGATGCACAAGGGAGTGCTTCAGAGGGGAGGCGAAGGATCCTGAGGCAAAGGAGTGGTTGCAAAAATCAGCAAGGGCCGGGGCGAGGCTGTCAATGTGGTCCTTGATGGTTTTAGAGGAGCAGGGATGAACCTGTTTTGATGAGGCTTTCATCGATCGGATTTCTCTAGCGACCTCATCAGGGGAGAAAATAGGAAAGGAAGAGAAGGACGGTGGGAGGGTGGCTAAGGGGGGGTCTGCAAGCACAGACTAAGAGGGAAAGGGAGGGGCAGGGGAGGAGAGGGTGGACAGGATGTCCTGGGTTTTTGAGATAAAGTGTGAGGCAAGGGCATTGCAGAGAGCCTGGGAGGCAAGAGGAGGGGTGGAGACTGCTGCAGGGTTGGCAAGCTCCTTGCAGATTTTAAAGAGTTCGGCCGAGTTGTTAGATGCCGCAGAGACACGGGCTTGAATGTGGGCTCTCTTCTTAGTGCGGACAGAGAGTCGGTATTGCCTTTGTAGCAGGCGACAGGCCAGTTTGTCAGGGGATGAGCAAGAAGCCCTCCATGTCCTCTCTGCTGCCCTACACTTACGTTTAAGTGTAGCTAGGTCAGAGTCATACCAGGAATTACACTTGGCTTTTGACTTCAAGTGGATCCTCATGACAGGGGCAAGAGGATCAAGAGTATCAGAGATAGAAGGGTAGAGAAGGGACAGGATTTCGTCGGGGTGTGAGTCAGCCAGAGGAGGAGGAGGGGGAGAGAAGGTAGCAGCGAAAGCCTCAGCCGACACACGCTTCATTGGTCGTATGTCTGAGAAAGTAAGTGGCAATGTTGGGGTGGGGTTGGCTTGGGGGGAAGAGAGTGAGAGATGGGAGGAGAGAAGGCAGTGAGAAGGATCTTCGTCTGCCTGGCATTAAGGCAGAGATCGTTGGAGGCACACCAAACCTAGATCGCGGATAGACTGTCAAGAATGAGCTAGGAAGATGAGGCAGCTGAGGGATGCCTGGAAGAAGGAAGCTGAGTGTCATCCGCAGAACACTGAAAGTTAGAAGAGAAGGTGGAGATCAAATGGGCCAAAGGGGCCAAACAGACATTGAAGAGCCGGGGTGAGAGGATAGAGCCCTGTGGGACACCACATGTGGAGAGAGAGGTGGTGGAGAGATGGGACTCAAGTTGAACCTGGGAGGTTCGGTCTAGAAGAAAGGGGGTCAGCCACACCAGGGCTTGATCCGTGATGCCCAGGTTCTCATGTAGTCGATTGATTAGGGTGGAGTGATTGACCGTGTCAAAAGCAGAGGAAAGGTCAAGTAGGGGAATCGATAGGGACTTACCGCTGAGAAGGGTATCCAGGAGCACGCCCTCCTGGAGCAATTTTGACACCCCGCTGGAGGAGCCATGCAGGGTGCCCACAACATTGCCCTTAGGTGCCCTACACTCGAAAGAATTTGATTCCTGGCCACAGGCCAGCACATTTATTTAACTGAGGGATTGTTGGTATTATGGGTAAAAAAAAGGTTACTGAAGATAAGTAATGGGATGATGAAGTGAGATATCGAGGTAATGCTTTAAACTGTTGTCTAAAAAAAATAAATAAATAAATACACCTGCTTCTGCTGGACCAAAACGAAATTGGCTTGCAGAGACAGCTGGTGGCCCTGACCTCGTACATTTACAACAACGCTCTGAAGATCAATGCAAAGAAAACCAAAATTTTGATCTTGGGAGATTTGGCCGTGCAAGGAAACTGAAAAAATGTAATTGGTCCATGAACGGGGAACTAATACCAGTAGTTTAGTCGATAGTGTACCTGGGAATAACTTCAAATGACAGCGTTAATGATACTCCAGGAGTAAACCATTTGAGAAGCAAAGCAAAAAACTTGGCGTCCCAAGCCCTGCTGATCAAACGTAAATTCTCCTTGTCGCCATTAATAGACTTCTACAAGATGAAAGTCTCACCGATATTGACATACGCCACAGAAGCTAACCTCTTCACTAGTCCAACCCTATTGCCTAGTTCGGAAGGTATTTTTTGGAAGAGGGTCTTGTCCCTCCCAAACTCTTTGCCAATAGAACTTGTACGGAGAGAACTGGGCCTAACGTCCTTGTACACTTTAATGGAATGGAAATCAATTTCCCATTATAGGAAATGCCTTCACCCACCAGGACTAAGTGGGTCTACGATCATCAAGGAGGCGATAGAAGGGAAAGTGGTCCCAGCCTTAAATGTTTGGCAAGAGACGTGTCTTTCCATACTGACTAACATTGCTCAATCGGAAAAATCACTAACTGAAAATCCAACTGGTGTAAAGACAAAGCTACTAGACTTGGACTGGATTTTGACCAAGGAGAAATTGAAGTCCTACAAATCAATTCCAGAAGAAACAAGCGTACACTACAAAACAGGGACAGTTCTGCCGTACCTCGAGAGGTTTCCTTCACAGTTGGAAAGGCAGAACTTTCTAAGATTTCGTTTGAACCTCTACCCCACGAGGCAGGTCACTGAAAGAAGAAAAAAGCCCCAGCGGGACAGATCTCTGACTTGTCGTATCTGTGGCAACGGTACCGAAACCTTGAAGCATTTAGTACTGTTGTGTGAGCCGTTATCAGGTACGAGAGACAGGCTCTTGGCGAGATTCCTTGGGGAATCCAATACAAAACAATTGGAGGACTGGTGGGGAATTCTAAGATGGGGTAGGGGGGTTATCCATGACACTGGCACTGCTGCAGCTCGTGAGGGAGATTTTTGCCACTTTGGAGCACATGGACAAACCATAACTTGGGTGGATTTTTACGAGCTCGGCCCTTTTGGTTAGGGTGTTTCAGTTGGAATTGTTTTTGGGAGCAAAACTGTAATGTTGTTGAGTAACTCATGTATTTGTATTAAGAAACTGTGCATCTTAGGTTTAAATTTAAACCAAATGATGCGAAATTAAAAAAAAAATGTCAAAGTGAGTATTCTTTCACACTTTATTTCTTACACGGACACATTATCTTAAAATATTTTTAGCAAAGACAATTTGAAACAATGAGTTAAGGGGATATACTAAAGTCCGTGACTGCAAAAACTGACCAGCCTCCACCTTTACCCCTTTCACACTGTGCCGCTGCCCCCCTCCCCTACCTGTTCAACATGAAATCGTATTGATGAACGCACCCGGAGAACAAGCGCAGCCCCGGTCTGCACCAAACTCTATAAGAAAGGGCACCGGGTTATGTCTTTTATCAACATAAAAATGGACCCAAAAGTCCTCCAAAAATTGGTATTCAAGGTTATCACCGCCACACAAAGTGCATGTGAACACCAAGAATCCTGGAACCACGCGGATGACCTCAAGAAGACAAGCTACGTCGAGTGAAGCCTCCATTTGTTATAATACAGCTCCTTAGAATGTTAGAGCGTTACATTTGCAGTCTACGAATGCATGGAATTAATCGTATGGGTCTTAAAATGTGTTTCTTTGAAAGAAAAAGAAACATAGTTATGTGCAAAATACAGCAATAGTGTAATAGCCTAAAGGATGTTAGACATACACATATTCCACAGAGGATTATGGGTATGCGGATATCCTGCACCGCGTAGCTTTCATCGTTCTCTGAAAAACATTTTTTCAAGGGGCATTGTACCTGCAGTGCAAAAATACTCTAAAATGCTGTAGTACATTGGCACTCGGTTTTGAGCTTTCAATGTAAGCTTTATTGTAGGCCCCCGGAGCGCAGGACCACAGGGAATGTAATGACTTAAACATTATTTTATCACAGAAGGTTCTAATACTTTTGTGCTCCACTGACAATGATGTCAGTCTATTCTACATAACATCTCCCTCCTTATATTAAACAGAGGATGGGAAAACAAGGGGAGATGTGGGGGGAAAGCAAAGGGGGGGAAGGGAAGAAAAAGGAATAAACTACGTTATAACTAGAACAATGGGGTGAAACAACACTAAAATGTGATTTTTCCGGTAAAAGGATACTGTGATATATTTAGTATTAAGTGGCCAATTGAATCACGCTCTTCACCAATCTGTTCATTCTCTCTACTAGTCCGTTCGAAATCGGATGATATAGCGATGTTGTTATGTGATCGATTTCCCTGTCCTTGAGGAACCCTTGAAATTCTAATGACGTGAATTGGGATCCATTATGGGAGACTAAAGGCCTCATTACATGGTATGCGGTAACCATGGCGCTATTAGCGCCATGGTTGCCGCCGGTATTTTACCGTGTCCGCCTTGGTGGATGGCGGTATTACCGCCCTACTCCAAGATGAGTGGGGGTGGTAATTCCCCATTCACCAAGGCACTTCCCCATTCCCATTTTTGCCCCCATAGGGCTCAATGGGAATGGGGAAGGAGCTAATTACGGTACTGCAAATTGCAGTACCGTAATTAGCACCAAGGTCCCTTTGCTGTCCCGTTCCTTAACGGCTGGTCAAACCAGCCGTTGAGGTTGGGTCCCGCAAAGGGACCTCGTAGTAAGGCGGTAAGGGTTTACCGGTACTGGTGCCCTTACCGGTACATGTAAACCCTTACCGCATTCCGTGTAATGAGGCCCTAATTCTTTGAGGGTCTCCTTCTATGTTGAATATTTCAGTTAAAAAGTCAGTGATCTTCCTTGTGGTGACGTTTGTTTCAGATATTCACCATTCTGTCCATTTAGAAGTGTAGTCCACGAGCACTATGATGTATATTTTAACAGCTTCAAGATTCTCGAATGGTCCCATGAAGTCTATTGCCAGTTTGGACCACACGTTTTGGGAGGTTCTATTGGTTGTAATGGGGTTTTTCTTAGAACCTTGGATTGGTCGCTTGTGGCACAGGTGGAGCAATTTTTGACAATCTCTTTTGCTTCTCTCCACATGTTTGGCCACCAACAATTGCTCCTCACCCTGTTCTTCGTCAGGCTCCTTCCTAGGTGTCTCTCGTGTGCCAAATCGAGTAACCTTCTTCTGAGTTGCACGGGTGGGATTACCCTGTCACCTCTATAAACATGTTCCTTGTCCATCGATATCTCTTCCTTGATAGGTATGAAATCTGCCAGATCTTTATCGGATCCCTTCCAGTCATTGATTATGGCTCTCCTAATCTCTTGTTGTTCAGGATCAGTGTCAGTTATGCTTTTCCATTCATCCTTGGGAATGGCTGGATTGATAGTAGCTATGATGTCTCCAACTACACTTTCCATTTCCATTTCTTGGTTGGTAGACAATCTGGAAAAGCAGTCAGCTACCTGGTTCTGTGCACCTGGGGCATAACACACATGAAGATTATATTGCATAATTTCGAGAATCCAACGGCTGATCCTTGGTGATATGAGGTGAGGTGTTTTGGATTGGAGGACATGTACTAACGGTTTGTGATCTGTTCTGAGCAGGACGGGCAAACCACAGATCAAATTCCTGAAATGCTGCAGGATCCACTTCACTCCTAGAGCTTCTCTCTCTATCGTGGAGTAATTCAATTCTGCTCCTTTCAACACCCTTGATGCAAAGGCAATCGTCACCATATTTTTGTTCTGTAGTTGTTCTAGGCCTCCACCAGGACCGACCATACTGGCATCTACCGATATGATCGTTTTGGCCTTGCAGTTGAACATTCCCAAAGCAGGCGCTCGATTGATGTCGGATTTTATGTTTTCAAACTCGTTCTTTTCTTCAGACCACACACATTTGGCTGTTTTCTGCATGAGACTTCTCATGTGCATGGTCCTATTGGCATAGTCCTCAATGAACTTAGAATAATACTCTGTCATACCGAGGAAACTCCTCAATTGATCTTTATTCTTAGACTCTGCAATTTTCAGTATGGTGTCCATTCGCTCCTTCTTGGGACTGATGCCCTTAGCATCTATGGAATGACCAAGGTATGATACCTTGTCACATTTGATGTTGCACTTGTTCAACTTTAGAGTGAGGCCACTTTTTTGGATTACTTGTAAAACACCCATTAGTTTTGCGTCGTGTTCCTCCTCTATGATGGCTGAAATAAGGATGTCGTCTTGGAAGCAGTGTACACCCTCTAAGCACCCAAACAGTGTGACATTAGCCTTTGAAACACTGCTGCAGCTGATACGATTCCGAAGGGAATTCTCTTGAACATAAATGCCCCCAAAGGAGTAACAAACGTTGTAAGGCTGTAACGAGCCGGGCGGGAAATGACCACTCTGGACACATGTTATAGGGAACTGAGGTTAACTTTATTCTCCTTAAAGATCAGGAACTGACGGTTAGTGCATAAATGGGTCATGCATTAGACCATTTCCACCAAGCAGCCTCTCAAGTCTCTTTCTGAATGTCCTTTGCTCTGTGGAACACTATAAACTTTCTTTCAAAGCAAGTTTCCGGAGAAGAGATTTTTCCCTTCCCCGATCTTAATTTCCCTTTCCAGAGTGAAACATAAACATAAGTCTTAAGCAGAGCCAGACTGAAGGTGTCCGTCTTCTCCTGTCATCTAGCTCTATATTTCTTCGCTTTTCTTTATGCCCCTTTTAAAAGAAGGTTGTTCGTTTGTTCGTGATCCATAGGCTCCCCTGGGTCCCATCTTACATGTAGCAGTTCAATCCTAAACGTCTTGTAAGGCCAGTATTGTTCACGCCTTCTGGCTGACATGAAGTTACTGCCTCTGTCCGTCACTATCTCTTTAGGAATACCTACTCTTGAAATGAATGGGACCAGGACATCACATATTTGTTGTGCAGTTGTAGAACGCAAAGGAAAAGCCTCCGGATATCTGGTTGCATAATCCACAATCACTAGTAGGTATTTATGTCCTCTACTAGTGGGGTCTAATGGTCCCACTATGTCCATCCCAATCCGTTGGAAAGGCTCTAAAATCAGAGGCATTGATTGAAGTGGCGCTTTTGACACATTCGCTCGATTTTTCTTTTGACACTCAGGACATGGTTGGCAGAATCTTGTTACCTGTCCGAAAACTACCAGCCAATAAAATCTGGCCAGAATCTTCTGCGTGGTCTTATCAACCCCTAGATGACCTTCCCCTATTTGAAGATGAGCAACTACAAGAACTGGCAGGTAAAATTTGCTTGGAACTAATAATTGCCGGATGGTTTCTTTGTCTGATGCCTCTGTCACCCTGTAATATAAACCATTCTCCTTGACGAAATAGGGGTTTTTCCCCTTTGGCTCTATTCCCACTGAATCTCTGGCATTTTTCAGAAAGGGGTCAAGTTCCTGGGCCATGCGGAAGCTGTCCCCTTGTTCATCTATTTTCCAGTCCACCGCTACGGGACACATATTTTTCTCGACCCAGACCTGTTTCTCCCTCCTCTTCTGACTTTTACTTTTTCTTGACTGACTCAGCGGGTTTTCACCTTCACAATTGTAGAAAGGAGCCTCCATTAACCACTGGCCCTCCAGCTTTTGTATCAGACCAGGAAGATCAGGCACATCCGAGCCAATTAGCAAAGGTTCAGGTAGCATAGGCATAATTGCTGCCTTCACAGTCATTCTTTCACCTGCTAATCTTGTCCGAATATCTTTGATTGGATAGCTCTTTACATCACCATGCACACAACTGATGGCCATTCTTTCCTCTACTTTCCCCAGATCATCTTCCCGAATCCAGCATGGCTCTGGTGGCTTGACCCCCTACCTCCACCTCACAAACATAGGGATACGTGTTTCTCCGACTTGGACAAGGACCACTTATATTAATCTCTTTCGCTGGCTCGAGAACTCCCACCTCCATATCTATCATAGTGGAACACTTTAAACTTTCTTTCAAGGAGAGTTTCCGGAGAAGAGATTTTTCCCTTCCCCGATCTTAATTTCCCTTTCCAGAGTGAAACATAAACATAAGTCTTAAGCAGAGCCAGACTGAAGGTGTCCATCTTCTCCTGTCATCTAGCTCTATATTTATAAGGTTTTTCGTTTGTTCATGACCCATAGGCTCCCCTGGGTCCCATCTTACATGTAGCAGTTCAATCCTAAACGTTTTGTAAGGCTAGTAAAGTTCATGCCTTCTGGCTGTGTGAATGAGTAATTAACTTTTCTCACCTTCGATTCCTCGTTCGCCTCCGTATCTCCAAGGATTTCCGCTTCAGCCTTGAACACGCTCCGAACCTCTCATCCGTGTCTGTTCCAGGCAACTGACAGCTCGTATGCCAGGTCGGCCCGTGGCTCTCCCTTGCTTTCGGGAGCCGTGCTGAATCAGCTGTTCTCGGAGCCTCTGCCGACAGCCGGGCATGGTCCTCCCCCACGACGGTGGAGGCCGGTGCAGCGAGCGAGTTCTTTGCGGCTCATCTGCAAAGGCAACGCATTGCAATCAGCTGTGCTCACCTCGCCACTTGTAATTTCAGCTGCCTCACAGTTCGTTATAGCGGTGACACCCTCACAGATCAGAACCCCCTTCCGTTAGGTTCCGAATGTTTCTCAACTTGGGAAAGTCTTTCAGGCTTCTTATGTCGACTAACTTGGGTAAACTTTTAACATCAGAGCTCAACAGGAGCACAATCACTCATAGCAGACGAACATCCTCTGCTAATAAGCCCACTCGTATACGGGCTCGCCTTCATGAGAGATTCCTTCTTCTTCCTCCTCCTCCAACGGCTGCTCACACGAACCCACACACAAGGAAAAACAACAGAGAGAGCATTCTATTACTAGAGAGAAGTACCTCATAAGGAATTCTTTCACTTCTCATTGGACCGGGAGCATGTCTTTTCTTCATAGACCCTCCCCTCTAGAGGCATGATGATATCATAATACCATTCAGTCTTCATGGCTGAGTGAACAGTTGTCTAATTGGCTCTGGCTTGTGCTCTCATCTGGCTCTTCTTTCCCCACTTCATCACAAAGGATTTTTGAGTTTTCTTCCAGGGCAATTAGATGATACGCAGAGGATAGATCGAGGGTGCTAAAAAACTTTGCGGGCTTCATGGTTGTTAATAATTCAGCTATGTTTGGAAGGGGATGCCTGTCGATCCAGGTGTTATTGTTCAGGTCTCTCAAGTTAACGCACATTCTTATAGAGTTATCAGGCTTTTTCACCAGCACTATTGGAGCGAGCCACTCAGAGTTTTCAATGGGCTGTATGATGTTTTGCTCGCATAGACGCATGAGTTCATTTTTTAGTGCTTCTTTCATCCCAATTGGAACACTACAGACCCTGTGTGCTATGGGAATGGCACCCTTCTTCAAGACGATTTTGTGCTGGAAACGTTCCAGGAGTCTAATTCTCTCGCTAAACACTTTAGGAAATGCTTCGCCAGTGCCGCTTTGACATCTGTGTTGTCTTTCAATACAGTCAATTTGAGGATCTCTTCTCCGGGGTGGATTCTGACTCGGAGAGCAGCTTGTTCTTCCCAACCTACTACAGATTGTTATTGACCTCCATCGCAACAACCGCCTAAATAAGCAGCCCAACACCAACAATAGCATACCAAAAAAGAAAAGTAATGCTACCCAGGCCACAGTAAAGCCGAACATCCAACTGAAGTGCGCCCTTATTAATGCCAGGTCACTAATAGCACACGCTACTGAAATTGCGGATCTCATTCAAATAGGAGACTATGACATCTTCGCCATAACAGAAACTTGGCTGCACAAAGCTGCAGGACCTGCCCTAATGCTTGCCTTACCCCATAATTACACCATACTTAGAGAAGACAGAGTCAACTCTCGAGGAGGTGGCCTAGCTATTATTGCTAAAAATAATCTCACCCTAAAAATTGACTCAAGTTCAACAACTAACTCCTGCGAATCATTAACTGCTAAACTCCTCGCATCTCCCTCTCAAACTATTACTATTCACCTTATCTATAGACCACCTGGCCCTATTGGCACGTTCGAGGAGGACATTTCCACAATCCTCTCAAACAACCTAAAAACTTCATCCCACGCTATCCTTCTGGGAGACCTAAACCTAGGCTACAATGACCCTAAAGACCTGCAAGCAACTAATATCACTAATGTCATCTCAGAACTAGGCTTCTCCCAAAAAATCCTACAACCCACACACGAAAAAGGCCGTATACTTGACTGGGTTGCTGACTATAACTGCAATACAACGATTGTCGATATCACCCCACAAATCTGGACTGATCATGCACTGATAACTTTCCTCCTAAATGTTAACTTGGCCCTACCTATTGAAAATGTTCTGGCTCCCCCCTTGCCAACCAGAAACAAAAAACTTATAACTACAGAAAAACTGCTACCACTCATCCTCCCTAGATTAAACTCTCAACCTGACTCATTGGACACCTCATCACTAGTAAATGAATTCAACTCTTCTATGGCTACTGCTCTAGATACTATTGCCCCACTGAAACTGAGAAAGAGCAAGCCTAGAGCTCACCTAAACACCTGGTTTACTCCTCACCTTAAATCTCTAAGACTAGAAAAACGTAAATGCGAATCTGCTTGGCGACTAACCCCAACAGAGACAAACAAAATTACACTCATCAATGCCTCCAAGATCTACAAAAATGAAATAAAGAAAGCAAAAAGAGAAAACTTTAACAACAGAATACTGCAGGCCAAATCTGGAACGAAAGAACTATTCCTTATACTAAAGGAATTAGAAAACCCCATTCCTGTCAAAGATAATTGCGACAAAAATAAAATATGGTGCTCGAACATCCAAAAAGCGCTAAATGACAAAATTGCCACACTCCAAACAAAAATTGAGATAAAGAAACAGAATATCCCACCCTCAACTAACCTAAGAGGCAAACCACCAACCAGTACTAAACTAGACTATAAATTTAACTTCTCGAAAGTAACTATACTCGAGACTGAAAAGATAATACTTTCACTCAAGCCATCCAATTGCCGAGGCGACCTATGCCCAGCCCAACTAATAAAGGAAGCGGCCAGAGACCTCTCCCCATTCATTTCTAAGCTTATTAATGCCTCCTTTGCTTCAGGCACAATACCAGATAACCTCAAGCAATCCTGGGTCCTCCCCCTCCTAAAAAAACAAACACTGGACCCATCCATCCCGACTAACTACAGGCCTATCACAACGGTACCCTTCCTATTAAAAATCCTAGACAGGGTAGCCTACCTACAAATCCAAAAACATCTGGAGCTGCACCACCTTTTAGGCACAAGACAATCAGGCTTCAGACCCCAGCACGGAACTGAAACCGCGCTCATCGATCTTAAAACTCAGGTTGATGAGCTGAGAGACTCTGGAAAGATGGCCCTACTCCTCTTACTGGACCTCTCTGCAGCCTTCGACCTGGTGGATCATGATGTGCTCTGCACCCACCTAGAAACAGCTGCCCATTTCTCCACACATGCCATCGCATGGATCAAATCATTCCTAACCGGTAGAACTATGAGAGTCTTCTCTACTTCTGCTGCTGCTGACCCTGTATCCATCACATGTGGAGTCCCACAAGGTTCTTGTGTCTCCCCCACTATGTACAACATCTTCACGAAGCCATTGTTCGATGATCTAGATGATCTGGGTGTTACCTACACTAACTATGCGGATGACACTCAGATTCTCATACCACTTTCAGGGGATTATGAACAAGATTTGGCCTTGGTGAACAAGATTTATCTCATCATTCAGGCATGGATGGCCACCCACGGGCTATGCCTGAATGATGACAAAACGGAACTTATCATACTGGGGAACAAACAAAACATCAATAGATTAAAAGAAGAATACTCCTCCTTCATCATAGACGGCAATATTATCAAGGTGGCAAAAGAAGTAAAAACATTAGGGTTTTACCTTGATTCCCACCTCTCCCTAACCAAACAGGTGAGCGCAATGGCATCCAGCACCGCATATACCTGCAAGCTGATTAGAGCCGCAAAACCATACCTATCCACTGCCAACTGCCTTACCCTTGCTCGAGCATTAGTGCTGTCGAAATTGGACTATTGCAACGCACTATACTTAGGAGCCAATAAACACACGTTGCAAAAAATTCAAACACTACAGAACAATGCTCTTAGAGCAGCCTTAGGAATTCCAAGAAGGGAGCATATTTCAGAAGCTAGAAGACAATCCAACTGGCTCTCCACAGTGGACAAAATCAAACTCAAGACAGCTTCTCTAACTTTCAAAAGTATCAACCATCTAGCACCCAAATACCTAGCCGCTAGATTCAACAGAAAAATCTCCACTAGACCCACTAGAGAAGCATACTCTAACCAGTTAGTGATCCCCCCATTCAAACTAAGTACGGCCGGAGGAAATAGCTTCCCGGTCAAAGCTGCCCAGCTTTGGAACTCCCTCCCGCCCGGCCTGAGATCTACCCAATCCTACGCCCTCTTCAGATCTAACTGTATCAACTGGATCAAAGAAAATGACCGATAGTCCCGCCCTACACTAATATAACTTCTGTCCTACACTCGTTCTATGTACATAACTAAATACTCTCTATCTTCCTACTGCATATTTCCTGTATATATTATGTTATATGTTTATATTATGCACAATGTATACTCTCCCTATTGTCCTGCATTATGTAATTTCTACTATGTTTAACCACCATTTGTAAGCATGCGTAACCTGTAAAGTTTAAAGTATCCTTGAACAACGCGCCCGGTTACCCTCGGGTTTGGTGCGCGCTATAAATAATAAACAAATAATAAACAAAAATAAAACAAACAGATGAGCCATTTTTTGCGATGAAAAGTCTGCAGTATGTTTCTCTGTCGCGTAATTGGAGTTTTACACATGTACACCCTATAATATCTATGGGGGTCTTTCCATATCCTGTTGCTCTCACTGTGGTGGTTTGTATATCTTGCATTTTGCCAGACAAATCTCTAAGAAAGGTTTTAACATCCACCATGGTGTATGGAGATCCGGTGTCTACTATTATTGGCAAAGATATGCCATTTATCTGCATATTGACCCAGGGACCTTTGGATTGTTGTAAGGATGTGATAGTGAGTATTTGAATTGGTGGATTTTTTTGTTTGATGGTCAGCATGTTATCGTGTTCTTGATCTCCTTCAACAGTTCTTACAGTGCCTCCCGGTGCCCTGCTAAAGGGTCGTCTGATGAACCTGCTGAACCTACTAAACCTTCCTCGTGTATTTCTACAGGCTTTAGCAACATGTCCAACATGGCCACATCTGTAACACTTGACGGCTGCCGCCGGCATTCTTTGTCAGTGTCATTGTGTTTGTACCAACCATACTTTTGGCAACGTGCTGGATTTCCATTAGTATATTCTGAGACTTTCCCTCTCCTGGAGGTGGATCTTGAGCTATGTTGTGATGGTTTCCTCACCATTGCTACTAGAGGTTCAGCCATGTCCCCTTTGAGATCATCCTGAATGGTTTTCACCTCTATGTTCCCAATTTGATCAAACCTCTCCTTAATGCAGCGATCACCTAGCTCTAGCTCCATGCTTCTTGCTATTTCTGTGGCTTGGTCCAGTGATGGGTTTTTTGCCTGCCATAGTCTTTGTTGTATTCGTGGATCAGATCAGCTACATTCAGCACAAGTTGGTCCCTTAAATACTCGTCCCCGACGCCTGTGAAATTACTGGTTGACATGAGTGCCCTATGAGACGCCATGTACGTGTTGATAGATTCGCCCTTAAGTTGTTTTCTGGAGAAGAACCTGTAGCTCTCCAGTACCACATTGGTCTTATTGCCGAAGTGTTTGGCAAGCTTGGCTAGTGCACTCTCAAATTTGCGGTTGCCGTCACCTCCTGCATCATCAGATTCGGGAAGTGCCCTGAATATCCTTAGGGCCTCTGCTCCTGCACAATTCAACAGGGTTGCTTCCTTGAGGTCATTATTGAATCTATTTCCTCCTATAGCCCTCAAATATACTTGGAAGCCATCAATCCACTGTTCCCATGGGCACACAGGGTTCCCAAGACATGGAAGAAACTTGGCTGGAGGTGCATTTTGCATTTTGAAGTCTCTTGATGTTTCTGTGATTATGGTTTAGGGTTTAGTTCACTGTATTGCATTTCCCAGCCGTCCCAGATGATACGCTTGTCAAACCAGCATGTTGTGTAAACTTTGCTAAACTGTGGTTGTTTAGGGCTCAAGGGGCACTGTCAATTTTGTTTTTTATTTTTCTTTTGTAAACTTATTGTAAAACGTTTCGTTAAATCCATTCCTTTCTTGTGCTTCGCTTTTGTTTTGTTTTTTAAATGTTCTGTTAAATCTGCGCCTTTTTTGTATCGTTCAGCATTCACCCCCACAGATCCTCTTTTTTTTTGTAAAACAGGGTAACGCGCGTGTGACTGGCGTTTCCTCAAGCAGTCCGCACAGTTCACGTAGTAATTTTAAATAAACGCTCCCTCCGGCGATCAAGAGTGCTTATGTACAGGCTCTGTAATAACGTTGCTATGGCCACCATGCAGTGGGAGGGCCTCACCTCAAGATGGCCGCATGCAGAGGCACGTCACCAGGTCCTTTACTCAAACCAGGAAAGGCCATTGAAGTTCGAAGGGCGCAGTGTCCGCGCGCCCTCGCGGCAGGCCAGTATATCGCCCAAAGTAAATTGTTATATATATGTTTCACACTGTCCACTGCTCTCACCTTGAACGGTGCTGAATCGCCTTCCCTTTAGTGCCTGTCCGCGTATTCTTGATGGTACGCGGAGACCCCGGGGCTTATGGCTGAGCGCAGTCATGGGAGCGGGCGGCTGCGGGGTGCTGGGCGCAAGTCTCTGTTCTGTGCGGCCGAGGGAGAAGCTCCGGGGGCCTTAACTAGATCCTCGTCGCCATTTGTAGTGAATTGGCACTCAATTTGAGCTTTCAATGTAAGCTTTATTGTAGGCCCCCGGAGCTCAGGATCACCAGGAATGTAATGACTTAAACATTCTTTTATCACAGAAGGTTCTAATACTTCTGTGTTCCACTGACAATTATGTCAGTCTATTCTACATAACAAATGCACAAGTTATAGTTGACAGCAAAGGAAAAACTATCTCCATGAACTTCCCATTACGTCACACATGGCATCATAGATGAGATCACAATAAACGTTAAAGGATAGTAAATAGTCCTTTAGGAGGGGCCTATTTTCTCCATGAATTGGCTCAACTGGCATGATAAACTAAAGGCGCCTTATAGATTAGATATGAGCCTTTTGTAAAGCGCCCTTTAGCTACAGTGGGCCTCATTCCGAGTACGGCGCTAACCAATGGCGCTATTAACGCCTTGGTTGACGCCGTACCCGGACCGGCAGCGCCTTGGTGGTTGGCGGAATTACCGCCCCCTTCCAAGGTTGGCGGGGCGGTAATTCCCCAATCCCCATTTACCCTTCCCCATTCCCATTCTTGCCCCATAGGGCATAATGGGAGTGGGGAAGGCGTCAATTACGCCACCGTAAATTACGGTGGCGTAATTAACATCAAGGTCCCTTAGCGCCATGGTATTTAACGCCTGCTAAAAGCAGGTGTTAAAAGCACCATGGCGCTAAGGGAACTCGGAGTATGGCGGTAAGGGATTACCGCCACCGCTCTCGTTAGCGGTGGCCGCTATCCCTTACCGCCATACTCGGAATGAGGCCCAGTGTGGTGCTAGATCCTTATAAATCAGATGACCCTAGTTCCACAGGGACCTCTAGTTACAGCCTGCGGTACTGCACCCTGGTAAATCAGATGACCCTAGTTCCACAGGGACCTCTAGTTACAGCCTGGGGTACTGCACCCTGGTAAATCAGAGCAAACGAGTACAGCAGGGACCTCTAGTTACAGCCTGAGGTACTGCTACCTGGTTAATCAGATCCGCCGAGTTCAGCAGGGACCTCTAGTTACGGCCTGCGGTTCTGCACCCTGGTAAATCATATCAGCCGTGTTCAACAGGGACCACTAGTTGCAGCCTCTGGTACTACACCCTGGTAAATCAGATCAGCCGAGTTTAGCAGGGACCTCTACTGATTGCCTCCAGTACTGCACCCTGGAAAATCAGAACAGCCGATTTCAGCAGGGTTCTCTAGTTACGGCTTGCGGTACTGCACCCTAGTAAATCAGATCAGCCGAGATCAGCAGGGACCTCTAGTTACAGCCTGAGGTACTGCACCTTGGTAAATCAGATCAGCCGAGTTCAGCAGGGACCTCTAGTTGCAGCCTCTGGTACTGCAATCTTGTTAATCACTGGACCTTTGTTTCAATGAGACCTCTAGTTACAGCCTGCGGTACTGCACCCTTATAAATTAAGTCGAGAACTTCAATACAGGCTGTGCAGTTAAAAGGTTTTACATCAGATACAGAGCCTTTGGCACAGAACTCTTGTTATCCGATAATCCTATTTCCACAGGGACCTCTAGCTGCAGCTGTGGCACTGCAATCTAGCAAATCAGAAGATCATAGTTACACTGAGAGGAGCTCGAGCCTGTTATACTGCCCCTGGTAAATCAGATCCGTTCAATTTGATAGGGCCCACTAGTTGCAGCGTGTGGCACTGCACCCTTGTGAATCAGATAAGCTTTCTTTCACAAAACCTCTGTTTACAGCCTCCAAATACTTAACCCGTATAATTAAAACAGGGCTTCACTTTCAGCCTGTGGAGTTGCAACCTTTTAAATCCACAGGCTGTATAGAGGCCCTTGTCATTATTTATAAGGGTGCAGTACCGGAGGCTGTAACTAGAGGTCCATTTGAAACAAAGCTCCCCTGATTTACAAACCTCCTGATTCAGCCTTTGGAGTTCAACCCTTATAAATCAGATACACCTAATCTCACAGTGACCTCTAGTCGTTCCACCAACTCTGTTCAAACCTCCTCCTTATTGACATTCCTTCTTAGTAATGTTCCTGCACTCCTCTTTATCTCTCGCCACCTTCCTCCTGGCTTTCTCCAACTTCATTCTGATGCCTCCTGCTGTCTCCTCTCCTCCACAGTCCTTTATTACCCCCTCTGTCCAATCTTCCTCCCTTCTCTCTCTTCTATCTGATGCTTTTTCAGCCTCCTCCTTATTCTCTGTAAAATCTCCTTTGTGATTTCTTCCAGCACCCTCCGTTTTCTTCTTCCCATCTCGTTCTAAGCTCTCTCCACCTCCCCCCTTAATCTCTCCAGTGTACTTCCGTCCTTCTCCAGTGTTTCCATTCTCCAGTGCACACTCTGTCCTCCTCTCTGCTCCTCTCACCTTCCCCACTCTTCTTCAGCATGTTTTGCCCACACCCAGCTCTAAATCGTGGCAGACTGTACAGTGTACCTGCCCGCACACCAGGGCTGTCTCTTGCCTAATCGGATTCACTGGTTCCTGCAGCTATAATGATGTGTCTGAATCAGGTGAGTTTAGCTTTCCTTGGCGACTATGTAGGTTGAAGTGGACTGAGACCCTTTAAAACCCATCCGCCATCTTGGTATCGTACCAATGTGTGATTGCACAGCAGAGCACTGTGGTGGATCTTCACTGTGCTCCGCTGGGCAAGAGTGGCATCTGCAGACTACTGACAGTATTGTCTTTGCATGATCTGCAAACACATGCTTTGTCACGTATGTATTATCTGCAGCAGGGATGCTTACTCTCAGAACAGTACTATGCCCACACAATGGCTTCAGTCTTGACCGTGGGCTCTTGACGCCTGCAACACTCCCCTGCAACAACCCTAGGAAAGATGTGGTGAAATGGATATCCCTCCTCCGGGCCAAGCCTTACACCTGTGTTGGAGGCACCCACCCATCATGACCTTCATATCCAGCACTCCCAGGCATAGAGAGGGGACTCAGTCATATATGGCAACAGAGAGTCTCTCTGTTAAATATGCAGGTGACGTCACGAGTTAATCATCATTTGCTGTTAACCAGCTCATTTCAGCACTAGTACGAAACGAGACAGCAAGGCCTGGTCCAAGTATATTTGTAACACGTGTATTCATCCAGCACTGTAGGTTTGTCTCTGCTGCTTAGCAGTGTAGAAGTAGCCTAAATCCTAACAGTCCTTACTAGAAGGGCTTGCAGAGAAGATAAAACCTGCACATATTTAAATGGAGATTGACGGCTGCAGTTCATCTAACTGCCAATAGATGTCCTCCCGATGGATAACATTAAACCCATGGGGTGCTGTACTGCGATTCTCAAAAAAGTGGGCTTATCAATAAGATGTGCCATTGCTCATCTCATTGGATATGGCAAATTCACAAAGAAAACACTAAAAATTCCCACTGCAGAAATCGTGGCACAAAAGGGACGCAAATATGTGTGCATTCATTTAATGGCACATTTGATGAGATATGCACGTTTTTGGAGCATCTGCGACTGCCCGATGCTTTTCTTACTTTCATTCTATCCTCTTCTACTTGACACTTATTCTAATTCTCCACCTCTTACGTTCTCAGGCTGTGATCTGCACTCTTTTAATCCAGCAATTCTTGCCTCCCCCGTTTCTTGGAATCTCTCTTCCCCTGCTGACCTCCACACTCCATCTTTACTCCATTCCACCTATGAGTCATCTCTTTTGGCTATGAAGGAACAGTACTTTTCGTCTCACTCTTTCTCTCTCACACCATCCTCGACTTCTCTTTCAACTATTAAGCTCTATTCTCTCTCCTCGTCCCACTGATCCTTCTCTTTCCTCCCCTCTTTCGGCTAAAGTTTTTGCGGATTTCTTTACCCCAAAGGTGACCTAATTCGGGCGTCCATTCACTCTCCTGATCTTCCTCTTCTGCTGCTTCTACTTCTCCTGATCTTCCTCTTCTGCTACGTCTACTTCTCCTGATCTTCCTCTTCTGCTACTTCTACTTCTCCTGATCTTCCTCTTCTGCTACTTCTACTTCTCCTGATCTTCCTCTTCTGCTGCTTCTACTTCTCCTGATCTTCCTCTTCTGCTACTTCTACTTCTCCTGATCTTCCTCTTCTGCTGCTTCTACTTCTCCTGATCTTCCTCTTCTGCTGCTTCTACTTCTCCTGATCTTCCTCTTCTGCTACTTCTACTTCTCCTGATCTTCCTCTTCTGCTGCTTCTACTTCTCCTGATCTTCCTCTTCTGCTGCTTCTACTTCTCCTGATCTTCCTCTTCTGCTACTTCTACTTCTCCTGATCTTCCTCTTCTGCTGCTTCTACTTCTTCTTTTCTCGGTCACTCTCTTCTTTTTCTCTTCTATCTGATCCTGCCACTTCTTTCTTAGTGATGGCCCATCCTACTCCTTCTCCACTGGATCCTGTTCCTTCTGCCTTGATTTCCTCTATTTACTCTTCTTTCATTTCGTATCTTACTGCACTGATTAGCTCGTCACTTGCCTCTGCTACCTTTCCATCCTCCTTTAAGCATGCTGTTATTAACCCTATTTCCAAAAAAACACACTTGATTCTTCTCTCCCCTCAAATGTCCGTCCTTTAACCTTGATTCCTTTCTTATCTAAACTCCTTGAACGTGTGGTATATGCTCAAGTTTCTTCCTTTTTACATCTACACTCCCTTCTCCCTGCGCTACCATCTGGTTTCCATCCTGCTCATTCCACTAAATCTGCTCTATTACATTTCTCTAACTCTTTAAATTCTGCTAGGTTGAACACATTGGGGGTCATTCCGACCCTGGCGGTAGGGGGTTAACGGCACCGGTAAGGATGCCGGTGCTGTTAACCCCCTACCGCCCTATTACGAGGTCCCTTAGCGGGTCCCTGTAAGGGCGGCTGGTTTACCGCTATTAGCAGGCCCGTTATTGGCTCCTTCCCCCTTCCCATTGAACCCTATGGGGGCTCGAATGGGAACGGGGAATGGTTTTCTGAATGGGGACTTACCGGGTCCTCCAAGGTTGGAATGACCCGGTAAGTCCCCATTCAGAGAACCCGGACCCGGGTTTGACCTCCAAACTCAGAATGACCCCTATTGTCCTCAATACTTATTTTGCTTGACCTATCCGCTGCGTTCGATACTGTTGATCACACTCTCTTACTCTCTACTCTATCTACACTGGGTATATCTGGCTCTGTGCTTAAATGGTTTGTGTTGGGGCCGTGGCCAGAGGGCATAACATGGAGACTTTATCCTTCGCTGCTCCCATGGCCGCCTGCATATATCCTGAAGAAATAGTGGTTGAACCGGAGGTGATATGAGCACCCAGCGACCCTGCGGTAGCTGTTTTCTTTGTGGGCGTTCTCCAGCCGATATTTAAACTTGGAGATGCCAGAGTTACGGGCGCAAACCTGCTGCTCCATGATGGTCGCCGGCGGGCTCAGTGACTGATTAACCCTGCCCGAGCTAAGCCAGTGGAGTAACTTTGCTGAAAATGTTGGGGGGGACATGACATCTGAAGAAAAGGTACCCCAGCCAAATGAATGGGGACAAAATGGTGTGCCATGAAAGTTGGGGGGGGGGGACAAACACCCCTTCCCCACTAAAATGACGCCCATGAGCTAAGCTACAATAATAAGGCTCGGTGGCAGACAGGAAGGGATCACTGTGATACGTGGAAGGACCCTCCCAAGGAACACAGAGAAGTGCAGAGAGGCGGGGGCGGACAAGACCTGACAACAAGAACCAATAGTGGTGATACCCCCGGGACAAGAGAGATGAGGACTTGACCACAGATCGACCCTCCATACACCAGCAGAAAGGATCGAGGCAACGAAGGGTGCACCTGAGGATCAAGGGTGGGGATGCTGCCCCACCCCCAGGACGAGCCTTATTGCTGGCGGGGGGTTGAAGCAGCTGGCTTCTGTTCAGAGAGGAGAGGAGGGGAGCGAGATGGAGGCTGTGGAGAGCGCCCAGCATGACACTGGGAGCAGCGTGCAGGGAAAACGTGGATTAGTCTCCTGAGTACTATCCTGACCAGCTCCTACAGCGTGGAACAGGTCTGCAGTGTTTCATGCAGGGGTGCACTCTGCCAAAGCACAACATGGAGCATTTGGGGAGTGGTTGGAAGTGTTCAAGAGCACAGACAGTGGTGACTGAACCTGAGGGGGAGCAGTTATACTGGATCAGAGGCTGGTGAGTGCGGGACCTCAGGGCTGCTGGTGGTGAATATAATTGAAGAGCACCACTCCGGGGGTTGGTTGGATCTGGTGGGTCATCACCTGACATATGGACAGGCCTCATGGGTGACCCCCTGCTCATCTACCTTGAGCAGGGGTCTCACTTGAGGGCATCCCTAGACTGGACAGGACGGGCAGAAGATTGGGAGAGCCGGGTACTGTGTCTGCTCGTGAAGTTGAGTTGGTGTGGAAGAAGGCAGGAAGCATCCCTTGGATTTGGCCTGCATTGGCGCCTGGTCATTTTGGTACAGTTGGTGGAAGTGCGGAGCCTGCCCTATCGAGGACCTGTACTTGGGAGATCATGGTAAAGAGGCAGCAGAGGATGGACAAAAATACAGACCCCAAAAGTGGACTGCTAAAGCCAGAGACAGTGTCACAAGATGGGGCAGAGGCAGCTAAAGCAGGGCCCGGAGCAGTTATATGATATATGATATATGATAGGTTATTTATAACGCACTAAGGGGGTAATTCATAGAATTCAGAGCACAAGTGGCGCACGCGGCTGGCGCACAGTGTGCACGTGCGAATCCCTGCGCCAGCCGCGTGCGCTAAAATACATTTCCGCGCACAGCCTATTCATGGATTCCAGCCACCAAAACCAGCCGTGGCGCACAGTGGCGCAGCGACCCTGCAGCAGCGCCAGTTACGCCCCCAAGAACGCCTCTCGCGCAGGGAAAAGCCATCAAAATCCCCAACCTAGCGCAAAGGGCAGCAGCAAACGCAGAGCTGGGAGCATGTATTTCAGGGGTGTGCGGGTGTTTCCATACGCGATTGGCCTGGGTACGTGTATTTCAGGGGTGCGCGAGAAATTCTACACGTGATTGGCCTGTGTACGTGTATTTCAGGGGTGCGCGAGAAAGTCTACACGAGATTGGCCTCGGTACGTGGATTTCAGGGGTGCGCGAGAAAGTCTACACGAGATTGGCCTGGGTACGTGTATTTCAGGGGTGCGCGAGAAAGTCTACATGCGACTGGCCTGGGTACGTGGATTTCAGGTGTGCGCGAGAAAGTCTACACGCGATTGGCCTGGGTACGTGGATTTCAGGGGTGCGCAAGAAAGTCTACACGCGATTGGCCTGGGTACGAGGATTTCAGGGGTGCGCGAGAAAGTCTACACGCGATTGGCCTGGGTACGTGGATTTCAGGGGTGCGCGAGAAAGTCTACACGCGATTGGCCTGGGTACGTGGATTTCAGGGTTGCGCGAGAAAGTCTACACGCGATTGGCCTGGGTACATGGATTTCAGGGGTGCGCGAGAAAGTCTACACACGATTGGCCTGGGTAAGTGGATTTCAGGGGTGCGCGGGAAATTCCACACGCGATTGGCCTGGGTACGTGGATTTCAGGGGTGCGCGGGAAGTTTCACACACGATTGGCCTGGGTATGTGGATTTCAGGGGTGCGCGGGAAGTTCCACACGCGATTGGCCTGGGTACGTGGATTTCAGGGGTGCGCGGGAAGTTTCACACGCGATTGGCCTGGGTACGTGGATTTCAGGGGTGCGCAGGAAGTTTCACACGCGATTGGCCTGGGTACGTGGATTTCAGGGGTGTGCGGGTGTTTCCACACGCGATCGGGCCTGGGGGAGCGGGGTGCGTGGATTTCAGGGGCTCGCGGGTGGTTCCACACGCGAAAGGGCCTGTGCGAGTGGGGTAGTGTATTACGTGGGTGTGCAGGAAGTTCAAGACGTGAATTGGCAGTGTGGGTCCTCCCAGGTCTCCCCTCTACCCCCTCCACGACCTCTGCAGGCAGCCCACACCACAGGGGACTACCCTGCACCCCTGGTCATGTCCCGCAGGCAGCCCATCCACCATGGGCATGCCCCCCAGCCAAGCCACATGTCCCCTTGCACCCCCACCCCCAGCAGTGCAGGGCACCTGCCAGCAGGCCCCCACTCATGTCCCACTCATGTCCCCTTGCACCCCCAGGCCCCCACCCATGTCCAACTCATGTTCCCCACCACCCCCACCCCCCAGCACTGTGGGGCACCTGCCAGCAGGCCCCCACCCATGTCCAACTCATGTCTCCCACCACCCCCACCCCCCAGCACTGTGGGGCACCTGCCAGCAGGCCCCCACCCATGTCCAACTCATGTCTCCCACCACCCCCACCCCCCAGCCACCAGGGCCAGCCCCCACCAGGCCCCCACCCATGTCTCCCCCAACCCCCACCCCCCCAGTCACCAGGGGCAGCCTCCACCAGGCCCCCACCCATGTCTCCCACCACCACCCCCCCCAGTCACCACTGGCAGCCTCCACCAGGCCCCCACCCATGTCTCCCACCACCCCCCCAGTCACCAGGGGCAGCCTCCACCAGCCCCCACCATGTCTCCCAGCACCCCCACCCCCAGCACTGTGGGGCACCTGCCAGCAGGCCCCCACCCATGTCCAACTCATGTCTCCCACCTCCCCCACCCCCCAGCCACCAGGGCCAGCCCCCACCAGGCCCCCACCCATGTCTCCCCCAAACCCCACCCCCCCAGTCACCAGGGGCAGCCTCCACCAGGCCCCCACCCATGTCTCCCAGCACCCCCACCCCCCAGCACTGTGGGGCACCTGCCAGCAGGCCCCCACCCATGTCCAACCCATGTCTCCCAGCACCCCCACCCCCCAGCACTGTGGGGCACCTGCCAGCAGGCCCCCACCCATGTCCAACTCATGTCTCCCACCACCCCCACCCCCCAGCACTGTGGGGCACCTGCCAGCAGGCCCCCACCCATGTCCAACTCATGTCTCCGACCACCCCCACCCCCCAGCACTGTGGGGCACCTGCCAGCAGGCCCCCACCCATGTCCAACTCATGTCTCCCACCACCCCCAGCCACCAGGGCCAGCCCCCACCAGGCCCCCACCCATGTCTCCCCCAACCCCCACAGTCACCAGGGGCAGCCTCCACCAGGCCCCCACCCATGTCTCCCAGCACCCCCACCCCCCAGCATTGTGGGGCACCTGCCAGCAGGCCCCCACCCATGTCCAACTCATGTTCCCCACCACCCCCACCCCCCAGCAGTGCAGGGGCAGCCCCCACCAGGCACCCACCCATGTCTCCCCCAACCCCCACCCCCCCAGTCACCAGGGGCAGCCTCCACCAGGCCCCCACCCATGTCTCCCAGCACCCCCACCCCCCAGCACTGTGGGGCACCTGCCAGCAGGCCCCCACCCATGTCCAACTCATGTTCCCCACCACCCCCACCCCCCAGCCACCAGGGCCAGCCCCCAACAGGCCCCCACCTATCACTCCCCCAACCCCCACCCCCCCAGTCACCAGGGGCAGCCTCCACCAGGCCCCCACCCATGTCTCCCTCCACCACCCCCCCCAGCAGTGCAGGGGCAGCCTCCACCAGGCCCCCACCCATGTCTCCCACCACCACCCCCCCAGCCACCAGGGGCAGCCTCCACCAGGCCCCCACCCATGTCTCCCAGCACCCCCACCCCCAGCACTGTGGGGCACCTGCCAGCAGGCCCCCACCCATTTCTCCCAGCACCCCCACCCCCCAGCACTGTGGGGCACCTGCCAGCAGGCCCCCACCCATGTCCAACCCATGTCTCCCAGCACCCCCACCCCCCAGCACTGTGGGGCACCTGCAGGCCCCCACCCATGTCCAACTCATGTTCCTCACCACCCCCACCCCCAAGCAGTGCAGGGGCAGCCTCCACCAGGCCCCCACCCATGTCTCCCACCACCACCACCACCCCAGCCACCAGGGGCAGCCTCCACCAGGCCCCCACCCATGTCCAACTCATGTCTCCCACCACCCCCACCCCCCAGCACTGTGGGGCACCTGCCAGCATTCCCCCACCCATGTCTCCCAGCACCCCCACCCCCCAGCACTGTGGGGCACCTGCCAGCAGGCCCCCACCCATGTCCAACTCATGTTCCCCACTACCCCCACCCCCCAGCAGAGCAGGGGCAGCCCCCACCAGGCACCCACCCATGTCTCCCCCAAAAACCACCCCCCCCAGTCACCAGGGGCAGCCTCCACCAGGCCCCCACCCATGTCTCCCAGCACCCCCACCCCCCAGCACTGTGGGGCACCTGCCAGCAGGCCCCCACCCATGTCCAACTCATGTTCCCCACCACCCCCACCCCCCAGCAGTGCAGGGGCAGCCCCCACCAGGCACCCACCCATGTCTCCCCCAACCCCCACCCCCCCAGTCACCAGGGGCAGCCTCCACCAGGCCCCCACCCATGTCTCCCAGCACCCCCACCCCCCAGCACTGTGGGGCACCTGCCAGCAGACCCCCACCCATGTCCAACTCATGTTCCCCACCACCCCCACCCCCCAGCCACCAGGGCCAGCCCCCACCAGGCCCCCACCCATGTCTCCCCCAACCCCCACCCCCCCAGTCACCAGGGGCAGCCTCCACCAGGTCCCCACCCATGTCTCCCAGCACCCCCACCCCCCAGCACTGTGGGGCACCTGCCAGCAGGCCCCCACCCATGTCCAACTCATGTTCCCCACCACCCCCACCCCCCAGCCACCAGGGCCAGCCCCCACCAGGCCCCCACCCATGTCTCACCCAACCCCCACCCCCCAGTCACCAGGGGCAGCCTCCACCAGGCCCCCACCGATGTCTCCCACCACCACCCCACCCAGCAGTGCAGGGGCAGCCTCCACCAGGCCCCCACCCATGTCTCCCACCACCACCCCCCCCCAGCCACCAGGGGCAGCCTCCACCAGGCCCCCACCCATGTCTCCTAGCACCCCCACCCCCCAGCACTGTGGGGCACCTGCCAGCAGGCCCCCACCCATGTCCAACCCATGTCTCCCAGCACCCCCACCCCCCAGCACTGTGGGGCACCTGCCAGCAGGCCCCCACCCATGTCCAACTCATGTTCCTCACCACCCCCACCCCTCAGCAGTGCAGGGGCAGCCTCCACCAGGCCCCCACCCATGTCTCCCACCACCACCACCACCCCAGCCACCAGGGGCAGCCTCCACCAGGCACCACCCATGTCCAACTCAAGTCTCCCACCACCCCCACCCCCCAGCACTGTGGGGCACCTGCCAGCAGGCCCCCACCCATGTCTCCCAGCACCCCCACCCCCCCAGCACTGTGGGGCACCTGCCAGCAGGCCCCCACCCATGTCCAACTCATGTTCCCCACCACCCCCACCCCCCAGCCACCAGGGCCAGCCCCCACCAGGCCCCCACCCATGTCTCCCCAACCCCCACCCCCCCAGTCACCAGGGGCAGCCTCCACCAGGCCCCCACCCATGTCTCCCACCACCACCCCCCCAGCAGTGCAGGGGCAGCCTCCACCATGCCCCCACCCATGTCTCCCACCACCACCCCCCCCAGCCACCAGGGGCAGCCTCCACCAGGCCCCCACCCATGTCTCCCAGCACCCCCACCCCCCAGCACTGTGGGGCACCTGCCAGCAGGCCCCCACCCATGTCCAACTCATGTTCCCCACCACCCCCACCCCCCAGCCACCAGGGCCAGCCCCCACCAGGCCCCCACCCATGTCTCCCCCAACCCCCACCCCCCCAGTCACCAGGGGCAGCCTCCACCAGGCCCCCACCCATGTCTCCCAGCACCCCCACCCCCCAGCACTGTGGGGCACCTGCCAGCAGGCCCCCACCCATGTCTCCCAGCACCCCCACCCCCCAGCACTGTGGGGCACCTGCCAGCAGACCCCCACCCATGTCCAACCCATGTCTCCCAGCACCCCCACCCCCAGCACTGTGGGGCACCTGCCAGCAGGCCCCCACCCATGTCCAACTCATGTTCCTCACCACCCCCACCACCCAGCAGTGCAGGGGCAGCCCCCACCAGGCACCCACCCATGTCTCCCCCAACCCCCACTCCCCCAGTCACCAGGGGCAGCCTCCACCAGGCCCCCACCCATGTCTCCCAGCACCCCCACCCCCCAGCACTGTGGGGCACCTGCCAGCAGGCCCCCACCCATGTCCAACTCATGTTCCCCACCACCCCCACCCCCCAGCCACCAGGGCCAGCCCCCATCAGGCCCCCACCCATGTCTCCCCCAACCCCCACCCCCCCAGTCATCAGGGGCAGCCTCCACCAGGCCCCCACCCATGTCTCCCAGCACCCCCACCCCCAGCACTGTGGGGCACCTGCCAGCAGGCCCTCACCCATGTCCAACTCATGTTCCCCACCACCCCCACCCCCCAGCCACCAGGGCAGCCCCCACCAGGCCCCCACTCATGTCTCCCCCAACCCCCACCCCCCCAGTCACCAGGGGCAGCCTCCACCAGGCCCCCACCCATGTCTCCCACCACCACCCCCCCAGCAGTGCAGGGGCAGCCTCCACCAGGCCCCCGCCCATGTCTCCCACCACCACCCCCCCAGCCACCAGGGGCAGCCTCCACCAGGCCCCCACCCATGTCTCCCAGCACCCCCACCCCCCAGCACTGTGGGGCACCTGCCAGCAGGCCCCCACCCATGTCTCCCAGCACCCCCACCCCCCAGCACTGTGGGGCACCTGCCAGCAGGCCCCCACCCATGTCCAACCCATGTCTCCCAGCACCCCCACCCCACAGCACCTTGGGGCACCTGCCAGCAGGCCCTCACCCATGTCCAACTCATGTTCCTCACCACCCCCACCCCCCAGCAGTGCAGGGGCAGCCTCCACCAGGCCCCCACCCATGTCTCCCACCACCACCACCACCCCAGCCACCAGGGGCAGCCTCCACCAGGCTCCCACCCATGTCCAACTCATGTCTCCCACCACCCCCACCCCCCAGCACTGTGGGGCACCTGCCAGCAGGCCCCCACCCATGTCTCCCAGCACCCCCACCCCCCAGCACTGTGGGGCACCTGCCAGCAGCCCCCCACCCATGTCCAACTCATGTTCCCCACTACCCCCCCCCCAGCAGTGCAGGGGCAGCCCCCACCAGGCACCCACCCATGTCTCCCCCAACCCCCACCCCCCCAGTCACCAGGGGCAGCCTCCACAAGGCCCCCACCCATGTCTCCCAGCACCCCCACCCCCCAGCACTGTGGGGCACCTGCCAGCAGGCCCCCACCCATGTCCAACTCATGTTCCCCACCACCCCCACCCCCCAGCCACCAGGGCCAGCCCCCACCAGGCCCCCACCCATGTCTCCCCCAACCCCCACCCCCCCCAGTCACCAGGGGCAGCCTCCACCAGGCCCCCACCCATGTCTCCCAGCACCCCACCCCACAGCACTGTGGGGCACCTGCCAGCAGGCCCCCACCCATGTCCAACTCATGTTCCCCACCACCCCCCAGCCACCAGGGCCAGCCCCCACCAGGCCCTCACCCATGTCTCCCCCAACCCCCACCCCCCCAGTCACCAGGGGCAGCCTCCACCAGGCCCCCACCCATGTCTCCCACCACCACCCCCCCAGCAGTGCAGGGGCAGCCTTCACCATGCCCCCACCCATGTCTCCCACCACCCCCCCCCCCAGCCACCAGGGGCAGCCTCCACCAGGCCCCCACCCATGTCTCCCAGCACCCCCACCCCCCAGCACTGTGGGGCACCTGCCAGCAGGCCCCCACCCATGTTTCCCAGAACCCCCACCCCCCAGCACTGTGGGGCACCTGCCAGCAGGCCCCCACCCATGTCCAACTCATGTTCCCCACCACCCCCACCCCCCAGCAGTGCAGGGGCAGCCTCCACCAGGCCCCCACCCATGTCCCCCTGCCCCCAGGTCCTGATGATACTCAATCATGGCAGTAATGGGCAGCATACCCAGCACAAACACCCAGCCAAGGATTGCATCCACCCACATAGTAAATGCAATTACATGATACAACCCCAATGGCAAGTATGTAAATGAACACATGTCCGTCACACACACATACACAATGGGTGCAAGTGAATGTCAAAACCCATATCATGACATGAATGAAACCAATGAGAAAATACCACAAGTGAAAGTAATAAAAATATGTATTCAAGATGAAAATGAAGTAAACAAATCAAACATACAACAATGGGGATAACAAAATAAATGGTCCATGTCCGAGAACTAATGTAAAAATCCAAAAAACAAAGGAATCCAAAAACTAATGTTGTCCAAAGCAAAATCATGGGGAAGAAAAATAAGGAAAAACCATTGCCTCATGGTGAACACAAATATTAATCAAAAAAATGTATTTTCAAAAATCCAACTATACACAAGAATATTCCAGGGTCCATGAGCCCAACACTATAAATGGAACCTACTACTACCTAATGAAAAAACTATATACAGAAAAGTGGCCATTGTCCGAGCGGTCCAAAAAAATCTCAATAAATAAAGGAAACCTAACACTAACTAACTAAAGAACTATATACAATGGCAGTGGGCAAGTCCTGCGGCTCACTCTGTGATGTTGCCGGCCAGGGCATCATCGAACTCCATGTCGATGTCCTGGAGGCGGGACTCTGTCCTGGCCCTGAGGTCTCGCAGGGATAACCCCATGTTCACCTCAAACTCCCTGCGAGCTTCCTCGAGGCACTCAGCCCGCCTCAACGCCCGACGCATGGAGAACTCCGTCCTGACCATGGTGAGCCGCTCCTCTTCTGCCCGCTGCCGCTCCGCACCTATCCGCTGGACCAACTGCTCCCACACGGAAGACACTACCATCCCAGGGTTCCCCTGCCCTCCGGCCGATGCCTGCCCCTGTGATCTTGATGGCCCCGAGCCATGATGCCTCCCACGTCGAGCCTGCTGCTGCCTCCGACGCCACTGCCTCTGCCAGCACGACGGCATCCAGGCTGATGGAAACCACCGACGCCGTCGTGCACGTGCCCTGCCCGATGATGCCGTCACATCCTCCATCTGCTGGGGTCCAGTTGCTGTGTTGTCCACCCCTGCTGGACCTCCGACTCCCGACTGTGGCAGGGATGGGATCCGCACCGAGCTGGCTGCATTGGTCAAGGCAGGTCCACAAGGGGCCCTGGTGGCATCTGGGCCGGAAGACGGCAAGGAGAACGACCGGCGTATAGCCTCCACAGAGGAGGAGAGGGCCGCCAGATTGGCCGACACATGCAGGAAACCCCCGAACATGGCCGATCCCAATTGGGCCACGTCGTCACGGTGCTCTTCGTGATGACGTGCGTGCTCCTCCTGGGAAGCACGCACGGCATCACGAATCACAGCCGTGCGCATCGCGACCCCAATCAGGACCTTCTCCACACGGCCAGGGGTACCCTCGTCCGCAGGTGGAGGGGAGTCAGATGACATGGACATCCCCTCTACCTGCGGACGGGCCTGGGACGGGGCATCCCTGCTGGTGCAAGGTGGTGCACCCACAGGTTCAGGGACAGCGACATGCACAGGCCCCTCCACGGTGACCTGTGCTGCCTCCTGCCCCTGCCCCTGGACTGCACCACTTGCACCAGCAGGGATGCCCCCACCAGGCCCCATGTGCGCCTCAGTGGCGGCCTCCTCCTCCTCTGTGGAAACCACCAACCTGGATGGCTCCTCGCCGTCTACCGCCGTAGCAGGCCCCTGTGGGGGCTCACCCACCCCTTCCACTGCAGCCGTGGGGGCATCCGTGCCGCCTTGCTCCACAGCGCCGTCTCCGCCCTCTCCTTCACTAGCCGCTGCGTAGAGGGAGACATAGAACACAAGCATCAGGGTACTGTACAATGGTCCCCTAGACAGGAAGCAATAGCAGATGAGTCCCACTGTCAAAGTACACTTCCATCATGTCACACCACAACACATGTGTCAGTCCAGGCAAAACACACACAGTGACAGTCATGGTGCGTGCCATGGACATTTCTATGCATGTCCAATGGACTCTCGAATCATACAATGTAATGGGACTCACATGCATCATGGGTCATGCCTATCACATGCACACACTTCACCTCAGTCACATCCATCTGGCCCCGTACACCCCAATCACAGTGCATACAGGGATGACTAGGCTGCATCAGTGAATCAGTACATTGTCACAGACATTTGTCATGCATCCATGGCACTCACAAGTCACAGACACGCAGGTCAGGCACACAGACATGGATACCACATATGTATCTGGCATCAGCACCCATCCCTCGCCCCCACCCATGTCCAGGAACAGAGACTGCCATGCTGTCATGTGTGCAATCTGCACAGGGCTCCCCATGTCGCATTCAAACACATGCAACAACCGTGCGGTTCACACATTACAGGTCGCACATGCATTACCATGATGTCCCTGCACACATACATGCGTACATGGCCTATGTCACACATGCAGGCAAGTATCAGACAACCAGCACACTGCAACATGCCCTGTCTCACACAGCAATGCTTGGCCACTTACCGCTCAACTCCAGACAGGTCTCCCTCTCAAGGACCTGGGCGTGGAGCGCTGGGTGTGCGCGTTCCAGGACCCTCAACTGGATGGAAATCATGCGGCCCCGGCCCCCCTCCACGAGGCGCCGGGCCTTCATGAGGGTCCTGAACCTCAAGTCCTCCCAGCGCTTCTTGACCTTCTGGATGGTGCGGGTTGCCACCCCCTCCGCGTTGATGGCAACCACACAGTCGGCCCAGATCCTCTCCCGTCCTTCCCTGTTGGCGCGGGACGATCCGAAGAGGGCATCATACTGCCCCAGGACTTGCTCCACCAGGACACCAACTTCGGTGGCAGTGAACTGGTGCCCCTCTGCCCCTCTGGCCGGGGGTTGCCACTGGTGTCAGATGTGGATGTGCCCGACATGGCAACCCCAGGGGCAGGAGTGGGTGGGCAACTGGGACCTGGGGCTGGGCTGTGGAGCGATGTTATTCGAGTCGGGAGTCTTCTGTACCAGCAGGGGTGGACACAGCAACTGGACCCCTGCAGATGGCTGATGTGCAGGCACCAAATGGCAGAGCACGGTGGCAGCAGGCAGGCAGGCAGGCAGCAGCAGATGGCACGTGGGAGGCTGCTCGGGGCACTGGGGGGCAGTGATTCGGCCTTCTGGGCAGGAGCGTGGTCTTCCGTGTGTTTTCGCGTGGCCAGCTTGATACGGAGTGATTTGGCACGTGAAAAATCTGCACGTCAGCGTGTAATTCGAGGAAAGGCCCTTTTCCATACGCATTTTCATTGGACAGAAGGCCCCTCGAGCGCAAGCGCCCCTGTGACGTGATGCGTACAGACGTGCATGGGCATTACAGCGCGCGTGAAAAAATGCATGTCCGCGTGTAATGCGCGTAAGCGCACGTGAAAAACTGCACGTCCGCGTGTAATAGGAGGAAAGGGCCCATGCGTAAGCGCGCGTGAAAAACTGCACGTCATCGCGTGTAATACGAGGAAAGGGCCCATGCGTAAGCGCGTGTGAAAAACTGCACGTCTGCGTGTAATGCGCGTAATCGCGGGTGAAAAAGTGCACGTCTGCATGTGACGTGACGCGCGCGTGCGTTTCCCTCAGCACGGGTTAAAGGTGAGCGGCCCAGCAGTTCGCTGTACGTGCCTTTCGTGGAGACCGACGTGTGTTGCTGCTTCCTGTTGTTTTGCGCGCCATCTACTTCACAGCTCTCAAGGACGTATCTCTTCTTTTGGCAGGGGTATTGGCTACGCGTGTTTTTCTGCATCGCGCTAGTCAGACGGTGAGTCGCAAACGCTCCTTTTCCCACTGCGGGTGCCCCTTTGTATCGCACCCATTTTCGATGTCATCGTAGCCTGCGTGTCCCACGCGTACGCGTTATTCGTGTTACTGGGTGCCACCGCGTACTGCGGGAGGTTTAATCCACGCACGTAGGCTGCAGGGTTGCGTGCACGGTTTTACTGCAGTTTTGGGGTGCCTGAGCATTGCGTGACCCGTCACCACATCACCGGGGTCACATACAGCCTTGCAGGTGCAGGGGGGCTGTTAACATCTTGCTTCCCACCCCCTTCACCCCAATTGCCCAGGTCAATTGTGCTGTACACCTCCCATTGGCACCACTCCATCTGTGCCAGCACTATTACATCTGTGCCATGGTTGGGAGGCCACCAAAGGTGAGGGACGCCTCAGCTGGGCGTACTCCTCGTGGCGGGTGTGGTCGGGGACGTGGCCGTGGTGACCAGGGAGTAGGGGGACTCCAGGGTGTCCAGGGCAGCCACAGAGGGGGAAGAGGCAGGGGTGCGCCACTTGAGCAAAATGTTGTGCCATGTGTCGGTGCAGCCATGCCACCACCCCCTGTGGTTCCGGGGGATGCAGCTCCTGCATCTGGCACTGGCACCCATATGACCCGGCAGTCCGTTCCATAGACTGCCACGGGCCCAAGGGTAGCGGTAGCTGCAGGTGCAGCTGTGGACACCGCCACCCAGGCTCAGGTCTGCCAGCGCAGGCTGCGTTGGCACTTGAAGAGCCCTTGGTAGATCTCCAACAGGCCAGGGGGGAAACCATTGGGGCAGGCCGGGCTGCTCAGACCAAGACACGTGTCCCTGGGGCAGTCATGTCATCTGCTGCCCCGAACAGCCGGGTGTTGGCAAGTGCAGGGGCAGATGCACCCAACAGCACCCCGGTTGTGAGTCTGCCAACCAGGACCGTTGCGGTCAATGACCCTGCCACAGCTGATGTTACTGCGCAGGGTCCATTAGTGGGCACCCAGCTGCCACTGACACAAGTCAGGCCTTTGGTCATCCCTCCACCTGCCACTCCCTCGGCTCAATCCACCGAACCCACTGGCCATACTGGTCAGGGCGGCATTAGCCAGCTAGGGTCTGCGCCACAGTCCAAGAGGAGGAAGGTTGCACCTGCAGCACAGGCTGGGACCCCACACACAGCCACAACCTCCTGCACGTCGAGGAAGAAGCCTTTCTGTAAGCAGGAACTGGACTTCCTCGTGGACTACGTGCGGGGCCACAGCCGTGACATGCTAGTGGGTGCCAATAGTCAGACTACGGCTGCCCAACGTGACACGTGCCATGAGGTGCGCACGGCGCAGGAGTGCAAAAAGCGCTGGAATGACAACAAGCGCAGCACTAAGGCTAAGCGTGCCTCACATTACAACTTGACTCTGGTGACTGGCGGTGGGCCTGCACCAGAGGAGGAAGAACTCACTCCGCATGAGGCTCTCGTTGCGGAGTTCATACCACCATAATTGGTCGAAGGAGTGGGAGAGATGCTGGACTTTGATGCCCAGTCCAGTGAGTGTTGATGCATAGTTGTTGAGGATGTGTGTGTTTCACTTGTGGGATGTGTTGTGCATGATTGCTGCTACATGTGACTTGTACATGGTTCTGATGTGTAAGTAATGCAATGCTACCGTCATGCATGTCTCCTCTGCCTGCATGCGGGACTCCATGTGGGCATGCTCCCTTGCCCCTCCTCCGCCACTCTGCACCCCAGTTCCACCTTTGCACTGGTCTGCTTCATTCTTGCCAATGTGTAGTTTCTTGTTCATGTGTCCTGTGTAGATGCTAACTTCCAGCGTAGAAACTGCCAGACATATGCCGTGTGGTACAGCCTTAGTACTCGATGCAGGGTATCCCACTTGTACTGTGCATGGGTCAGATGTCCCGCAGGGACATGAGTGCCCATTCATGCTCCATGTGCATTGCACGCATGCCCCTATGTGTCCTTGACTGGATGATCACTGTAATATGAGTCCTTGGTTACATACATTGCCTGCCATATTATCGGCCTCCCCATGTCAACTGTGGCTCAGTCCTGCGTTGCACACATGTTTATGCTCTGACAATCTGTGTGGCTCACAGGCCTCAGCCTGTTCAATGGCCAATGACTCTGTCCAACTCTTGTCGTGTCTTCTTCACACGTGGCCGGCCTCCGGATCTTCCATCATGTGTCCTGCCCACTGTCCCAGCATCATTTGCAGTTTTGTAATTTGAATCACATTAAGCTGTTGATGCCAGTCAACACTGCCTGTCAATACACAGGTGTATGGTCAGCCTTTTGATACCATGCTAGGCATCCCTGCTTTAGTACTGGGGTGGAGGGGTGCTTGGCTTCTAGACATGGTACACATTGAATACACAATGCACGCGATGTCTGAATTTGACATTGCACTGCCTTCACATTTCCTGGCACACACCATGGAGTGCTTGTACATGTAGGTAGTGAGTGGCGTACACATTTTCTGCACTGCATAGACCCACTTTCATGGAAACTGCCACCTTTCAACAGGTCTGATCACAGAAGCTATTCAAAGTAGACCCAGCATGCATGCCAGGTCATATGTTGTGTGTCACATGTCTGCCGGATGCCTTTGCTGTCGGTGTGTGTGTGTGTCGTGTGCTTCTGACATGTGTAGTGACCTTTTCCTCTCTATTTTTCAGGTGATGACGCAATGGATGCAGAGGATGGTGTTGTCATGCCAGACACAGGGTTGGTAAGACCACATCAACCCGGCACTAGTGGGGGTCGTGGGGTGGTAAGCCACGAAAACTCCCAAGTGCTGCAGTCCATCCTGTCTCTGGCTGCCTATGAGTCCAGCCTTGATGACGACTCTGACGTCCATGTTGAGTTGGATGAGCATCAAGTCCATGTGTCAGGGGTGAGTGATTCTGATGTGGACATTCCTCTGTCTGCGACACCTGCACTGAGGGATCAGACAGTCTTGGTTCCTCCGCCCGTAGTGGATCGGGACGCAGGGTCACCCTCCACACCAGTCACTGATGTGCCTGGGACATCACGTCGACGGGGGCATGTAGTCGTGCAGCCGCAGGCGGTGCCAACACAGCGAGGACCCCAGGTCCTTGGGTCCCGCAGGGGTCAAGCCCGGCAACGCGGTTGCCGGGCGCAACCGCTGTATACTGAGTGGGAGCAAGACATGACTGCCAATTCCGAACTGCAGGGGGCAGCAATGGAGAACATCGCTGACAGCATGGAGCGTGTGGCCCGATCTGTGCTCCCCCCTGCTAGGCAGGTGCTTCTCCAGCAGCAGGCTGCACGGTCCACGGCCCGCTCGCTCAGGCTGGGCATGGCGGCCTCAGACAGGGCACGCCAGGCTGAAATGTCGTCTCTGCGTCAAGCAATTGCTGCTCACGCAGAGGCGCACATGGATGCCCTGAGGGAGGAGTATGCCTCCCTCAGATCCACTCTAGGTGTCCTTATGATGTCCCAGAGGCAGCAGGCAGAGGAGAGGTTTGCACAGCTTGAGCGCATCATCTCGGCTGAGCTACAGGCTTTCCGGGAGGTGCAGCGGTTGTCCAGCCAGGCCTTGCAGGAGGAACTCCGTGTTACACGTGCTACCTTGCAAGAGGAAGCACGTGTATCACGTGAGGTTCTGCATGCAGACCTATGTAACATCGCCACACAGAACCAGGCTCACCTGTCCGGCAGACTTGCTGCCGACGAGGGGCAAGCTGCGGCTAGGCGTGGCCAGGCTACTGTGCCACGTCCTCCTTTCCAGGATGAGCCAGACTCGGACGACCATCTATCTCCCACATAGGTCGTGCTGTGCAGGCGTTGAGCCCATGGAGGTATTTTTTTTTGGCTCAGCATCATCGCATGTGGATGTTGAGCAGCACCCTGTACCTCCCCCCTCCTGGGTGCCTCCCCTCCCCCCCGGGTCGTATGTGGCCATTTTTGATTTTTCTTTTAGTTTAGTTAGTTAAGTTTCTGTTTGATAGTTAGTTTAAATAGGTAATGTAGGTTTTCCATAGTTAGTGTAATTAGTTAATAGTTGAGTTAGTTTAAAATTTGTAGTCTATTGTGCTTTCATGTGACAGTGCGGTGCCTTGTGGTTTTTGAAGGCATCCACTGTCTGTTCCAGCTGGGCCCTTCATGGTTGTCTTGTGTATGTGTTTGCTCCTTGGGTTCCTTAACTCACATATGCCACTCCTGCCTCCCTTATCCATGGGCTCGCAAGGATGGTTCGGTGTTACAGAATTTTACACAAGGGCTTTGGACTGTCATATCTGTGGCATGTCTGGTGCTTTGTGACTTGTGTTGACACCCCTAGTGGGGATGATTTAGGTGTAATTGTCCACTGTTCAGCTTTTGCTAGATGGGGTGTGTCATGATTAATGTGGACATTGATTGCTATGCATTGTGTATTATGTTTCATATCTTTCCTGTACATGTGCTTGTTGCAATTCATGCTGTAGATAGTGTTCCACACTTTGGAGGTCAAAGACGGACTGATGGTGTGATTTGTGATGTGACTCTCTGACATGGTCAAGTAATGAGATGCCTGATGAGACACACACAGATCACTTTGATGCATTAATCATGTGTTTCATGCCCTTTCTGCAGGGGGATGAGGCACCAGAGCACCTTTGCCAGCAGACATGGCCCATTGGACGACGGAATTCCTGACCCGTTTGTTGGTGCCCACATGCACATGTGTGCACGAGCAGAGCCACAGTGATTGCAGACCCACATCCTAGAACTGCTGACATGTTCCAAGGAACTCCAGGCAAGGTGAGCATCACAGGGGGGCCATGACACAGCAAAGCTTGCAGCAGGCGAGTTGCACATGCAGGCTTAGTCACAGCACTGAGGGTGAGCTTAGACGAATATTGGTGTTGAAGCACACAATGCAGCTCAGATGTGTTTGTGGACTGATGGCTGTTGATAGTAGGGTTGTCTGGGACACATGCAGGGGCAGTGGCACATACCCTGCGGTACACCAAGGTTCATTGAGGCACTTGTATCAACCATGTAGCCTTCTGAGACATGGAAAGGGGCAGCTCACAGGGACATACAGCAAGGGACATACTCGGGTGCAGTGCATGTCTATTCCACGTACTTCATGATAAATGCACTGCCAACTTTGTTTCGGTCACGGTGGTACGCAACTTGCTCTGTAGTCATGGCTTGCCATATGGGTCTGTCTGCTTACCCAGGAAACATTGAATGTTGTGTGAATTGTGACACATTGGTGTTCCATTTGCCACGCACCCACCAGCGGCTGACTTACTGCATTGACTGTGTATGACCCGTCACAGGGGTGATGTTATATATGGGTACGAAGCATCGAGCACAGATTGTCTGTTTGTAGAGTAGTTTGTTGCTATGGGGCATGTTTTGTGTTGTGTTTTTGTGTAATTGGCACATACAGGTTGTTGACTGTGTCTCTCTTTGCAGCATTGCAGTGCTCCTGTAACCGGACCTGAGAGTGCGCAGGCAGGAGGCCAGCACTCAAAACCAGAGCTAAGTGTCTTGTTGTTTTTCTTACAAACTGCCCTGCATAGGCTTGCTGGGGAGTGTACTGATGCATGGATGTATGTGTGGTTCTATTTGGTATGTTTTTTTCCCTAATCACCCGTGATCCTATGCAATTTTGAAACCTGTACCCTCTACCCGGTGTTCCTGCTTCCCATGCCTATCCAAGCAACGTTCCCTAACCCTCTTTCCCCACTGGGGTTGCGGATGCCTGTGTAAGCCCCGAACTTGCAGGCGCCAAAACCCTAGAGGGGGTGGTTGGTTCGTACCACTCCTGAGCCTGGACTACAGAAGGCCATGACAATGATGTCCAAGTTTGTTTGGATTGTGTATGTGTTCATGCAGGTTGTACATTTTCGTGCATTCCCTAGTTTCATGTGTCATTCCTCCTCCCCTCACCTGCCAATCATTCCAGTCATCCAGTGTGTCTACACCTGTCCCGACTGCATATCCCTGAACCTCATTCCCCACCAGGATCTCAGGGGCCTGTGTGAGTTTGACCTTGCAGGCACCCGGGACATGGTGTGGGTGGTTGTTTCATGACACTCCCGCGCCTGTACAGGGGACCTGTGACAGTACACATCCATTCATGGTGCATCATCCTATGTCATCTACCACACATATCTCACATCCTGTCGTGACATTGTTTTGCTGTGCTACCTTGGTTGTTGCATCATTGTGGTAGTACTTGGCGTTTGTGAGGTACTGCTACGTCAAGTCATCTACTGGAGGGTGTTTGGGTTCGTTTTCATGCCTTGGATTTTGTGAATTTGGAAATGAGTGTGGATTCTGAGGGTTCAGGCATCTTTTTACACACAAGGTGGGAGATGGACACGAAGGGTAAAGGTGATCCTGTGGCCAGGTGGAAATGAGGGTTGGAGGCTCCATGACCCAGGTGCAGTTGTTCAGTGGGTCATGGTCATTTGTGAGGGAGGGGGGGGTTGTTGTTGATAGTTGCGTTGCCCTGCAGTGTGATGGGAACTCTGACATTGTAATGTTGTTATCCTATGTACATGTTGTGTTCTGCTGATCAATGCCTGTTCATGTGTTGTGTTTTCCTTTCAGGTGCGAGGGGATAGTTGTGGTTTGACATGCTGGGGTGTACACATGGTGGATGTTCACATATGATGTGTAGGGAACACTGATGGTCACTTGAGTGCACATGCATATGTGGAGTGCATGTCCTTGCAGAACCACACACTTGCACTCGGATGCACTCCATGTACTCCCACCCTTGCATATCCACGTGTACACTGTTTGCCTTCTGGTGCCCACTGTGTCCCGGCAGCACATGTTCTGTGACCGATTATGGTTCCAGTACATGCCTAATTTGATGTTTGATGTGGTCTGTCACTTAGATGTGATGCTCAGGGTGTGCATCACACACAATGGCTGTTCACTGTGCTGTGCGCTGAGCAGTGTGATGCAGGAGTAGGACACTGCACACATGAGCTGCAGTGTTGATTTTGCAATGCATAATGTGCATATAGACAGGAATTCATTGTGATGTTACGTCTACGACTGTTGTAATGCATTTGGAAACGACTTATTTTGGGTGGGACATTTTGTTGGTCTGTCATTTCATCTGATTCCGGGTCAGGCATCATTGTCCGATGCCACTGTACATTTAGGACATGGCAATGTGTACCTTATCGTTACTGCGTCGGTGTATGGGTATTGCTCGCCATGTCATGTTGATGTTTGGGAGGGTTTGACTGACATGACAGTGATGGCCATGGCCTGTTTTGCAGGTGTGTGTGATGCACACCTTGCATGTCCAGGTCATCCGCTTCTCAGAGCAACTAGCTGGTGGTAGGTTTCTCTCTGCAGCAGGGCCCTCCCCCTGGAACAGACTTCCTGCCTGACTTGAACTTGAGGGGAACCATCTCCAGTTCTGGAAGCACCTCAAGACCTTCCTCTTTGCTTCTGCTTACTCTCTGCCTCTCCCTTGCAGAATTCTTCACTGGAACTGCAAAGGAGCTGCAACTGGGACACTCTCACCAACCTCGGTCCCTGGCCCAGCCACTCTCCACTTGCACTGCCACCCTGGCAACCCCTGCACTGCAGTACTGTCTCTCTATCCCTACAGCCCTCCCTTCCCAGCACTTGTCTGCACTTACCTTTGCAGTTGCCACCAGGCGACCTATGTATTATTTTTTTGGCCTACTTCCCCTGCACTGGACTCCCCCCCACCCTTCCCCTTGCACTTTTCCCTTCCCCCTACCCCTGCACTTGCACAATCTCAATGACACCTGGCCTAGTAGTACCGTTCTCTGTGTTCCCTTGTTCCCCCCCACCTGCCTCATTGCGCCTTGGAATACTTGTGTATGGTCCATGTCATGTCACATGTCATATGTGTGCATTTTGGTTGAACAGGATAGCTTGTGTTTAAGTAGCTAGGGATGCAGACAATGTGGCACTTCCATGGCAACTATCTCAGGGTGGTAGGGTTGTGACAGTTGACTGTCACTTTGTCATCATCGATTGTCACCTGGTATGTGCCAGGCCTATGTGCACACCGCAGGGGTGGGAGTTTAGGTGAAAAATGTGGCCACAAGCTGGGTCCGGGCTTCCTCGCCGCATGCCCTGTCCCCTTCCATGGGCAGCGCCTGTGCCTGTGGTTGGGGGTGTGGGGGCACCACCATGTCCACCGGGACGCCCTGCCGTGTTGCAACATTGTGCAGGACACATGCTGCCACAATGATCCTGCACACTACTGGTGGTGCATAGAGTAGTTGCCCACCAGAGCGGTCAAGGGAGCGGAAACGTGACTTGAGCACTCCGAATGTGCGCTCCACTATGCCCCTGGTTGCAATATGGGCGGCGTTGTATCTTACCTGGGGTGGTGTGGTGGGGTTCCGGATTGGTGTCATCATGTGGTTGCTCAGAGGGTAGGCACTGTCCCCTGGGGAGGTGATAATAATTGAGATTATTAGGGTTGGGATATTTGTCTGTGTGTGACTTGCATGCATGTGCAAGGGCATTTGTACTGACCTAGGAGCCATGTGTCGCCATGCTGCCCAGCTTCCAGGGCCCGGCTCAAGGCGGACCTTCTGTATATGAAACTGTCATGGGTGGAGCCAGGGTAGTTTGCATAGACAGAGGTGATGATTCCCTTTGCATCGCATACCACCTGTACATTGATGGAATGCCAGTGCTTGCGGTTTCGGTAGATGTGCTCAGTGGCCCTAGGTGGACGTAGGGCCACATGGGTGCAATCTATGGCACCGAGCACTTTGGGGAAGTGTGCCACCCTGAAAAAATCCAGGACAACGGCCTGCCTTTCTGCGGGTGTTCTGGGCATGTATATGTGCCTGTGGACTGAGGGGCGCGCTGTCATGATTGCCAGTACCTGGTGTAGGCAGCGTGACTGCGTGGCCTGTGAGACCCCCCCCACTATGGCAGTGGTCCGCTGAAACGACCCAGTGGCCAAAAAATGCAAGACATTGAGCAGCTTCTCCAAGGGGCTCAATGCTTGGGAGCAAAGGGTGGGGAATGTGAGGTCATCTTCCCACTCCCTGACCAGGTCTAGGATGATATGGGGTGGAAACCTATACCTGCCGTAGACCTGGTCGTCAGGCATCCCAAAAAGGCTTGTCCGTGGTGCAAAAATGCGTGCCCTGGCTATTCTCCTCCTCCTGCGGTGTCCCACGATCAGTGCAGCAACAAATGGGGCATTCATTGTCGCTGTATATACGCGTTTGTTGTTTGCGCGCACTTTTATGCTGTGCGCGGGACGCCTCCGTGTGGGCGGACTCGTTGACGCCTGTGCACGTCTTTTGCCGTGCGCGGGTTTCCCGTATTCGGGTGTCATCGCGTGTGATCGGAGGGGAACGAGCGTACACGCGATTGGCCTGGGTACGTGTGTTTCCGGGTGCGCGGGTAGTTCCACACGCGATTGGCCTGGGTACGTGTGTTTCGGGGTGCGCGGGTAGTTCCACACGCGATTAGCCTGGGTACGTGTGTTCCGGGGTGCCGTGAACTTTCACACGCGATTGGTTGAAATCCACGTGTGTTCTGTCATCACGTGCAATGAGGGATACACCCTCGCACGTCACGTCACAGACACGCTCACGCGCTGAGGGCCTTTGGTCCAATGAAAATGCGTATGCGTGCAGACGCGCTTACGCGCTAAGGGCCTTTCCTCGAATTACACGCTGACGTGCAGAATTTTCACGTGCCAAATCACTCCGTATCAAGCTGGCCACGTGTAAGCACACGGAAGACCACGCTCCTGCCCAGAAGGCCGAACTACTGCCCCCCAGAGCCCCGAGCACGCTCCCACCTGCCATCTGCTGCTGCCTGACTGCCTGCTGCCCACGTGCCCTGCCATTTGCTGCCTGCACATCAGCCAGGGGTGCTGTTGGTGTGACCACCCCTGCTGGAACCGAAGACTCCCGACTGGGATTCCATCGCTCCACAGCCCAGCCCCAGGACCCAGTTGCCTACCCACTCCTGCCTCTGGGGTTGTCATGTCGGGGCAAACTCCATCTGTGACCACTGACAACCCCCGGCCAGAGAGGCAGAGGGGCACCAGCTTCAGTGCCACCGAAGTTGGTGTCCTAGTGGAGCAAGCCCTGGGGCAGTATGATGCCCTCTTCGGAAGTTCCCGCGCCGACAAGGAAGGACGGACTCGGATCTGGACTGACATCGTGACTGCCATCAACGCGGAGGGGGTGGCAGTCCGCGACTTACAACATGTCAAGAAGCGCTGGGACGACTTCAGGTCCAGGACCCTGAACAAGGCCCGGCGCCTCTTGAAGGCAGCGGATGCCAAGGGGCGCCGGGGCCACTTGTCGGAAGAACAGATGAGGGTCCTGGAACGCATATCCCCAGCGCTCCACGTCCAGGTCCTTGAGAAGCAGACCCGTCTGGAGTCGAGCGGTGAGTGTACATGCATCCTGATTGTGAGCAGTGCATGTGGTGATTGTTCAGTAGTGTGCAGGTTGCACATCTGTTTGTATGGTGTCGAGTATGGGTGCGGGTGTACAGGGCCGTGGGGCTGACACATGCGAGGGCTGTAATGTGTGAGACATGGATGGTGCCTGTGTGTGTGGGCTTACATGCCAAATGCAGTTGTGTGGGCACACAAGTTTGTATGAATGTGTATGTGAGTAGACATGTCCGTAATGTCACGCATGTATGTTGTTTTCGGCTGCATGTATCAGCGCTGTGTACATGTGCATGTGTGTGTATTTGACAAGGGTGCAACAGTGATGCAACATGGATGCATGTGACAGCGGTATGTGGAAGCCTGATGGGCAGATGTGACATGGATGCCCGTCTGAACACTGCGACACTTGGCAGAGGTGTACACATGCATGCAAGTGTGGTGGTGTGTGTACATGTGTGGTGCACTTCCTGTGTTGCATGTGATGTCTGGCTCACCTTTGGCTGCTCATGCTGTTGTATGTGTATGGATGGTGTTGGCAGTTGCGATATGGCTGTGGTATGGCTCGTGTGTGCGAGTTGTAATTACATGTGTGTTGGGGATCGTGATGACATGTCTGAGGTTTGCCAATGCCACTCATGTACAACTGTCATGTGTGTATGTGTTCATTGTACAGTGCCCTGATGCGTGTGTTTTGTTTCTCCCTGTCTGCAGCGTCAACTGATGAAGAGGGCGGAGAAGGTGCTGTGGAGCACAGCGGCGGGGATCCCACCGCCAGCCGGAGACGCAAGGGCCGGCTCCCCTCCCATGTTGTCATCTCGTCGGGGAGTGAGGAGTCCGGTGCCGCGTCCCAGGCAGCAGCTGCCGGGGGGAGGTCCAAGAGGCGGAGGTTGGAGTTGGACTCCTCGGCAGCAGAAGGGGCAGCTGGGACCCCACAGGGCCCAACAGGGGAAGATGGCACGGAGTCATCCAGGTTGGTGGGGGGTTTGGTGGAGGAGGAGGCCGTGCAAGCACCAGAGACGGGGTCTGGGGGTGGGGATCCCACTGGTGCTAGTGGTGCAGTGCAGGACCAGGGACAGGAGGCAGCACAGGCCGCCGCGGAGGTGCCTGTGTACAATCCTGTCCCTGATCCTGTCCCTGCATCATCTTGCACCAGCAGGGATGCCGACGTCCAGACCGGTTTTCAGGCAGGGGATGAGCTGACGTCAACTGGCCTTCCTCTGCCTGCGGACGTGGCTATCCAGGCCCGGGTTGAGCCTGTCCTGGCTGGTGTGGCGTTGCGTCAACGGGCCATGCGAGGTGACCTGCAGTCTTTTCATGAAGAGACTGCACGTCATCTCGAATGGCTCGTTGACCACGTCAGCCTGCTGGGACAGGTCACCCAGGCCGGATTCCTCCGTCTGATGGGGCTTGCTACGACCCCCTCCTCAGCTGGACCCCCTACGCGCCAGTCGTCCTCTGTGCCATCTTCCCACCCATCAGTCACCTGGGTGCCCTGTGGAGCTGCCTCTGACGGTGCGACCAGGCTGGTGGAGGAGGCATCTATGCCACAGTCGGGAGTCGGACGTCCAGCAGGGGTGGCCACGTCAACGACTGCACCCCAGCTGGCGGAGGATGTGCAGGCAGCAGGAGGCAGTGCAGGGGCAGAGGCACAGCAGCAGCAGCACCATGGTGGGAGCCATGAAGGCTCAGGGCCTTCAACATCGGAGGGGCAGGCATCGGCCGGAGGGCAGGAGGACCCAGGACAGAGAGTGTCTTCCGTGTGGCAGCGGTTGGGCCACGCCATAGATGCGGAGCGGCAGCAGGCGGAAGAGGCACGGCTCACAATGGTCAGGGCGGAGAACTCCATGCGGAGGGCCCTGAGGCGGGCCGAGTGCCTCGAGGCAATCCGCAGGGGTTTGGAGGTGGACACGTCGACGGCCCTGCGGACCCTCGGGGCCATGAAGGAGGACGCCTCCGGGACATTGAGGAGGAGTTTGATGATGCCCTGGCCCGGGACATCCACAAGTGAGCCGTGGAACTAGCCCGCTGCCCTTGTACATAGTTATCTAGGTAGTGTTAGGTTTAATTTTTGTTTTTATTTCATTTGGACATTTCGGACATTGGCCACATTTTTGTATATAGTTTTTTTTATTAGTTAGTGTAGTTAGATAGGTTTCCTTTATTTTGTTGGGATAATGGACCCTGGCTTCTTGCATTGACTACGCCCTAACTCAAAAAGTCTCCTCTCCTACTCATGCCAAAGGTAGAACCCTAGACTGGGTTGCTGATCGGAACTGTAACATCAGCATTACCAACATAATACCACAATCCTGGACCGACCACCACTTAATTGTATTCAATGCCTCACTAGACCTTATCCGACCTAAACCTATACTCATGGCCCCGCCACTCCCGACCAGAAGTAAAAAAGACATCACATCAGAACAACTCCTACCCCACCTTCTCCCTACTCTTAATAACTTAGACAACATCACAGACCCCACGTCGCTTGTAGAAGCTTACAACAGCTCAATGATCAAGGCACTTGACTCGATTGCCCCTACCAAGCTGCGCAAAAGCAAACAACTCTGTCACCTTAACAACTGGTTCACGCCACACCTGAAAGACCTTAGAATCCAAAAAAGAAAGTTGCAGTCAATCTGGCAACACTCACCCACTGAGGAGAACAAAACTAAATTAGCCACCCTCGCCAAACAGTATAAAAAGGAAATCATAAGTACTAAAAGAAATACCTTCAATGACAGAATCTCTAAAGCCAAATCAGACACTAAGGAGCTATTTTCCATCCTCCGTGAAATGGAAACACCCATAACCCCACCTGACAACATTCCTAAAAATAAGCCCTGGTGCACTAATATACAAAATGCCCTGGCGGGTAAAATTAGCTTGCTCCAATCTAAAATTGCTAACAAAAAAGCTTCCTTGCTCCTGCCAACAGAACCCATACTGCAACCTCAGCTCCTCCCAAACCAATCTAACACCCCTCACCCATTTAGCTTCAGAAAAATATCCATATTGGAGACAGAAAAAATCATACTATCTCTAAAACCCTCCAACTGTAAAGGTGACAACTGTCCGGCCCAAATTATAAAAGATGCAGCTCGAGACCTAGCACCCTTCATTTTGAAACTCATTAATGCATCCTTTAAGTCTAATCTAGTACCTAACAACCTCAAACAATCCTGGGTGCTTCCCTTGCTAAAAAAACAAACACTTGACCCTGCTATACCAACTAACTACAGACCCATCACTACCGTCCCTTTCTTACTTAAAATCATAGACAGAGTAGCATACCTGCAAATCCAGGACTACTTAGAAACTAACAATTTACTAGGATCACGGCAATCTGGCTTCCGTCCCCTTCATGGCACTGAAACAGCCTTGATTGACCTCAAGACCCAAATTGACGAGTTGAAGGACAATGGTAAAACAGCTATGCTACTCCTCCTTGACCTATCTGCGGCCTTCGACTTGGTAGATCATGCAGTCTTATGCAATCACCTAAGCTCGGCCGCTCATTTCTCAAGTGATGCCATAACCTGGGTACAATCCTTCCTTGCAAACCGGACAATGAGAGTCTTCTCCCCCTCAGCAGCCGCTGATCCCATACAAGTTTCATGCGGTGTTCCCCAAGGATCATGTGTTTCTCCGACGATGTATAACATCTTTACTAAGCCCCTGTTTGATAAGTTGGACAGACTGGGTGTTGTCTACACTAATTACGCAGATGACACTCAGATTCTAATCCCCCTTTCGGGTAACTTCTTGGAAGACACGGACTTAGTAAACAAGATATATCTCCTCATTCAGGCTTGGATGGCATCCCATGGCCTCTGCCTGAACGACGACAAGACTGAGCTACTGATCCTTGGCTCAGCGTTGGCCATCAAAAAACTTGACCCTAACTATGCCTCATTTAACATCGACAATAACGTCATCAAAGTGATGCCTGCAGTCAAAACCCTCTGGGTTTATCTTGACTCAGCGCTCACCTTCAAAAACAAACGAACTCTCTAGCATCCTTCACGGCATATACTTGCAAATTGATCCGAGCATGCAGACCATTTCTGAGTCTAGCTGCATCACATTAGCCAATACTCTCATCATATCCAAGCTGGATTACTGCAATGCCATCTATGCAGGTTCTAACAAGTATATCCTTGACAAACTACAAACTCTCCAAAATAACGCTATCAGAGTAGCTTTAAATATTCCTAACAGAGCCCACATCTCCACCTTTAGGAAAAATATCCATTGGCTAAAAATCAAAGACAGGATCACCCTCAAAATACTTTCCCTCACATCCAAATGTCTTAACAACATTGCCCCCCCTTATCTGGCCAACAGAATCCACAAGAGAACCTCAAACCGTCCCACTAGACTGACCAACGCCTTCACCTTAGTGATGCCTAGATACAAAAAGAGTACAGCCGGCGGCTCTAGTTTCCCAATCATAGCTGCGCAAACTTGGAACAAACTCCCTTTGGATCTCAGAATGGACCAACCTTACTCTAGTTTCAGGCGAAAAGTCCTCACTTGGATCCGTGCCAATGACACTTAGCTTGACCTCCCCATCCCATATAGACACTAGACGTCTGCAACCAGCTGAATGACATCCGATCAACTAGACTGAACCGTAGTTCTGCATCTTTTCTTTTCCTTCTGCTTTCTTTCTACACTTACCTTTGATCTAACGTGAACTGTATAAACTGCACTTTTCCTGATTTAATTGCGAACTGCATAAATTGTATTTATCCTGTAACTAAGTTCTTAAGTAATCTTGCACTGTTTGCGCCCAGCTACCCCTTCGGGTTTGGTTCTGCGCTATACCAAATAAACAAACAAACAAACAAACAAACATTGTACATAGTTCACAGTTGGATTGTATTTTGTTTTCACTTTTTGACCATGGAGCAATGGCTTTCTTTTTTATTTCCCATTGGATTTTGTTTTGTGGATATTGACTTTGGACGACATTACTTTGGATTTTAATTTTTGATTTTTATTTTTTTGAACGGACATACTTTTAATTTTTTTACATTCACATTTCTGTTTCTTCATTTTTGATTCTATTCATGTTTCCTTTAATACATTATTTTTTTGGTGAACTTCAAAGTGTGGTATCTCATTGTTTTCATGCATTTCATGTTATGTGTTTTGAGATTCACTGACACCCATTGGGTGTATGTGAGGGACATGTGTTTGTTTCGGAACTTGCAATTGGTGTTCTGTGATGTAATTGCAAATTATGAGTGGGTGGATGCAATACTCGGGTGGGTGTTTTGCATTTGGGGGCTGACCATAGGGACCAGGGATCTAGATTGTGATGACATGTTGGGTGGGGAACATGAGTTGGACATGGGTGGGGGCCTGCTGGCAGGTGCCCCACAGTGCTGGGGGGTGGGGGTGCTGGGAGACATGGGTGGGGGCCTGCTGGCAGGTGCCCCACAGTGCTGGGGGGTGGGGGTGGTGGGAGACATGAGTTGGACATGGGTGGGGGCCTGGTGGAGGCTGCCCCTGGTGGCTGGGGTGGTGGTGGTGGTGGGAGACATGGGTGGGGGCCTGGTGGAGGCTGCCCCTGCACTGCTGGGGGGTGGGGGTGGTGGGGAACATGAGTTGGACATGGGTGCGGGCCTGCTGGCAGGTGCCCCACAGTGCTGGGGGGTGGGGGTGCTGGGAGACATGGGTTGGACATGGGTGGGGGCCTGCTGGCAGGTGCCCCACAGTGCTGGGGGGTGGGGGTGCTGGGAGACATGGGTGGGGGACTGCTGGCAGGTGCCCCACAGTGCTGGGGGGTGGGGGTGCTGGGAGACATGGGTGGGGGCCTGGTGGAGGCTGCCCCTGGTGGCTGGGGGGGTGGTGGTGGGAGACATGGGTGGGGGCCTGGTGGAGGCTGCCCCTGCACTGCTGGGGGGGGGTGGTGGTGGGAGACATGGGTGGGGGCCTGGTAGAGGCTGCCCCTGGTGACTGGGGGGGTGGGGGTTGGGGGAGACATGGGTGGGGGCCTGGTGGGGGCTGGCCCTGGTGGCTGGGGGGTGGGGGTGGTGGGGAACATGAGTTGGACATGGGTGGGGGCCTGCTGGCAGGTGCCCCACAGTGCTGGGGGGTGGGGGTGCTGGGAGACATGGGTGGGGGCCTGGTGGAGGCTGCCCCTGGTGACTGGGGGGGTGGGGGTTGGGGGAGACATGGGTGGGGGCCTGGTGGGGGCTGGCCCTGGTGGCTGGGGGGTGGGGGTGGTGGGGAACATGAGTTGGACATGGGTGGGGGCCTGCTGGCAGGTGCCCCACAGTGCTGGGGGGTGGGGGTGCTGAGAGACATGGGTGGGGGCCTGGTGGAGGCTGCCCCTGGTGACTGGGGGGGTGGGGGTTGGGGAACACATGGGTGGGTGCCTGGTGGGGGCTGCCCCTGCACTGCTGGGGGGTGGGGGTGGTGGGGAACATGAGTTGGACATGGGTGGGGGCCTGCTGGCAGGTGCCCCACAGTGCTGGGGGTGGGGGTGCTGGGAGACATGGGTGGGGGCCTGGTGGAGTCTGCCCCTGGTGACTGGGGGGTGTGGGGGTTGGGGGAGACATGGGTGGGGGCCTGGTGGGGGCTGGCCCTGGTGGCTGGGGGGTGGGGGTGGTGGGAGACATGAGTTGGACATGGGTGGGGGCCTGCTGGCAGGTGCCCCACAGTGCTGGGGGGTGGGGGTGGTGGGAGACATGAGTTGGACATGGGTGGCGGCCTGCTGACAGGTGCCCCACAGTGCTGGGGGGTGGGGGTGGTGGGAGACATGAGTTGGACATGGGTGGGGGCCTGCTGGCAGGTGGCCCACAGTGCTGGGGGGTGAGGGTGGTGGGAGACATGAGTTGGACATGGGTGGGGGCCTGCTGGCAGGTGCCCCACAGTGCTGGGGGGTGGGGGTGCTGGGAGACATGGGTGGGGGCCTGGTGGAGGCTGCCCCTGCACTGCTGGGGGGTGGGGGTGGTGGGAGACATGAGTTGGACATGGGTGGAGGCCTGCTGGCAGGTGCCCCACAGTGCTGGGGGGTGGGGGTGCTGGGAGACATGGGTTGGACATGGGTGGGGGCCTGCTGGCAGGTGCCCCACAGTGCTGGGGGGTGGGGGTGCTGGGAGACATGGGTGGGGGCCTGCTGGCAGGTGCCCCACAGTGCTGGGGGGTGGGGGTGCTGGGAGACATGGGTGGGGGCCTGGTGGAGGCTGCCCCTGGTGACTGGGGGGGTGGTGGGAGACATGGGTGGGGGCCTGGTGGAGGCTGCCCCTGGTGGCTGGGGGGGTGGTGGTGGTGGGAGACATGGCTGCCCCTGCACTGCTGGGGGGAGGGGTGGTGGGGAACATGAGTTGGACATGGGTGGGGGCCTGCTGGCAGGTGCCCCACAGTGCTGGGGGGTGGGGGTGCTGGGAGACATGGGTGGGAGCCTGGTGGAGGCTGCCCCTGCACTGCTGGGGGGTGGGGGTGGTGGGAGACATGAGTTGGACATGGGTGGGGGCCTGCTGGCAGGTGGCCCACAGTGCTGGGGGGTGGGGGTGGTGGGAGACATGAGTTGGACATGGGTGGGGGCCTGCTGGCAGGTGCCCCACAGTGCTGGGGGGTGGGGGTGCTGGGAGACATGGGTGGGGGCCTGGTGGAGGCTGCCCCTGCACTGCTGGGGGGTGGGGGTGGTGGGAGACATGAGTTGGACATGGGTGTGGGCCTGCTGGCAGGTGCCCCCCAGTGCTGGGGGGTGGGGGTGCTGGGAGACATGGGTGGGGGCCTGCTGGCAGGTGCCCCACAGTGCTGGGGGGTGGGGGTGCTGGGAGACATGGGTGGGGGCCTGGTGGAGGCTGCCCCTGGTGACTGGGGGGGTGGTGGGAGACATGGGTGGGGGCCTGGTGGAGGCTGCCCCTGGTGGCTGGGGGGGTGGTGGTGGTGGGAGACATGGCTGCCCCTGCACTGCTGGGGGGTGGGGGTGGTGGGGAACATGAGTTGGACATGGGTGGGGGCCTGCTGGCAGGTGCCCCACAGTGCTGGGGGGTGGGGGTGCTGGGAGACATGGGTGGGGGCCTGCTGGCAGGTGCCCCACAGTGCTGGGGGTGCTGGGAGACATGGGTGGGGGCCTGGTGGAGGCTGCCCCTGGTGACTGGGGGGGGTGGTGGGAGACATGGGTGGGGGCCTGGTGGAGGCTGCCAGTGGTGACTGGGGGGTGGGACTGGTTTTAGACATGGGTTGGACATGGATGGGGGCCTGCTGGCAGGTGCCCCACAGTGCTGGGGGGTGGGGGTGCTGGGAGACATGGGTGGGGGCCTGCTGGCAGGTGCCCCACAGTGCTGGGGGGTGGGGGTGGTGGGAGACATGGGTGGGGGCCTCGTGGAGGCTGCCAGTGGTGACTGGGTGGTGGGGGTGGTGGGAGACATGAGTTGGACATGGGTGGGGGCCTGCTGGCAGGTGCCCCACAGTGCTGGGGGGTGGGGGTGCTGGGAGACATGGGTGGGGGCCTGGTGGAGGCTGCCCCTGGTGACTGGGGGGGGTGGTGGGAGACATGGGTGGGGGCCTGGTGGAGGCTGCCCCTGGTGGCTGGGAGGGTGGTGGTGGTGGGAGACATGGGTGGGGGCCTGGTGGAGGCTGCCAGTGGTGACTGGGGGGTGGGGGTGGTGGGAGACATGAGTTGGACATGGGTGGGGGCCTGCTGGCAGGTGCCCCACAGTGCTGGGGGGTGGGGGTAATGGGAGACATGGGTTGGACATGGGTGGGGGCCTGCTGGCAGGTGCCCTGCACTGCTGGGGGTGGGGGTGCAAGGGGACATGTGGCTTGGCTGGGGGGCATGCCCATGGTGGATGGGCTACCTGCGGGACATGACCAGGGGTGCAGGGTAGTCCCCTGTGGTGTGGGCTGCCTGCAGAGGTCGTGGAGGGGGAAGAGGGGAGACCTGGGAGGACCCACACTGCCAATTCACGTCTTGAACTTCCCGCACACCCACGTAATACACTACCCCACTCGCACAGGCCCTTTCGCGTGTGGAACCACCCGCGAGCCCCTGTAATCCATGCACCCCGCTCCCCCAGGCCCGATCGCGTGTGGAAACACCCGCGCACCCCTGAAATCCACGTACCCAGGCCAATCGCTTGTGAAACTTCCCACGCACCCCTGAAATCCACGTACCCAGGCCAATCGCGTGTGAAACTTCCCGCGCACCCCTGAAATCCACGTACCCAGGCCAATCGCGTGTGGAACTTCCCGCGCACCCCTGAAATTCAAGTACCCAGGCCAATCGCGTGTGGAACTTCCCGCGCACCCCTGAAATCCACTTACCCAGGCCAATTGCATGTGGAACTTCCCGCGCACCCCTGAAATCCACGTACCCAGGCCAATCGCGTGTGGAACTTCCCGCGCACCCCTGAAATCCACGTACCCAGGCCAATCGCGTGTGTAACTTCCCGCGCACCCCTGAAATCCACGTACCCAGGACAATCGCGTGTGTAACTTCCCGCGCACCCCCGAAATACACGTACCCGATCAATCGCGTGTGTAACTTCCCGCGCACCCCCGAAATACACGTACCCCACTCAATCGCGTGTGTAACTTCCCGCGCGCCACTTTTTTGATGCGCTGGGTCTCTACCGCCTGCCTTCGTGTGGCGGACGTGTTTCAGCTTGTGCGTGTCTTTGGCTGTGCGTGGCTTTGCCCTATTCGATTCCATGAATACGTGTGGTTCGAGTGCGTGTGGCCGTTCCGTCTGCTTCCCTGCAGTACATCCCCAGTTACGCCCTTATTTTCGCGTGTTGTTCCCCATTCCGCGCGTTACGCCCCATGTCCCGCCCACTTTCTGGTGTGTGCGCTGAGGTTGTGCGCTTTCACTGTGCGCGTCGCGCACGCCTTTCGCGATGTTGTAGTGACTTGTGCGCCATGCACGGGTTTGGCGAGCATCCCGCGGTGAACACGCGCAGGGACTTCCATGAATCGCACGCGTGAGCGTGCGCCTGTTTTTTTCCGCTTGCGCATGCTTGCGCTAAGATTTTCGGCGCACGTTTGTTCCATGAATCGGCCCCCAAATGTTGTATAATAAAATGTATTCTTTTACACAACAGTATTCAATTTTAACTAAATGTGCAAATGCTGTGCTGATGTAACTGAGCATGAAATGGTGCTGTATTCAATCGCAATAGTGATGTTTGCTGGGCTCTGAGACAACAACCATGTGCTACTGTGTCATGTAAAAAGGTGCTAGGCCTTAACTGTCATCGGAGCTACAGGCTGCAAGGGGTGGGGGGGGGCATTTGAAGTGTAGGGGTTCCGTCCCTTTAAAGGCCAGCATTCCTATATCTAAACCGGTAGTACTAAGGGGCTCTCAACATAACAATCTATGTGTGCTGTAAATGTATGAAGTCAACTTCTATGGGATATTTGTAATGTGCATTATGTCATAAAACATTGCAGAGAATGCGCCAGACATAAAATAATTAGAGAGAATGTGTGAGACATAAAAACATTAGAGAGAATGTAGCAATCACGCACCAGCCTGAGCCTAGGCAGTAGGGGGCTGTGGGCTGTTACCGGCCTGTACGCCCCCCTTTTCGCACACCTGATTTTGCCTGGGGTGCAAATAGTTTCTTTTTTTCCACAGGAGTTTCACTGCGCTTATTGCATGACACCAATCTCCTGAGGAAAAGCCTGCATATTTTCATGTTTGAGTAAAACAAGTGGGTCCCTATGAAATCCGCCTGCAATTAGCACCTGCTTACACAAGCCGCATTCCATAGGGATGCATTGTACATGCTGCCTGCAAAGCGTAATTTGCTGATGGCATTTACTTTTTTGACAAAACAGAAAGCAAAACGGAAGAGTAAAGGTGGTTTTGCCTGTTTTTACTCTTGCATTTACCACTCCCTTTTGTAAATATAGAAAATTGTATGCAGGGGAAACTAAAAGCATGTAAGTGCTAACATTACCGCCTCCTGCATGCAATTACCCTATATTGTAGATTGGAATAATACCCACCTACAATATTGAGTGTAAAAGAAATAACATAGCTCCAGAGTTTTTCGTTTACACTTTGAATTTCAGATTTAAAACATCTTAAAATAGGGCGGTCATATGCCTCCGAGGTCACTCGAGGGCACTTTCTCTGCCTTGTGCCCTGCCTCTTCGCTTGTCGAGCACATGCCACGTAAAGGACTTTTGAAGATATGCAAAAGGTGTTTTTTTAAAGAAACCTTTATTTATTCATTTGGCAGTCAGTGTTCCTTTCTCTCCTGCACTCCGTGTTCCATGCTTTACAATCACTACAGTGACCTCTGGCCTTCCTAGTGCTTCAAGTGGGAGGCATAACCAAGGGGATCTAGTTAGGGGGTGATGGCCTAAGTACGTGTGGGTGTACTCAGGCCATGCCCTCAAGCTAGAGCCCCCCTCGCCTTTGGGGTAGGCCTGATAAGAGAGCAGGAGAGCTGGGAACACTGACATTATTGATGAGCACAGCCCCTCCTTTTTGTTCCAAATGATGGGCTCCGAGCTCCACTGGCAGGCTGGCTGTCGGGGTCAGAGCCTGTGATTAAGGAACAAAAGGAGAGGCCGGGCGCAACAACTGTATGACACCAGTGCGCCCAGGTCTGTTTCTGTTTCTTAATGAGGAGCCAACCCCCAACAAGAAGCCGTTTCATTCAAAGAGCTGCATGGTTAAAGGGCTGCCTACGGGGGTTGCTGGCCCCCACAGGCGAAACCTTTAGCCACATGGCTCCTTGACTGACATTTAGGTCTTTACTCAGAAACAGAAGGAGGACTGGGTTGATTGGCCTGTTTTCTTTTTTTTTATCTGCGTAAAGAGCCAACCCTCAGTAGGCAGTTTAATGCCTCTTTTTTCCCAATGCAAAGTGCTGACACCTACAGCCAGCCCTTTAACCATGTAGTGCTTTGGATAAATGGGCTGCCTGTGGGGTCTGCACAGAGTGACTATTAGTCAGGGGTGAGTCCTGGGCCTTCCTATTATCCTTAATTTATTTAACTGTCTGTTTTTTTTTAAAATTAAAATGAAATCAGAAACTATGAGTTTGAGGAAATTATGCTTATGACTGCAAAAAACTCACCGGCCTGCACTTTTGCCCCTTTCATCCAGTGCTCTGCCGCCAACACCCAGAATTGCAGTGTCTGCTGCTCTAATTGTGGATACGTGAAGTGTAGCAAGAAAACCAATCTGGAGGATTTGCTTAGATGTTTATAGATGACCATGCGCCAGTTTCTAGCATGAATTACTGTCTATGTACAACTTGAAAGTGAAGGAGGTCATAAGAAAAGTCTGTGCATTCATGTCATGATGACGTTTTATGTGTTTCATAGAAAAATGTACTGATAAATGTCCACCTAAACATGAAACATGAAACATGAAACCCAGAATAAGATATTTGCTCCGGGGGATATTATTGTCTTGAAAGAGACCTGGTTATTAAATCAAATATGGGTAGATGGCGTCCAAATAGTTCCGAAATTGGCATATAAATCTATAAAGGGCGTCCCTCCGGCAGCTTGTTATGTGCACTTAGTAATCCCAAAACCCAGTCGCTAAACATCTTTTCTAGCAAGATCCCTGGTATATTAGCCATCACAGTGCAATATAACTTGCTGGATAAATGATCATTAACCTATACTGGAATGAAAAGGTTATAGATTGTGAAGAATGTGTCACCCACATTGACGAGTGCTTGGCTAGCGGGCGAATGAGAGGTGAAACGTATGTGATAAGAGCGGGTGAGCTTAACTTGAATAATTTGATGGAAATGGATGATGAAAGAAGTTTTAAGAATACGTGTAAGAGGAGCTGGATGGATTTGCCGGAAGATTGGGACCTCTTGGTAACTAATGGGAATGTGGAAGATGACCTGCTAAGGAGACCAACATGGAAAAGAGGACACAAGGCATCATTTATTGATTATGTAATAGTATCTCGTCCATTGTTTAAGAAGTGTAGTAGATTTGAGATCCGTCCAACAAACCTGAGCGACCACAATATCCTTGTGACATTATTTCAACTAGTCACTAAACAGCTAAACCCTGGGTGTCATGGAGATCTTGTGGTGAGCAGTGGGTGAAATAAGATGACAACGTTTAATAAAAAAGGGAGTCGCTCTGACCAGAACATTAGAGGCCTATCTAAGCCACAGTTCTGTAGATGATATCATGACAAGATGCACCAGTGGGGGTTTTTGTGACTTCATCTGGGAAAGAGAGATGCCAACAAATAGTAGATCTGGAAATATTACACATGTTCACTTATTTAATCCACTTGTCTATGAATGCAAAAAAACATATAAGGAAGAGCTTAAATTGTTATGAAGAAGGTCGTTAGATATGAAATCGTACTTCATGGGGCAAAAGCAGGCATTCAGAAGTCTAAAAAACTGGTTGAGAAACCATAAAGCAAATATTTTCAGACAGGCCAGTGAAAGATGTTGAAAGCATTATGCCAGAGTAAGACTAGGAACTTTTGGACTCTGGTAAATGCTGAGGAATCTGCCCAAAGTGAATACCAGAGCATTGGAATAGATGAATCAGAGTGGCGGACGCATTGGGCAGACATGTGGGAAGGGACATCAGAAGAGATAGGACCTCATTCCTGACAATCTCGTGGAGCGTAGAATTTGAGCAGGATGATATTAGATGCCTCATTATAAAATAATCTAATACGGCTGGTTCACTAATTCGATCTTCAAATTCATTCCCGAACTGTGGCCCAAATAATGACTTTTCTCTTCCGAGATATTCCGGGATCAGGTTACATGACTAGTTCATGGAAAGAATACATCATTATTCCAGTGTTTAAGAAAGATAATCGGTCTGATCCTAATAAATATTGACCGTTTGCCCTTGCAGACTGCAATAGTAAAATCTTTGCAGCATTAATTCTGGAGAAACTGGAGAGTTGGATTAAGGAAAATAACATTTTGCCAAGGAATCAGTGCAGATTCAGAAAGGGATTGTATATGACTCTGAATGGTTTGATTCTTGCATTATTAAAAGATGGCTCTAGGCACAAGGTGAGGGGAATTCCTAATTAGATCTATGTCTGCTTGATTGAGTTTTCAAAGGCTTTCGATCTTGTAAACCGCCAGCTAATCTGGGCAAAATTGAAAAAATGGGGACTCCAGCCATCTTCATTGGCCATCCTAGAATATATACATGCTGACACATCTGTAGGGGTTCAGCTGAATGCAGCAGGGTGCCTGTATGACTCTTTTCTAACTCGAAAGGACTATGGGCCTCATTACACGGTAGGCGGTGAGCCATGGCGCTACTAGCGCCATGGCTCATGCCGGTAAAATACCGGCACCGCCTTGGCGGAAAGGGGATTTACCGCCCCATTCCAAGGTTGGAGGGGCGGTAAATCCCCTTTCCGCCATTGCCCTTCCCCATTCCCATTTCTGCCCCATAGGGCTCTATGGGAATGGGGAAGGCGCTAATTACGGCACCGCAATTTTGCGGTGCCGTAATTAGCTCCGAGGTCCCTTAGCGGGTTGGATTTTAACGCCTGCAAAAAGCAGGCGTTAAATCCCCCAACCCGCAAAGGGACCTCGTAGTAAGGCGGTAAGGATTTACCGGTACCGATATTTTACCGGTACCGGTAAATCCTTGCCGCCATCCGTGTAATGAGGCCCTATGTCAGGATGCATGTTTGCACCATGCCTATATAATTTGTAGCTGGCAGATTTGAATGATGAGTTGGAAATGGCTGCATTAATTAGCCCCGAAATTGGGTGTCTGGGAATTAGTTGGCTATCCTATGGTGACGATGTGGCACTGTTGGATGGCTCACCTATAAGTCTTCAGGGGCTGCTTAAAGCGCTTAATACTTACGCAAAGAAAATTAGTTTGTCTTAAATCAGAAAAAACTTCACATTATCACCTTTCATAATACAAAGAATGAAACCAGTAGAGTAAAGTGGATAGTTGACGGCATCAGGATCGACATTAGGAAGGAAGTATTGTAGCCGGGATTCAATATAAACAGATTCTTGAGTACATTGTATAAAACTATGACATTGGGATTAATAATCGACCAATTGTCCTTCGAGATGAGACAAATCCTGGGAAAGTTCTGTACATTTTCCATCAAACCTCTGATACAATTCTACGTGGGAAAAGTTATCCCCAAGATCATGCATGGTGTTGAATTGGAGGCTGCAGAGCATTGTATTGATTGGGATAGATTGGAGGGCAGTCTTTGGAAGAGACTCCTGGGCTGCTATCCTCTCTCTTCCTATGACATCACTGCGATTTGTACTGGGTTTGCTGTCCCTTTGTTACTGGTTTTATTTGCGAAAAATGTTGCTTATTGTGAAAATTGTGTTCCCCTTACCAGATGCTTTGTTTGTAAATCTACAAGATTGTTTGAATGATAAGATATCACGCTTTCTGAATGTAAGGTTAGCACTTACAGATGATTTACTCAATCAAATGAACAAAGATAGATCTGAAATAATAGTGAATCCATTGAACATATAAAAGTCACTAAAGGAGTTGGATTGAACTGCTACAATTGACAAAACACAACATTACAAACTGTATTCAACCTTTCAGTATATTGACAAACCACTTTGAGATCTACCCAAATATCTTTGCTGTTACCCCTGCCCAATAATAAGACAATCGTTCTTGAGATTCCAGTTGAATGTCTTGCCAACCGGTGAAATTCTATATGCTCGATCTAATAACCAAGAGGGATTGAATAATATGTGTTCATTTTGTAATGTTGCAGAAAGGATAGAAACCCTTCATCACCTACTGCTAGAATGGGGAGTCTTGGCGGATATTAGAACGAGACACGTTGGACGTTTCTATTGCAGTGACAATGTTTTTTCTCATGAAGAGGATATGTGGAAACGTCTGTCCTCCGGATCTGAGCTTTTTAACATACGCTGTGATCCAAATGCTAAGGGACCTAAACTTATATGGTTAACTTGGAATAATATGATTATACAATTATATGATTTGTCTTTTAAGAACATGTGTGAATTGTGGAAAATGTTAATGTTTCAATTGTAATGTATTCTTCTCCAAAATTGAATAACTAAGTGTACACCTTTTGTTTTTTAATATACTGTATTAATTTGAAAAATAAATATTTGTGCATATGATGTCACATTTTTGATCAAATTTCACAATAAAAAAAATAAATGCACCACTAAAACATTTATCTGAAGAAACTCCTAAAACAAAACAGATTTGATATCATATGATATGATATGATATGGCATAAGTGTTTAAAGGCACGACGAGGCAAGGGAGGGGGAAAAGAGGAAAGACAAAGACAACAATCTTACTAGGCCAGGTGACATTGAGATGGCACAAGTGCAGGGGTGGGGGGAAAGGGAAAGTGCAGGGTGAAGGGGGAGGGGCAGGGCAATACATAGGCTCACAGTAAAGAATAAATAATATAAATAAAAACAATGGGTAAAATCTGACTTTTTATCTTCCAACACACTGGACTCAAGTCCTCCTAAAGTTGGCATTCAATGCAATCACCTCCACATGAAGTACAAGTAAACTCCAAGAATCCCAATAGCTTGAAAGCAGCAGCAATGAGACTACATAATACATGTTCATCTACTTATGACAAAATACTTCTCCGAAGATTATTAGGTGCATACACTTGCACCCCATGAACGGGTGGAACTATAATTGAATAGGGCCTTAAAGAAAATGTTATACTGTTATGTACAATACACTGCACTATTTTAATGCAACAAAGCATTTTGGGCATGCAGATATGTCACAAGGGTTTCTGGGTATGTGGATAACCTACTGAGTCCTTGTCTTTCCTCAAATACATTGCAGTGGAACCTCTCAAGGGGTCCACGAAATATACCAATAACAGGGAGTCGCTCTGCTAATGCATTAGGAGGGGTTCCTTGTCATGGGGCCACCCATTATTCCCCAAACGAGAACCACACCCCCTCCCCAGCAATCCATAGAAAGAATCTCGCATTGCCACTCCACTCCAGGGCAAGACCACGCCCCTTCTTCCTTTGCTCTATGAGCCACGCCCATTGCATGAGGAGGTGGCTTATCATCAGAGCCGGTGCAGGTGCATCCTTCAGTATCTTAGCGAGACTGGGAAGTGGGAGGAGCTTTAGCAGCAGTGCGCATCTGACAAGGGTGACTAACAGCGAACATCATCTCTCCAGATGGAAATCGCCAGCTCTGGCCCTTGAGGAGCCATCCCAAGAAGAAGAAGAGCTGGCGTAGACTATCAGGCACGCGGGGGAGGGGCTGCAGCACATGTATTGCTGGCACTGGTTGCAGCATGTATTAAACTCAATCAGAGCAGGTTTCACTTCATATGTGTTGCACTCAGTACAGAGCCTTCAATCATTTTTAAAGCCTTCAATCCACCCCTCCCCCTATAAGACATTATGCTGGGCAGTCAAGCACTGGCAGATTTCAAGGTAAAGGGCCCTGTGGACATGGTTCATAGGGTCATGGAGGAAGAGCGATGGGTGGGATGGGTTAATAGATGAGGCGTGACAATGAATTTGGGTCAAATGTTATGGGTTTCTAAGTTGTCTTTTGTACTGTTGGAGCTATATGTTTAGGGATCCACCTCTGGCTGGAAACAGCCTGGTCACCCTGCCTGGGTTTGCAGACGTACAGTGATTTGCCCAGGATCACTCAATTAAAATCCTCTCTCCCAATCAACCTGTCCACCCCTTTCACAATCACACACTCTCCACTTTCAAAATGTTCTACTCGTTCTCTTCCATCCGCTACCCGTTTACTTTTCATTAGCTCCCACTGCCCTCCCTTTCCATCTGCTACTGTCTTCATCTATAATCAGCCTACCCACCCCACTCACCTCCCAGCCAATGCCTTGTCACCTCTTATCAGTTCCCTCACACCTCTCCCCATCCATCCACTACTGTCTTCATCTTATCAGCCTACCCACCCCACTCACCTTCCATCCACTGCCTCATCACCTCTTATAAGCTCCCTCACTCCTCTCCCCATCCATCCACTAATGTCTTCAACTTCTCAGCCTACCCACCCCACTCACCTTCCATCCACTGCCTCATCACCTCTTATGAGCTCCATCACTCCTCTCCCCATCCATCTGCTACTGTCTTCATCTTCTCAGCCTACCCACCCCACTCGTCTTCCACCCACTGCCTCATCCCCTCTCATAAGCCTCCCTCTCCCCTTCCATCTGCTGTCTTCATCTTCTCAGCCTACCCACCCCGCTCATCTTATCAGCCTACCCACCCCAATCACCTTCCATCCAGTGCCTCGTCACCTCTTATAAGCTCCCTCAGCCTCTCCCCTTCCATCCGCTACTGTCATCTTCTCAGCCTACCCACACACCTTCCATCCACTGCCTCTTCACCTCTTATGAGCCACCTCACTCCTCTCCCCTTCCATCCGCTACTGTCTTCATCTTCTCAGCCTACCCACCCCACTCACCTTCCATCCACTGCCTCGTCACCTCTTATAAACTCCCTCACTCCTCTCCCCATCCATCCACTACTGTCTTCATCTTATCAGCCTACCCACCCCACTCACCTTCCATCCACTGCCTCATCACCTCTTATGAGCTCCATCACTCCTCTCCCCATCCATCTGCTACTGTCTTCATCTTCTCAGCCTACCCACCCCACTCACCTTCCACCCACTGCCTCATCCCCTCTCATAAGCCTCCCTCTCCCCTTCCATCTGCTGTCTTCATCTTCTCAGCCTACCCATCCCACTCATCTTATCAGCCTACCCACCCCAATCACCTTCCATCCAGTGCCTCGTCACCTCTTATAAGCTCCCTCAGCCTCTCCCCTTCCATCCGCTACTGTCATCTTCTCAGCCTACCCACTCACCTTCCATCCACTGCCTCTTCACCTCTTATGAGCCACCTCACTCCTCTCCCCTTCCATCCGCTGCTGTCTTCATCTTCTCAGCCTACCCACCCCACTCACCTTCCATCCACTGCCTCGTCACCTTTTATAAGCTCCCTCACTCCTCTCCCCATCCATCCACTACTGTCTTCATCTTATCAGCCTACCCACCCCACTCACATTCCATCCACTGCCTTGTCACCTCTTATAAACTCCCTCACTCCTCTTCCCTTCCATCTGCTACTGTCTTCATCTTATCAGACTACCCATCACACTCACATTAAAAACCACTGCCTCATCACCTCTTATAAGCTCCATCACTCCTCTCCCCATCCATCTGCTACTGCCTTCATCTTCTCAGCCTGCCCACCCCACTCACCTTCCACCCACTGCCTCTTCACCTCTTATGAGCACCCTCACTCCTCTCCCCTTCCATCCGCTACTGTCTTCATCTTCTCAGCCTACCCACCACACTCACCTTCCATCCAATGCCTCATCACCTCTTATAAGCCTCACTCTCCCCTTCCATCTGCTGTCTTCATCTTCTCAGCCTACCCACCCCACTCACCTTCCATTCACTGCCTCATCACCTCTTATAAGCTTCCTCACTCCTCTCCCCTTCCATCTGCTGTCTTCATATTCTCAGCCTACCCTCCCAACTCACCTTACATCCACTGCCTCATCACCTCTTATAAGCTTCCCTCTCCCCTTCCATTGCTGTCTTCATCTTCTCAGCCTACCCACCCCACTCACCTTCCACCCAATGCCTCTTCACCTCTTATGAGCCCCCTCACTCCTCTCCCCTTCGATCTGCTGCTGTCTTCATCTTCTCAGCCTACCCACCCCACTCACCTTCTATCCATTGCCTCGTTACCTCTTATAAGCTCCCTAACTCCTCTCCCCTTCCATCCACTACTGTCTTCATCTTCTCAGCCTACCCACCCCACTAACCTTCCACCCACTGCCTCTTCACCTCTCATAAGACCCCTCACTCCACTCCCCTTCCTTCTGTTACTGTCTTCATCTTCTCAGCCTACCTACCCCACTCATCCTATCAGCCTACCCACCCCACTCACCTTCCATCCACTGGCTCATCACCTCATGTGAGCTCCCACTCTTCACCCTTTCCATCCACCACTGTCTTCATCTCATCAGCCTACCCATCCCACTCACCTTCCATCCACTGCCTCGTCACCTCTTATAACTACCCACACTCCTCCCCCCTTGCATCTGCTACTGTCATCTTCTCAGCCTACCCACCCCACTCACCTTCCATCCACTGCCTCTTCACCTCTTATAAGCCACTGTTATGTTCTGGCTCCGCGCGAAGGCAGAACATAGTAGGCCTCTGAGGTAGGCTGCAGTGGCGCAGCTCCAGCCGGAGTGAAAGAAAACACGCCACACGTTGTTGGAGTCTGTGCCCAGATCTGCCTCCCTTGCGCGGGGCAGGGCTTTTATTCAGATGCCCTGCGTCACCGCGTAGCGCGGTGGAGGGTGGATATAACATTCCTCCTTTATTATAAACAAACACAACAACGGAACACACCCACACGAATGGGCCTATACTTATGAACATAACAAACACAAACGTCATTCCCCTTTCACAGATCTCAAAGTTCAAACTACCGCACATAGACCTTGAGCCGAGCTGGTGGCTGAGTGGCAGTTCTCAGGCCATATCTGCCACCCCGGGAGGTGGGTTCTACTGTCTCATCAGATCTCTCACCTTCCACCTCCGGCTCACCCAGGTCTTGTTCACTCCACTGCTCCCACGTTCTGTCACCTGCATTTTCTTCGCCCTGGTGATTCTCAGGTTCGTCCTCGATCAGCGGAGAATCCTCATCTTCTTGGGGACAGTCTCCATCAGTCCAGAGGTTGCGCGGCACCGCCTTGAACCACGACGCGTTGCGCGTCACCTGGCGATGCCCCCTTTGTGCGGTTATCATAGTCCCTTGTGTCTCACGGACGGTCTCGTAGCGGGAATCCATTTTGGACTTCGTCGGGTTCCGTAAAATGACCACCTGGTCGCCCACCTGGTGGTTGGATGGTCGCGACCTCCTCTTGGCACTCATGTGGGCATTGGCGTCCCTTCTCCTTCTATCGGTGCGCCCCTCGTCGAGCTCGCCCGGTCTCCAGCTGGGGTGATGTGGAATGGATGATCTTATGACGGTGCCAAACATGAGATCCGCTGGGGGAACGCCAGTTGTGCAGTGCGGGGTGACCCTGTAGTTCCTCAGGAACCGATAGAGGTCGACTTTCCATGGGCTGGCATTTGCCTTCGATAGCCTCAACACTTTATTAATCGTTCTCATGAATCGTTCCACATCCCCATTCGCCTGGGGCCACCTGGGCATGATGTGGTGATACCGGATGTTCAGATCTTGCAAGTACTGTTTGAACTCCACCCCTTGGAAGGGTGCTCCATTGTCACTTTTAATCGTGGTTGGGAGTCCATGTGTCGCAAACATCTTCTCAATGGCTGGGATGACCACTTCCGCTGCCGTGGATTCGACCACCTCGACTTCGCGGTATCGGGAGTGGTTATCGATAGCCACCAGGAGGTACAGGCCCTCTCGTAGTTTGCAAAAGTCAATGCTTATTGCGTCCCACCTGCCAGAGACTCGTTCCGCCGATAGGATGGGTTCTGGATCAGGTGGGGCTCCGGTTATGAGACACGGCAGGCAGGTGTTTCCACCTTTTCGTCAATCCGTGGAAACCACACTCGGTGTCGAATGCGAGCCTTCGTCCGAGCCATCCCTTGGTGGCCCTCATGGGCAAGTGCCACTATGCGGTCGTGCAGGCCTGGTGGAATGATGATGCGATTTCCGCGGAGCAGCAGACCCTGCTCTGTTATCGACAAGTCCTGGCGGATGGTGAATGTTCCTGTGAGGAACGCCTTTGCCTCTTCCGTCCTGTTGTGCGTGTTTTTCATGAATGACTTCCAGTCACCCGAAATGATGGCATCTTTCACCAAATCGCAGCAGGGGTCATTGCCTGTTTCCTCCGCGATGTCCTCAATGCTGACCGCCTTCGGCCTCATTGCCCACACCACCTGGCAGATGTGCTCTTCGATCTCTTCGGCCACCTGAACCTCCTGTGGCGTCGCCGCTCTCGGGTGCCTGGAGAGAAAATCCGCCGGGTTGCCGCATCCCGGCTGATAAATCAGCTCAAAATTGCACTGCTGAAGATGTAGCAGCCATTTGGCTATTCTGGCCGGTGGGTGCCAGGAGGTGCCCATGAAGATGGCCAGGAGGGGTTTGTGGTCCGTAATCGTAGTGAACCTGCGGCCATACAGATATAGGTGGAAGTGGCGGCACCCCCACAGTACGGCGATTGCCTCTTTCTCTATGTGAGAGTACCGCTGCTCTGTCGCCATAAGAGCTCGCAACGCATAGGCGATGGGTCTCTTCTCGCCCTCTTTGGTGACCTGCATGAGGATGGCCCCCAGGCCGACAGGGCTGGCGTCCACGTAGAGTTCAGTCTGAAGAGCGGTATCATAGTACGCCATTCTCGTTTCTACGGACAGCGACTCTTTGAAACTCTCGAAAGCATCCTCGCAAGCTTTTCCCCATTCCCACTTCACGTTGCGCTTTGTAAATTCTCGAAGGGGTTCCGAAAAAGTGGCCAGGTTTCGGATGAATCTCCCACAGTATGTGGCCATACCCAGGAAGCTGCGGACATCGGTGGGTGTCTTGGGCGGACTTGCGGCCTGTATGTCAGCGACCTTCTGGGGGTCCGGCGAGATGCCAGAACTGCTGAACTTGTAGCCAAAGAATTATATCTCCGTCTTGAAAAACTCACATTTTTCCTTATGGATGGTTAGGCCCGCATCCTCCAATCGGTCCAGAAGCATCTGTAGCCTTCTCGAGTGTTCAACTTTGTCCTGGGCGTGGATCAGGATGTCGTCACTCACATTCAGGACACCTGGTATGTCCCGGATGACTTCTTGAATGGTCTGTTGGAAGACTTCGGACGCCGAAGATATGCCAAAGCTTAGCCGCTTGTATTTCCGCAGACCCAAATGTGTGGAAAATGTCGTTATGCACCGAGAGTCTTTGTGTAGCTTCAACTGATGGTAACCTGCTTTCAAATCAACTTTCGAGAAGACTCTCGATCCCGTGAGGTCAGCCACAATTTCGTCGAGGGTTGGCGTGATGTGGCGCTCCCTCTTGATGGCAGTGTTCGGGAGGCGCATGTCTATGCAAATGCGGGCCTTCCCCAGCTGTTTGGGTTTTCTTGTGACCACCATCGGGGACACCCAAAGTGTCGGCCATGTCACCTCCTCGATGATGCCTGCTTCTTCCAACGCTTTCAGTTCAATCTCTACCTGTTCGTGCATGTGGAATGGGGTCCTCCGATGTCTGACGGCCCTTGGCTGGACCGACTTGTCAATGTGGAGTTTGATCGTCTTTCCTTTCAAGCACCCAATCCCGTTCAGCAGGTTGGGATGTTGCGCAAGGATTTTCTCGACCTCTTGGGCTTCCTTGATTTCATTGACGAACTGTACCAGCCTAGGTCCTCAGCCGCATCACCGTTCAGAAGGCATTCAATCCCCGCATTCACTACGTATACTTTGGTGTTTTCACCATGGCTGAGGGTAGTGCTAAATCTGCCAACCACCGGTAGCGGCTTTTTGCAGCCATATGCGAACAGGAGAGTGTCAGTGTTCTTAAGGGCTGGTCGCGGTTGCAATGTCTTGAAAGTGGACGTGGGCATGACGTTCACCGAGGCTCCCGTGTCTATGGTCATCCATATTTGCTGGTTTTGGAGGGTGACCTGGCATTTGCGCCTCCGGAGCCCTTTCTTCTGCGTATCATGCCCACGATCCAGGGCTGACACTAGGTAGACTTTTCTTCCTTTGGTCCGCTGCTCTCTACCGGGGTCGAGTTGAGCTCCTGTGATGTCATCACCATCTTCCTCAGTCAACGAGTTGTTCGTTTCGACGCGCCTCATGATTGCCTGCTTCTTCTTCTTTGTTCCACTCCTCTCCTGGGGGTTCTGCGGGGGCGGAAGGGGAGCGCCCGACGAACGGCACACCTTGGCATAGTGGTCCTTTCTGCCACATGCCCCGCACGTTGTGCCTTGTGCCGGGCAATTTCGCCGTCCATGACGCGATCCACCACACCATCCACACTCTGTGGGCCCCGGGATCCGTGGCTGCCATCTGGCCGGTGCGTAATTGCCACCAGATTCATCTCTTGTGGACTGTCTATTTGTGACCTGGGCCACCATGGATGACGCGAGGGCCGGCTGTAATTTTTGCAGAGTCATACCCATGTTGGCGGCTCTGGCATGTGCCAGCTCCCTCTGACGACCCAGCTCAGAATGCGCGTCAAGGAAATACCCCTCTCACCCAGCACCAACCTTCTTAGTTTCTCGGATTGGATGCCGTTGATGAGTTGTCTCTGGATTTCTTTCTCGACATCCGTGAACTCACACGACATTGCCAGTTTCCTGAGCCGGGTGTGATAGACATCCAAAGTCTCCGCTTCCGCCTGAAACGTGGTGCAGAATATAAAAGTCTCATAATCAGAGTTGAGTTGCGGGAGAAAGTGAGCTGTCAGAGCGTCTTTCGATAGCTGGTAAAGGTCCTGGCCATCCGTGATGGTTAGCGCATTGAAAATGCGTAGCACCTCGTCCCCCACGTTCCATAGTAGGTGCAATCTCATCTTCCTGGGCGAGGTTACGTCCTTGCACTCCTTAGCCATCTCAAATTTTTGGAGCCATAGCTGCCACCGGGGGCCAACCGAGGATGGATCTGTGAACGGATCGAATGGCTGAATCAAGGTAGAGGAGCTGCTTTGTGGGCGAGCTGGCGGCGGCGTGACCGACAGATTTGCCGCGATTCTAGACGGCGTGCCAGGCCCGGGGGTGGACGTGCCGGTCGCCATGTCGTGTGTCGTCGTCCCTTGATGGTCCCTGTTGAGGCCAGCCTATGAAATCGTTGGCGGACGGGGCCGCTCCCTCTCTCCAACTGTCCACTGTCGTGAACGCACATGCGCCTTGCGTGTGCGGTAGGCCCACACGTCGAAGAGCAGTCCCAGCGGCTCGCAGAAAAACTGGTTGGTCGTGCGATGCAGGAGGAATGAGATGGTCGGGCGCCGAGCGCGTGTGCTGGGTCCCGTTTCCTTCGTCGCCAGTGTTATGTTCTGGCTCCGCGCGGAGGCAGAACATAGTAGGCCTCTGAAGTAGGCCGCAGTGGCGCAGCTCCAGCCGGAGTGAAAGAAAACACGCCACACGTTGTTGGAGTCTGTGCCCGGAACTGCTTCCCTTGCGCGGGGGCGAGCTTTTATTCGGGCACCCTGCGTCACCGTGTAGCGAGGCGGAGGGCGGATGTAACAGCCACCTCACTCCTCTCCCATCCACTACTGTCTTCATCTTCTCAGCCTACCCGCCCCACTCACCTTCCAACCACTGCCTCTTCACCTCATATAAACTACCTCACTGCTCTCCCCTTCCATCTGCTGCTGTCTTCATCTTCTCAGCCTACCCACCCCACTCACCTTCCATCCACTGCCTCTTCACCTCTTGTAAGCCACCTCACTCCTCTCCCATCCGCTACTGTCTTCATCTTCTCAGCCTACCCACCCCACTCACCTTCCATCCACTGCCTCAATACCTTTTATAAGCTCCCTCACTCCTCTCCCCTTCCATCCGCTACTGTCTTCAACTTAGCCTACCCCCCCACTCACCTTCAAGCCACATCCTTGTCACCTCTTAAAAGCCACCTCACTCCTCTCCCATCCGCTACTGTCTTCATCTTATCAGCCTACCCCCACTCAGCTTCCAGCCACTGCCTCTTCACCTTTTATAAGCTCCCTCACTCCTCCCCCCTTCCATCCGCTACTGTCTTCATCTTATCAGCCTAACCCCCACCGCACTCACCTTCCATCCACTGCCTCATCACATCTTATAAGCTCCCTCACTCCGCTCCCCTTCCATCTGCTGCTGTCTTCATTGTCTCAGCCTCCCCACCCGACTCACCTTCCAGCCACTGCCTCATCATCCCTTATAAGCTCCCTCACTCCGCTCCCCTTCCATCTGCTGCTGTCTTCATTGTCTGAGCCTCCCCACCCTACTCACCTTCCAGCCACTGCCTCGTCACCTCTTATAAGAGGGGTATCAAAAAGCAAGAAAAGTAGTGTGGAAACGTATTTCTACCCTTCCCATCTGCCCTGCCCTTTCTCTTCCATCCGCTCCCACTTCACCTTCCATGCCACATCACCTTCTATCCACTCCCCCTTACCATAAGTCCCATTCAGCACCATTCCCATACACAACATGCACCTCCAGCTTGATGTCTTGGCCTGGCTGAGGAGAAGTAAAGATAATGCCATGCCACATCACCTTCTATCCACTCCCCCTTACCATAAGTCCCATTCAGCACCATTCCCATACACAACATGCACCTCCAGCTTGACGTCTTGGCCTGGATGAGGAGAAGCCATGCCACATCACCTTCTATCCACTCCCCCTTACCATAGGTCCCATTCAGCACCATTCCCATACACAACATGCACCTCCAGCTTGACGTCTTGGCCTGTCTGAGGAGAAGTAAAGATAATGCCATGCCACATCACCTTCTATCCACTCCCCCTTACCATAAGTCCCATTCAGCACCATTCCCATACACAACATGCACCTCCAGCTTGACGTCTTGGCCTGGCTGAGGAGAAGTAAAGATAATGCCATGCCACATCACCTTCTATCCACTCCCCCTTACCATAAGTCCCATTCAGCACCATTCCCATACACAACATGCACCTCCAGCTTGACGTCTTGGCCTGGCTGAGGAGAAGTAAAGATAATGCCATGCCACATCACCTTCTATCCACTCCCCCTTAGCATAGGTCCCATTCAGCACCATTCCCATACCCCACATGCACCTCCAGCTTGACGTCTTGGCCTGGCTGAGGAGAAGATAATGCCATGCCACATCACCTTCTATCCACTCCCCCTTAGCATAGGTCCCATTCAGCACCATTCCCATACCCCACATGCACCTCCAGCTTGACGTCTTGGCCTGGCTGAGGAGAAGTAAAGATAAGGTCATAAACCCCTCCTCCATTTTAGCTGCCGCATTCTCCAACAATTCCTCCTTCAACACAGCGACCACTCCCAGCATGCAATAACCAGACATGGAGAAAGAGCTGCCGTGCAGAGAGTCTGCCACGTGCTGGCGCACGTGCTCCACATGACACGACGTCTTAAAGGAGACGCCACCACAAGGGTGACCCGACATCCCGGTTATGCTGGACTGTCCTGGAATGTTGCCCTCTGTCCCCGTCCCAAGAGTCTTTCTTTAAAAGCCCCCTCCCAGTTTGGTGGAAAGGGTGGGTCATCACTGAAGGAATCCAAGCTGCAAAGACATCTCAATGCACAGCAATTCCACCCACCAGTTATAAACCGAATACATGTTCAGTCATTTTACATTAACACTTAAACCAGATGTTTGCCATGGGTGCACCGCAACCTTCACTCAGTTAACCGCCACATACATGAACTGATTGTACCACAGAGACTGTTGAGAAGTGGCTTTATAACAAGGCCTGGAACAGAAATCGGAGCTAAAGAACCTTCGTTTGTAACTTGCTTTATAGTCACAGCCAAATCTGCACAGTTTATATCCTGGGGAGTATCTGGAATTCCCCTTCACCTCCGTGTTGCCACTACTGAAAGTATGTGATATCCGTTGTCAAACTGTAGTCTTTCTTTTATGTCAGTGTCCTATCACGATTTTTTACTTTGAAAATCTGGTTACCCTGAGTTGGCCCCATACAAATCAATATTAAATAAATAAACAAGTGAAGCTGTTTTGGAATAGTGTATACTGCAAACATAATCGCTTTAGCCTCCTTATGGAAGATAAGGCACAGTGACATTAATAGCCCAGGATCACACAGTGTGTTTAAGTTGTGACCGTTGTCCTAAATGTGGGTGCTTGACCACATATCTTCGCAGATCAAGTTGATACAAATATGTATCAACTTGTGTTAATGTTATCAAATATGTGTTAATGTTTAGGTTTAAAGACCTAAATCAATAATCCATATTATAGGGATGACTTTAAAAGCACACATCACACAGTAAATTAACCTGACAATATATAAAATACTGTAGAAACATGTTGAGTGAAAAGAATATAAGTGCATCTTTTTGTCCCCCCTCCTGAATGGAAGCGTACAAGGACCAGCACACAAAGTAATGTGAGCCTTGAAACAAATCTCCTACCGACAGAAAGTGAAATAAAATGCATAACGAGGTTTTTGTTTCGCTCAGTTTGTAGCTTTTTTAATCCTATACAAGTCACTGGAAAAAAGTGCCAATGACAAATCTCATCCCCAGTTACAGATTCTCACGATGCATCACTTCCCATTGTAAATGGTCAGCTGAGTGATGAGTGAGACCTCATTTGGAGGCTCTGTGCAGTCCTGGCTGTTTCTCATTGATGTGAGAGAGGCAGTGGATCAGCAGGGGGGGCTGGTTGGCATTTCCTCCTTTGCCACCTGATAAATCCGCCAATGCATACACGGCTCGTGCAAGGTTTTTGGCCGTTATAGGTGAAAGTCATTTTGCCAACTTCCACTACCCCTGATCTCTGCATTATGTGCCCCAAATATGTCCTCCTGATCGCATGTTCTTTGAATGACTGTAGTACTTACTTACTTTGGGAAAGGACTCCTGAGTATTTCATTTTAACCAAAAAATGTGTTATTTGTTTGCTTTTTAATTCAAGTGACTGCAGTGCCTCACACTGCTCCACGCTGCTTTAGCTCTCTCTCCCACATGCAGAGCTCCGACACCCCTGTCCCTTGAGGTCTCCTTGATGCTGTCATCACTGCACCTGTGGTCACACTGCATTCTGGAAACACCTCTAACTTTCCTTGATCCGTAGGGCCCGATTAATGGAAAAGTGTGCATTTCTCCCGCAATTGCTGCACGCCGAATACGACACAGCGCAAGCCTGCATGCAAAATAAAAGATGCGTGTCCTGCATATTCATGGATTTAACTGCGCAAAGTAACCGTATTCTGAAGTCGTGCTCGAAACGCCCGTGAAACTCCCCCACGCAAAGAAAAAAACTGCCAGAACTGTTAAAGACTCCAATCAAGCAGTCCCACTAAGTCAGTGCCTTATCTGGGATTGCTCAAGGGAAGCCCTTATTTATATATTTTTATGTCCAGTTCGTGTACTCTGGATGACAACCCTTATATAACTCCCCTCTCTTAGTATCCCCCTGTCCCCACTGAGCCAAGAAGTAAGTTTGTTTTGCAAATTTAAAAGGTTTATTTGAGAATTAAACAATATATATATCACACTTTTATAATAAATTAATAATTGATATCACACTTAGACATATGACAGTGAGTGATCAACAATGGATGGTGTGATACTAGCACACTGGGTAATTACTTAGGAGTAGTATAGAGGATAAGGTAGCTGAGAATGCTTTATATGGTACAAGGAAATGCAAGGTGGAAAAGAAGCAACACAGGAATAAACTTGATATGATTTCAGCAAAACATAATATAATCACTTTTCTCCTTTTGGCAATTCACCCCCCCTCTATGCAATGTAAGGAGGTGGAAGTGACACACACAGTTCTTCAGGAATACAATCACAGTACAATCCCAATTCAGTTCCCCCTAGCAAGCTTAGATCAACAGGGATGATTTTAAACACAGGCAAAGTACTTTAAAGGTGGTATGCAAAGAAGGGAAAAATATGCTAAAATTATTTTTATTCCCTCTAGAGGTTCAGGGTGAGTGATTTAGTTCAGGATAACTTTAGCAATGCTCTTTGAATGATTGTCAGGTTGCAAACGAATTTCAGCAAAGGAAAGCAAGGAGCTGCTATTTTGCCAAGTGAAGAAATTGAGCCAAATCGCAATTCGCAGCAATTTTTCCGAGTGCGTCGAGTGCGATTACGGAAAGAGTATTTCGTTCCTAGGACAAACGGTTCCGGAGATACGGACGATTTCGTGAAGGTAGATTCTCAAAAGAAAAGTCAAGCTCAGAATGACAGATGACAGTTTTCAGGTTTGAGATCACAGAAGGAACACAAGATTTCTAGGATGCAGTTCTCAATAGGTTAAAATAGTTTGAATTAGATTATTTTAAACTAAGAGATTGGGTTTTGCACAGTCCTGGTTGAGTACTCACACTATATGTTGGACAGGAATGCGACTTTTGATCTGGGTCAGCTCTGCTAGCGGCACTGCACAGCGGTCTGGATCTCTGGTTCTGGCAAAAGTTCTTGGCACTGCACGGCGGTCTGCTCTCTGGTTCCGGGTACAGCTCTGCTTTCTGGGTGTTTCTGGCACAGGGTTTTAGGCCAGAATCAAACAGCTCAGCCCGGCTGTCTGAATAGTTTGGTTTGGTTGCTAGGTTTTGAAGGCCTGCTGATAGGAGTTCAGCTGTTGGGTTCTAGAGTTCTTGGAGTTTTGTTCAGGAGTCAGGAGTCTCTGGATGTGAAGTCTGAAGTCTGGATGTGGAGTTGTCTGTCAAAATGCTCCACAGAAAGTGAAAAAAGAAAGTCCTATCTGGCTTCCAGTGGCTCTTTTCATGTGTTTAGGAAGTGGGTGGGTCGGCTAATTCTGCATGCCCAACCCTCTCAAGATTTGATAGGCCAAAGCATTCTTTGGTCCCTGATTTGAGAAAGGATAGTGTGTCAGAGTGATGTCAGCCATTTACGATCTATTGAAGAAACGCCCCTTTGCTTTTACCTTAGAAATCATTTTTCATAACTACACATATTTCCCAGATACACAGTTGTTTGACATACATGTACATATTACGGATTACTTAAGGTACATTCTGGCCCAATTCTGATCTTCCTGGGGGCTTGCATTCAAAAATGACAACTTATTTTCGTTTTGAGTTGATTTACCAATATCGGACGTTTACCAAAAATGGCTCACATGTACACCGCCTTTCTACCCATATTCCATTAATTTGCTAGGTCTCTAACATAAACACAGTGTCTTTAGTATTAATAAATAGCGGGGTTTTGCCTCAGAACATGGTACAAAGTTGAATCAAGTCTTGAATTGTGGGTACATTTCTTGGATTAAGGATCTCCAAATTGCACATTTTTGTAAGCGTAATACAATATTTTAGAAGCATTTAACTTAAACATATATTTGCTGCAATATGATTCCACAAAAGTGTCTGAGCACACCCCCAGAAACTGGGTAAATCAGGAAACACATGTCTCTCCTTCCAGGCAGGGCTCTGTTTACAGTCCACACTGAAAATCAACATACCCCATTCAATTGCAAGGTTCTATTGTGTTCGGTCCAGCAGGCTGAGGTCAACAGACCAGGGGGCCACTCTGCATTTGATTAACAGAGACCTGTGATTTCCTGGGCTGTTGCTGCTCAGGGCTGGTGTGAATGCCTCCCATGAACAGAGACTCTTTGAACTTTTAATGAACTAAGACTCCTTCTGATCAATGCACAGTTCTGCAAGACAGCTCTCCTGTAAGAGTTTAGACCGCTAGCGCCGGTTTGTGGACAAAGCTGGTACTGCACCCCCATGATTTTAGCAACTTTTTGACATCAAGAAAATGAATTCCCAACAGCTCTGGGTTGCTTTTGGCAATCAGCCTTGCCATTCCCAATGGTTTCAGGCTACTGTGTGTGTAGCCCAATGGTGGTTTTAGGCAGTGCCCTCCTGTGCTCACAACATAGGCAAAAATGGGTGGCAGCCTATTCTTCATGTTTTCCCTGTGCATTTTCTGGGGAGTTCTGGCCATCATGATGTTTTCAATGCCAGTAATGCACAGTTTTTGTGGTAGGGCTCGGTTGCATGGGTAAAACATCCCACAGAACAGCTCTCCAAACAGTGTTTGTGGTTCCCCGCAAGCAGGCCTTCATCTCGGCGACCGTGCACCTGGTCCCTTGTAACTTTGCTGACACCCCAACACCATGCGTATGATACTTCGAAATTCAGGTAGAACTTGAAAAATCTACATGTGAACACCCGTAAACCATTCCTGCACCCTGCTACATTGCCTATGCACACCCCTAAGTTAGATCGGAACCCCGGTTGCATGAATGCACCCCTAAATCCGACATGCAAACCCACATCCGCACTGCGATTCCTATGCGCAAGTATCTTTATGCCTGCCTTCGGGTGGCGTAGAGACTGAGGGATTTGTGGGGCCATTTCTCTACCGAGAGGCTCAGAGGATGATTCCATGAATAAATGTCGTTTGGCGCAATTGTGGGAGTGCCAGGGACTGTCTGCAGGCCGTGGTTCATAAATCCCAATTTTTCGCATGTTCTTCCCCATTTTCTGTGTTCTGTACCCCTACCTGGTCTCTGCGCAAGCCATGCCCACACTCTACGTGGTCTCTCGCGCAAGGTGCTTTACTGCTCAAAGAGACATGCTGAGCATCCGCAAACTCCACGCAAGTCCTGGAAAAGTCCAGCACGTTCGATTCCATGAATCGACTAATAGGATTTTGCACGCAGTTTGGCATGCAAGTTCCCTATTTCCTGCGCAAATAATTCCATCAATCGGACCACTAATGTTTAAAGCTGTTTTATCTGAGCAATCAAATTAATGTATAATTCCTCTCACAGGTGCCATCGGGAATGACCATATCAAAGATAAATAAAAACAGTCAACAGCTGGGAAATGGCCACTTAATAGTAGACTTAGTCACACCTGCTCCCTGAGGTTGGTCTAATGCTGAGTTAGAATTCATTTAGCAACTGGGTTTGAATTTACCTTAAATAATCCCATCTCCACTGGGCTGTTAAAGCAGAGGCTACTTTTCCATAGCTCGCATCTAAGCCCAGGCCATGGGGATAAAGTTCATCCAGTCCTGTTTTTACTTTGTACCTTTTGTCAGTGGTAGTTTTGTTCTTCTCCATTATAAAAGTGGGTTGTTAAGCCTCAAAGGGCAAAAAGACAAGCGTAGCCCACGCCAGCACACCCGTCTTATTTTAAATGTGTGCTGCATAGTGTAGAGGAGTGTTCTTGGGGAACGCGGCCTGGAGTAAGGATGTCAGTCATTGAGTATCTAACGTGTACATGTGTGGCTGTACGATCACCAATATAACATGAGGACTCCATTATAAGCAATTGCTCATCAGCACCAAGATGTTGGGGTGAACATCTGCCCTTTATAGATATTACACATAATACATGGAGGGATGTATAAAGGGGGCAGCGAGTCACCCATTACCCCCACATCCATGGGGGTTGCTGTTACCTATTGTGAGGACATCTGTTGGTAGTAACATGAACTGCAGCCCCCAATATTCACTTAATCCTTGGGTACTCACATTACCCTCTGGGGAGATAAAGGGCTAGACTCTCAAAAATGAAAAGTGGGCAAATCTGGCATGCACCACATATGCGGCATAAATAGGTGCACCACATTCACAGAAGTGCTCAACTCAGAGATGCACCAGTTTATAAAAGGGGTGCAAAATGTGGGCAGAAGATACAGAAAGTGGAAGAAAAGCATTCAAGTAGACCAAATGAAGCCTGCAAAGGCAGAGTGGCCACAGAAGGTGAACATAGAGGCACCAAAATCCTGATTCACACAATCAGACCACAGAATTTGCTCCATAAAATGCCCATTGACATTTGCTCCATTTAAAAGTGGAGCAAGTGGCACAGAAAAGAGTGCAAGTGACCTACCTAACCAGGGAAGCACACAGTGCACCCCAATCACAACCCACACCTCAGTATAAAAGCACAGCACAGAGAGGCAGGTACACGTTCCCGAAATGGCCAATCCACAAGGCATCACGTTGCTGCACCGAGTGATGAGGGGGAGGGGGAAGATATATGGGAGGATCAGCGTATTTGAACTGGCTGATGAAGAGGTTACCCAGAGGCACCTCTTCCCACCTCATATCATACTGGAGATGGTGAGTCAGTGGAAATGGGCCCTTAGCACACACACAATGCGGGCCCAGGTCATACCATCACTGGTCAAGGTACCGTCACCCAAAAGGCTCCTTTGAGATCACCAGTGGCATCACAGATGCTACCCAAGGTCTTCAACATGACCCTTCTATCTGCCAGGGTATACATAGGCACGCCTCATCATGCATGTACCAGAGCAGGATTAGTGAGGGCATTTTACACCAATGCTGGGTACTGTGCATTTCTATTGCCATTGATTTATGCTCCCATGTGGTCCTCCTACCCTTGCGGCCATTGAGCACTTGCACAGGGGTGAGAGGACATTTGTAAGTTGAACACTTTCCATGTGTCTGTCTTGCAATCACACTGACAGTGGTGTCCAGTCATTTGGTCGAAGAAAAACTGGTCGAATGACATTTGGTCGATGCAATTTGGTCGAAAACCAAATGGTCGATTTTATTTTTTTATTATATATTTATTTTTCGGGTTTTCGTTTTTTAAAAAAAGGGTTTTTTTAGAAAAAAAAGGGGGCAAAAAAAAAAACAAAAAAAAGAGTGAAAATAAAAAAATTAAAAAAATTCGACCATTTGGTTTTCAACCAAATTGGTTCGACCATTTGTCTGGTCGACCAATTTTTTTCGACCAATTGTCTGGTAACCCTGACAGTTTCTACACAGTTATAGGAATGAAATGCATTATCCTACTCTACATCATCACAGTCATGGACATCGCTCCACGACATTCCTGAATCATGTGGCAAAACTAACACCTGCAACATTTAAATGGTGTGCACTTCCTCCCATGGGAAGTGATCCACTTTACAAAGTAAACTCACCCCGAAGCTGAAGTTTAAAAATATGCATGGGGCCTCATTACACGGTAGGCGGTAAGGGTTTACCGGTACCAGTATTTTACCGGTACCGGTAAACCTTTACCACCTTACTACAAGGTCCCTTTGCGGGTTGGGGAATTTAACGCCTGCTTTTTGCAGGCGTTAAAAACCAACCCGCAAAGGGACCAGGGAGCTAATTACGGTACCGCAATTTGCGGTACCGTAATTAGCGCCTTCCCCATTCCCATAGAGCCCTATGGGGCAAAAATGGGAATGGGGAAGGGCAATGGGGGAAGGGGGAATTACCGCCCCACCAACCTTGGAATAGGGCGGTAATTCCCCTTTCCACCAAGGCGGTGCCGGTATTTTACCGGCATGGACCAAGATGCTAATAGCACCTTGGTCCACCACCATCCGTGTAATGAGGCCCATGGCCTTATTCTCAGACATATTATGCACATAAGACAAAAACAGAGAATGAACAGTAAAGAAATTGTCTGAAATACCTGTGTTTTTTAGGGTAGTTGCACTCTTTCTTGAGGCATCTGATGATGCACGTGGTTTTGGCACAATGTGATGCTCATTGTCAGCATTTGCACATAAAAGAGTGCCTATTTATATTTGTATTTTATTTTATTTATTGAGCGCTTTCACCGAAGCGCTTTACAAAAGTAAGTAACATCCAGTGAATAAAGTCCAACTATCAGCTCTTCCTTCTCAAAGGGATTCTACCTTTTCTCACTTTGCCTCAGAGGCTCAATGTGACTCAAGCCCTGGTTCTCTCTAGACTTGACTACTGCAACAGCCTCCTCCTGAATCTTCCTTCTTCCCCTCTGCGACCCCTTCAGCTTATCCAGTACAGGCAGCCAGACGTATTCTTGGCCTTATGCCCAGGGACCGCATCTCTCCTGCACTAAAAAGTCTTCACTGGCTCCGGGTTGCTACACAGATTAAATTCAAATCCATCTGCATCATTCACAAGGCTGTCAGGGCCCAGAGACCACACTATCTTCAACAATATCTCACTAAATGCTATCCCTCTAGACTACTTCGCTCCCTGGCACCAACTCTTTGTGTGTAAAGTGTTTTGCTAAACAGAGGGCACAGGGTTGCTCACTTTCCTGGGATGGCTTTCTCCTTTGGAATAGCCTCCCACTGCCCCTGCGCCTTGAGCAGAATCTTCTTAAATTCCGGACGCACCTTGAGACTTTCCTCTTTTCCTCCTCCTTCCCTCCTTCTCTCCTCTGCTAATCTCACAGGTGCTGAATCGGTATTCTTGGCCCTTATGCATCTTCAGGGCCTTGACCTCCCACACCAATTCTTCCCAGCTACTGTCTTTCCACAGCACTTTGCATCTACCCCCTATTCCCTCTTCCTTTCTGCACTTGCACGTTCTGAATACTCACAAGGCATCATAGGTTCGGCCCCTTCCACCTTACTCCCCTCTCTTAAATATTGTGTTGTAATTTCCCATGTATTTCCCACTCTCCCTCCCTCCCTGCCCTGTGGGTGCTTTGAAACAGTATGTTCTTATTGTATAAGCGCCTAACAAGCAAACAATAAATAAATAACAAACGGTACAGTATAATAAATAATGATTTGCAGTCGACTATGCGTAACATAAGGAGATTAGACTTAAATTTGAGAACGGAAGATATTATAAGTAGCAGAAGCACGTATAGAAAGTGGAAGTGTATTCATGCACTTCGGAACGAGAAGTGAGAATGAACGGGAACTGGAGGAGGCACAAGGCGGCTTTGGAACAGGGAGAAGAAATGAAGACTCAGGTCCTCATTACACGTATGGTGGTAAGGTAACAATGGTGCCAGTAGTGGCACCGTCACCGTTGCTACCGTACCGCCATACTACGAGCTGTGCTCGCGGGTGCCTTCCAGCCCGCCAGGTCTGACTTGGCGAGCAGAGCGGCGCCTGCGAGCACACCAAGTCGGACGCACCGGCACCGTTGTAAACGGTGCCGGTTGTTAAAACAGATTTCTGAAATCTGTCCTGGTGGCGCAGAAGTTCAGAAGGCCAACCTAATTACTTGGAACAGGGTAACCTCTGGACTAGCCAGACCAATCAAGGTAGCGATCGCGGCGGTCAAGACTAGGTCTCAAGAGGGGTGAGGGTGACTGAAAGCCCGCAATGAGCACACAAAGCCAGATCACTTACAAACTACTCCAAACAGTTGTTATATAAAAAATATATACACATTTATTTCAAGGCCTTTAAAACAATGACCGTAGCGAGAAAATCACAATATCACGATAGTAAACCAACACATACCATATCAACACAATATATATACAAATACGACAGTCTCAAGCGTTATATGCATGAAATGTGTAGTCCACCTAAAAGGGAAGGAAAACAGGCAGTGCGAAATAATGCTTAGACCCAGTTCGCCTTCAGAGGCACCTAACTAGATGGAAGTCCGAGCCCTGCGAAGAGTGGAGCCTTATGCTCAAAAGTACCTGCACGCGCTGGTGCCAACGGGCAAAGGGAGAAGCTCTTCGAGGGAAATCAGGCAGTTCAGTTTAGTGCACAAAAGAAGAACAACAAGTTCCGCGACTCAAGCGCAGCCTCCACAGTGGGCAGAAGCAGAGCGCGAGTACGGACAAGGGTGCTGTTTTACACAGCGGGGAAAAGCAATGGGCTCCTGCAGGAGGGCGACCAGATCCTATCTATGCTACTCACCGGTCCCCGATGCAAGCAGACCCAGGCTTCTCCGCGTCAGTTTCAGCAGCTGGGAGGTTCAGAAGAGCAGGGAACGCCTCGTCGTCGTGTTGAGTAAAAAGACGTCTCAATCGAAGAAACCCGCACAGTTTGTTACCACAGCAGGGCAACGGAGCGGCCGTGTGTATCTGAGCCAAATGTACACTACTCACTTCAGACCTGGGAACGCCAAGTGTACGAAGCGTGTGAGAGTGACAAGGACTCGAAATACTACACAACCTGGCGGCGGTTACAGAGCAAGACTCCCATGTAAGCTGGTCAGTCAACTGGATGGCCCAGAGACGCTTCCGAAGGCTTACTGGCAGGAGATGGTGAAGATGCTGAGAATAGCTGTTCCCGCTATTCCAAGGGTCGAAGTACCAGTACAGGCCTTCTGGTTCGATCAAAGGTGAAAAGGGTTTCACAAGGCGACAGCAGTGCAGAGGAGAAGTCCTTCAGCGGGTCACCAGCGATTCCTCGGTCCAGCCTCTTGGTTGCAGGATACTTGGGCTCCTGTATTCCTTTGTTCGTGAGAACTCAGGAGATCGACATGGTAGTGGTGTTTCCAGCCCTCTCTTATCCACGGTTCCCTTCGCGCCAAAACGGAGGGGACCCAATGGGAGATCCGCTCATCAACACTCACACCATTCGTGGACCAATCACGGACCACGGTGGTCCCAGGCATTCACACCACCCTAGACTCTCTGGCACCCAGGATGTGTATTGGGACCAGACATCCCAGCCCACATCCTGGAGGCACACACAAGACATGTAGAAGCCCGCGAAAGCATCCGTGTTTCGCGGGAAAGTACATGCCCAAATAAGGAAGGCCCCGGGTCGGCTCGACCTGGGGAAGTTGAAGGGAGCAAGACGGTCAGCGGACAGGACAAAGGAGCCTCGTGGTCTGGCCATTTTGGGAGCCATGCCACCATTTTGGGTTAAGCGCGAGAAACGCACTTAGAACGCCAAAAGGAGCTCAAAACACAAGAAACGATCGCTGCCACCATTCCCGTCCCTGAATTACTTGCACCGATCAGATACAATCCTAAACGAGTATCTAGGGCCTGTAGAAGGCTAGAGACCCAAGAGAGCTGTAACTTAGCTTACAGTGCCCTCTTGTGTCATGTTGCAGGAAAGCCGCAACATGATAAAAGAAACTACGGGAAACAGCGTTCCCCGGTAGTGACTGTCTTAAGGGCATGTCAGTTTCCCCGTAAGAAAGGAGCGAAAGCCCAGAGGAGTGCGGCAGAAGGCTGCACTTCTCTGGCAAAGTCGAGAACAAGGTGAAAAACAACAGCAAAAAGTTTAGGGGTTGCCACATGGAAGGAAAATTACCTACAATTACGAAATCTTTCCTAACACTCGCCCCTCCCAGACTATGGACAGGGGGAACTAATCCACCCCTGGATGAGTCTCTTGTTCAGGTCGGTTAAACATTCTGGACAACCCATCAGCATTGCTATGTTGGACACCTGGCCTATGCTCAATAGTGAAGTCGAAGCCTTGTAGACTTATGGACCACCTAAGCAACTTTGGATTCTCCCCCTTCATGTTCATTAGCCACTTTAAGGGCTTATGGTCAGTTTGCACAGTGAAGTGGGTCCCATAGAGGTAGGACCTCAGCTTCCTTAGGGCCCACACAACAGAGAAACATTCTTTCTCTACCGTGGACCATCTGAGCTCTCTGTCCTTAAGCTGGCGGCTAATAAAACCAATAGGGTGTTCCTTACCCTTCTCATCTACTTGTGATAATACAGCTCCTATCCCAGTGTCAGAGGCGTCCGTCTGCACGATAAAAGGTCTTTGATAATCAGGTGCCCTGAGGACAGGGGCCTGGCACAAGGAGTCTTTTAAGCCATTGAAGACCTTCTCACACTCGTCGGTCCAAGTTACCTTCTTGGGTTTCTTCGGAGTTGTGAGGGCAGTCAGAGGGGCAGCTATGGTGCCATAGTCTGCCACAAAATTGCGGTAATACCCCGTGAGTCCTAAGAAGGCTCTCACTTGGGTTTGCGTAGTGGGGGTAGGCCAGTCTTGTACTGCTTGTACTTTACTGGGAAGAGGCTGTATCCTCCCTCCACCTACTTCATGTCCAAGGTAAACCACTGAGCCTTGTCCAATCTGGCATTTACTAGCCTTTATGGTCAGGTGTGCTTTCTGAAGAGCCTGGAGCACAATCCCGAGGTGTTTCACATGGTCTTCCCAGGTGGCACTGAAAACTGCTATATCGTCCAGATATGCAAGACAGAATTCGTCCAACCCATTCAACACATGATTCACAAGCCTCTGGAAAGTGGCAGGTGCATTCTTCAACCCGAACGGCATTACCCGGAATTGGTAAAGGCCGTCTGGAGTAGAAAATGCTGTCTTCTCCTTGGCATGTTCTGCTAAAGCTATTTGCCAATAGCCAGCAGTGAGGTCAAACGTGCTGAGGTACTTGGAGGCACCCAAAGTATCCACCAGCTCATCTGTTCGAGGCAAGGGGTGTGCATCTGTCTTGGTGACAGCATTCAGAGCCCTTTAATCCACGCAGAACCTCAATTCAGAAGTGCCTGCCTTTGGAACCAAAACCACAGGGCTGGACCAAGAACTACTAGAGGGTTCAATCACCCCAAGGTCTAACATCTTGTTGACCTCGGTCTTAATATAAGACCGTACTTTGTCTGACATCCTGTATCCCCTACTTTTGGTAGGTACACTGTCTCCTGTGTCAATGTTATGTTTGCACCAAGGTGTCAAACCAGGCGACTGTGAAAACAGGGGGGAAAACTGCATAAGCAAACCTTTCACCTCAGCCTGCTGATCAGAAGTCAGGTGAGGGGCCACTCGGACACCCTCAAAGGAGCTATCTGAAGGACCGCTTTGGAACAGGTCGGGGAGAGGTTCAGACTCCTCTTCCTCAACATCTGAAGCCAGTAGCAGTGCTGCGATTTCGACTCTTGGGACGAAAGCCTTCAGCCTATTCACGTGAAACACTTTTGGAGCCTGTCCAGGCCTTCCAAGGTCCACTAAATAGTTAACCTCACCCAGGGGCTCCACCACTGTGTAAGGGCCTGACCATTTGTTCTGTAAAGCTCGAGGCCTTATGGGATTCATGATCAGGACTTGCTGACCAGGTGTAAAGTTGATGAGGGAAGCTTTCTGGTCGTACCAATGTTTCACCAGCACTTGTCCTGCCTTCAATTTATCACTAGCCAAGCCCATCAGAAGTACCATCCGTTTTCTGAGCCCTAGCACATAATCAACTACGTTGGTAGTAACAGGGGGAGTGGGCATCTCCCATCCCTCTTTGACGATGGCTAAGGGTCCCCGTACGGGATGACCGAACAGAAGTTCGAAGGGGCTGAAGCCAACACCTTCCTGTGGTACCTCTCGGTAGGCAAACAGTAAGCATGGTAAAAGAAGATCCCATTTTCTTCTCTGAGGTTCCTCCAGAGCCCCAATCATGCTCTTTAACGTTCTGTTGAAACGTTCCACCAGACCATTGGTCTGGGGGTGGTATGCAGAAGAGAACTTGTAGGTGACCCCACATTCTTTCCACATAGCCTGCATATACTTCGACATAAAGTTGCTGCCACGATCCGACACAACTTCTTTAGGGAAGCCAACCCTAGTAAATATGCCAAGTAAAGCTTTTGCAACTGACTTGGCAGTTACAGTTTTCAATGGGATGGCCTCAGGATACCTGGTTGCATGGTCGACCAGCACCAGGATAAACCTATTGCCCGAGGATGTTTGCGGGTCAAGGGGACCAACAATGTCGATCCCTACCCTTTCAAATGGTACCCCCACAACTGGGAGCGGTACCAACGGAGCTTGGATTGTCGCGCCAACCTTACCAGACAACTGGCTGGAGGCACAACTCCTGCAGTGACTTTCTACTTGCACCCCCATCTTGGGCCAGTAGAAGTGCATGGATAACCTTTGCTTGGTCCTCTTCATACCAAGGTGACCAGCAAGGGGAACTTCATGCGCCAACTGCAGGAGGAAGGGCCTAACAGCAAGGGGAACCACCAACCTCCTATGGCCTCCTTCTGTAGACTCTGTGGGCTCACTATACAGGAGTCCACCTTCCCAATAAATCCTATGCTTCCCAGGAGGTTCACCCTCAAGCTGGGAGCAGGCCTGTCTCCTTAGGCCTTCCAGAGATGGGCACTCACGTTGGCCTTTACTGAATTCGTCCCTATCAGGACCTCCTTCAACTAACAAGTCTTTTAGTTCAGGATGATCGTTGGGGTCAAATACTTCAGGCATCGCCACCTCCTCGTCAGGCCCGGGCGATTGACCAACTTCCTCCACCGCAGTGGTAGGCGAGCTCGGGCGAATATTCTCTTTCCCTCGTCTTGACTTGTCGACTCCTTTCGCCTTGGGTTTCCCCTTCGGCTGGGGTGGCGTATTGGTCTTGGCCAATGCTGCCCGTGCTTGAGACCGTGTGTAGGGTCTTCCGGCAGTGTCTCCTACGAGCCCTAAAGCTCTGAGATCATTACCTAACAAGACCTTTCCCGGGACGTTTCTCTGAATGCTCACTGGAATCCTGACTGCTGTACCATTTAAAGTAAGATTTACAGGTATTACTGGAAACATACGGAGGGGGCCGTAAGCCAACTTAGTGGGCATCAGAGTAGCTCTGGCAACTTCCTCTGAGTCTACCAAGGTAGAATCCACTACAGTGTGACTGCACCCACTATCCCTAAGAGCTGGAGTATCTACTCCATTGATCAGCACACTGTCTTTAAAGTAGTGCTTGGTATTATCCGGAATCCTAGCATAAGCCTCTGCGACTTTAGGCTCCCAGGAACCCAGGGACACTAAAACTACCTCAGCCTCTATCCCGCTGGGAAAGGAGTCTGAGGAGAAGGATGCCCCTGTAATCTCTTCTTCCTTGTAGGAGGAGAAGGCCAGATTAGCGGAGTGGACCCCCAAAGGTCTAACCTTACACCGGGGATCCACCTTCACGTGGTCAGTTGCTCCACAAGCAAAACAAGATCCATTGGGTCTGTTTACATAGGGAGGCTTATTGTAACCAGAGTTCTGTTTTGGAGGCTGACCTCCACTACCCTGTGAGTTCTCTTGTGTCTTACCCTTATTTTTCTTTTTGTGGCCCTTATGAGAAGAAGATTTAGCAGATTCTCCACCCTCCACATCTTTGGACTTTTTCCCTTTCTCCTGCTTACCGGGATGAGTTTTGTCCTTATGGGACACTCGATGTGACACCCATAAGTCTGCTGCAATGGCCAGCTTCTTGGGATCTATCTCCTTCGAATCGGCCAAATGCTGCTTAAGCTCCGGGGAAGAAGATGCAAAAATGTGTTCCACCATGACAAGATTTATCATGCCTTCGAAGGTAGAAACCTTATAACCTTCGACCCAGCCAGTTAAGTTTTTCAAGGATTCAGTGACATAAGATACCCAAGTACCACCTTCCTTTTTCTTATACTCTCTGAAACGTTTCAAATATTGGGCCGGAGTCTTCCCAAACTTTAAAATGAGAGTTTGCTTTAACATTGCGAAATCAGCTCGCTCAGCCTTCGACATTTCCATAATGGCACTACAGCCAGAATGGGGCAGTCTGCTGAGTAACCAGGCAATCTTATCAGCATTGTCAACTTGTTGAACTTCGCATGCATACTCAAACGCATTCAACCAGTCCATAATGTCATTCCTTTCTTCATACACACTGAGCAGATCTTTCGGAAACCGTGGATGAGAGGAGGCAGCAGACCCATGTCCAGGACCCCTGGACCCATTTGCAACCTGAAGCTTGGGCAGTTCCAACTGGTGATCTCTGTCTTTTTGTTTTTCTGCCTGTTCGATTTTTAGTTTGGCTATGCTGAATTCAAGCTCCTGCTGCCTAAACCGCAGCTCTTGCTTCTTGAATTCAAGCATAGCCTCCCCATCAGCACTGGCAGAGGAAACATTAGACATCTCGTCCTCCCTGTCCTCGTGGTCGCGATGGATCAGTGCAGCGGCAGAACCGTCGGTTCTACCAGTGAGAGCAGCCCCACCACCTTCCGCACTGTCCTCAGAAGTTAAAGCGTCAAGCTGCGCTTCTTGCCACGCCACGATTCTTTGGATCATTTCCAATTTCGTGCCTTGAGAGGAAACACCTCTCTCCGCACACATCTTTTTCAATGTTTCTGATTTGGAAGCATTTAAAGTTAACAAGGTATTTGTTTCCATACTGTTAGATAGGACTATGGCCTTTTTAATGTTATACTACAACAATTCACTACGTGTCCTGGTTGGAATAACCTGAAATGCCCTAGTTCGTGCGCAACACTGGATACCTTCAGTCGTATCCCACCGCTGTACACCAATTTGTTAAGACGGATTTCTGAACTCTGTCCTGGTGGCGCAGAAGTTCAGAAGGCCAACCTAATTACTTGGAACAGGGTAACCTCTGGACGAGCCAGACCAATCAAGGTAGCGATCGCGGCGGTCAAGACTAGGTCTCAAGAGGGGTGAGGGTGACTGAAAGCCCGCAATGAGCACACAAAGCCAGATCACTTACAAACTACTCCAAACAGTTGTTATTTAAAAAAATATATACACATTTATTTCAAGGCCTTTAAAACAATGACCGTAGCGAGAAAATCACAATATCACGATAGTAAACCAACACATACCATATCAACACAATATATATACAAATACGACAGTCTCAAGCGTTATATGCACGAAATGTGTAGTCCACCTAAAAGGGAAGGAAAACAGGCAGTGAGAAATAATGCTTAGACCCAGTTCGCCTTCAGAGGCAACTAACTAGATGAAAGTCCAAGCCCTGCGAAGAGTGGAGCCTTATGCTCAAAAGTACCTGCACGCGCTGGTGCCAACGGGCAAAGGGAGAAGCTCTTCGAGGGAAATCAGGCAGTTCAGTTTAGTGCACAAAAGAAGAAGAACAAGTTCCGCGACTCAAGCGCAGCCTCCACAGTGGGCAGAAGCAGAGCGCGAGTACGGACAAGGGTGCTGTTTTACACAGCGGGGAAAAGCAATGGGCTCCTGCAGGAGGGCGACCAGATCCTAGCTATGCTACTCACCGGTCCCCGATGCAAGCAGACCCAGGCTTCTCCGCGTCAGTTTCAGCAGCTGGCAGGTTCAGAAGAGCAGGGAACGCCTCGTCGTCGTGTTGAGTAAAAAGACGTCCCAATCGAAGAAACCAACACAGTTTGTTACCACAGCAGGGCAACGGAGCGGCCGTGTGTATCTGAGCCAAATGTACACTACTCACTTCAGACCTGGGAACGCCAAGTGTACGAAGCGTGTGAGAGTGACAAGGACTCGAAATACTACACAACCTGGCGGCGGTTACAGAGCAAGACTCCCGTGTAAGCTGGTCAGTCAACTGGATGGCCCAGAGACGCTTCCGAAGGCTTACTGGCAGGAGATGGTGAAGATGCCGAGAATAGCTGTTCCCGCTATTCCAAGGGTCGAAGTACCAGTACAGGCCTTCTGGTTCGATCAAAGGTGAAAAGGGTTTCACAAGGCGACAGCAGTGCAGAGCAGAAGTCCTTCAGCGGGTCACCAGCGATTCCTCGGTCCAGCCTCTTGGTTGCAGGATACTTGGCTCCTGTATTCCTTCGTTCGTGAGAACTCAGGAGATCGACATGGTAGTGGTGTTTCCAGCCCCCTCTTATCCACGGTTCCCTTCGCGCCAAAACGGAGGGGACCCAATGGGAGATCCGCTCATCAACACTCACACCATTCGTGGACCAATCACGGACCACGGTGGTCCCAGGCATTCACACCACCCAAGACTCTCTGGCACCCAGGATGTGTATTGGGACCAGACATCCCAGCCCACATCCTGGAAGCACACACAAGACATGTAGAAGCCCGCGAAAGCATCCGTGTTTCGCGGGAAAGTACATGCCCAAATAAGGAAGGCCCCGGGTCGGCTCGACCTGGGGAAGGAGAAGGGAGCAAGACGGTCAGCGGACAGGACAAAGGAGCCTCGTGGTCTGGCCATTTTGGGAGCCAGGCCACCATTTTGGGTTAAGCGCGAGAAACGCGCTTAGAACGCCAAAAGGAGCTCAAAACACAAGAAACGATCGCTGCCACCATTCCCGTCCCTGAATTACTTGCACCGATCAGATACAATCCTAAACGAGTATCTAGGGCCTGTAGAAGGCTAGAGACCCAAGAGAGCTGTAACTTAGCTTACAGTGCCCTCTTGTGTCATGTTGCACGAAAGCCGCAACATGATAAAAGAAACTACGGGAAACAGCGTTCCCCGGTACTGACTGTCTTAAGGGCATGTCAGTTTCCCCGTAAGAAAGGAGCGAAAGCCCAGAGGAGTGCGGCAAAGTCGAGAACAAGGTGAAAAACAACAGCAAAAAGTTTAGGGGTTGCCACATGGAAGGAAAATTACCTACAATTACGAAATCTTTCCTAACACCGGTGCATCTGACGGCCCCATTCCCATTGAGCCCTATGGGGCTCAAATGGGAATGGGGATTACCAGTTGCGGTACCCCCGAAAGGGCAATTACCAGGTCCAGCGGGGCCAGAATACCCCAGTAATTGCCCATTTGCAGGTGCCCGGACCCGGTTTCCAGTTTGGAGGTAGCCTTGCCGGTTTCACCTTAGCGAGCAGGTCCAGTCGTGAAGTAGTTTAGGATCTAGCGGTGGTATGCAGGTCCAGCTGCCAAAAGACCTGGCCAAAGGATTGACTCTGCCATATCTGAGAAAATTGTCAACGTTGGCAGAGTGAAAGTATCTTCATCATCACAAGACCAAGTGACGTTCAAGAAATTATCACCAGCGACTCATGACAACACCAAGAGCGCAACCAAGACATGCTTCTTTTGTGGGTATGAGTTCCCGCATGAGGGCATGTGCCCTGCTTTAGTTAAAAGATGTGCTGCCTGTGGAGGCGATGACCACTTCAGGACTATATGCAGGAATGCCCCCACGTCGGCACAACATGGGACATCGCTGAGGAATAGCAGGTGACACCCAAAATATTGCCCTGATGACCGGAAGCCAAGCCATGAGTACTGGAAATATCGCCCAGCTGAAGGAGAAGCGGACAGGCAGCCATATTGATGGTCATTCAGGGCTCCTGACAGGAGGAGAACCTACAAAACAAGACAGAACGTGCGATATGTGAAAGTAAGATCCCACTATGGAAGCAAATCATCTTCCTCCCCGGATGATCATGGAAGATGGGTTATATGTGGGCACTGGGCAACGTGACTGCCAAAGAACACAGCTCCTTGCTGGTCCTCCAGGTAAATGTTACCCCGATTGAAATTCTGATTGACACTGGTATGACAGTAAATGTCATGAGTGAAGAAGCATACGACTAGCTCCCACACCCACTGAAGCTGAGAACATCCGGATGGATATATACCCATACGGCTCCAACACCCAACTACCGTGCAAGGGGATGTTCACCACAGTCAGCACCCACAAGTCCCACACAGCTCGCATCCAGGTACACGTACTCTCCATCGAAGCAAGCAGTGGGTGCATCCTGAGTTTCCGCACAGCCATTGACATGGGCCTTGTTCACATCTTATACAATGTGATGTCTCATAAATATTTGACACCAGACGGGGATGCCATGAAGGCATTCCCCAACCTCTTCACAGGTCTCAGCAAATGAAAGTACTACAAGGTGCACCTCCACATCGATCCAACAGTCAAACCTGTTTCTCAGCACTATTGATGCATCCCCATAAATATCCAGAAACAGGTTGAAGAGGAGGTCAGGTGCCTACTGGATCTAACATCATCGAGCCGGCAGTTGGGCCGACCCTGTGAGTCTCACCAATTGCGTGTGTCCTGAAGAAGTAGGCCAAAGGGTTAATTTGCCTTTGTGTAGACATGCGCCATCCGGATGTAGCCATACAATGAGAACGCCACCAGTTCCCCAGAATCACGGACATGATCCACCTTCTCAATGAGGCGGCAATATTCTCAAAGCTGGACCTCAACAAGGACTACCACCAGCTGGAACTTGCCCCAGAATCACATTATATAATCAAATTTGTGACTCACATGGTTCCCTATAGCTACAAATGGCTGAAATTCGTGATATCCTCTGCAGCAGAAATTTTCCAAGAGGAGGTCCACCAGATCATTAAACATATCACAAACTGCCTAAATTATAGTGATGATATTTTAGCATTTGGCAAAACCTTCCAGGAGCGTGATGACACTCTGCACCAGGCCTGCATGGCGCTTCAAGCTGCCTGGGTGACTAAGAACAATTGAGAGTTCAGGAAATGCACTTTGATGTTCTTCAGGCACATATTTTCTGATCGAGATATGCGCCCCGACCCTGACAAAGTCGCGCCCTTAAAAGGGGCCACAAGTCCAACGAACATATCTGACCTGAGATTGTTCCTAGGGCTCGCAAGCTATTGCTACCGGTATCTGGAGAGCTATGCCACAGTGAGCACCCCACTTCGAGAGCTGACCAGAGACAAACAGGACTTCAGTTCATCTAAAGAGACAGAGATGATGGTTGATGCCAGCCTTGTGACCCATGGAGCAGTGTTGGATCAGTATGACCCCAAGACCCCGCACATTAAGAGAGTAGTGTCCTATGCTAGCTGCAGTCTGACAACCACGAAACAGAAATACTCATATGCTGAAAAGGAGAGTTTAGCGGTTGTCTTGGCCTGCAATAATTTTCATCTTTTCCTGTTCCGAAAGGCTTTCACTGTTGCCTTGGACCACCAGGCCCTACTTACTATCTATGGGAACCCAAAAGCCTATGTGCCCATGTGCATTGCTAGATGGGACAACCGGCTACAGGACTACAAGTTCAACAGCTGCCACATTACATGCAAGGATAGCAATCCAGCGGATTATCACTCACCCCTTCCAACTGGGACACAACAACCCAAACACTCTAACGCAGACGTCTATCTACACTACGTCATCCACCAGATGAAGCCGTTCCCTGTAGAGTGGAAGACACTCCAACATGAATCGGCAGCCGATGTGGCCATTGCCATCATCGGACAGTGCATTGGCCAAATAAGAAAGAAGCATGCCAAAGAAATGGCCAAACAGCTCGATGCCTTGCACATGGCGGTGGTGCAGGAGGAGCTCACCATAACCAAAGACCATGTTGTCATGAAGGGGTGCAAGATTGTTCTTCCCAAGTTGCTGCGCCAACAAGTCATGGATCTGACACATGAAAGGCATCACGGGGTGGTCCACACAAAGAAGCTGCACCGTCAAAATATTTTGTTCCTGGGACTAGAAAAACAGGTTGAAGAAACCCTGAAGACTGTGCCATCTTTTGCGTGGTAGCTCCACTTGCATGACCGAATCTTCTACATATGTCTCCACTACTGGAGGGAGTATGGGAAGAGATAGTGATTGACTTCTTTGGCCCATTCCGAGATGGCACATGCCCCTGGTGGTGATGTATGAATATTCAAGATTTCCACAGGTACAGATCATCTGCTCCACGGCAGTGAAGCACATTATATTAGCCCTAGATCGCATACTGACAGCATATGGCATTCCAAAAGTCATCAAGTCAAACAGCGGCCTGCCGTTTACCAGTCTAGACTTTTCCAACTTCGCACAATATAATGGGTTCAAACAACACAAGATCACACCCCTCTGGCCCCAAGCCAATGGCATGGTTGAGCGGTTCATGGAAAACATGAAGAGGGTGTAGCAGGTTGGCCATGAGTCTCACAAACCTTTTTAGCAAATATTGTACCAACTCTTAAGACTACTGGCACACTCCTCACAACACCACGGGCAGGTGCGCAGCAGACCTCATGTTCGGCCGGAGAGTTATGACTCCCAAGGCCCATGTGCTGAAGAGTCTACACTACTCCACAAAGAAATCTGAAAAGTGCACTCGAGAGAGAAAATGAAGATGAGGGTAGCAGCATATGAGAGAAGGGGTGCTCGAGAAAATACAGTTACAGTAGGAGACAGATTGGTGGTACGCCAGTCGCAATGTAAGAAAGAAGATTCCAGGTTTGCACCCAGACCCCTCACTGTCACACAAGTGAAAGGCACCATGATTTTGGTAAGAGACGCAGAAGGACGCAAGATCAATCAAAACAGTACCGAGGAACCCTGGAGGAGTGTGATGAGCCATGGGATGAACCCGCAGGGGTTATGTCCCAGGGAGATTTTGATGAATCTTGCTTGGGAGATGGTGAGATGTCTGAGGAAGAATGGAGAGACATGGAGTTTAGCACCCCGAGACGCAGTCTAGCTCGACCACGTGAAGAACGGCCCGTCAGGGCCAAGACTAAATCCATAAGACTTATAGAAGAAATGGGTTGACATTTTATCTATTTGTTTAAGAAGGGGGAAGGTGTCATGTTGTTAGACATCCTGCTCATTGTGTGTGGGTGGGGCTAGTGCGGGGGAAGCCCGTGGGGAAGTGACATACGAAAGCAGGAAGTCTTCATGGTGGGATGTTAGTTAAAATAAAGTTGGAGTTGAAGCCAGACATCCCTGTGCGGTCTCCGTTCTTTGCGTGCACTGCGCCATCACTAAATGTGCCCATGTCCCAGTCCGCCCACCTGCAAAAGATTAACAGAAAGTCGTTTAAAGGGAGAGAACGGAGGACGATTGGACAGAGAGGACAGAGAGTATAAGAAAGGAGAGTGGAGGAGAGGGGGCAGCTGGGGGAATCAGAATCAAGTTGGAGAAACCCAGGAGGAAGGTGGGGAGAGATAAAGAGGAGTGCAGACACATTACTAAGAAGGAATGCCAGCAAGGAGGAGGAAGGTTTGAACAGAGAGGTGGTGGAACGGATGCATGTGGTGTAGAAGGAGGATAGAGTAACAAGGACGGAGAACATCAGGGTCTGATCCTAGGAAAACGTTTTTTAATGAATTGTGGAGGAAGAAGAGAACAAAAGGGTGGCATTACAGTGGGGAGGCACAGAGCTGGGTGGGACAGGACAAACAGATCGTCCCCCTTGGGAATGTGCACATTGTAGGCCATAAAGGAAGTGGCTAGTGCAGGTGAGATGGAAGAGTACACTACCACCCTCAGAGAGGGAGGTGGCAAGAGAACTCTGTAGGGAAGACCTAGCTTGTGGTGATCCCAACTGACGTGGTGGAGGATCTGGAGTTCCAACAGTCTAGGCCCAACTTTTGAACCAGTTTGCATGAACTGCAGTGTTACGTCTGGGCACTACCTTGACCTGAAAAGATGGGGTCCACCAACTAGAAGATGAAAGGTAGATGAAGTAGGTCCTGGCTATCAACTGCAGAGAAAGAGGTTCAGGGACACTTAAAACACTAAGGGACCTTTCAATGCAGCCTGCCAAAGGGGCAGATCTCCAGTAGAATAGGGGAGAGAAGTGAAACTACTCTTCAGCTTCTATGTGTATGTAGGTTTTATATAGTGTAAGCCTGGATATGAAGCAATTGAGTGCTGTATATATTGTTAAGGGGAACATATGAGGTATGGATGGGGAGGTTACACTAGGTGTCATGGGATGTTTCAGTCATGGGGTTTGGATGTGGTGCATTAATTCAAAGTTGCACAGGTGGCAGCACAAACTCCCAGACTCTGAAAGAAGGTTCAAGGATCTCTGTCTGCAATTTGCGGCATGCCTACCTCCAATACCGGTACCGCCTCTGGTTTGGTGAATGGGGACTTACCGGTCCCTTCCGAGCTCGGCGGGACCGGTAAGTCCCCATTCACCAAACCATTCCCCATTCCCATTCGAGCCCCCATAGGGCTCAATGGGAAGGCGGAAGGCGTCAATAATGGTACCGCAATTTGCGGTCCCGTTATTGACCCCGGTAACCCTTTGCAGGTCTCGTCCTTAACGCCTGGTAAAACCAGGCGTTAAGGGAGGGACCCGCAAAGGGTACTCGGAATAGGGCGCAAAGGGATTACCGGCACCGGTGTCCTTACCGGTGCCCGGTATTCCTTTGCGCCCAACTCATAATGAGGCCCTTTCACTTTTTAGTCGCTCTTCCGACCTTCCCCTGCTTAAGAACTTCATTCCGGATGTTAAATAGGGATATATACATGGATTTGTGACCATTGTTCAAAAATGCTATTAAGATCGGAAACATAGGGGCCATATACATTCATATAGCGTGGGCCATGTTCCTTACACACAGTAAGAATGTGTTGGGCGGTCGTCAATTTGCCTGGTAGCCATATGAGCGGCAGCCGCTCCCCTCTTTAGGGACTCCCTGCTCAGGACCAGTACTAGCCAGCACTGGTAGTCTACCGATTCTTAGTAATAGAAGGAGTCTGAGCAGTTCGGGTGAGGCACAGAGTTGAAAATATCCTTGCGGTATTTTGTAGTTGTGGACAAGTTGGTCTATAATGGTGCAATAGCTAGTAAGACTAGCAAGGTGTTCATAATTTATGCACCAATCCCATTGCTCAAGCTTACGGGTAGACTTCTTAATCATCTCCGGCAAGCTATCTTCCCACACTGGCTTCCAACCAATCATTTCAAAGCTCACCTGGGCGAGAGATGTCACTGTATTAAGGGCATTGGAAGCAGGCTGTTGACCCAATAGGTTTAACAATGGGCAGACTGTGGACAGACTGGGGCCTTATGGGATTTTAAATATAACAACATTCTCCACTCCACTAGTAGCAAGCAGGGTGTAATGACCTTTTTGTACCGTCAACATGTCGCTGTCCTTAATCATTTTCTCAATCCCATCTGCCGTCAAGGAAACCACCATAGATAATAGCTTTCCGGCCTGAAAGATGAAGTGGGCTCCTGCCATAGCTCTCAACCATTTATGTGGCAAAAGCGGGTGAAAACACACGATTTTACTTTTGGCGGGTGAGAGGCCCATTGAAATGAATGGGCGTGCATGAGGTTTGGCGGGTGAGTCCGCTGTTTACAAGGCGGGTGACACCCGCCAAAAGCGTGTGAGTTGGGAGCAATGGCTCCTGCTTTATTGATGCTTCTTTCAGTCCATCGTATCCTGCTACCGGCAACATTCCTTTCCAATTCCCCAACCTGCCCTTTATGCCTTGGACCATTGTTTCCCAGAATAATGAGGGTAAGTATAGAGTGATGGCTAGAGGTCGTTTCGGAAATATCTAGCTTCTTAACATAATTAAGAGCTATCAAATTGCAGTAATCAGTTTCAGTCTCAGACCTCCAGGTATTTCTCCCTGAAATATATCCCACTACTCTTCAATTCAGGAGGCAACAGTCCCATGCTGTCATGGTATCTACCAATATTTTCCCTTCAGGTGCGTCTTTTGCTTCAGTGCCAATCTCAGACCTACCATTGACGAAATCAGTTTCTTTGATTTTATTTAGAGATTTGCATCTTGCGTTAAAGACCCCCCTCCTACGTAAATATGTTCTTGTGTGTCTGAGCCTTTAGCATTCCCTAAGTTATTTTTCTGGAAACGCTATATTGACAATGTCTTTGCCGTTTGGAAAGGCAGCAGAACAGAATTACAACAGTTCTTTCAATACCTCAAATCAATGCCACAAGCACATTAAGTTCACACTGGAAGTAGGAGAACCATCCCTACACTTCTTGGCTGTCATGGTGACCCTCACCAATAATGAATTGTGCACCACCATTTATCACAAACCTGCAGACATGAATAACACCCTACACTTTGGGAGCTTTCACCCTAAACATCTTAAAGAGAGCCTCCCATGTAGTCAGTTTTATTTATTTATTTATTTTTATTTTTAAAGCGCTCACACAGCCCGCGGGCATCGAGGCGCTGTTACAGGAACAGTTTGTTTTTTAGATGCGTAATTGTTTTTTTTTTGGCTTAGTTGCGTATTTATAACGCGCTTAAATACCCAGAGGTTTCTAAGCATGGACCTGGGGATCGAACCTGTGTTGCTTTGTGTCGTCTTGCTTCCAAGGCGAAGCTGAGCTATCCTCCAGGGACTTAGACTTAGACTAAAGACAATGGTGTCCAACATGAACACACTACGAGAGGAACATGAACTGATATCAGACAGATTTAGGAAAAGAGGTTATCCACCTGAAATTTTAGATAACACGATCACATGAGTAGAAAGCCACCCCAGAGTCGAATTCCGAAAACTAACCCTAAGCTAGAGAACAATAGATTGATCCACACTTTGAAATTCTCTGCACAGAGCCATCAGGTAGTGAGAACCATCAAAAAGAATTGGAAATTTATTAAATTAGATCCATTCCTTAATAAATTGTTCCCAGAGCCACCGATGTTAGCCTACAAAAGAGGGATGAACTTCAGGGATTCACTTGTCAAGGCAGAACGAGTAAATAAACCAGCACAAACAGTGCTACACAAACAGATATTAGGCACATTCCTGTGTCTCAATTGCCAACATTGTTCCAACATCATTAAGAGGGACAACATTCATCACCCCCAGACAGGTTAAAAGATCAAGCTGTGCCATTACGCAACTTACAACACCAAAAATGTGATTTATGCCCTCAAATGTTCTTGTGGCATATACTATGTAGGACAGACCATTAGATGAGTAAAAGATCGTTCAACTGAACACAACAAGTCCAACATTAGAACAGCGCATCTTAGATCCCCTGTCTACAGACACTTCAAGGAAGCCTGACACACGGTGGCTCAGATAAGGTGTGTGATTCTCGAAGTGATCCATCCCCTACCTAGGGGTGAATCTCCTACAAAATCTGACACAGAGAGAAATCTATTGGATTAACCATTTTGACTCCATCAATCCCTTACGAATGAACGAAGAGTACTATTTAGGGCCATACCTTTGAAAAAATCTACACAATAAGGTGGACTTAAGACTAGACAGAAAGGGTCGTCATATCCATATTTCAAGTAACACTCACCATGAGGTGATAAATTGGAATTTTCTAGATCCTCTAAGTTCACTGTAATTTGAACTTTAAATAACCTTGTATTATTTATAAATATGTCTTGTGGAAATTGAATATACAAGTAAGAACTTTCATGTCGATGTAACCTTTAAACGTAAGACATATCCGCATCAATTATCTTTTTGTTTAAAACATACCATGTTGTATATAATTGCATATGGGGAATCTTCCATGCCACAGTAACCCCTTATTGTAAGACATGTTAATACAAGTTGTATGACGACTCTGTAACATCTTCATCTTGATCAGTCCACTTTAAACTACAGGGATAGGCTCTCTTGAGCATGTCCCTAGAGGGTCTACCTTTTGGCGACAGCCATGATATAAATATGCCATGCAGCGGGAGGATGACGTCTTATTCCCATGCTATCTATTATATCCCACTCTTAGGACCTATCAGACACAACGAGAGAGACACCACTCCCTTAATATCATCAAGTGCCATGACATTTCTGACTCATATTGCAAGGCCAGGCATTTCCCGATCCTTATACTAACCCTCACATAGAGACCCGCATTACGCTGCAACACTGTATACTGACAAGATAGATTTATGAACGAAATGACATCACATCACTAGCCATTCTAATGGATCATTACAGCTAGCCCTAACATCACCACAAGTGGCTCCTCCCACAACTGATATACCATGAGAGACAGGATCACAAATTGGCAGTCACCTTTGTACTTTCATATTATCATTTAGGTTTACCCGGCATAAGTTGCAGTAGGAGCCGACATTATAAATAGACAGAATGGACCAACAAGCATAGTGATGTCAGCACGCCACACACCCATTTGGTTGATAGCAACTGACAGCCCTTGCAACCTGGCTAGCGGCTTTACTCAGTTTCCATGCACCACGACAGGCAGCGCATCGAACTGGAAGTCTACTAGGACTTGTACCCAATACTTACTCTACAACACATCAGAACATGATAGAAAATAGTCTATCGTTCATACATATTATAGGTCGGACAGTTACAGCGGCCGCACGCTCAAGACTGACCTCCCGCCTCCCCCTGAGTTAACGACAGACGGCAGATCGAATTGTAAGTCTAAAATGACTCTTATTTAATACTGACTCTCCAACACATCAGACCATGAAACAACATAGTTTATCTTTCTTTCACACGCATTACAGGTCGGACCGCTATCGCGACCGCATGTTCAAGACTGGCGTTCCACCTCACCCTGAATTTACTTAATATACATGCAAGATAAGGTGAGATTATTTTTCAGATCCTTTGGCCGGTCACACCACATTGTGGTGGATGATTGTAATGTGATCGTAAGGTAATTGAACAAATATTACAAGGACCCATTTTTTACTTTGTAGTTCCTTGGGCAAATTGTATGAACAGACTTTGAACATGCACAGTTGGTGCACACGAGTACGGAACAATTTCCTTACCTTTTGATAAATACAGTGATTTATCTAGTTTTGGGTGGCTAAATCAATTTGTTTAGACAGAGAGACTATCCACATATGATGATGAGAAATTAGTTCACTGAAAACCCTTTTTTGTTATTACATTGCAGTTAATACTTCATACCCGTGAACCCCAGATGAAGAGCGTTCCAGCTCGAAACGCGTTGGGTCTCTTACTAACGGAGTTTTTGTGAAGAATCAAAGTAATTAATTGACATTTTTTTTCTATAAACATTATTATTTGATTTATCTAAAATGTACTTGTTGTACCTACGATTATACAAGCATTTACCAACTAAAGTGAGATTACCTTTGAGATGTATGTAAGTAATTCTGTCAGATAGTGTGCAGGGGACAGGAGTTTCCTTCTTGCATTGCATATTTTTAGACCTCATGTGCCAGGCCCGTCTCTACTCCCCTGCACCTTGAATTCCATCAAATATAGTTTAAGTTCATTACTTTTGACACACCAACTATATAAACCCCATTTAAGAGGTGTGCGGTGTGGATGCTCTTATTAGTTTTAGTATTCCCTAGCATACCAGATACCAGTTCAGTAATGTCACCTGCTACTCTCATTCTCCCCTCCTCCCATCCTGTCTCACTTACTGTGGTCATCTTCGCACTCTCTGTATTGTTAGCCCTGAGCCCTTACCCGTGCACAGGACTGTCTGTATCCTTGCCGATGTACATAGTGGACAGATTCAAGTCCAAAGATACAACCGAAACACGTGCCGACCCACTGCTGGAATAATTACAGGCAGATAAAATTACCAAAGATTGAATTGAGGGAATTTAGAAATGCGTTACCGAAGTTTGCCGAACACCAGGCCCTGCCCTTTAACATGGAGAGCCATGTATTATACAATATCATATGAAATCCTGCTCCCTGTTACAGAGTGCAGGGCCCGGTGTCCGGTCATCGACGGAGCCATGCCCAACTCGTAGCAAGCCACGCCCACCCGATACACCAAGGGCATATCTACTATGTGGACGAGACACGAAGATTGCTGAACACTAACTACTGCAGTCTGCCATGGGGAGCGGAATATTAAACAACACCGGACTCAAAGCCCTGCCCACATTGTAGAAGGCCCTCCCCCTTGATACACCCCATGTCTGGGTTTGAAAACTAATACAATACCAAGAGGAGAGAAAAAATCATCACTGCAGTTTTTTAATGTACCTATATTGCTTCTTCGATTCCATCTGCACCCAACGCGTATGGTTACGGGTTCCATCTGCACCCAACGCGTATGGTTACGGGTTCCGTCTGCACCCAACGCGTATGGTTACGGGGGCTTGTGAGCATTTATTGGAAGAAGAGAGGAAGTGCAGAATATGTAATTATTCGCTGGAGATGAACAGACACTCACTCGTGCAATGTGTAATCTTGCTCCCGTTATATGAATCCAGTACTTGCTTGTGAGCAGTATTAAAAATGTAGCGGAGGATCAGTTTTCGTATACTGTGATAGGTGCTTCCTCTAATGTGATATTAAATGCCATATATAATGTATGGAAACATGTATGGAAAATGATTATAGGATATGTGGTGATATGAATTAATGTGCTCGATATAATACTCATTTTACAATGTAGTACTTTTATTGGAATGTGGTATATTTTAATTGTGTTTTATTGTATTGCTTAATTATATGGAGTGTTTTCATATATATTAAGGTTCATATTTTTAAACCAGATACACTTAAGAAAATATGTATATTCTTTTTTTAAAAAGCGGTCTGCCGTATTGAAATAAAATAATTATGTAGGGCTGAAAGTGTAATTTGGCTAAATTCTATGCCATAACTTTTTTGATCTTGGAAAGGTGGAAGGTGAAATAAATCTAATCCAAGGTTGAAGGTAAGGTCAATCCTCTTTATTTTACGTAAGATCTGTCTTGGCAGCCCCCAGCCAACCAAAGGACATCCAGCTCCAACACAATTGCTGCTCTGAAATGCAACCAGCCTCAGAATTAAACATGCACTCCACATTCCACAGCCTACCATCATCAGACTCCAATTTCCATCCAGCTCGGTTATAACACGTCTCCCTTCCTTCCTCACTCATCACTCCTCACACCGCCACCTCTCTTCACTTTTGCCACGCTTCCTGTATTCCATATTTGCCCACTTTTTACTCTCAGAGCACCCCTCATCACCTTATCATTCTGCAGCGGTTCACTGAACAACTTGTCACCTTTTCTTCTCACCACATACTTCTTAATCCTTACCCAGTCTCCCACTTGAACTTCAGTGGGCTTGCGGCCCCTCCTTTTATTCACTCTTCTCATCTATTTCTATTTCTTGCAGTCCACATTCCTTCTCACCTCCTCCACCACACAGTCAGACTCCCTCACATTTCCCAACCACGGTATTGATATCCTTGTATTCCTTTTACTACCTCTCATCATCTCAAAAGGGCTTACCCCAATCACTGCATGCGGCAGCATTCTGAGCATAGATTTGCTCTCTTACCACCTCCCTTCTATTTCCCCCGTAGACTCCAGCTATCCATATCGCATCCATTATCGTCCTGTTTACCTTCTCATCAACCCCATTAGTCTGTGGATGATACAGAGCAATTATTTTGTGAATGTGAATGTGAACAGTTCCACATTCCTTCAAATATTCTCCAACAGCCTTCCCCATGAATTGACAAATTGACTTCCGTTATCAGTTAAAATACTTCCTGGGTATCCCTCCCTCTCAAAACTCTCATCCCAAAAATCTGTGGCCATCCAACCATCTGGATATTATATCAATCTTGAGTCACAGACACCATATCATTTGTCTCAGCCTTCTACTCCTTTTTTTCTTGGCCACCTAACCTGAACAAATGGTAAACCAGATTAGTACCCGGCAACGCAAATCCATGGGATAAACTTGTTGTGGATTGGCACGTTTCTGAGCTATACCACAGTGTAATCCTGTGGATGCAGTTGCATGCATCGCACGCCAGGTACACTGTCTTTTTTTTTCAGACGACCATGGAAAGGGAAAGGGGACCACATGTAGTCCCTTCTCCTTTTCCAAGGTGGCCAATTTTTATGTTTATATTCCTCCCATTCATTAGTAGGGAGCAAGTTGGCCCAAAATGGCGCCCTGTTGCTCTGTACTAATGAAGCAGTACGCGCGTTATGATGTTCCTAGAACTAACGCGTAGTGCTGCAACGCCTTTTCAAACTTCAAAAGAAATGCCGCTTGAAAAGGTTTTGTCAGCACATTAATATTCAGGTGCTGCAAACTCCCGAAAACTAGTATCCCGAGACTGCAAACCCTAGAATACTAATGGCTATAACTTCCTCGCCGGAGGGCCATTACCGCCTTAAGGCAATGCCCCCAGGGCCACCGTTAAGGCCCCGGGGGCTTTACCTTAGGCTGCGGTTATTACCATAATATTCTTCCTGCCTGGAATAATTTCCATCACAAATGCATTACTCAGCATCCTTGACCTCTCAACTGGCCACATGACGGTACACCTTATTAACCAGACCCTTTGGTTCAAAAATAGCCTTTAACGATCTATGATCCATCCTCAAGCCAAACTCTGCTCCCCACGCCCCATAACACTCTTGAAGCATGCACAATTACTGTTTCTTCTCCAGTCTCATACAGCTGCGATTTTACTGGCATCTACGGGAATCACTGACTTCCTCCCAGCCTTAGCGCCTTCCCCACATCAATCTCCTTCTTCATGGCCTCAAACTCCTTGTCAGCCTTATCATTCCGCACAAGATCCACGCCCTTTTTTAACTGTTTCCTCATTTCCCCAAACTTGTCATCTATTGGCTGTTAAGTACCACCTACATCCCAATTTAATAGACGCGCTTAAGCTCAACGTTATCCATTGTGAGGACATCTGTGGGCTGTTATGTGAACTGCAGTCTTCAATCTCCAGGTAATTCTACACATTTTACCTCCTCTGCAGGATATTGAGGACTGATGGGCATTATGCTATTATTGTGCTGCTAGTCACTGGAGTTGGGTTTTCAGGAAGAAAAAAGATTCCATCAAATGCAAAGACTGGATGAGCTTCCGAAACAGAAAGACAATATATGTGGGCGTGTGTTGGGCAGGGAAGAGTGACAATTCAAAAAGAGACTGTGGAAAAGGTGAGAGATTAAACACTTTGGAGGAAGGAGAGACAAGGTAAAGGAGGTGGTGTATACCAGCTCCTTGGGAGGACCGTGGAGGACCTTGTATTTCCCCCCTAGGCCTATAGACTTAATGCAACACTCTCTGGATACTCTAGAGTTCATAGAGGAATGCCTTAGGAATCTTAGGATTGGCAGGGTGTGCAGGGTGGGGGGTTTTAATGCTGTCATGAGCGATTCCCTATACAGGTTGGGGGCTGCAGCAGAGGGGTGACCAAATGTACCCATATATTACACCAAATGTGTGCAAATGCTGGCCTGGTTAACATATGGAGGGAGCACCATGGTTCAGAAAGAGGGTACACATTTTGGTCATCGGTACATGGGACAGCTGCCAGATTGGACTTCATTTTGATGTCCGCTGATAGCTCTGGTTGGGTTTTGGGGTGCAAGATTTTGGCACACACCCTGTCGGATCGTGTCCAGTAGTGCTGGACCTCTCAATTCCTGGGAAGTGGCAGGGGGGCAGGAGTTGATACTTTGAATGAGAGCCTGACGGGCCTGACGGGCAGAGTATTGAGGGAGCATTGAGGGAGGAAATACACGAGGGCCCTGTAACATCCTACTCAACCCTTTGGGAACCCTTTAAGTGCTTGATAAGGGGTTTTCTGTACTGCTAAGGAGACTGGCATCCTCAAGGTCATTAGAGCAGAGCTGGCGGCTCCTGAGACTAGGTTACACGAGCTGGAATTGGGCGAAGGATTCGCCCCATATGCGGAAATGCAGGCTGCATTTCGGGAGGTACTGGGTCTGTTTAGGATCATCTTTGACTCCACACTCTCCTTCTCTCCTCACATCTCTGACGTCTCTAAGAAGTCACACTACCAGCTGCACCTGCTCAGAGGTATTCTTCCTGTCCTCTCCTTCCCCAGAAGCTCACTGTCTCCAGAGCTTTGGTTCTCTCTAGGCTGGATTACTGCAACAGCCTCTTTCTAAATCTGCCTGCCTCTCCTCTCCGCCCTCTGCAACTCATTCAAAACAGGATTGTGAGACTTGTTTTTGGCCTCAAGCCCAGGGATCATATCTCTCCACGACTGAAATCTCTGCACTGGCTCCCAGTGGCTGCGAGGATTAAGTTCAAAACCCTCTGCATTGTCCGCAATGCCTTCTGGGGCCTGGGACTCAATACCTTCAACTATCTCTTTCTAAATATCTTCCTTCTCAAGCTATTCGCTCATCCGCCTCCAACTGTCTCAGGGTCAGTTGCTGTTCCAAGCAACAAGTTGGTGGTAGATGTCTTTCTTTGGCTGGGGCCTCCCTCTTGAACAGCCTCCCTGCCTCTCTGAAAATTGAGGAGAACCACCTCCGGTTCCAGAAGCACCTCAAGACCTTCCTCTTTGCTTCTGATTTCTCTCCTCTCCCCTGATGAGCTCCTGGCTGTAACTGTAACTGCACTGGTCACGTGGCTACCCTCTGTTCTTGGGCCCAGGTCCTCTCCACACCAGTTGCACACCTGCACTGCCCCCCTGATAACCCTTGTTCTCTGGTACTGTTCTGTATCCCTACAGCCGCATACCAGCACTTGACACTCTATGTCTGCACTTACCCTTGCACCTGCCACCAGCTGGGCGCATCTCTTATTTATTGTTCTTATTTATTGTTTTATTTATTTACTATGTATCCTACGTCCTGCACTTCACTCCCCCTTTCCCCTCGCACTCCCCCCCTTGCACTTGCACAATCTCAATGTCACCTGGCCTAGTAAGATCGTTGTCTCTGTCGTCCCTCTGTTGCCCTTCCTTGCTTCATCACGCCTTGAAACACTTGCGTATAGCTGCGTTATAAATGACATATCATATCGTATCTGCAATGTGCCCATCTTGAGCCCGGCTAAATTCTTTAAATCATTGAAGTCCATGATTTTATTTGGTAGGGGAGGCAGGCTCGGGTGCTTTGGGAAATGCTTATGGCCCCCCAGGAGAGGGAGGGACTTGCCCTTCCAGATTTTGAAGCTTATTGGATGGCAGCACAAGCATCTTTTTTGCCGCAATGGTATGATTTTATCCCACACAGAGCATATGTGCAAATAGAAAGGGCGTTGGTCGCCACCTCGCTCCTGAGGGCTGTTATTCTTACCTCACTGCAGAAAATATTTCGGCTTCCGAATATGGTCGAACTCACCTCTAGTGCCTGCAGAAAAATTGAAGGCATGGCTTGCAACAGAGTAGTCTATTCCCTGCTTCTCATGATTAAGCATGTCCAGGGCATTCCACTCACAGGGGAGACAGTTTTTGTCACAAGATATGGACAAGTTGGGCCTCCAACATTGGCAGGATCTTTTCCCTCACGCTGGAGGACTTCAAGGCCAAGGGGGAGGTATCGGTAGTGGATGTGTTTGTGTATTTTAGGCTGTGAGTCAGAGTAAAAGACAGGTTTGAAGGCTTTGCCCAGGAACCTAGTGTTGCACGGGTCTTGCATGGGTTCATTAGCTCAGGGACAAAGTCCAAGATGATCTCCAGGCTGTGTGCTGCCATAATTGATGGTGTCACGGGGTGGGCGGAGGACTCTCTGGCTAAATGGGAGGAAGCTCTGGGTGCCCCCTTGTCGGATGAAACCTGGAGATACTGCTGTATGCAAACGTGCAAGGTGGCTTTCAATAGTAACTTTAAATTGACCCAGTTAAAATGTTTGCACTAGTTCTATCTGACCCCGAAGGACATCCATTGATAATTCCCCAAGGCTCCTGACTCGTGCCGGAGATGCAGCGTTGACCCTGCCTCGTTTCTGCACTTGGGACTGTCCACACTGTGGCATTGCTGGGTTTCACACTCAGACTGCCTACGTATGTTAGGTAGTTATTGGGCCTTTTGCTACTACTGGCTAGGAGGAGAGTGGCCATGGTGTGGGATAGGAGCCGCCTCTGTCAATTGAACAGTGGAGGTCTAACATTTTATACTGTTATGAAACAAAAAAGGACTATGGAACGGCCCGTCTGAGAATGTGGGCCGCCTGGGAGTTTTGAGAGTGCCACAGTTGTGGCTGAGAGTGTACAACCCCCAAGTGTATGGGGCCGCCACGAAGAGTGGAGTATTCCATGGAGTATGTTGCCTGAAGTCCCATACAGTCAAAGTCCATATTGACAGTATAGAGCCGGAATCACTGCACCACAGGCCTGGCTACTTTCACCTCAGAGCTCAGGTGGCACATGAACTCTTAAAGCTCGAAAGGACTGACATAATCGCGCAACACTGTGGGTGTCACCCCTGGTCATTGCATAGGAACTAAATCTAGAACAGCTGGACTCTGCATGAAACTACATTGATATAATAATATTGAACAAGTCTTTTCGTAGGAAAAACACCTGAGAATTGTAGATCTGTAGGAGTGTGTGTCTTCTAAAAGATTGACCTCAATGCGCGTTATCACCAAATCCCTTTACATCTTGACTCCCACTATATCGGAGCCTTTTTGCCCCACATTGGTCTATTCTGCTATAAGCACATAGGCTTTGGGGCAGCATATGAGGTTGCAGTGTTTAGCATATGATCAGGAGTGTTATTACAGACATGCCTGTCATGATCAATGTGAGTGATGAGATTTTAGTTTACTGATCAATAATCCCAGGGCACATGGGGAAACTGGCAAATCCTCATGGAACAGACCTCACACTTCATGAAAAGAATGGTGAGTTCCTCCACACCAAGGTGGAACACATAGGCATTTCAGGAGGGTGGTCTTTTTCAAGGCGCGCCGATGGTGGAAGACCTCAAGGAAGGCTCTGCCTGGTCATCTCAATCACATGTGCGTAGCTTCTTAGGTATGATTGCAATGCTCACTTTACCGCTTTGAGCATTGACCAAAAAACACTGTGTGGCAATGGGGTCTCACTAGGCAGTGACCTTTCAGGTTACTGAGCAAGCACTCACTGCGTATTCCACAATGGCATTTTTAACACTAACAGCTATCCGATGCTTATAGTGGATGCTAGTCCACTGGGGATGGGGGTAGTGCTGTTACATTTTAATGTAGTGCAAGCACTCTGACACCCCAGGTGCCTCACAAACTGGAAGGGTTAATTGTTTGTATTGAACCTTTAGTAATGATATAAGTACAAAAATTAATGCAGTGTGAACACAACAAAGTTTGCTCAAAAGAACTGAAATTGCGACTTTGAATGGATGAATCACTGTCGCATGTATGAGCCCAGCCAACACGTGTTTCGAACGTATGCTCTTCCTCAGGGCTGAATTGTAGATTGTGTTCTTCGACTGATAAAATTGTTGCGGCAATGGTATAGGTTGGTGCCTGTTAGGCAACCAGCAAACTAACTGCTGCCTGGATCAGTAGTCTTGTGATTTGGGTGGGCATTGGCTGATAGACTGACCCTCAGAGTGTTCTGTGCGAGCAAAGTGACATGATGTTCACTGGATATACTCGTAAGGGATTCTGATCGCACACAGTAGTGTGCAGTAGTGGCTGCAGGACCCACTGGGCCTCATCACGAGTTTGGTGGTAACCCTTGAATGTGGCAGTAACGCTATTACTGCCGCATTTAAGGGTCCGCCAAATCACACACTTGGCGGATTTACTCCCAGCTCTGAGCTGGGGGCAAATCTGCCACAATTTTGCTGATTTTCAGAGCTATTACCGCCGGCGGTAATGCCGCCGGCAGTAATAGCACCGAATATTCCCTATTGGGTCCAATGGGGAATGGGAAATTCCTGAATGGGCCCAATGGGGAATGGGGACTTACCGTTCCACCAAACCTGTGATCCGGCGCTAATAGCACCAGAGGTTTGGCGGTAGGGCTAATAGCGCCCAAATCGTCAGGAGGCCCAGTGTATTAAACTTATCAGTAGTTAGTCATAGATGACGGGACCCTTTTACTGTTTCCTTGCCCAGAGTTTTACTGTTGCATTGCCCAGAGTCTTGGCTGCTTTGGTGGAGTCTGTTTGCCCTTCAGGATCTTTTACAGTCTCGGTCACTCCCTTTGCTCGGCTCTTAGACCCTCTTAGACAATCCCCATTGGTATCAGCCTTTCTCCTGCTGGGTCCTTGGTTATTAGCTTCCTCGTGATGTTTTACTTGAAAGGGTGTCATCACATAACCCCCTGGGGTAGGCAATGGAATATTAGCAGCCAGGTGAATCCTGTCAGGTCTTAGTGCAGCCGCCTTCTGGCTCAATTCTGCTCCCTGGCATGTTGCCAGCTGGTGTTGACTCCACTTCATTCCATCTTCCAGGATTACCACTGTGCCCAAAACCCTTTCCACCTCCTTGTTTGCTGATAAACTGGAACACTCCTTCCGCCTAACCTCAGGTTCCTTATTCTAACCAAGTCACTAGCTTTAAAATTGTCATGGCAATCTATCCTCCATTCCTCAAACTACTTATTGTATCTGACTTGGCATTGTTCCGCCGTCTGAAGTAGCTGTTCACTGTTAACTCTTAGTGCACCAGACGACCCCAGCCACTCTGGAGTCAACTCACACACTGGTGTCCTACCTCTCAGTGCCATTAACGTTTTCAACCCCAATAGGCCCACACCACATCCCTCAACACTCCTTCCACATCAAGGTTCAACATTCGGGCCAGTTGGAGGATACGCTTCACAACTCTGTTGAACCCTCTGCCATGCCATTTTGTCTAGAGCTGTAGTCTCATGACAGACTCCTGTCGCCCTAAAGAAATGCCAGACATGGCCAGATTTATACTGCACCCCATTGTCTGTTAGTAAATGTATCCTTTACCCCAAAAAACCTGCCTAAAAAGTGCCCTTCAGAGATCACTGTGGCATCTTCAGACCACTCGACACAGAGCCTTTTGATAATCCATCAAGACAAAAATGAACCTTCCGTTACCAGTGGCCCTTGCCAGAGGGCCAATGATGTCTAACACTGCCCTTTGCCCGGATGCACCAGGCATTGTGACTGGACATAAGGGTGGTTCCATGCTAGTGTGTGAAGTGCAACTTTATGTACAAGGTAGGCAATGCTTAACCAGGTCTTGCTTAGTCGCACTACTACCCAGGTGACCCTTGTGTGCCACCTCCAGGATTCTTGCTCATGCTCATTTAGGAGGTACAATTCTTCGCCCTTTGAGAAGCATGTCCTTTACTGCCAACAATTCATTACGAACAAGTGGAACTGATTACTCACACCCTCCACTTGGTGGAACTGATTACTCGCACCCTCCATTTGGTGGAACTGATTACTCACACCCTCCACTTGGTGGAACTGATTACTCGCACCCTCCACTTGGTGGAACTGATTACTCGCACCCTCCACTTGGTGGAACTGATTACTCACACCCTCCACTTGGTGGAACTGATTACTCGCACCCTCCATTTGGTGGAACTGATTACTCACACCCTCCACTTGGTGGAACTGATTACTCGCACCCTCCACTTGGTGGAACTGATTACTCACACCCTCCACTTGGTGGAACTGATTACTCGCATCCTCCACTTGGTGGAACTGATTACTCATACCCTCCACTTGGTGGAACTGATTACTCGCACCCTCCACTTGGTGGAACTGATTACTCGCACCCTCCACTTGGTGGAACTGATTACTCGCACGCTCCACTTGCTGTCCCCATCCCTCTATCAGCAAGTAATGCATTTCTGTACTTTTTCACGCGACAGAGGAACCCTATGAAAACCGCCCCTACAGCAAGCAGCCACATTCCATAGGCATCCATGGAGGAATATGCCAAAAACTGCCCCTACAGCAAGCAGCCACATTCCATAGGCATCCATGGAGGAATATGCCAAAAAACGCCCCTATAGCAAGCAGCCACATTCCATAGGCATCCATGGAGGAATATGCCAAAAACAGCCCCTACAGCAAGCAGCCACATTCCATAGGCATCCATGGAGGAATATGCCAAAAACCGCCCCTACAGCAGCCACATTCCATAGGCATCCATGGAGGAATATACTAAAAGCCGGCCCTACAGCAAGCAGCCACATTCCACAGGCGTCCATTGAGGAATATACTAAAAACCACCCCTACAGCAAGCAGCCACATTCCATAGGCATCCATGGAGGAATATGCCAAAAACCGCCCCTACAGCAGCCACATTCCATAGGCATCCATGGAGGAATATACTAAAAGCCGGCCCTACAGCAAGCAGCCACATTCCACAGGCGTCCATTGAGGAATATACTAAAGACCACCCCTACAGCAAGCAGCCACATTCCATAGGCATCCATGGAGGAATATGCCAAAAACCGCCCCTACAGCAAGCAGCCACATACCATAGGCATCCATGGAGGAATATGCCAAAAACCGCCCCTACAGCAAGCAGCCACATTCCATAGGCATCCATGGAGGAATATGCCAAAAACCGGCCCTACAGCAAGCAGCCACATTCCATAGGCATCCATGGAGGAATATACTAAAAACCGCACCTACAGCAAGCAGCCACATTCCACAGGCATCCATGGAGGAATATACTAAAAACCGGCCCTGCAGCAAGCAGCCACATTCCATAGGCATCCATGGAGGAATATACTTAAAACCACCCCTACAGCAAGCAGCCACATTCCACAGGCGTCCATTGAGGAATATACTAAAAACCACCCCTACAGCAAGCAGCCACATTCCATAGGCATCCATGGAGGAATATGCCAAAAAACGCCCCTACAGCAAGCAGCCACATTCCATAGGCATCCATGGAGGAATATGCCAAAAACTGCCCCTACAGCAAGCAGCCACATTCCATAGGCATCCATGGAGGAATATGCCAAAAACCGCCCCTACAGCAAGCAGCCACATTCCATAGGCATCCATGGAGGAACATACTAAAAACCGGCCCTACAGCAAGCAGCCACATTCCACAGGCATCCATTGTAAAGGCCGTCTGCAAAGCATGATTTGCAGACAGCCTTGACTTTCAGACAGAACAGAGAGTAAAATGGAAGAGTAAAGGTGGTTTTGTCTGCTTTTAATCTTCCACTTTCCACTCCCTTTTGTAAATGTTGAACATCGAGGTAATGCTTTAAACTGTTGTTTAAAAAAAAAATAAAAAAAAATACACCTGCTTCTGCTGGACCAAACCGAAATTGGCTTGCAGAGACAGCTGGTGGCCCTGACCTCGTACATTTACAACAACGCTCTGAAGATCAATGCAAAGAAATCCAAAATTTTGATCTTGGGGGATTTGGCCGTGCAAGGAAACTGAAAAAATGTAATTGGTCCATGAACGGGGAACTAATACCAGTAGTTTAGTCGATAGTGTACCTGGGAATAACTTTAAATGACAGCGTTAATGATACTCCAGGAGTAAACCATTTGAGAAGCAAAGCAAAAAACTTGGCGTCCCAATCCCTGCTGATCAAACGTAAATTCTCCTTGTCGCCATTAATAGACTTCTACAAGATGAAAGTCTCACCGATATTGACATACGCCACAGAAGCTAACCTCTTCACTAGTCCAACCCTATTGCCTAGTTCGGAAGGTATTTTTTGGAAGAGGGTCTTGTCCCTCCCAAACTCTTTGCCAATAGAACTTGTGCGAAGAGAACTGGGCCTAACGTCCTTGTACACTTTAATGGAATGGAAATCAGTTTCCCTTTATAGGAAATGCCTTCACCCACCAGGACTAAGTGGGTTTACGATCATCAAGGAGGCGATAGAAGGGAAAGTGGTCCCAGCCTTAAATGTTTGGCAAGAGACGTGTCTTTCCATACTGACTAACATTGCTCAATCGGAAAAATCACTAACTGAAAATCCAACTGGTGTAAAGACAAAGCTACTAGACTTGGACTGGATTTTGACCAAGGAGAAATTGAAGTCCTACAAATCAATTCCAGAAGAAACAAGCGTACACTACAAAACAGGGACAGTTCTGCCGTACCTCGAGAGGTTTCCTTCACAGTTGGAAAGGCAGAACTTTCTAAGATTTCGTTTGAACCTCTACCCCACGAGGCAGGTCACTGAAAGAAGAAAAAAGCCCCAGGGGGACAGATCTCTGACTTGTCGTATCTGTGGTAACGGTACCGAAACCTTGAAGCATTTAGTACTGTTGTGTGAGCCGTTATCAGGTACGAGAGACAGGCTCTTGGCGAGATTTCTTGGGGAATCCAATACAAAACAATTGGAGGACTGGTGGGGAATTCTAAGATGGGGTAGGGGGGTTATCCATGACACTGGCACTGCTGCAGCTCGTGAGGGAGATTTTTGCCACTTTGGAGCACATGGACAAACCAGAACTTGAGTGGATTTTTACGAGCTCGGCCCTTTTGGTTAGGGTGTTTCAGTTGGAATTGTTTTTGGGAGCAAAACTGTAATGTTGTTGAGTAACTCATGTATTTGTATTAAGAAACTGTGCATCTTAGGTTTAAATTTAAACCAAATGATGCGAAATTAAAAAAAAAAATGTCAAAGTGAGTATTCTTTTACACTTTATTTCTTACACGGACACAAAATATTTTTGCAAAGACAATTTGAAACAATGAGTTAAGGGGATATACTAAAGTCCGTGACTGCAAAAACTGACCAGCCTCCACCTTTACCCCTTTCACACCGTGCCGCTGCCCCCCTCCCCTACCTGTTCAACATGAAATCGTATTGATGAACGCACCCAAAGAACAAGCGCAGCCCCTGTCTGCACCAAACTCTATAAGAAAGGGCAACGGGTAGGGTTATGTCTTTTATCAACATAAAAATGGACCCAAACGTCCTCCAAAAATTAGTATTCAAGGTTATCACCGCCACACAAAGTGCATGTGAACACCAAGAATCCTTAAGAGAACGAGAACAGGCTACGTCGATTGAAGCCTCCATTTGTTAGAATACTGCTCCTTAGAATATTAGAGCGTTACATCTGCAGTCTACGAATGCATGGAATTAATCGTATGGGTCTTAAAATGTGTTTCTTTGAAAGAAAAAGAGACATAGTTATGTGCAAAATACAGCAATAGTGCAATAGCCTAAAGGATGTTAGACATACACATATTCCACAGAGGATTATGGGTATGCGGATATCCTGCATCGCGTAGCTTTCATCGTTTTCTGAAAAACATTTTTTCAAGGGGCATTGTACCTGCAGTGCAAAAATACTCTAAAATGCTGTAGTACATTGGCACTCGGTTTTGAGCTTTCAATGTAAGCTTTATTGTAGGCCCCCGGAGCGCAGGACCACAGGGAATGTAATGACTTAAACATTATTTTATCACAGAAGGTTCTAATACTTTTGTGCTCCACTGACAATGATGTCAGTCTATTCTACATAACATCTCCCTCCTTATATTAAACAGAGGATGGGAAAACAAGGGGAGATGTGGGGGGAAAGCAAAGGGGGGGAAGGGAAGAAAAAGGAATAAACTACGTTATAACTAGAACAATGGGGTGAAACAACACAAAATGTATTTCTTATGGTAAAAGGATACTGTGATATATTTAGTATTTAGTGGCCAATTGAATCACGCTCTTCACCAATCTGTTCATTCTCTCTACTAGTCAGTTCGAAATCGGATGATATAGCGATGTTGTTATGTGATTGATTTCCCTGTCCTTGAGGAACCCTTGAAATTCTAATGACGTGAATTGGGATCCATTATCGGAGACTAAAGGCCTCATTACACGGTATGCGGTAACCATGGCGCTATTAGCGCCATGGTTGCCGCCGGTATTTTACCGTGTCCGCCTTGGTGGATGGCGGTATTACCGCCCTACTCCAAGATGAGTGGGGGGGGTAATTCCCCATTCACCAAGGCACTTCCCCATTCCCATTTTTGCCCCCATAGGGCTCAATGGGAATGGGGAAGGAGCTAATTACGGTACTGCAAATTGCCGTACCATAATTAGCACCAAGGTCCCTTTGCTGGCCCGTTCCTTAACGGCTGGTAAAACCAGCCGTTGAGGTTGGGTCCCCCAAAGGGACCTCGTAGTAAGGCGGTAAGGGTTTACCGGTACTGGTGCCCTTACCGGTACATGTAAACCCTTACCGCATTCCGTGTAATGAGGCCCTAATTCTTTGGGGTCTCCTTCTATGTTGAATATTTCAGTTAAAAAGTCAGTGATCTTCCTTGTGGTGACGTTTGTTTCAGATATTCACCATTCTGTCCATTTAGAAGTGTAGTCCACGAGCACTATGATGTATATTTTAACAGCTTCAAGATTCTTGAATGGTCCCATGACGTCTATTGCTAGTTTGGACCACACGTTTTGGGAGGTTCAATTGGTTGTAATGGCGTTTTTCTTAGAACCTTGGATTGGTCGCTTGTGGCACAGGTGGAGCAATTTTTGACAATCTCTTTTGCTTCTCTCCACATGTTTGGCCACCAATAATTGCTCCTCACCCTGTTCTTCGTCAGGCTCCTTCCTAGGTGTCTCTCGTGTGCCAAATCGAGTAACCTTCTTCTGAGTTGCACGGGTGGGATTACACTGTCACCTCTATAAACATGTTCCTTGTCCATTGATATCTCTTCCTTGATAGGTATGAAATCTGCCAGATCTTTATCGGATCCCTTCCAGTCATTGATTATGGCTCTCCTAATCTCTTGTTGTTCAGGATCAGTGTCAGTTATGCTTTTCCATTCATCCTTGGGAATGGCTGGATTGATAGTAGCGTTGATGTCTCCAACTACACTTTCCATTTCCATTTCTTGGTTGGTAGACAATCTGGAAAAGCAGTCAGCTACCTGGTTCTGTGCACCTGGGGCATAACACACATGAAGATTATATTGCATAATTTCGAGAATCCAACGGCTGATCCTTGGTGATATGAGGTGAGGTGTTTTGGATTGGAGGACATGTACTAACGGTTTGTGATCTGTTCTGAGCAGGACGGGCAAACCACAGATCAAATTCCTGAAATGCTGCAGGATCCACTTCACTCCTAGAGCTTCTCTCTCTATCGTGGACTAATTCAATTCTGCTCCTTTCAACACCCTTCATGCAAAGGCAATCGTCACCATATTTTTGTTCTGTAGTTGTTCTAGGACTCCACCAGGACCGACCATACTGGCATCTACCGATATGATCGTTTTGGCCTTGCAGTTGAACATTCCCAAAGCAGGCGCTCGATTGATGTCGGATTTTATGTTTTCAAACTCGTTCTTTTCTTCAGACCACACACATTTGGCTGTTTTCTGCATGAGACTTCTCATGTGCATTGTCCTATTGGTATAGTCCTCAATGAACTTAGAATAATACTCTGTCATACCGAGGAAACTCCTCAATTGATATTTATTCTCCGGCTCTGCAATTTTCAGTATGGTGTCCATTAGCTCCTTCTTGGGACTGATGCCCTTAGCATCTATGGAATGACCAAGGTATGATACCTTGTCACATTTGATGTTGCACTTGTTCAACTTTAGAGTGAGGCCACTTTTTTGGATTACTTGTAAAACACCCATTAGTTTTGCGTCGTGTTCCTCCTCTATGATGGCTGAAATAAGGATGTCGTCTTGGAAGCAGTGTACACCCTCTAAGCCCCCAAACAGTGTGACATTAGCCTTTGAAACACTGCTGCAGCTGATACGATTCCGAAGGGCATTCTCTTGAACATAAATGCCTCCAAAGAAGTAACAAACGATGTAAGGCTGTAACGAGCCGGGCGGTAAATGACCACTCTGGACACATGTTATAGGGAACTGAGGTTAACTTTATTCTCCTTAAAGATCAGGAACTGACGGTTAGTGCATAAATGGGTCGTGCATTAGACCATTTCCACCAAGCAGCCTCTCAAGTCTCTTTCTGAATGTCCTTTGCTCTGTGGAACACTATAAACTTTCTTTCAAAGCGAGTTTCCGGAGAAGAGATTTTTCCCTTCCCCGATCTTAATTTCCCTTTCCAGAGTGAAACATAAACATAAGTCTTAAGCAGAGCCAGACTGAAGGTGTCCGTCTTCTCCTGTCATCTAGCTCTATATTTCTTCGCTTTTCTTTATGCCCCTTTTAAAAGAAGGTTGTTCGTTTGTTCATGATCCATAGGCTCCCCTGGGTCCCATCTTACATGTAGCAGTTCAATCCTAAACGTCTTGTAAGGCCAGTATTGTTCACGCCTTCTGGCTGTCTGAGTATCGCTGACATGAAGTTACTGCCTCTGTCCGTCACTATCTCTTTAGGAATACCTACTCTTGAAATGAATGGGACCAGGACATCACATATTTGTTGCGCAGTTGTAGAACGCAAAGGAAAAGCCTCCGGATATCTGGTTGCATAATCCACAATCACTAGTAGGTATTTATGTCCTCTACTAGTGGAGTCTAATGGTCCCACTATGTCCATCCCAATCCGTTGGAAAGGCTCTAAAATCAGAGGCATTGATTGAAGTGGCGCTTTTGACACATTCGCTCGATTTTTCTTTTGACACTCAGGACATGGTTGGCAGAATCTTGTTACCTGTCCGAAAACTACCAGCCAATAAAATCTGGCCAGAATCTTCTGCGTGGTCTTATCAACCCCTAGATGACCTTCCCCTATTTGAAGGTGAGCAACTACAAGAACAGGCCGGTAAAATTTGCTTGGAACTAATAATTGCCGGATGGTTTCTTTGTCTGATGCCTCTGTCACCCTGTAATATAAACCATTCTCCTTGACAAAATAGGTGTTTTTCCCCTTTGGCTCTATTCCCACTGAATCACTGGCATTTTTCAGAAAGGGGTCAAGTTCCTGGGCCATGCGGAAGATATGGGCGGAGAAGGAAAGTGTGGAGTCGAAGATGAACCCGGGGTTCTTAGCCTCGCAGGTAGGGGTAGGAGAAGGGCCCAGGGAGGCTGGCCAGAGAGTGAGGGAAAAGGATGGAGATGGTGTGCCGATAGGAGACTCTCAGTCTTGCTGGCATTCAGACAAAGGTCATTTGCGGCACACCAATCATGAATGGCAGTTAGGCAGTCAGAGATGAGAGAGGGCGAGGAGGTGGCCGAGGGAAGTCGGAAAATGTGTTGTGTCATCAGCGTAGCACTGGAAATTTGAGCAGAAAAAGGAAATGCAGTGGGTGAGAGTTGCCAGGTATTGGTTGAAGAGCCAGGGTGAGAGGTTAGACCCCTGGAAACCCACAGGTGGAGAGGAAGATAGATGATAGGAAGGACCCCAGTTGGACCTGGGAGGACCGATCAGAGAGGAAAGAGGTTAGCCAAGCCAGAGCCTGATCAGTGATACCCAGGTTATCACGGAGACGGTCGAGCAGCATGGTGTGGTTCACTGTGTCGAAGGCAGAAGAGAGATCAAGAAGGATGATGACAGAGGGAATGTTAGAGTCCAGGTTGGAGAGCAGATCTTCACGGATGTTCAGGCGAGCAGTTTCCGTGCTTCTGGCCGCTCTGAAGCCAGACTGGTGGTCATGAAGGCAGCCAACAGAGTCTGAGTGAAGGTTAAGCTGAGAGATGGCCAGCTTTTTCAGGAGTTTGCCCAGAAAGGGGGTAATGGAAATTGGGCGGTAGTTAGTCAGACAGGAAAGATCAGCTGTGGGTTTCTTGAGAAGAGGATGTACAAGGGAGTGCTTCAGAGGGGAGGCGAAGGATCCTGAGGCAAAGGAGTGGTTGCAGAAATCAGCAAGGGCCAGGGCGAGGGTGTCAATGTGGTCCTTGATGGTTTTAGAGGAACAGGGATGAACCTGTTTTGATGAGGCTTTCATCGATCGGACTTCTCTAGCGACCTCATTAGGGGAGAAAATAGGAAAGGAAGAGAAGGACGGTGGGAGGGTGGCTAAGGGGGGGTTCTGCAAGCTCAGACTAAGAGGGAAAAATGAGGGGCAGGGGATGAGAGGGTGGACAGGATGTCCTGGGTTTTTGAGATAAAGTGTGAGGCAAGGGCATTGCAGAGAGCCTGGGAGGCAAGAGGAGGGGTGGAGACTGCTGCAGGGTTGGCAAGCTCCTTGCAGATTTTAAAGAGTTTGGCTGGGTTGTTAGATGCCTCAGAGACACAGGCTTGAATGTGGGCTCTCTTCTTAGTGCGGACAGAGAGTCGGCATTGCCTTTGTAGCAGGCGACAGGCCAGTTTGTCAGGGGATGAGCAAGAAGCCCTCCATGTCCTCTCTGCTGCCCTACACTTACGTTTAAGTGTAGCTAGGTCAGAGTCATACCAGGAATTACACTTGGCTTTTGACTTCAAGTGGATCCTCATGACAGGGGCAAGAGGATCAAGAGTATCAGAGACAGAAGGGTAGAGAAGGGACAGGGTTTCGTCAGGGTGTGAGTCAGCCAGAGGAGGAGGAGGGGAAGAGAAGGTAGCAGCGAAAGCCTCAGCCGACACACGCTTCATTGGTCGTATGTCCGAGAAAGTAAGTGGCAATGTTGGGGTGGGGTTGGCTTGGGGGGAAGAGAGTGAGAGATGGGAGGAGAGAATGCAGTGAGAAGGATCTTCGTCTACCTGGCATTAAGGCAGAGATCGTTGGAGGCACACCAAACCTAGATCGCCGATAGACTGTCAAGAATGAGCTAGGAAGATGAGGCAGCTGAGGGATGCCTGGAAGAAGGAAGCTGAGTGGCATCCGCAGAACACTGAAAGTCAGAGGAGATAAAATCGGCCAAAGGGGCTAAACAGACATTGAAGAGCCGGGGTGAGAGGATAGAGCCCTGTGGGACACCACATGTGGAGAGAGAGGTGGTGGAGAGATGGGACTCAAGTTGAACCTGGGAGGGTCGGTCTAGAAGAAAGGGGGTCAGCCACACCAGGGCTTGATCCGTGATGCCCAGGTTCTCATGTAGTCGATTGATTAGGGTGGAGTGATTGACCGTGTCAAAAGCAGAGGAAAGGTCAAGTAGGGGAATCGATAGGTACTTACCGCTGAGAAGGGTATCCAGGAGCACGCCCTCCTGGAGCAATTTTGACACCCCGCTGGAGGAGGCATGCAGGGTGCCCACAACATTGCCCTTAGGTTCCCTACACTCGAAAGAATTTGATTCCTGGCCACAGGCCAGCACATTTATTTAACTGAGGGATTGTTGGTATTATGGGTAAAAAAAAGGTTACTGAAGATAAGTAATGGGATGATGAAGTGAGACATCGAGGTAATGCTTTAAACTGTTGTTTAAAAATAAAATTTTAAAAAATAAACCTGCTTCTGCTGGACCAAAACGAAATTGGCTTGCAGAGACAGCTGGTGGCCCTGACCTCGTACATTTACAACAACGCTCTGAAGATCAATGCAAAGAAATCCACAATTTTGATCTTGGGGGATTTGGCCGTGCAAGGAAACTGAAAAAATGTAATTGGTCCATGAACGGGGAACTAATACCAGTAGTTTAGTCGATAGTGTACCTGGGAATAACTTTAAATGACAGCGTTAATGATACTCCAGGCGTAAACCATTTGAGAAGCAAAGCAAAAAACTTGGCGTCCCAATCCCTGCTGATCAAACGTAAATTCTCCTTGTCGCCATTAATAGACTTCTACAAGATGAAAGTCTCACCGATATTGACATACGCCACAGAAGCTAACCTCTTCACTAGTCCAACCCTATTGCCTCGTTCAGAAGGTATTTTTTGGAAGAGGGTCTTGTCCCTCCCAAACTCTTTGCCAATAGAACCTGTACGAAGAGAACTGGGCCTAACGTCCTTGTACACTTTAATGGAATGGAAATCAGTTTCCCTTTATAGGAAATGCCTTCACCCACCAGGACTAAGTGGGTTTACGATCATCAAGGAGGCGATAGAAGGGAAAGTGGTCCCAGCCTTAAATGTTTGGCAAGAGACGTGCCTTTCCATACTGACTAACATTGCTCAATCGGAAAAATCACTAACTGAAAATCCAACTGGTGTAAAGTCAAAGCTACTAGACTTGGACTGGATTTTGACCAAGGAGAATTTGAAGTCCTACAAATCTATTCCAGAAGAAACAAGCGTACACTACAAAACAGGGACAGTTCTGCCGTACCTCGAGAGGTTTCCTTCACAGTTGGAAAGGCAGAACTTTCTAAGATTTCGTTTGAACCTCTACCCCACGAGGCAGGTCACTGAAAGAAGAAAAAAGCCCCAGGGGGACAGATCTCTGACTTGTCGTATCTGTGGTAACGGTACCGAAACCTTGAAGCATTTAGTACTGTTGTGTGAGCCGTTATCAGGTACGAGAGACAGGCTCTTGGCGAGATTTCTTGGGGAATCCAATACAAAACAATTGGAGGACTGGTGGGGAATTCTAAGATGGGGTAGGGGGGTTATCCATGACACTGACACTGCTGCAGCTCGTGAGGGAGATTTTTGCCACTTTGGAGCACATGGACAAACCATAACTTGAGTGGATTTTTACGAGCTCGGCCCTTTTGGTTAGGGTGTTTCAGTTGGAATTGTTTTTGGGAGCAAAACTAATGTTGTTGAGTAACTCATGTATTTGTATTAAGAAACTGTGCATCTTAGGTTTAAATTTAAACCAAATGATGCGAAATTTTTAAAAAAAATGTCAAAGTGAGTATTCTTTCACACTTTATTTCTTACACGGACACATTATCTTAAAATATTTTTGCAAAGACAATTTGAAACAATGCGTTAAGGGGATATACTAAAGTCCGTGACTGCAAAAACTGACCAGCCTCCACCTTTACCCCTTTCACGCCGTGCCGCTGCCCCCCTCACCTACCTGTTCAACATGAAATCGTATTGATGAACGCAACCGGAGAACAAGCGCAGCCCCTGTCTGCACCAAACTCTATAAGAAAGGGCAGCGGGTTATGTCTTTTATCAACATAAAAATGGACCCAAAAGTCCTCCAAAAATTGGTATTCAAGGATATCACCGCCACACAAAGTGCATGTGAACACCAAGAATCCCGGTATCTTGCGAATCACATCAGTAAAACGTGCTACGTTGAGTGAAGCCTCCATTTGTAATAATGCGGCTCCTTAGAATGTTAGAGCGTTACATTTGCAGTCTACGAATGCATGGAATTAATCGTATGGGTCTTAAAATGTGTTTCTTTGAAAGAAAAAGAGACATAGTTATGTGCAAAATACAGCAATAGTGCAATAGCCTAAAGGATGTTAGACATACACATATTCCACAGAGGATTATGGGTATGCGGATATCCTGCATCGCGTAGCTTTCATCGTTCGCTAAAAAATATTTTTTCAAGGGGCATTGTACCCGCAGTGCAAAAATACTCTAAAATGCTGTAGTACATTGGCACTCGGTTTTGAGCTTTCAATGTAAGCTTTATTGTAGGCCCCCGGAGCGCAGGACCACATGGAATGTAATGACTTAAACATTATTTTATCACAGAAGGTTCTAATACTTTTGTGTTCCACTGACAATGATGTCAGTCTATTCTACATAACATCTCCCTCCTTATATTAAACAGAGGATGGGAAAACAAGGGGAGATGTGGGGGGAAAGCAAGGAGGGGGGGAAGGGAAGAAAAAGGAATAAACGACGTTATAACTAGAACAGTGGGGTGAAACAACACAAAATATATTTCTTATGGTAAAAGGATACTGTGATATATTTAGTAATTAGTGGCCAATTGAATCACGCTCTTCACCAATCTGTTCATTCTCTCTACTAGTCAGTTCGAAATCGGATGATATAGCGATGTTGTTATGTGATTGATTTCCCTGTCCTTGAGGAACCCTTGAAATTCTAATGACGTGAATTGGGATCCATTATCGGAGACTAAAGGCCTCATTACACGGTATGCGGTAACCATGGCGCTATTAGCGCCATGGTTGCCGCCGGTATTTTACCGTGTCCGCCTTGGTGGATGGCGGTATTACCGCCCTACTCCAAGATGAGTGGGGGGGGTAATTCCCCATTCACCAAGGCACTTCCCCATTCCCATTTTTGCCCCCATAGGGCTCAATGGGAATGGGGAAGGAGCTAATTACGGTACTGCAAATTGCCGTACCATAATTAGCACCAAGGTCCCTTTGCTGGCCCGTTCCTTAACGGCTGGTAAAACCAGCCGTTGAGGTTGGGTCCCCCAAAGGGACCTCGTAGTAAGGCGGTAAGGGTTTACCGGTACTGGTGCCCTTACCGGTACATGTAAACCCTTACCGCATTCCGTGTAATGAGGCCCTAATTCTTTGGGGTCTCCTTCTATGTTGAATATTTCAGTTAAAAAGTCAGTGATCTTCCTTGTGGTGACGTTTGTTTCAGATATTCACCATTCTGTCCATTTAGAAGTGTAGTCCACGAGCACTATGATGTATATTTTAACAGCTTCAAGATTCTTGAATGGTCCCATGACATCTATTGCTAGTTTGGACCACACGTTTTGGGAGGTTCAATTGGTTGTAATGGCGTTTTTCTTAGAACCTTGGATTGGTCGCTTGTGGCACAGGTGGAGCAATTTTTGACAATCTCTTTTGCTTCTCTCCACATGTTTGGCCACCAATAATTGCTCCTCACCCTGTTCTTCGTCAGGCTCCTTCCTAGGTGTCTCTCGTGTGCCAAATCGAGTAACCTTCTTCTGAGTTGCACGGGTGGGATTACCCTGTCACCTCTATAAACATGTTCCTTGTCCATCGATATCTCTTCCTTGATAGGTATGAAATCTGCCAGATCTTTATTGGATCCCTTCCAGTCATTGATTATGGCTCTCCTAATCTCTTGTTGTTCAGGATCAGTGTCAGTTATGCTTTTCCATTCATCCTTGGGAATGGCTGGATTGATAGTAGCTATGATGTCTCCAACTACACTTTCCATTTCCATTTCTTGGTTGGTAGACAATCTGGAAAAGCAGTCAGCTACCTGGTTCTGTGCACCTGGGGCATAACACACATGAAGATTATATTGCATAATTTCGAGAATCCAACGGCTGATCCTTGGTGATATGAGGTGAGGTGTTTTGGATTGGAGGACATGTACTAACGGTTTGTGATCTGTTCTGAGCAGGACGGGCAAACCACAGATCAAATTCCTGAAATGCTGCAGGATCCACTTCACTCCTAGAGCTTCTCTCTCTATCGTGGACTAATTCAATTCTGTCCTTTCAACACCCTTGATGCAAAGGCAATCGTCACCATATTTTTGTTCTGTAGTTGTTCTAGGACTCCACCAGGACCGACCATACTGGCATCTACCGATATGATCGTTTTGGCCTTGCAGTTGAACATTCCCAAAGCAGGCGCTCGATTGATGTCGGATTTTATGTTTTCAAACTCGTTCTTTTCTTCAGACCACACACATTTGGCTGTTTTCTGCATGAGACTTCTCATGTGCATTGTCCTATTGGCATAGTCCTCAATGAACTTAGAATAATACTCTGTCATACCGAGGAAACTCCTCAATTGATCTTTATTCTCCGGCTCTGCAATTTTCAGTATGGTGTCCATTAGCTCCTTCTTGGGACTGATGCCCTTAGCATCTATGGAATGACCAAGGTATGATACCTTGTCACATTTGATGTTGAACTTGTTCAACTTTAGAGTGAGGCCACTTTTTTGGATTACTTGTAAAACACCCATTAGTTTTGCGTCGTGTTCCTCCTCTATGATTTCTGAAATAAGGATGTCGTCTTGGAAGCAGTGTACACCCTCTAAGACCCCAAACAGTGTGACATTAGCCTTTGAAACACTGCTGCAGCTGATACGATTCCGAAGGGCATTCTCTTGAACATAAATGCCTCCAAAGGAGTAACAAACGATGTAAGGCTGTAACGAGCCGGGCGGTAAATGACCACTCTGGACACATGTTATAGGGAACTGAGGTTAACTTTATTCTCCTTAAAGATCAGGAACTGACGGTTAGTGCATAAATGGGTCGTGCATTAGACCATTTCCACCAAGCAGCCTCTCAAGCCTCTTTCTGAATGTCCTTTGCTCTGTGGAACACTATAAACTTTCTTTCAAAGCGAGTTTCCGGAGACGAGATTTTTCCCTTCCCCGATCTTAATTTCCCTTTCCAGAGTGAAACATAAACATAAGTCTTAAGCAGAGCCAGACTGAAGGTGTCCGTCTTCTCCTGTCATCTAGCTCTATATTTCTTCGATTTTCTTTATGCCCCTTTTAAAAGAAGGTTGTTCGTTTGTTCGTGATCCATAGGCTCCCCTGGGTCCCATCTTACATGTAGCAGTTCAATCCTAAACGTCTTGTAAGGCCAGTATTGTTCACGCCTTCTGGCTGTCTGAGTATCGCTGACATGAAGTTACTGCCTCTGTCCGTCACTATCCCTTTAGGAATACCTACTCTTGAAATGAATGGGACCAGGACATCACATATTTGCTGTGCAGTTGTAGAACGCAAAGGAAAAGCCTCCGGATATCTGGTTGCATAATCCACAATCACTAGTAGGTATTTATGTCATCTACTAGTGGGGTCTAATGGTCCCACTATGTCCATCCCAATCCGTTGGAAAGGCTCTAAAATCAGAGGCATTGATTGAAGTGGCGCTTTTGACACATTCGCTCGATTTTTCTTTTGACACTCAGGAAATGGTTGGCAGAATCTTATTACCTGTCCGAAAACTACCAGCCAATAAAATCTGGCCAGAATCTTCTGCGTGGTCTTATCAACCCCTAAATGACCTTCCCCTATTTGAAGGTGAGCAACTACAAGAACAGGCCGGTAAAATTTGCTTGGAACTAATAATTGCCGGATGGTTTCTTTGTCTGATGCCTCTGTCACCCTGTAATATAAACCATTCTCCTTGACGAAATAGGGGTTTTTCCCCTTTGGCTCTATTCCCACTGAATCACTGGCATTTTTCAGAAAGGGGTCAAGTTCCTGGGCCATGCGGAAGCTGTCCCCTTGTTCATCTATTTTCCAGTCCACCGCTACGGAACACATATTTTTCTCGACCCAGACCTGTTTCTCCCTCCTCTTCTGACTTTTACTTTTTCTTGACTGACTCAGCGGGTTTTCACCTTCACAATTGTAGAAAGGAGCCTCCATTAACCACTGGCCCTCCAGCTTTTGTATCAGACCAGGAAGATCAGGCACATCCGAGCCAATTAGCAAAGGTTCAGGTAGCATAGGCATAATTGCTGCCTTCACAGTCATTCTTTCACCTGCTAATCCTATCCGAATATCTTTGATTGGATAGCTCTTTACATCACCATGCACACAACTGATGGCCATTCTTTCCTCTACTTTCCCCAGATCATCTTCCCGAATCCAGCATGGCTCTGGTGGCTTGACCCCCTACCTCCACCTCACAAACATAGGGATACGTGTTTCTCCGACTTGGACAAGGACCACTTATATTAATCTCTTTCGCTGGCTCGAGAACTCCCACCTCCATATCTATCATAGTGGAACACTTTAAACTTTCTTTCAAGGAGAGTTTCCGGAGAAGAGATTTTTCCCTTCCCCGATCTTAATTTCCCTTTCCAGAGTGAAACATAAACATAAGTCTTAAGCAGAGCCAGACTGAAGGTGTCCATCTTCTCCTGTCATCTATCTCTATATTTATAAGGTTGTTCGTTTGTTCATGACCCATAGGCTCCCCTGGGTCCCATCTTACATGTAGCAGTTCAATCCTAAACGTTTTGTAAGGCTAGTATTGTTCATGCCTTCTGGCTGTGTGAATGAGTAATTAACTTTTCTCACCTTCGATTCCTCATTCGCCTCCGTATCTCCAAGGATTTCCGCTTTAGCCTTGAACATGCTCCGAACCTCTCATCCATGTCTGTTCCAGGCAACTGACAGCTCGTATGCCAGGTCGGCCCGTGGCTCTCCCTTGCTTTCGGGAGCCATGCTGAATCAGCTGTTCTCGGAGCCTCTGCTGATCGCCGGGCATGGTCCTCCCCCACGACGGCGGAGGCCGGTGCAGCGAGCGAGTTCTTCGCGGCTCATCTGCAAAGGCAACGCATTGCAATCAGCTGTGCTCACCTCGCCACTTGTAATTTCAGCTGCCTCACAGTTCGTTATAGCGGTGCACACCCTCACAGGTCAGAACCCCCTTCCGTTAGGTTCCGAATGTTTCTCAACTTGGGAAAGTCTTTCAGGCTTCTTATGTCGACTAACTTGGGTAAACTTTTAACATCAGAGGTCAACAGGAGCACAATCACTCATAGCAGACGAACATCCTCTGCTAATAAGCCCACTCGTATATGGGCTTGCCTTCATGAGAGATTCCTTCTTCTTCCTCCTCCTCCAACGGCTGCTCACACGAACCCACACACAAGGAAAAACAACAGAGAGAGCATTCTATTACTAGAGGGAAGTACCTCATAAGGAATTCTTTCACTTCTCATTGAACCGGGAGCATGTCTTTTCTTCATAGACCCTCCCCTCTAGAGGCATGATGATATCATAATACCATTCAGTCTTCATGGCTGAGTGAACAGTTGTCTAATTGGCTCTGGCTTGTGCTCTCATCTGGCTCTTCTTTCCCTACTTCATCACAAAGGATTTTTGAGCTTTCTTCCAGGGCAATTAGATGATACGCAGAGGATAGATCGAGGGTGCTAAAAACTTTGCGGGCTTCATGGTTGTTAATAATTCAGCTATGTTTGGAAGGGGATGCCTGTCGATCCAGGTGTTATTGTTCAGGTCTCTTAAGTTGACGCACATTCTTATAGAGTTATCAGGCTTTTTCACCAGCACTATTGGAGCGAGCCACTCAGAGTTTTCAATGGGCTGTATGATGTTTTGCTCGCATAGACGCATGAGTTCATTTTTTAGTGCTTCTTTCATCCCAATTGGAACACTACAGACCCTGTGTGCTATGGGAATGGCACCCTTCTTCAAGACGATTTTTTTCTGCTGGAAACCTTCCAGGAGTCTAATTCTCTCGCTAAACACTTTAGGAAATGCTTCGCCAGTGCCGCTTTGACATCTGTGATGTCTTTCAATACAGTCAATTTGAGGATCTCTTCTCCGGGGTGGATTCTGACTCGGAGAGCAGCTTGTTCTTCCCAACCTACTACAGATGAGCCATTTTTTGCGATGAAAAGTCTGCAGTATGTTTCTCTGTCGCGGAATTGGAGTTTTACACATGTACACCCTATAATATCTATGGGGGTCTTTCCATATCCTGTTGCTCTCACTGTGGTGGTTTGTATATCTTGCATTTTGCCAGACAAATCTCTAAGAAAGGTTTTAACATCCACCATGGTGTATGGAGATCCGGTGTCTACTATTATTGGCAAAGATATGCCATTTATCTGCATATTGACCCTGGGACCTTTGGATTGTTGTAAGGATGTGATAGTGAGTATTTGAATTGGTGGATTTTTTTGTTTGATGGTCAGCATGTTATTGTGTTCTTGATCTCCTTCAACAGTTCTTACAGTGCCTCCCGGTGCCCTGCTAAAGGGTCGTCTGATGAACCTGCTGAACCTACTAAACCTTCCTCGTGTATTTCTACAGGCTTTAGCAAAATGTCCAACATGGCCACATCTGTAACACTCGACGGCTGCCGCCGGCATTCTTTGTCAGTGTCATTGTGTTTGTACCAACCATACTTTTGGCAATGTGCTGGATTTCCATTAGTATATTCTGAGACTTTCCCTCTCCTGGAGGTGGATCTTGAGCTATGTTGTGATGGTTTCCTCACCATTGCTACTAGAGGTTCAGCCATGTCCCCTTCGAGATCGTCCTGAATGGTTTTCACCTCTATGTTCCCAATTTGATCAAACCTCTCCTTAATGCAGCGATCACCTAGCTCTAGCTCCATGCTTCTTGCTATTTCTGTGGCTTGGTCCAGTGATGGGTTTTTTGCCTGCCATAGTCTTTGTTGTATTCGTGGATCAGATCAGCTACATTCAGCACAAGTTGGTCCCTTAAATACTCGTCCCCGACGCCTGTGAAATTACTGGTTGACATGAGTGCCCTAAGAGACGCCATGTACGTGTCGATTGATTCGCCCTTCAGTTGTTTTCTGGAGAAGAACCTGTAGCTCTCCAGTACTACATTGCTCTTATTGCCGAAGTGTTTGGCAAGCTTGGCTAGTGCACTCTCACACTGTCCACTGCTCTCACCTTGAACGGTGCTGAATCGCCTTCCCTTTAGTGCCTGTCCGCGTATTCTTGATGGTACGCGGAGACCCCGGGGCTAATGGCTGAGCGCAGACATGGGAGCGAGCGGCTGCGGGTTGCTGGGATTCAGCCTTTGGAGTTCAACCCTTATAAATCAGATACACCTAATTTCACAGTGACCTCTAGTCGTTCCACCAACTCTCTGTTCAAACCTCCTCCTTATTGACATTCCTTCTTAGTAATGTTCCTGCACTCCTCTTTATCTCTCGCCACCTTCCTCCTGGCTTTCTCCAACTTCATTCTGATGCCTCCTGCTGTCTCCTCTCCTCCACAGTCCTTTATTACCCCCTCTGTCCAATCTTCCTCCCTTCTCTCTCTTCTATCTGATGCTTTTTCAGCCTCCTCCTTATTCTCTGTAAAATCTCCTTTGTGATTTCTTCCAGCACCCTCCGTTTTCTTCTTCCCATCTCGTTCTAAGCTCTCCCCACCTCCCCCCTTAATCTCGCCAGTCTACTGTCCTTCTCCAGTGTTTCCATTCTCCAGTGCACACTCTGTCCTCCTCTCTGCTCCTCTCACCTTCCCCACTCTTCTTCAGCATGTTTTGCCCACACTCAGCTCTAAATCGTGGCAGACTGTACAGTGTTCCTGCCCGCACACCAGGGCTGTCTCTTGCCTAATCGGATTCACTGGTTCCTGCAGCTATAATGATGTGTCTGAATCAGGTGAGTTTAGTTTCCTTGGCGACTATGTAGGGTGAAGTGGACTGAGACCCTTTAAAATCCGTCCGCCATCTTGGAATCATACCAATGTGTGATTGCACAGCACAGCACTGTGGTGGATCTTCGCTGTGCTCCGCCGGGCAGGAGTGGCATCTGCTGACAGCATTGTCTTTGCATGATGGGCAAGAGTGGCATCTGCAGACTGCTGACAGCATTGTCTTTGCATGATGGGCAAGAGTGGCATCTGCAGACTGCTGACAGCATTGTCTTTGCATGATCTGCAAACACATGCTTTGTCACAATACTTTTCGTCTCAGTCTTTCTCTCTCACATCATCCTCGACTTCTCTTTCAACTATTAAGCTCTATTCTCTCTCCTCGTCCCACTGATCCCTCTCTTTCCTCCCCTCTTTCGGCTAAAGTTTTAGCGGATTTCTTTACCCCAAAGGTGACCTAATTCGGGCGTCCATTCACTCTCCTGATCTTCCTCTTCTGCTGCTTCTACTTCTCCTGATCTTCCTCTTCTGCTACGTCTACTTCTCCTGATCTTCCTCTTCTGCTACTTCTACTTCTCCTGATCTTCCTCTTCTGCTGCTTCTACTTCTCCTGATCTTCCTCTTCTGCTGCTTCTACTTCTCCTGATCTTCCTCTTCTGCTACTTCTACTTCTCCTGATCTTCCTCTTCTGCTGCTTCTACTTCTCCTGATCTTCCTCTTCTGCTGCTTCTACTTCTCCTGATCTTCCTCTTCTGCTACTTCTACTTCTCCTTCTCCTGATCTTCCTCTTCTGCTGCTTCTACTTCTCCTGATCTTCCTCTTCTGCTGCTTCTACTTCTTCTTTTCTCGGTCACTCTCTTCTTTTTCTCTTCTATCTGATCCTGCCACTTCTTTCTTAGTGATGGCCCATCCTACTCCTTCTCCACTGGATCCTGTTCCTTCTGCCTTGATTTCCTCTATTTACTCTTCTTTCATTTCGTATCTTACTGCACTGATTAACTCGTCACTTGTCTCTGCTACCTTTCCATCCTCCTTTAAGCATGCTGTTATTAACCCTATTTCCAAAAAAACACACTTGATTATTCTCTCACCTCAAATTTCCGTCCTTTAACCTTGATTCCTTTCTTATCTAAACTCCTTGAACGTGTGGTATATGCTCAAGTTTCTTTCTTTTTACATCTACACTCCCTTCTCCCTCCGCTTCCATCTGTTTTCCATCCTGCTCATTCCACTAAATCTGCTCTATTACATGTCTCTAACTCTTTAAATTCTGCTAGGTTGAACACATTGGGGGTCATTCCGACCCTGGCGGTAGGGGGTTAACGGCACCGGTAAGGATGCCGGTGCCGTTAACCCCCTACCGCCCTATTACGAGGTCCCTTAGCGGGTCCCTGTAAGGGCGGCTGGTTTACCGCTATTAGCTGGCCCGTTATTGGCTCCTTCCCCATTCCCATTGAACCCTATGGGGGCTCGAATGGGAACGGGGAATGGTTTTCTGAATGGGGACTTACCGGGTCCTCCAAGGTTGGAATGACCCGGTAAGTCCCCATTCAGAGAACCCGGACCCGGGTTTGACCTCCAAACTCAGAATGACCCCCATTGTCCTCAATACTTATTTTGCTTGACCTATCCGCTGCGTTGGATACTGTTGATCACACTATCTTACTCTCTACTCTATCTACACTGGGTATATCTGGCTCTGTGCTTAAATGGTTTGTGTTGGGGGCGTGGCCAGAGGGCATAACATGGAGACTTTATCCTTCGCTGCTCCCATGGCCGCCTGCATATATCCTGAAGAAATAGTGGTTGAACCGGAGGTGATATGAGCACCCAGCGACCCTGCGGTAGCTGTTTTCTTTGTGGGCGTTCTCCAGCCGATATTTAAACTTGGAGATGCCAGAGTTACGGGCGCAAACCTGCTGCTCCATGATGGTCGCCGGTGGGCTCAGTGACTGAGTAACCCTGCCCGAGCTAAGCCAGCGGAGTAACTTTGCTGAAAATGTTGGGGGGGACATGACATCTGAAGAAAAGGTACCCCAGCCAAATGAATGGGGACAAAGTGGTGTGCCATGAAAGTTGGGGGGGGGACAAACACCCCTTCCCCACTAAAATGACGCCCATGAGCTAAGCTACAATAATAAGGATCGGTGGCAGACAGGAAGGGATCACTGTGATACGTGGAAGGACCCTCCCAAGGAACACAGAGAAGTGCAGAGAGGCGGGGGCTGACAAGACCTGACAACAAGGACCAATAGTGGTGATACCCCCGGGACAAGAGAGATGAGGACTTGACCACAGATCGACCCTCCATACACCAGCAGTAAGGATCAAGGCAACGAAGGGTGCACCTGAGGATCAAGGGTGGGGATGCTGCCCCACCCCCAGGACGAGCCTTATTGCTGGCGAGGGGGGGGGGGGTTGAAGCAGCCGGCTTCTGTTCAGAGAGGAGAGGAGGGGAGCGAGATGGAGGCTGTGGAGAGCGCCCAGCATGACACTGGGAGCGGCGTGCAGGGAAAACGTGGATTAGTCTCCTGAGTACTCGCCTGACCAGCTCCTACAGCGTGGAACAGGTCTGCAGTGTTTCATGCAGGGGTGCACTCTGCCAAAGCACAACATGGAGCATTTGGGGCGTGGTTGGAAGTGTTCAAGCGCACAGACAGTGGTGACTGAACCTGAGGGGGAGCAGTTATACTGGATCAGAGGCTGGTGAGTGCGGGACCACAGGGCTGCTGGTGGTGGTGAATATAATTGAAGAGCACCATTCCGGGGGTTGGTTGGATCTGGTGGGTCATCACCTGACATATGGACAGGACTCATGGGTGACCCTCTGCTCATCTACCTTGAGCAGGGGTCTCACTTGAGGGCATCCCTAGACTGGACAGGACGTGCATAAGATTGGGAGAGCCGGGTACTGTGTCTGCTCGTGAAGTTGAGTTGGTGTGGAAGAAGGCAGGAAGCATCCCTTGGATTTGGCCTGCATTGGCGCCTGGTCATTTTGGTACAGTTGGTGGAAGTGCGGAGCCTGCCCTATCGAGGACCTGTACATGGGAGATCATGGTAAAGAGGCAGCAGAGGATGGACAAATATACAGACCCCAAAAGTGGACTGCTAAAGCCAGAGACAGTGTCATAAGATGGGGCAGAGGCAGCTAAAGCAGGGTCCGGAGCAGTTATATGATATATGATATATGATAGGTTATTTATAACGCACTAAGGGGGTAATTCATAGAATTCAGAGCACAAGTGGCGCACGCGGCTGGCGCACAGTGTGCGCGTGCAAATCCCTGCGCCAGCCGCGTGCGCTAAAATACATTTCCGCGCACAGCGTATTCATGGATTCCAGCCACCAAAACCAGCCGTGGCGCACAGTGGCGCAGCGACCCTGCAGCAGCGGCAGTTACGCCCCCAAGAACGCCCCTTGCGCAGGGAAAAGCCATCAAAATCCCCAATCCAGCGCAAAGGGCTGCGCTAACCCTGTACCAGCACGGCAAGCGGGGTACGTGTATCACTAGGGTGAGTGGGAAGTTTCTCACGTGATTTCAGCTGGGTACGTGTATTACTGGGGTGCGCGGGAAGTTTCACACGCGATTGGCCCTGTGCGAGCGGGGTACGTGTATTACTGGGGTGCGTGGGAAGTTCCACACGCGATTGGCCCTGTGCGAGCGGGGTGCGTGTATTACTGGGGTGCACGGGAAGTTTCACACGCAATTTCAACTGGGTACGTGTATTTCAGGGGTGCGTGGGAAGTTTCACACGCGAATGTCCTGTGTACGTGTATTTCGGGGAGCGCGGGAAGTTTCACACGCAAATTCAGCAGGGTACGTGTATTTCAGGGGTGCGCGGGAAGCTCCACACGCGATTCCATCAGGGTACGTGTATTTCAGGGGTGCGCAGGAAGTTCCACATGCAAATGTCCTGTGTATGTGTATTTCGGGGTGCGCGGGAAGCTTTCCACGCAAATTCAGCAGGGTACGTGTATTTCAGGGGTGCGCGGGAAGTTCCACACGCAAATGTCCTGGGTACGTGTATTCCTGGGGTGTGCGGGAAGTTTCACAAGCGAATTCAGCAGGGTACGTGTATTTCAGGGGTGCGCGGGACGTACCACACGCGAATGTCCTGGGTACATGTATTCCTGGGGTGTGCGGGAAGTTTCACAAGCGAATTCAGCAGGGTACGTGTATTTCAGGGGTGCGCGGGAAGTTCCACACGCGAATGTCCTGGGTACGTGTATTTCGGGGTGCGCGGGAAGTCTCACACGCGAATGTCCTGGGTACGTGTATTTCGGGGTGCGCGGGAAGTCACACACGCGATTTCAGCAGGGTACGTGTATTGCAGTGGTTCCGGGGAGTACTACACGTGAATTGACCGTGTGGGTCCTCCCAGGTGTTCGCTCTACAACCTGCACAGCCCCTGCAGGCATCCCATACCACGGGGGACTACCCTGCACCCCTGCTCATGTCCCGCAGGCAGCCAATCCACCATGGGCATGCCCCCCAGCAAAGCGACATGTCACCTTGCACTACTGATCAACAACGCATGTCTCCCAGCACCCCCACCCCCCAGCAGTGCAGGGCACCCTCCACCATGCCCCCACACATGTCTCTCAGCACCCCCACGTCCCAGCATCCAGGGGCACCCTTCACCAGGCCCCCGCTCATGTCCAACTCATGTCCCCCTGCACCCCCACCCCCCAGCAGTGCAGGGCACCCTCCACCAGGCCCCCACTCCTGTCTCCCTGCACCCCCACCCCCCACCAGTCAGGGACACCCTCCACCAGGCCCCCACACATGTCTCCCAGCACCCCACCCCCCAGCAGTGCAGAGCACCCTCCACCATGCCCTCACACATGTCTCCCAGCACCCCCACCCCCAGCATCCAGGGGCACCCTCCACCAGGCCCCCACTCATGTCCAACTCATGTCCCCCTGCACCCCCACCCCCAGCAGTGCAGGGCACCCTCCACCAGGCCCCCACTCCTGTCTCCCTGCACCCCCACCAGTCAGGGGCACACTCCACCAGGCCCCCACACATGTCTCCCAGCACCCCCACCCCCCACCAGTCAAGGGCACCCTCCACCAGGTCCCCACACATGTCTCCCAGCACCCCCACCCCCACCAGTCAGGGGCACCCTCCACCAGGCCCCCACACATGTCTCCCAGCACCCCACCCCCCAGCAGTGCAGGGCACCCTCCACCAGGCCCCCACACATGTCTCCCAGCACCCCCACTCCCCAGCAGTGCAGGGCACCCTCCACCAGGCCCCCACTCCTGTCTCCCAGCACCCCCACCCCCCACCAGTCAGGGGCACCCTCCACCAGGCCCCCACACATGTCTCCCAGCACCCCCACCCCCCAGCAGTGCAGAGCACCCTCCACCAGGCCCCCACACATGTCTCCCAGCACCCCCACCCCCCAGCAGTGCAGGGCACCCTCCACCAGGCCCCCACTCATGTCTCCCAGCACCCCCACCCCCCAGCAGTGCAGGGCACCCTCCACCAGGCCCCCACTCATGTCTTCCAGCACCCCCACCCCCCAGCATCCAGGGGCACCCTCCACCAGGCCCCCACTCCTGTCTCCCTGCACCCCACCCCCCACCAGTCAGGGGCACCCTCCACCAGGCCCCCACACATGTCTCCCAGCACCCCCACCCCCACCAGTCAGGGGCACCCTCCACCAGGCCCCCACACATGTCTCCCAGCACCCCCACCCCCCACCAGTCAGGAGGGGCACCCTCCACCAGGCCCCCACTCCTGTCTCCCTGCACCCCCACCCCCCACCAGTCAGGGGCACCCTCCACCAGGCCCCCACACATGTCTCCCAGCACCCGCACCCCCCACCAGTCAGGGGCACCCTCCACCAGGCCCTCACACATGTCTCCCAGCACCCCCACCCCCCAGCAGTGCAGGGCACCCCCCACCAGGCCCCCACACATGTCTTCCAGCACCCCCACCCCCCAGCAGTGCAGGGCACCCTCCACCAGGCCCCCACACATGTCTCCCAGCACCCCCACCCCCCACCAGTCAGGGGCACCCTCCACCAGGCCCCCACACATGTCTCCCAGCACCCCCACCCCCCAGCAGTCATGGGCACCCTCCACCAGGCCCCCACACATGTCTCCCAGCACCCCCACCCCCCAGCAGTGCAGGGCACCCTCCACCAGGCCCCCACTCATGTCTCCCAGCACCCCCACCCCCCAGCATCCAGGGGCACCCTCCACCAGGCCCCCACTCCTGTCTCCCTGCACCCCACCCCCCACCAGTCAGGGGCACCCTCCACCAGGCCCCCACACATGTCTCCCAGCACCCCCACCCCCACCAGTCAGGGGCACCCTCCACCAGGCCCCCACACATGTCTCCCAGCACCCCCACCCCCCACCAGTCAGGAGGGGCACCCTCCACCAGGCCCCCACTCCTGTCTCCCTGCACCCCCACCCCCCACCAGTCAGGGGCACCCTCCACCAGGCCCCCACACATGTCTCCCAGCACCCCCACTCCCCACCAGTCAGGGGCCCCCTCCACCAGGCCCTCACACATGTCTCCCAGCACCCCCACCCCCCAGCAGTGCAGGGCACCCTCCACCAGGCCCCCACACATGTCTTCCAGCACCCCCACCCCCCAGCAGTGCAGGGCACCCTCCACCAGGCCCCCACACATGTCTCCCAGCACCCCCACCCCCCACCAGTTAGGGGCACCCTCCACCAGGCCCCCACACATGTCTCCCAGCACCCCCACCCCCCAGCAGTCATGGGCACCCTCCACCAGGCCCCCACACATGTCTCCCAGCACCCCCACCCCCCAGCAGTGCAGGGCACCCTCCACCAGGCCCCCACACATGTCTCCCAGCACCCCACCCCCCAGCAGTGCAGGGCACCCTCCACCAGGCCCCCACTCCTGTCTCCCAGCACCCCCCCACCAGTCAGGGGCACCCTCCACCAGGCCCCCACACATGTCTCCCAGCACCCCCACCCCCCAGCAGTGCAGGGCACCCTCCACCAGGCCCCCCCACATGTCTCCCAGCACCCCCACCCCCCAGCACTGTGGGGCACCTGCCAGCAGGCCCCCACTAATGTCCCACTCATGTCCCCCTGCACTCCCACCCCCCAGCATTGCGAGGCACCTGCCAGCAGGCCCCCACTCATGTCCCACTCATGTCCCCCTGCACCCCCACCCCCCAGCATTGCGAGGCACCTGCCAGCAGGCCCCCACTCATGTCCCACTCATGTCCCCCTGCACCCCCACCCCCCAGCATTGCGAGGCACCTGCCAGCAGGCCCTGACACATGTCCCCCAGCCAACACGTCATCACAATCTAGATCCCTGGCCCTTATGGGCAGCCTCCACATGCCAAACACCCACCCGAGTATTGCATCCACCCACTCAGAATTGCCAATTACATGATACAACCCCAATGGCAAGTATGTAAATGAACACATGTCCCTCACATACACACAATGGGTGTAAGTGAATGTCAAAACCCATATCATGACATGCATGAAACCAATGATATGATACTAACATTGAAGTTTGATGAAAAAAATGTATTAAAAGCAACATAAATGGGATTAAAAATAAACAAACGACAATGGGAATTAAAAACAAAAAAGCAGCATGTCAGTAATATAATGAAAAACCACAAATCATAATCCAAAGGAAAGGTGTCCAAAGTCACAGTTCAAAAAAGTACATCCAAGGGAAAAACAAAACCAAAAATCATTGCTCCATGGGTAAATCAGAAAAAAAAACATAATCCAACAGTGAACTATATACAGATAAACAATCCAGGGTCCATGATCCCATCTGAAGAAATGAAACCTATCTAAAAATGCTACGTCAAAAAAAAACTATATACAAAAATGTTGGCCATTGTCCAAAAGGTCCAAAATCAAGAAAAAAGCAAAGGAAACCTAACACTAACTACATAACTATTTACAAGGGCAGCAGGCTAGTCCAACGGCTCACTGGATGTTGTCATGGGCCCGGGCATCATCGAACTCCTGTTCAATGGCTTGGAGGCGGGCATGTTCCCTGGCCCCGAGGTCTCGCAGGGATAAAGCAGTGTCCAGCTCCAACTCCCTGCGAAGACCCTCGAGGCACTCAGCCCGCCTCAGAGCCCTCCGCATGGAGTTCTCCGCCCTGACCATTGTGAGCCGTTCCTCCTCTGCCCGCTGCCGCTCCGCACCTATCTTCTGGCCCAACCGCTCCCACACTGAAGCCACTCCCATTCCAGGGTTCTCCGGCCGATGCCTGCACCCCTGATGTTGATGGCCCCGAGCCATGATGCCTCCCACGTCGAGCCTGCCGCTGCCTCCGACGTAACTGCCTGTGCCGGCACAACGGCATCCAGGCTGATGGAATCCACCGACGCCGTTGTGCACGTGCCCTGCCCGATGATGCCATCACATCCTCCATCTGCTGGGGTCCAGTTGCTGGTGTGTCCACCCCTGCTGGACCTCTGACTCCCGACTGTGGCAGGGATGGGATCCCCACCAAGTTGGCTGCATTGGTCGGGGCAGGTCCACAGGGGGCCCTGGTGGCATCTGGCCCGGAAGACGGCATGGAGAACGACTGGCGCATAGCCTCCACAGAGGAGGAGAGGGTCACCAAAGTGCCCGACACATGTACATGACCCCCGACCACGACCGCTCCCAACTGGGCCACGTTGGCACGGTGCTCTTCGTGATGACGCGCGTGCTCCCCCCGGGAAGCACGCACCTCATCACGAATGACACCCGTGCGCAACGCGACACCAATCAGGACCTTCTCCATATGGCCAGGGGTCCCCTCGTCCGCAGGTGGAGGGGAGTCAGATGACATGGACATCCCCCCTACCTGCGGACGGGCCTGGGATGGGGCATCCCTGCTGGTGCATGGTGATGCAGTCACAGTGTCAGGGACAGTGACATGCACAGGCACCTCCACGGCGACCTGTGCTGCCTCCTGCCCCTGGACTGCACCACTTGCACCAGCAGGGATGCCCCCACCAGGCCCCATGTGCGGCTCAGTAGCGGCCTCCTCCTCCTCTGTGGAAACCACCAACCTGGATGGCTCCACACCGTCTTCCGCCGTTGCAAGCCCCTGTGGGGGCTCACCCACCCCTTCCGCTGCAGCGTGGGGGCATCCCCGCCGCTTTGCTCCACAGTGCCGTCTCTGCCCTCTTCTTCACTTTGCGCTGTGTAGAGGGAGACATAGAACACAAGCATCAGGGTACTGTACAATGGTCCCCTAGACAGGAAGCAATAGCAGATGAGTGGCACTGTCAAAGATCACTTCCATCATGTCCCTCAACAACACATGGGTCAGTGCAGGCAAAACACATGCAGTAACAGGCATGGCGCATGCTATGGACATAAGCAAACATGTCCAAGGGACTCTTGAAACATACAATGTTGTTTTTGAACTCACATGCATCATGGGTCATGCCTATCACATTCACACACTTCACCGTACTTTCATCCATCTGGACTCGTACACCCCAGACCCAGTGGATGCAAGGATAGCTAGGCTGCATCAGTGGATCTGAACATTGACACAGACATGTGTCATGCATCCATGGCATTAACAAGTCACAGACACGCAGTTCAGACACACAGACATGGAAACCATACATGTACCTGGCATCAGCACCCATCCCTCACCCCCACCCATGTCCAGGAACAGAGACTGGCATGCTCTCATGTGTCCATTACGCATAGGGCTCCCCGTGTAACATTTAAACACATACACCAACCGTGTGCTTCACACATTACTGGTCTCACATGCATGACCATGATGTCCCTGCACACACACACGTGTACATGGCCTATGTCACACATACAGGCAAGTATCAGAAAACCAGCATAATGCAACATGCCCTGTCTCACACAGCAATGCCTGGCCACTTACCGCTCGACTCCAGACGGGTCTGCCTCTCAAGGACCTGGACGTGGAGCGCTGGGGATATGCGTTCCAGGACCCTCATCTGATCTTCCGACAAGTGGCCCTGGCGCCCCTTAGCATCCGCTGCCTTCAAGAGGCGCCGGGCCTTGTTGAGGGTCCTGGGCCTGAAGTCCTCCCAGCGCTTCTTGACATGATGTAATAGTCGGACTGCCACCACCTCCGCGTTGATGGCAGTCACGGTGTCCGTCCAGACCCTGTCCCGTCCATCCTTGTCGGCGCGTGATGATCCAAAGAGGGCATCATAATGCCCCAAGACATGCTCCACCAGGACACCAACTTCCTTCTGACTGAAGCTGGTGGCCCTCTGCCCCTCTGGCTGGGGGTCGCCAATGGTCTCGGAAGGTGTTTGCCCCGACATGGCGACCCCCGAGGCAGGCGTGGGTGGGCAACTGGGGCTGGGCTGTGGAGCGATGGTATCCCAGTCGGGAGTCTTCTGTTCCAGCAGGGGTGGACACAGCAACTGGGCCCCTGCAGATGGCTGATATGCAGGCACCAAATGGCAGGGCACGGTGGCAGCAGGCAGGCAGGCAGCAGCAGATGGCTCGTTGGAGGCTGCTCGGGGCTCTGGGGGGCATTAATTAGGCCTTTTGGGCAGGAGCGTGGTCTTCCGTGTGCTTACGCGTGGCCAGCTTGATACGGAGTGATTTGGCACGTGAAAATTCTGCACGTCAGCGTGTAATTCGAGGAAAGGCCCTTAGCGGGTAAGCGTGTCTGCACGCATACGCAATTTCATTGGACAGAAGGCCCTTCAAGCGCAAGCGCCTCTGTGACGTGACACGCGCAGGCGTGCATGGGCGTTTCAGCGCACGTGAAAAACTGCACGTCCGCGTGGGAATGCGTGTAATCCGAGGAAAGGGTCCATGAGCTTAAGTGACGTGACGCGCGCAGGCGTTTCCCTCAGCACGGGTTAAAGGTGAGCGGGGGCAGCAGTTCGCTGTACGTGCTTTTCGTGGAGACCGACGTGTGTTGCTGCTTCCTGTTGTTTCGCGCGCCATCACAACTTCACAGCTATCAAGGACGTATCTCTTCTTTGGGCGGGGGTATTGGCTACGCGTGTTTTTCTGCATCGCGCTAGTCAGACGGTGAGTCGCACATGCTATTTTTCCCACTGCGGGTGCCCCTGTGTATCGCACCCATTTTCGAGGTCATAGTAGCCTGCATGTCCCACGCGTACGCGTTATTCGTGTTACTGTGTACCACCGCGTACTGCGGGAGGTTGATTCCACGCACGTAGGCTGCAGGGTTGCGTGCACGGTTTTACTGCAGTTTTGGGGTGCCTGAGCGTTGCGTGACCCGTCACTACATCACCGGGGTCACATACAGCCTTGCAGGTGCAGGGGGGCTGTTAACATCTTGCTTCCCACCCCCTTCACCCCAATTGCCCAGGTCAATTGTGGTGTACACCTCCCATTGGCACTACTCCATCTGTGCCGGCACTACTACATCTGTGCCATGGTTGGGAGGACACCAAAGGTGAGGGGTGCCTCAGCTGGTCGTACTCCTCGTGGCGGGCGTGGTCGGGGACGTGGCCGTGGTGACCAGGGAGTAGGGGGACTCCAGGGTGTCCAGGGCGGCCACAGAGGGGGAAGAGGCAGGGGTGCGCCACTTGAGCACAATGTTGTGCCATGTGTCGGTGCAGTCATGCCACCACCCCCTGTGGTTCCGGGGGATGCAGCTTCTGCATCTGGCACTGGCGCCCGTGTGGCCCGGCAGTCCGTTCCATCGACTGCCACGGGCCCAAGGGTAGTGGTAGCTGCAGGTGCAGCTGTGAACACTGCCACCCAGGCTCAGGGTCTGCCAGCGCAGGCTGCGTTGGCACTTGAGGAGCCCTTGGTAGATTTCCAAGAGGCCAGGAGGGAAACCATAGGGGCAGGCAGGGCTGCTCAGACCAAGACACGTGTCCCTGGGGCAGTTATGTCATCTGCTGCCCCGAACAGCCGGGTGTTGGCAAGTGCAGGGGCAGATGCACCCAACAACACCACGGTTGTGAGTCTGCCAACCAGGACGGTTGCGGTCAATGACCCTGCCACAGCTGATGTTGCTGCGCAGGGTCCATTAGAGGGCACCCAGATGCCACTGACACAAGTCAGGCCTTTGGTCGTCCCTCCACCTGCCACTCCCTTGGCTAAATCCACCGAACCCACTGGCCATACTGGTCAGGGCGGCATTAGCCAGCCAGGGTCTGCGCCACAGTCCAAGAGGAAGAAGGGTGCGCCTGCAGCACAGGCTGGGACCCCACACACAGCCACGACCTCCTGCACGTCGAGGAAGAAGCCTTTCTGCAAGCAGGAACTGGACTTCCTCTTGGGCTACGTGCGGGGCCACAGCCGTGACATGCTAGTGGGTGCCAATAGTCAGACTACGGCTGCCCAACGTGACACCCATTGGAAGCATGTTGCGGAACATGTCAGTTCATTCGGCCATGAGGTGCGCACAGCGCAAGAGTGCAGAAAGCGTTGGAATGACATCAAACGCAGCACTAAGGCTAAGCGTGCCTCTAATTACAACTTGACTCTGGTGACTGGCGGTGGGCCTGCACCAGAGGAGGAAGAGCTCACGCCGCATGAGGCACTCGTTGCGGAGTTCATACCACCTGAATTGGTTGAAGGAGTGGGAGAGATGCTGGACTTTGATGCCCAGTCCAGTGAGTGTTGATGCGTGTTTGTTGAGGACGTGTGTGTTTCACTTGTGGGATGTGTTGTGCATGATTGCCACTACATGTGACGTGTACATGGTTCTGATGTGTAAGTAATGCAATGCTTCTGTGATGCATGTCTGCTCTGCTGGATGGTGGACATGTGGAGCAGACGGGGACTGTCCGCATCACCACTATTGCACCCTACTGACATGCTGGTTACAAGTATGCCCCTCCGGTCCATGTTCCAGCTCACTGGCCCATCTGCATGTGGCGTGGGGTGACCTTCCTCTCAGCCCAGGCACAATGTCATTGCATGACTGACATGCATGTCTCCTCTGCATGCATGCAGGGACTCCATGTAGGCATGCTCCCTTGCCCCTCCTCCGCCACTCTGCACCCCAGTTCCACCTTTGCACTGGTCTGCTTCAATCTTGCCAATGTGTACTTTCCTGTTCATGCTTTCTGTGTAGATGCTAACTTCCAGCGTACAATCTGCCAGACATATGCCGTGTGGTGCAGCCTTAATACTTGATGCAGGGTATCTCACTTGTACTGTGCATAGGTCAGATGTCCCGCAGGGACATGAGTGCCCATTCATGCTCCATGTGCATTGCACGCATGCCCCTATGTGTCCTTGACTGGATGATCACTGTAATACAAGTCCTGGGTGACATACATTGCATGGCATCTCATCAGCCTTCCCATGTCCACTGTGGGTCAGTACTGCGTTGCACACATGTTTAGGGTCTGACAATCTGTGTGGCTCACAGGCCTCAGCCTGTTTAATGGTCAATGACTCTGTCCAACTGTTGTAGTGTCTTCTTCACACGTGGGCGGACTCCAGAGTTTTCATCATGTGTCCTGCTTACTGGCCCATCATCATTTGCAGTGTTGTCACTTGAATCACATTAAGCTGTTGATGCCAGTCAACACTGCCTGTCAATACACAGGTCTATGGTCAGCCTTTTGATACCATGCTAGGCATCCCTGCTTTTGTACTTGGGTGGAGGGGTGCTTGGCTTCTAGATATGGCACACATTGAATGCACAATGCACGTGATGCCTGAATTTGACCTTGTACTGCCTTCACATTTCCTGAAACACACCATGGAGTCCTTGTACATGTAGGTAGTGAGTGGCTTACACATTTTCTGCACTGCATAGACCCACTTCCATGGAAACTGCCACCTTTCAACAGGTAGGATCACAGAAACAATTAAAAGTTGACCCAGCATGCATGCCAGGTTATACGTTGTGTGTCACATGTCTGCCTGATGCGTTTGCTGTCGGTGTGTGTGTGTGTGTTGTGTGCTTCTGACATGTGAAGTGACCTTTATTCTCTCTATTTTTCAGGTGATGACGCAATGGAGGCGGAGGATGGTGTTGTCATGCCAGACACAGGGTTGTTACCACTACATCAACCCGGCACAAGCGGGGGTCGTGGGGTGGTAGGCCACGAAAACCCCCAAGTGCTGCAGTCCATCTTGTCTCTGGCTGCCTATGAGTCCAGCCTCGATGACGACTCTGACGTCCATGTCGAGTTGGATGAGCATCAAGTCCATGTGTCAGGGGTGAGTGATTCTGATGTGGACACTCCTCTGTCCGCGACACCTGCACTGAGGGATCAGACAGTCTTGGTTCCTCCACCCGTGGTGGATCGGAACGCAGGGTCACCCTCCACACCAGTCACTGATGTGCCTGGGACATCACGTCGATGGGGGCATGTAGTCGTGCAGCCGCGGGCGGTGCCAACACAGCGAGGACACCCGGTCCTTGGGTCCCGCAGGGGTCAAGCCCAGCAACGCAGTCACCGCGCACAACCGCAGTATACTGAGTGGGAGCAAGACATGACTGCCAATTCAGAGCGGCAGGGGGCAGCAATGGAGAACATCGCTGAGAGCATGGAGCATGTGGCCCGATCTGTGCTCCCCCCTGCTAGGCAGGTGCTTCTCCAGCAGCAGGCGGCACTGTCCATGGCCCGCTCGCTCAGGCTGGGCATGGCGGCCTCAGACAGGGCAGGCCAGGCTGAAATGTCGTCTCTGCGTCAAGCAATTGCTGCTCACGCAGAGGCGCACATGGATGCCCTGAGGGAGGAGTATGCTTCCCTCAAATCCACTCTGGGTGTCCTTATGATGTCCCAGAGGCAGCGGGCAGAGGAGAGGTTTGCACAGCTTGAGCATACCATCTCGGCTGAGCTACAGGTTTGCCGGGAGGTGCAGCGGTTGTCCAGCCAGGCCCTGCAGGAGGAACTCCGTGTTACATGTGCTACCTTGCAAGAGGAAGCACGTGTATCACGTGAGGTTCTGCATGCAGACCTACATCACATCGCCACACAGAACCAGGCTCACCCGTCCGGCAGACTTGCTGCCGACGAGGGGCAAGCTGCGGCTAGGCGTGGCCAGGCTAATGTGCCACGTCCTCCTTTCCAGGATGAGCCAGACTCGGACGACCATCTATCTCCCACATAGGTCAGGCTGTGCAGGCGTTGAGCCCATGGAGGTTTTTTTTTTGGCTCAGCATCTTCGTATGTGGGTGTTGAGCAGCACCCTGTACCTCCCCCCGGGTCATATGTGGACATTTATTATTTTTATTTTAGTTTAGTTAGTTAAGTTTCTGTTTGATAGTTAGTTTAATTAGGTAATGTAGGTTTTTCATAGTTAGTGTAATTAGTTAATATAGTTTAAAATTGCTTGTCTATTGTGCTTTCATGTGACGGTGCGGTTCTTTGTGGCTTTTGAAGGCATCCACTGTCTGTTCCAGCTGGGCCCTTCAGGCTTGTCTTGTGTATGTGTTTGCTGCTTGGGGTCCTTGACTCACATATGCCAGTCCTGCCTCCCTTATCCATGGGCTCGCAAGGATGGTTCGGTTTGACAGCCTATTACACAAGGGCTTTGGACTGCCATATCTGTGGCATGTCTGGTGCTGTGTAACTTGTGTTGGCACCCCTAGTGGGGATGATTGCGGTGTTATTGTCCACTGTTCAGCTTTTACTAGATGGGGTGTTTCATGATTAATGTGTACATTCATTGCTATGCATTGTGTAGTATGTTTCTTATCTTTACTGTACACGTGCTTGCTGCAATTCATGCCGTAGATAGTGTGTTCCACACTTTGGATGTGAAAGACGGACTGATGGTGTGATTTCTGATGTAAGTCTCTGACATGGTCCAGTAACGAGATGCCTGAAGAGACACACACAGATGATAGTAAAGCATCAATCATGTGTTTCATGCCCTTTCTGCAGGGGGATGAGCCTCCAGACCACTTTGCCAGCAGACATGGCCCATTGGACGGCTGAATTCTGGACACGTTTGTTGGTGCCCACATGCACATGTGTGCACAAGCAGAGGCACATGGATTGCAGACCCACATCCTAGAACTGCTGACGTGTTCCAAGGAACTCCAGGCACGGTGAACAGCACAGGGGGGCCACAACACAGCAAAGCTTGCACCAGGCGACTTGCACATGCAGGCTTAGTAACAGCACTGAGGGTGAGCTTGGACGAATATTGGTGTTGAAGCACACAATACAGCTCAGATGTGTTGGTGGACTGATGGCTGTTGATTGTAAGGTTGTCTGGGGCACCTGCAGGGGCAGTGGCACATACCCTCCGGTACACCAAGGTCCATTGAGGCACTTGTATCAACCATGTAGCCTTCCGAGACATGGAAAGGGGCAGCTCACAGGGACATACAGCAAGGGACATACTCGGGTGCAGTGCATTTCATTTCCATGTAAATTTTGAAACATGCACTGCCTACTTTGTTTTGGTCATGGTGGATCACGACTTGTTCTGAAGTCATGCCTTGCTATATAAGGGTCTGTCTGCTTACCCAGGGAACATTGCATGTTGTGTGAATTGTGACACATTGGTGTTCCATTTGCCACGCACCCACCGGCGGCTGATTTACTGCATTGACTGTGTATGACCCATCACAGGGGTAATGTTACTTATGGGTATGAAGCATCTACACCAGATTGTCTGTTTGTAGAGTAGTTTGTTGCTATGGGGCATATTTGGTGGTGTGTTTTTGTGTTATGGGCACGGACAGATTATTAACTGTGGCTCTCTTTGCAGCATTGAAATGCTCCTGTAACCGGACCTGAGAGTGCGCAGGCAGGAGGCCAGCACTCAAAACCAGAGCTAAGTGTCTTGTTGTTTTTCTTTCAAACTACTCTGCATAGGCTTGCTGGGGGGTGCACTAATGCATGGATGAATATGTAATTCAATTTGGTATGTTTGTTTTCCCCTAATCACCCAGAGTCCTATCCAATTTTAAACCCTGTACCCTCTACCCGGTGTTCCTGCTTCCCGTACCTATCCAAGCAACGTTCCCTAACCCTCTTTCCCCGCTGGGGTTGCGGATGCCTGTGTAAGCCCCAAACTTGCAGGCGCCAAAACCCTAGAGGGGGTAGTTGGTTCGTGCCACTCCTAAGCCTGGACTACAGAAGGCCATGACAATGATGTCCAAGTTTGTTCGGATTGTGTATGTGTTCATGCAGGTAGTACATTTTCGTGCATTCCCTACTTTCATGTGTCATTCCTCCTCCACTCTCCTGCCACTCATTCCAGTTATCCAGTGCGCCAACATCTGTCCCGACTGCATATCCCTGACCCTCCTTCCCCACCTGGGTCTCAGAGGCCTGTGTGAGTTTGACCTTGCAGGCACCCGGGCCACGGTGGGGGTGGTTGTTTCGTGCCACTCCTGCGCCTGTACACGGGACCTGTGACAGTAAACACCCGTTCATGGTGCATCATTCTATGTTATGTACCACACATGATTCACATCCTGTTGTGACATTGTTTTACTGTGCTACCTTGGTTGTTACATCTTTGTGGTAGTACTTGGCCTTTGTGAGGTACTGCTACGTCAAGTCATCTACTGGAGGGTGTTCTGGTTCGTTTTTCTGGCTTGGATTTTGTGGTTTTGCAAATGAGGGTGGACTCTGAGCGTGCAAGCACCTTTTTACACACAAGGTGGGAGATGGTGATGAAGGGGAAGGGTGATCCTGTGGCCAGGTGAAATTGAGGGTTGAAGGCTCCATGACCCAGGTGCAGTTGTTCAGTGGGTCATGGTCATTTGTGAGGGAGAGGGGGTGTTTTGTTGTAGATAGTTGCCCTGCCCTGCAGTGTGATGGGAACCCTGACATTGTAATTGTGGTATCCTATGTACATGTTGTGTTCTGCTGATCAATGCCTGTTCATCTGTTGTATTTACCTTTCAGGTGTGAGGGGATAGTTGTGGTTTGACATGCTGGGGTATACACATGGTGAATGTTCACATGTGATGTGTAGAGGACACTGATGGTCACTTGATTGCACATGCATATGTTGAGTGCATGTCCTTACTGACCCACACACTTGCACTATGATGCACTACATGTACAACCACCCTTGGATATCCACGTTGCCTTCTGGTGCCCACTGTGTCCCTGCAGCACATGTTCTGTGACCAATTATGGATCCTGTACATGCCTAATTTGCTTTTTGATGTGGTTTGTCGCTTAGATGTGATGCTCAGGGTGTGCATCACACACAATAGCTGTTCACTGTGCTGTGCGCTGAGCAGTGTGTTGCAGGAGTTGGACACAGCACACAGAAGCTGCAGTGTTGATTTTGCAATGCACAATGTGCATGTAGACAGGCATTCATTGTTATGTTATGTCTACAACTTTTGTAATGCATTTGGGAATGACTTATTTTGGGTGGGAGGTTGTTGGTCAGTCATTTCATCTGATTCCATGTCAGGCATCATTGTCTGATGCCACTGTACATTTTTGACATGGCAATGTGTACCTTGTTGGTACTGTGTTGGTGTATGGCTATTGCTTGCCATGTCATGTTGTGGTTTGGGAGGGTTTGATTGACATAACAGTGATGGTCATGGCCTGTTTTGCAGGTGTGTGTGATTCACACCTTGAATGTCAGGGTCATCCGCTTCTCAAAGTAACTAGCTGGGGGTAGATCTCTCTCCGCGGCAGGGGCCTCCCTCTGGAACAGCCTTCCTGCCTCACTGGAACTTGAGGAGAACCATCTCCGGTTCCGGAAGCACCTCAAGACCTTCCTCTTTGCTTCTGCTTTCTCTCTCCCTCTCCCTTGCTAAATTCTTCACTGGAACTGCACTAGATCTGCAACTGGGCCACTCTCACCGACCTCGGTCCCTGGCCCAGCCACTCTCCACTTGCACTGCCTCCCTGACAACCCCTGCACTGCGGGACTGTCTCTCTATCCCTACAGCCCTCCCTTCCCAGCACTTGTCTGCACTTACCTTTGCAGTTGCCACCAGCTGGCCTATTTATTTGTTTTTTATTCTACTTACCCTGTACTGCACTCCCCTCCTCCCCTTCCCCTTGCACTTTTCCCTTCCCCCTACCCCTGCACTTGCGCAATCTAAATGACACCTGGCCTAGTAGTATCGTTGTCTGTCTTCCCTTGTTCCCCCCTCCCTGCCTCGTCGCACCTTGAAACACTTGTGTATAGGCACGTTACAAATGCCATATCATGTCATGTCATATGTTATATGTGTGCCTTTTGGTCACACAGGATAGCTTGTGTTTAAGTAGCTAGGGATGCAGACAATGTGGCACTTCCATGGCAACTATCTCAGGGTGGTAGGGTTGTGACAGTTGACTGTCTCTTTGTCATCATCGATTGTCACCTGGTATGTGCCAGGCCTGTGTGCACTCCGCAGGGGTGGGAGTTTAGGTTAAAAATGTGGCCACAAGCTCGGTCCGGGCTTCCTCGCCACGTGCCCTGTCCCCTCCCATGGGCAGCGCCTGTGCCTGTGGTTGGGGATGTGGAGGCACCACCATGTCCACCGGTACGCCCTGCCGTTTTGCAACATTGTGCAGGACACATGCTGCCACAATGATCCTGCACACTACTGGGGGTGCATAGAGTAGCTGCCCGCCAGAGCGGTCAAGGGAGCGGAAACGTGACTTGAGCACTCCGAATGTGCGCTCCACTATGGCCCTGGTTGCAATATGGGCGGCGTTGTATCTTACCTGGGGTGGTGTGGTGGGGTTCCGGATTGGCGTCATCATGTGGTTGCTCAGAGGGTAGGTACTGTCCCCTGGGGAGGTGTAAATGGTTGTGATTATTGGGGTTTGTGTATTTGTGTGTGTGTGTGTGACATGCATGCATGTGCAAGGGCATTTGTACTCACCTAGGAGCCAGGTGTCGCCATGCTGCCCAGCTTCCAGGGCCCGGCTCAGGGCGGACATTCTGTATATGAAACTGTCATGGGTGGAGCCAGGGTAGTTTGCATAGACAGAGGTGATGATTCCCTTTGCATCGCATACCACCTGTACATTGATGGAATGCCAGTGCTTGCGGTTTCGGTAGATGTGCTCAGTGGCCCTAGGTGGACGTAGGGCCACATGGGTGCAATCTATGGCACCGAGCACTTTGGGGAAGTGTGCCACCCTGAAAAAATCCAGGACAACGGCCTGCCTTTCTGCGGTTGTTCTGGGCATGTATATGTGCCTGCGGACTGAGGGGCGCGCTGTCATGATTGCCAGTACCTGGTGTAGGCAGCGTGACTGCGTGGACTGTGAGACCCCCCCCACTATGGCAGTAGTCCGCTGAATTTACTCAGTGGCCAAGAAATGCAGGACATTGAGCACCTTCTCCAAGGGGCTCATTGCTTGGGAGCAAAGGGTGGGGGATGTAAGGTCATCTTCCCACTCCCTGACCAGGTCTAGGATGATATGGGGTGGAAACCTATACCTGCCGTAGACCTGGTCGTCACGCATCCAAAAAGGCTTGTCCGTGGTGCGAAAATGCGTGCCCTGGCTATTCTCCTCCTCCTGTGGTGTCCCTTGATCAGTGCTGCGACAAATGGGGCATTCATCGTAGCTGTATATACGTGCTTGTTGTTTGCGCGCACTTTTATACTGTGCGCGGGGACGCTTTCGCCTGCCTTCGTGTAGCGGACGCGTTGACGCCTGTGTGCGTCTTTTGCCTTGCGCGGGATTCCGCATTCGAATCCATGAATACGGGTTGTTCGCGTGCATGTGGGCGTTCCGTGTAGTTCCCTGCAGTACTTCCCCAGTTACGCCTTCTTTTTCACACGTTATTTCCCATTCCGCGTGTTATGCCCACTTTGGTTGTGTGCGCCGCGCTATGTGCGCTTTTGCTGGCGCGTAGCGCACGCCGTGTGTGCCCGCGTGCGCCATGGCAGGATTTGGCGCACGGACAGCGGGAAACACGCACAGCGTCTTCCTTGAATCGCACGCGTGCGCTGGCTTTCTCACGCTTGCGCCACCTTGCGCCTGCTTGCACTGGGATTTTCGGCTCACGTTTGCTCCATGAATCGACCTCTTAATACCTAGAAGTTTCTAAGCGCGGACCCAGGGATCGAACCTGTGTTGCTCTGTGTCGTCTTGCTTCCAAGGTGAGCACGTTGCCCCTGAGCTATTCTCCCGTTACACTGGATGATTTGATAGAGGCGATTCAGGCCACCAGGTCGTCACTAGAGGGGACCATCAAGGAGGTAGGAGTTGATGTGTCCCTGGTGCGGACGGACCTGTGAAAAGTGTGCGAGAGGGTGACAGATGTGGAGCAAAGAGTGAGTATGGTAGAGGACGACATGCTGCGTCTTAAAAACCAGGTGGTGGGCTTTTATAGGGGCCACAAGAACTCTGGCATCAAGGGCTAAGGACCTGGTGGGCTGCTGGCGAAGATGCAACAAACGCCTGGTGGGGATCCTGGAGAGGGAGAAGGGGCCTGGTGTGGAGCTATTTGTGGAGCGCCTGATTCTGGAGAAGCTACAAGTGAAAGGGCTCTCTAAATTGTTCACTGTGGAACAAGCGCCACTGGGGGGGGCACACCACGGGTGATTGTGGTTTAAATACTACATTTTAGGGACAGGGACGCTATCCTGCAGGAGTCTCGGAGAGCGGGCAGCTATGAGGTGGGCAATAAGAAGCAGCGCATCTTTCTGGACATCACTGTGGAGGTGCAGAGACAGCAGAGGACCTTTGATGCAGTGCGACAATGCCTTCAAGAGCTGAATGTAAAATGCATGATGTATTACTCTACAAAACTGAAAATCATCGCAGAGGGCAGATCATGGTTTTTTATATCACCACAGGAAGTGTGGGCCTGGTTTGAGACTTCGGCAAGGCGCACCGGACCAAAAGGGGAAGGAATGGAAGGAGCCTCGAGAATTGTCCGGGGAGGGGGTAGTCTGTGAGCCGAAGTGGGTGACAGGTGCAGTGTTTTCTGGCAGCAAGCAGGGAGGGGATGATCAAGTGGGAAAACAATGTGTTTGGTTAAGCAGCTAGAGCGGGGGCCCGATAGTGCAATCTCCCAGACCTACGGTTCTCTGTTCGCAGGGGCGGGTGGCGGATGGTATGTCCGGGAGGTCAATGCTATGGGGGATGGGAAGTGGAGAGGAAGGACGGTTGGGGTTGGTGGGTGGGGGGACATGTGGTGGACCGTATGGGAAGAAGAGAGGATAAGTGGGTAAGGTGTGGAGAAGGGCGGGAGTTGGGGGGAGTTGTAGGAGGATACAGGTTTTGGGTGTTCGGTAAGGGAGGTGGAGGGACAGAGGGGTGGGGTAGGGAGGGAGTGGGGGATGGGAGAGTTGGCAGATGGAGTTCAGTGCTACTGAAACAGTTAACCTGTGGTCCGGAGTTATGGGCGGGAGGAGGGTAGTGCAAACAGCTGGGACACAGGGGTTCAACCTGTTGGTTTATCTGTTGGAGTGGAAGGTTTGGATTAAGATATACATTTTACTGGACTGGTTAACTGGGGACCGTTGGCTGTTGAGGGGTCAGGGGACCGCACTGACAGTTGGGGTTTATATGTTCATGATGGTGGGGTTACTGTTCGAGTAGGTGGTGCAGACTACACGAGATGCTTCGGTGGGGGAGGGAGGCTAGAATGAGAAGAGGCTTGTAAGATGGAGTAAGTATGAGAGGTGATAAACTGAGGGTTGGGACATGGAATTTCTGAGGGTTGGGGAAGTGGCTTAAGCACCAGAGAGTTGAGGGATTACTCAGAAGACATGGGGTTCAATTAGCTGTGCTTCAGGAAACTCATATGGTGTGGAAAGACTTGGAAGCGCTTCAGAAGCAGTGGTGGGGGTAGTTGTTGGAACTTCCTACTCCTCCTATGCTAGGGGGGTCCTGATGTGGGTGGTGTCAGGGTGCCTTTTGAGGTGGAGAAGGTTTCAATGGATGGGGTGGGATGGATGGTGGTGCTTACAAGTACACTTGTGGGGTGAAATATATGTGTGGTGAGTTCCCATGTGCTGAATGTGGACGACAAGGAGTACTTCCCTATGTATTGAGTCTGATGGGGAGCACAGGAGGGGTTGTTTAGAGGGGGGGGGGGTGATTTGAACTGTTAGTTAGATCCAGACCTGGATTGGACAGGGATATCGGTTCTGGTGAAACAAGAGGTGGCGGCATTGCGGAAGGTAGTTGCAGACTTGGACTTGGTGGACTTGTGGCGGGGAGCTCATGGTCAGGAGTGGGGCTATTCTTTTTTTCAGGGGTACATGGTTTCATTATCACCTCGATTCTATATTTGTGGGGGTAAAGTATTTTCACTCCTTTGATGGAATGGAATACTTGGGAAGGACTCTGACCATTCCCTCCTGTTGATGCAGTTGCAAGGACTAAGGCGAAGATCACTGCGGTGGATGTGGCGTCTACAAGCGGCGGCAATGGAGGATGTGGGGTTTGCAGGGACTTTCCTGGAGGAGATAGGGCTCTTCTTTGCAGATGAAAGATCGATGGAGACAGCGGGGACCTTCTGGGAGGTGTTTAAAGTTACTATCAGGGGTATCAGGAGGGTCTGCATGGCTAAATTGACCAAGATCAGACCAGGATTGCAAGACGAAGTAAAAAAGATAGAAGGGGAAGTAGATGATCTGGAGAGGAACGAGGTAGCGGGGCAACAGAGAGGGGAAGATTTGGATCAGGATTTGGCTTCGCATGGTAGGGTTCAGGAGGCACTGTCAAACTTTGAGAGCAGCTGATGGGATGTCTGGATTGGAGGGAGCTAAGGCAGGGAGGTTGCTAGCATGGCTACTCTGGCGAGAATAGCCACAGCACACCATCACACAAATTCAGGGGGAGTTGGAAAACTTGACCTGCACTCACGAAGGGATCAATGAGGCTTTCAGGCTTTTCTATCAGTCCTTATACACAACTGAGGGGACATACTCCTTGAGGGAGGCAAATAAACTGTTAGAGTTGACTCAGCTGCCGGTCCTGACCACGGAGCTCAAGGAGAAGCTCAAAGGGCCAATTGAAGAGATGGACATATGTGAGGCCTTGCGGTCAATGAAAATGGGTAAATGTCTGGTTAGAGATGGCTTCCCAGTAGAGTTTTATGGAGCATATGATGACCTCCTGGTTCCAGAACTTAAGAAAGCATATGACAGGGCTATTTAGATGTTGATTCTGCCCGCTTCAATGAGCGATGTGTGATAACAGCTATATTAAAGGAAGAGAAGGACCCCCTGGAATGCGCACCCAATCACCCCATTACATTATTGAATGTGGATGCAAAAACGTTGGGCAAGATCCGAGCCACTAGATTGTCTGGTGTGGTTCTGAGACTGGTGCACCCTGATCAGTGTGGAATTGTTGGGGCACAGAATACAATGAATATCTGCTGATGGTTAAGACTGTTATATAATAAAATTGTGGCGATGGTGAAAACAAACGATTGGGTATCACAGCAGTGGACACTAAGCAGAGGGATGCGGCAGGAGTGCCCGGTCTCACCAATTTTATTTTCAATGGCACTGCAACCACTGGAGTGATCGCTTAGGAAGGAGATGAGCTATTTGCGCCATGACTACCTCCAACACCGGTACTGTGTCCGCCCTCGTTCATTGGGGACTTACCGGTCTAGTCCGACCTTTGCGGGACCGGTAAGTCCCCATTGAAAATGTCAATCCCCATTTCCATTTGAGCCCCCATAGGGCTCAATGGGAATGGGGAAGGCGCTAATAATGGTACCGTAAATTACGGTACCGTTATTAGCTCTGAAGTCCCTCTGCGGGTCCCGTCCATAATGCCTGGTCAGACCAGGCATTAAGGACGGGACCCGCAAAGGGACCTCGGAATAGGGCACAAAGGGATTACTGGCACCGGTCTCCTTACCAGTACCAGTAATCCATTTGCGCCCACCTCAGAATGAGGCTCAGAGTCTATATGACCCCAGCCATATTGTATGCAATGAACAACAGCCTCCTTTGGGACAGCCCTTGGTCTGGGACTGGGCCATTGTTGAACTGTCACATGATATGGGAATGCTCGGTTATTAAACACTATTGAAGAGTGGTGATATCCAGGATTAACGAGTTTTTAGGCTCGAGGTTGGAATGTAACCTGAGGATATGTTTATAGGGAATGATCCCAGTGGGGAAACGGCACAAAGTACGGAATCGAATGGCCCAGTTTATGCTGATACTAGCCAAGCAATGGATTGTCATCACCTGGAAGAGGCCTGATAGTCCGTCAGTGGGGTGCTGAATGCGAGAAATCCCTAGGTAGGATATGGCAAAGTTAAATATCAAGTCATAAGTCAATCAAGAGCTCCGGGTCCTGATGGCCTGTCTAATAACATCTTCAAACAACATCTGGAAAATTGGTCATCAATTCTCTACCAAATTTTTGAACACATTAACATCACGCAAAATATACCCTCTTCTTGGAAACACTCTTTAATTGTCCCTATTCATAAAAAGGTGATCGGTGTCTTCCGGAGAATTATAGACCCATCGCCTTATTAGATGCACCCGGGAAACTTTATAGTCGCATTATTTTACAAGAACTGAACATGTGGACCATTCAAGAGTGTAAAAGAGACCCGTTTCAAACTGGCTATGGTGCTGGATTAGGGACTTCTGTGAACCTAATCACTCTAAATATGCTAAAGTCCAATTATTCTGAAATTGTTGGGTGTCCTGACCCACGTTTAAGCTATCATGCTACAACATTTGGTGCTGTGGGCTTAGAAAATTCAAGATGGCGGAAAACCCACATGTGCGCCGAAATCCAGGAAAGCTGCGCAGTTTGTGCGCACACCGAAATGGTTGCCTCACTTGCCACCCACCAGTGCGAGAATGAAAGGCCGGGTTGCCATGAGGGAAATGGGTTGCCAAAGGAAAAACAGTATCGCCGGTTAGCTTCAAAGCGCTTTAAAACCACCATTGGACTACCCGCACAGTAGTCTGAAACCATTGGGAATGGCAATGCTGATTGCCAAATGCAACCTAGAATGGTGGGGAATTCATTTCTTAAATCCCAAAAATGGGTGCAGTACCAGTACTCACCACTATCCAAAAGCCGGCATTTTAAAACAACACCAGATTTTACTTTTTTGTGTAAAACTGAATGAACCCAAAGCAGGCCAAAGAAAGACTTACTGAGAGGTGGATACAATGTAAAGTGATATTCTGAAGTGACTTGAAGGTTTATAACAAGACTGGCTGAGCTGTGGATTGCAGCAGTTTAAGTTGCACTGGATTTAAAGACACTAAAATCGAAAATGTTTAGATTAAATGAGTGACCTATGTTTGGTGTCACATGCCTTTGTAACTGTTGAAATGTCATAGGTTTGCACTTAGAATCAGCATTCTAGCTGCATGTGTAAAATAGCAAGTTAATTTAAAAAGCAACAAAAAACATGACAGTTAGCTGAAAGTCTGGCTTAAGGAACTTGATTTTGCCTGGCAACTACCCCCATCAGGAGTGAAACTTGAGTCACAGCTGTGTTCCCAGGCCTATCTGCCTTTTGCTGGCCACACTAAGGATATGCCATCTCTTTGATAATTGAATTAAGGGGAGCCCCCTACAGAATGCAGGAAGTTGAACAAAGCCCTCTCCTGACTCAGGCAAATGTTTTATTACAGACGTCGTAAAAAGTGGCTTCCTCCTGAAGGACAGGGGAGGGGCACTGCCTGAGAGAGCAAGCTGGCTTGGCAGAACTGGATAAACCAGTATTTCCACCATGTGACCTGGGAAACCACACCCCTTTGTAGCCAGAATATTGTTTAGAAAAAGATGAATAACTCATAGTGCGGACATGTGAAAATTTTATAAATGATACCATAATTCTTGTGATTTTTCTGCCCACAGTTTAAGAGGTTTTTAGAACCGGTGGTATGTTCAGGGGGGTGTTAGCGGAAAAGTGGATATTACTCTAAATGTATGCATGTTAAAAATCTGAAACTTCATCAGTTAATGTCCATACTCCCTGCGCACATGTATGTAAAGTTGGGTCCATGTCAGAAATTGAAAAATCAGTTAAAAAGTCAATTATGTGCCATTTCTGAATGCAAGCTCTTAGAAACAGCAGATTTGGACAGAGACATGGCTAAATTCAGCCACACCATGTATATGTAATTTCAAACAACTGTGTAACTCTGAAATATGTATTTTGATCATATATAGATTTGGGTGCACAGATGACAGGGGAGTTGTTTCAAGAGATCATAAATGGCTGACATCACTCTGACACAACTTAGTTCCCCAATCAGGGGAGGAATGAAAGCTGGACCAATGACAAGTGAGAGGGGCAAGTTTAGTTATGACCAACACACACACCCACTTGCAGAACATATAAATGGACCACTGAAACCTAGGTAGAGACCTTCAATTCCATCTGCCGCTGGAAGCTCTGCCGGAAAAATCCATACTTACCTCCATCAAACTTCAAAGAGCCAACACTTAGACTCCAAGATAAACAGAGACTTTAGAACCTTAACCAAAAAGGCCACTGCCAGCAAGAGTATTTGTCAGCAGGCCTCAAAATATTTTTGCAACTGAACTCTTCAGACAGCCGGGCGAGCCGTCTGAATTTTGCCAAGAACTTTTGCAAGAACCCGGTGACAGAAATATCCAAAGAGAAGGCAGGACCCGACCCAGAGAACCGGTGCCTAGCAGAGACCAGGCCATTGTATCCAGAGTGCTGACCCCGATGCTGTGAGCAGTTCCAGAGGCCAGGCGCTGTGAGCAGAACCCGGGAAGACCTGACCAGACTGAAGTCCGTGACCAAGCCGTTTTCCTGTTTAAAATCTCTTGTGAGTACCGCCAAACTGTACCAAACCAAAGCTTTTAGTTTAAATTCATCTAATTCAATCTATTTAACCTAAGTAGAACTGCCTGATAGCTCCAAATTTGTCACCTGTCATTCTAGCTGAAAAATCTGTCACTTGTCATTTTGAGCTTTTAAAATTTCAAATCTGAAAAACGACCTTCACAAAATCGCACATATCTCCGCGACCGTTTGTCTTAGAGACTTGCAGTAACTTTCCTTTGGAAGCTGAGATCCTAGGCTTTCCTAGGACCCCAAAACGATAGAGATAGTCCTTGTGGTCCCTCTGTAATAGCGCTCGGCGCATCCACAAATTTTGCCGCGATTTGCACATTTCTTCACGTGTAAAAACTGCTGCTGCTTGCCTTCCATTTGCCAGAAATTTGTGTAACCTGCTAATCATTCCTGAATCATTGTAAGAGTGAGCCTGAGCTAATATTAACTAGATACCACTCACCCTGAACCCCTGAAAGGGAATTAAAAGCATTTTAGCATATTTTTTAATTCATTGCCAGCACATATCCAAGCAATTTGGGCCTGTGTTTTCAACTTCTGTAGTGTAAGCTTGCTGGGGTGAACTGAATTACAGTTGATTGCATTTCTGAAACTGTGTGCTTCCTTCCATTTCCTTGCATTGCATCAAGGGGGGAGGGGATTGCCAGAGAAAAGTGATTACATTGTTTTGTTGAAATCATATTGAGTATTTTCTGTATTGCATTTTCATTCAACATTACATCCATTTGAACTCTGTAAAGCATTCTCTACCACATTATTCTTCTGTCCCTATTTACCAGTGTGCTATCTTATCCATTTCATGTCAACTCATTAGTGATTATAAAGAAGTGTGCTAGTGCCAGATTCTCCGTTGTTAATCTTTATCATATCAGATTAAGTGTGATATTCAATTATTAATTTATTATAAGGTGTGATATATATATCTATTGTTTAAATTATCAAATAAACCTTTTAAACTTGCAAAACAGAACTACTTCTTGGCTCAGTGGGGTCAGGAGGATTCCAAGAGAGGGGTGTTATATAGGGGTAGTCATCCAGAACGCATGAACTGGACATAAAGATATATCAATAAGGGTTTTCATTCAGTATTATAGACTAGGCGTTGACTTAGCTGTAGTGTTGAATTGAATCCTCTTACAAATTGAGGGCTCGAGCCGAGACGTTGGGTTAGATTTACCACTTGTGCAGCTTAATACAGTGTGCTAACTGACGGGATACATACATCCGGTCGGATCACCACGCTGCATTACGCTGTGAAGCATTCCTCAAAAGGGACACTCCAAGAAAAGTTCTGTTCTGCAAAAATAAAATACTAACTTCTGTAAGTCAGGACAGAGACCAATCTCTAGAATGACGACCTTGGTAGATATGAAAATAGCCAGAGAGCACTTCTTACATAAACTATTTGTGAGAGGTGAATGGGCTGAGCAGGGCCAGGATGCCTGGTTGCAGGCAATCACACAACAGGTCACTGAAACAGGGTCAGATATATATAGAGATCAGGGTCCATTACATGTGGCCCTGAGTGAACTATATATGGCTCCTAAAGCCAAAGAGGAACACAATAAGATTGCCAGGATAGCAGCATACCTGTACCTATATATGAGAGACATGCAGGATAGATGTGCTGAAAGCCAAAATCTGGCAAATAGGCAACAGATGGTGTTAGAGAAGGTCCAATCTGACCTGGTCTCTTCTGAGCAAAGGCTGCACAGAAGCCAGGAGTCAGAAAATGAGACCAGACAGTACATCACTAAAATAAAGGAGGATATGGATGTGCTGCAAAAGGAAAAGTCAGAACAGGATACCAGATTTCTGGCCTTGCAGAAGGAACACCAAGAAGGTTTGGACTCCCTACTGCAAAGCCAGAAAAAGCTGGAGCAACAGCTAGACTTCAATAGGGCATGTGCTGAGCAGGTAGTCACCCTGCAAAGCCACCTAGATAGAGAGAAGGCAGAGAGCAATAAACTGATTTTGAAAGACCTGGATACCCAGACAGAGTTTGGCCAGGAGCGCCAGAAAGCTGGTGCCTTCCAAAGGCAGAGGGACGACCTGGCGGCACAAATGCAGGCTCTTAGTCAGGAAAGAGACGCCAGAGGCCAGGAAGTCTGCCACTTAAAAAAGGAAATTGAAGAAAATCACCTGGCCCTCCAGGGGCTGGGTGACCTCAAAAAAGAAAACCAGAACTTGGTAGAGCACACCAGAAGGGTGGAGGATGCTCTAGCAAGAAAGGAGCAGGCCAATAGGGACATTGCCCAGGAGGTAACCCTCCTGCAGCAAAGACTGGCCCATTACTCCAGGACCAATCAGGAAGCACAGAGAGAAAATGAGGCTCTCTGCCAGCGCAATGATAGACTCCAACAACAGGTAGCGATGCAGGAGAGACTGATAGAGTCTAGTAAGGCCTTAACTGAGGAACTGAAGGCACAAATGCAGGCTCTTGCATTGCAACAGGGAGCAGGGGCAGATAGAGATGAGGTTCGCTGGGAAATGGAAACTCAGGAGCATAACCTCAGGAGCCCCAGTACCAGAGGCCCTCATACCTCTCAGTCCCTGGACTCTGCCACCCCCATGTCCCCTGGTGCACATGAGCACAGGGCCACAGGGATGGCAGATTACTATCCAGCTAAAAGTATGGGGCTCATAGGCCAGTACCACTCAGGAATGGAGGGATGGGCATCCGGGTATGGGCACCCAAGTACAGTACAGTTTAGTGGGGAACCCCGGGAGAATAGGCCCATTAAGGGCATCCTGAAAACCTCTGCCCAGTTAGGTCAGTGGGGGGGGTACCCAGCAAATCCTGGCAGCAAGGAGGAATCTGAAGACTCCTCTGAACTGCGCAGGATACAGGAGACCAGGTCCCCACATTCTGCCAGCCATTCCCAGGCTCGCAGAATCCGGGAAAACCTGGAAGAACAGACGGGAACCTCTGGGAGCAGTGCCTCTGAGTCCGAGGACGAATGGACAAGGGTTACCCGAACCAAAAGGGCCAATAAGGCAAAAAGGGCCTTGCTTAAGGACCCCTTAAAGCAGATTAAGGCGATCAGGAGCGTCATCACGCCTTACCATAAGAACGCTAAGTATTCTGTTTGGGAGCACTTAGAGTTGTTTGAGCAAATGATGGAGACTTTCCATTTGAAGGACAGCCAAAGCTGTATTCAATATGTAAAGTGGACCTTCTCCCCGGAATACTCCAGTTTCTTTGCGGGGCTGGAGGACCAAAATCATTTAAGATGGTCCACCTATAAGGCGGCCATCCTGAAACATTTTTCTGTTCACAGAAATCCTCAAGAGGCTCGCAAGGCAGCCTACAATTTGCAATGTGGGGAGGATCAGGCCCCACAAGAATTTGTGCAAGAACTGAAACGTGCTTTTGCGCAAACCACCAGAAGGGTGCGCACAGATAGTAGAGAGTTCATTAATACGTTTTTCCATGCCTTGCCCAAATATATCATGACCCAGCTCGTGAGGGATTTTCACGAGAAAAGATCTTTAGACTGGGTCATTGAACAGGCTACCAGGATCTATGAGGTGCAGAAACCGGTAGATAGCAAAAGTAATGCCCAGAAAAACCCCAAAGCCAACAGCACCCCTGCTGCTGCCAAGGTGGCAGAGGTAAAGGTCACCCCCGTCTTGGATTTGGAGATGGGGGGGCCTAAAAACCTACCTGCACCTAATAATGCTAGGCCCAGAAGGTCCTCGGGCCAGTCACAGACAGGGAGCCAAGGAGGCAGCCCCACAAATGGGGTCCCTCGCTCTCCTGATTATGTAAGTCCCCGTTACAAGGGAAATCGACCCATCCTGGGTTATGTGTGGACTCCTCCAGCCCAAGGGGGGGGATCCAGCCAAGCACCTAACCCAGGGAACTTCCCTCCGAACTTCCCACAGGAGGGCAGAAATTTACCAAACCCTGGGCAGAACTTTTTCCCCAGATATCCACCCGACTTTCAGCCCCAAAACCATCCATCCTTCTTTCCCCAATTCCCTGAGCCCAGACCACTGAATCCGGGAGAGGGGAGGCCAAGGGTGGAGGGGTACCCAAATCTTCCCAATCAGGGGTACTACCAAAGAAGGGACAGCTACCCTTCCCGGGATCAGCCCAGGGGAGAAAACAGGGCCCCGTATCAGCCTGAGCGGGTTTCCCAGTTAGAGCGCCAGGTTCAAAACATGGCGCGGGATATGGGTCACATACTGAGGGCTCAGCAGAACCCTCAGATGGGCGTGCCAGCGCAGAACGCACCCAACTCTGGACCTGGTGCTCCAGAACAATGACGGGGGCAGCACCCCGATAACACACCGGTTCCCAGGGAGGAGGCACAAGGGGAAGGGGGGTGTAAAGCCTTGGAGGAAGCTTCCTTCCTCACTTGTAAACTACCCCTGGAAACCCAGGAACCGGAAACAAAATCTCTTGCCCCTGAAAGTCTGCCTCCTAAGGAGCAGAGGGGGGGTAGGAGAAACCAAAGACCCAAACAGACTCAGTTTGAGGAGGAAGTACAGATCTTCCAATTTGAGGGAGAGGGATCCTCAGAGGATCCTGGGAAAAGGATCTTCTCCTTCAGAGAGGGGGGAACTCCTCCCAAAGAAAAATGGGTCCCTAGGGATGCAAATCCAGACTGGGGAGATGTGGAGACTGAGCTACCGCCGCCCACCATCTCATCCCAGAACCAAAAGCCAGAAAATCCCCTGGTGCAAACCCATCCTGGTGACTGCCTCCAAAAAGGGGGGGGCGGCCCAGAACCGGAGCCAGGGGAACCCACAATGGCTCTGATCTCCAGTTGCCAAATTTTTCTTTCAGATTCCCAAGGCTCTCCACAGAATTCTGCCCAAATCTCTTCGCTAGCGATGTCCAAAACCAGAAAGTTAGCCCACCAGTTGTCCAAAAATGTGCATTATCTGTGCCCCCTTGAGGAGAAGGAGGGAAGATATTATGCCCCGTTACAAGTACAGGGGCAGGGTACAATCTCGGCACTGGTGGACACTGGATCTCAAGCTACCCTTATGTCCAGAAGGGCCTTTGACGAACTGAATGCAGGAAGGGGAGAGAATTACCAAATTCCTCTCACCTCTCTTCCTGGGCAACTGCAGAACTTTGACGGGAAGGAAATTCCCGTTGAGGGGACTGCAGACTTGGACATTAAGATTGGGTCGACACAAGTTGAAACACCCGGTCATAGTTGTGACCCCAGAGGGCACCCCTTGTTTACTAGGGAATGACCTCCTGAGAAGGTTGTCACCCCTAATAGATTGCGTAAACAAGGTCCTCTGGACCCAGACTAGCCGACCAATAAAATTAAAACAGTGTGTCAACCATGTTAGTTTAAACGGCACCTGCCACATGGTTGAACAAAAATCTGACCAAGTAGAATTTCACTTCCAGAACAACCAAATTCCAGACGTGACAGTAATAGCAGTAGGACAACAGACTGGTGATGGGGGGTCCTCTCTATTTCTGAAAATCAACCTTCCTTCCAGATTAAGGTGGTATTCCACACTGGAAGGAAACACCCTGAAATTCTATACTAATCCACAATCTGAAACTCCCACTCCTATAGTCCAGAAAGATGTGAAATCAGCTCAGAGCCTGGCTGATATTCAGCAAATAGGAGAGCAGTTGTTCATCCCTGTTCAGTTAAATGATGGGAAGGACTCTGTTCTCGCTCGAGTGTGTGTGAACAACGGTAAGAGCTTCATCAGCGAAGCCATGTTCCGCCAACTCCCAAAAGATCCAGCCATTCCCACCTTCAAACTGATAGACAAATGGGAAATGGACCTGGAAGCACCCAATTCAAAACATCTCCTGCCAAGCAGGTGTATGCTCAAAATCTCCATTGGCAACAAGAGCATAGTCCATAATTGTTGGGTCGTGCGAGACGTCACTGCCGCCTTTTACTTAGGCAGTGACATTCTCAATCGCTTTGCCATTAGTTTGGACCTAATAAACTTCAAAGCTTGGTCCCGATTAGCGGATAATCCCATGGGCTTTGTTGATCCAGAAAAAGCATTTAGGTCAGCTCAATTGCTACCTTATGCAGTCGAAATTCAGGTTAAAGAGGAAGTCACCATCCCAGAAAGGACCCGACAATTCTCCCTGGAAGTGAAAGTTAAAAGGGGACAAGAGTTGAAAAACCCTGATGCTTACATATATCTAAATGCTTCTCTCCAACAGCAAGGGTTGGGGGTAAACCCAACTCCATTAGTCAACATAGAACATGACACCATTCTAATAGAGGTGGATAACAGCGACTTAAAGAGTATTACTCTAGCCGCAGGCACCATTATTGGAATGGCGGTTGATGACCGACACTTCTCCATTGATCTTGTAAATGAACTGTTAGGACCAATCCCCAAGGACTGTGTTGACAGTGACAGTGAGGACAATACAACACCAGACAGGATTTTCACCCGGCATGGGGGGAACTTCCTGGTGTACACTTCCTGCCCCTATGGTAAGGAAGATGTGACGTGTGACTTCAGGAGGGATGAGGTGATTTTCCAGGTCCATGAGGGCTGCCTTTCCCACCTGAAGCCTCCGGTCCAAATCAGCACTCTGACCAGGGACTTCTCCACCCAGCTGGAGGAGGCCGCTGAAATAGCCAAACCAGAAGTCTTTCCAGGCTTCAGGCAGATGGTGGAAGAGAGAGTCAACCTAGCTGATGCCTGTGTGACTCTGGAACAAAAGCAAAAGTTGAAACAAGTCTTCTTGGATTCGCAAGATCTCTTTGCGGTAGACTCATATGACTGTGGTCGCACCGACATCCACACCACAACAATCCCCACGGACCCTGGCATGACTCCTGTGTTTGTGAAGCAATATCGCTTGCCTCTCGCATCAATGGAGTCCCTTACTGAAATAATTAAGAACCTTGAGTCCCGGGGAATAATCCGTCCAGTCCACAGCACCTTCAATAATCCGGTGCTGGGGATATTGAAGCCAAACGGCCAGTGGAGACTCTGCGCCGACCTCAGGGAGCTCAACAAACGGGTCCATACTTCCCGATGGCCTCTGCCCTACATTGACCAAGGGCTGGCCCAGATTCAGGGGTCACAGGTATTCACTGCAATAGACCTGACCAATGGATACTGGACCGTGCCTGTCAGCAGGGAGGACCAATACAAACTGGCTTTTACCTTTGGGGGCCAGCAGTACACATGGACCCGGACTCCCTTCGGATACCTTAACTCCGGTAATGAGTTCAATATTTTCCTACATAAGGCCATGCCCGACCTGGGTGCGAGGGGTAACCTGGCTTATGTAGATGATGTCCTCATCAAAAGCTCAACTGTTGAGGAAGACATAGCGGAGATCCGTTATGTTCTGACACAGTTGAGGGCCGCCAGAGCAAAACTTTCCTTTCAGAAAGCACAGTGGTGTAGAACCCGTGTTAATTTCTTGGGGCATGAGATTACTCCTCAGGGTCTCTGTCCCCAGGAAAAGAAAGTGGAAGCCCTCCAAAAATTGAAAGACCCCACAACTCTGCGGGAACTAAGGAGCCTCCTTGGACTGACTAATTACAGCAGAAAGTTCATTGAGGGCTACGCAGAGATCACCAGACCCCTGATTCATCTCCTGAAGGGGGGGGTCAAGTGGGAATGGGGTCCAGAACAAGCCGAGGCGGTAAAACAACTCAAGAGAAGCCTCTCACAAGCGCCTTGCCTTGCTTACCCTGTCAGAAACAAGGAGTTCTTCCTGGAGACGGGGTTCTCTAATACGTGCTTGACGGCAGTATTATATCAAAAGCATGACAAGGTCAATAAAGTAATCTCCTATGCGAGCAAAACTTTATCCTCTGTGGAGGAAAAATTCAACGATTGTGAGAAGGCACTCCTGGCAACGGTGTGGGCATTGAAGAATTACCGCCCGTTTATCCAGGGGGAACACATCATAGTGGAGACTCCACACCAGCCTCTGCAATATCTCCAAAGTGACAGAATCCGGGCCGGAAATGTGAGTAATTCCCGAATTACTTCCTGGATTCTGTCAATGCAAGGCTTTCCTGTGGAGGTCAGATATGGCCAAAACAAGAAGAGTCCCCTCGCGCAAGGTCTGGCTGACTTGCATGATTGTGCCAGAGAAAACTGTCTCGAGGACGAAAGTCTAAAAATAAAGGACAACATGGAGGCATACCTTAATTCCCCACATAAAGTCTTTGAAGAAGACAAGTGTGAGGGAATGCCCACTGTGTATGTGGATGGATGCTCTTACCATGTTGACAACAACGGGGAGAAAGAACTGGTGGCCGGCGTAGGGAATGCATGGGTGAATGAGTCCCCAGAACCCTCCGCTGGATACAAAATTGGTCCCCGAAGTAGTCAGGTGGCAGAATTGATGGCTGTGCATCAGGCCATCCTCACTGCTGTCCAGCATCAACTCCACGAACTGGTCATAATCACAGATTCGGATTATGTACGGAACGGGTTCGTGGAGCACCTGGTTAATTGGAAAACCAGAGGCATGTTATGTGCTAACAACAAACCCTTGAAACATGGGAAGTTGATCCAAAACATTGATGATTTGGTCACCTCGAATGAGATGACCATCTATTGGAAAAAGATCAAGGGTCATTCCAAAGTAGAGGGACCAGACAAAACTGGAAATGACTTAGCTGATCAGCTGGCCAAAACCGGGGCCATCCAAGGGGATCTAATTGAGATTGAGTCCCTGTTGGGGGAAATCCAGGTCACAGCTATCACTAGGTCCCAGACAAATGCTCACAACGACCTTTCAATTGTACAATGGAGTAAGGAGACCCCTGATGCTGATTTGATTACCGCTCAGAAGGGGGATCCAATAATTGGTAAATTTTACCAGCACCTTGAGGACCCTGAGAACTTTCCCCTGACGGATACCGATTACATTGGGAAAGAGGACCTAAGAGTATTGATGAAATGTCCAAAAATGTTCCGAATCCAAGACGGTTTGTTGGTAAGGAAATCCACAGCTGGCCACGATCAGTGGGTGGTTCCTACCTCATTCCGAAGCCTGATGTTAAGTCACGCCCATGATGCGGCCACCGCCGGTCATAGGGGGTTTCACACAACATTGGAAATCTTAAGAGAGGTTGCATACTGGCCACACATGGGGCAGGACCTCGACCAATACTTGAAGGGGTGTCTTGTGTGTGCACAATTTCAGCCATCATCCCTCACGCACCGTGCGCCTCTCCAAAAGCGGGGGATGACACTGCCATGGTCAGATTTACAAATCGACTTTGTAGGCCCTGTGATTCGCTCGGCTAGGGGGAATAAGTACATGTTGACTGTGACATGCTTGTTTACCAAGTGGGTGGAATGTCTCCCAGCCCCAAATTGCAAGGCAGAAACTGCAGCTGCCTTGATGATTAACCACATCTTTTCCCGTTTTGGTCTACCTCAAAGGATTGAGTCAGACAGAGGTAGCCACTTCACCAGTGAAGTAATGACAAAGATGTGGGAGATACTGGGGGTCAAGAGAAAGCTGCATATTGCTTATAGACCAGCTTCTTCTGGGGCAGTAGAGAGATATAACCGGACAATTGTGAGCATATTAAAGAAGTTTGTGGCAGATTCTGGGCCAAGTTGGGATATCCGATTACCTCTGGTCCTAATGGCCATCAGATCTACCCCTTCATCTGCAACCAAAATGTCACCATTTGAGTTGATGACCGGACGCAAGATGGTGCTTCCTCAGAATTTGCTCTATAGGACCCAAGAGCAGACACTGATAAATGCCTCCACAACTCATGAGTATGTAGAGAATTTAAGGAAACACCTCCAACATGCTTTTGCTTATGCTCAGCGGAATCTAGAAAGATCAGCTGATAGCATGAAGACCCATTATGACCTGAAAACTTCCAGGAAGGAATATCAGGTGGGAGACCGGGTCTATCTATACAACTTCCAAAGGAACCAGGCCAAGCAGCGCAAATTTTTGCCTACATGGAAGGGACCATTTGAGATCGTCGATAAGATCTCCCCTGTGGCCTACAAAATCCACATCCCCAAAGGTCCTTTGGCAGCGGGGGAAGACAAGTGGGTCCACATAAACCAGTTGAAATGTTGCCATCCCAGGCACGCTCTGCAACAACTGGAGGAATCCTCTGGAATCCTAGCGGGTACTGTCTCAGACTAATTCAGTTCCAATCATAAAACATACCACACCTAGTCTCTAAAATACTGTGATTTGCATGAAACTGTCTCTTAGTTATACTGTTTTTTTTTTTAAATAAGAATGTAATGTTTCATTATGATGAAATGCATATGCTGCCCCACTATCTCAACAGTGGTGGAAAAACGTCTATGAGTAGGTATTGCCGCTCTTCCTTTGTCGTCCTAGGAGAAAGAAAACCTGAAGACGGGCCAAGGAGGACGATCCGGAGACCGGGAACGAAGATCCAATGGGCCCAGTGGACCGCCCAATATTCACATCAGGACCGGCGAGGAGAACCCATCGATCAGTACCGGATGGAGAAGAAGATGCTGAACTGTGCCATCTACAGAAGAGGAAGAAGATTATGCGGGCAGACCGGTGCGTGGGTCAAAACCCTTGGGCACGCGACTCCCCATCGACTCAAATTCAAAGTGCAGTCACGTGGGGGGGGCTTGTTGGGTGTCCTGGCCCACGTTTAAGCTATCATGCTACAACATTTGGTGCTGTGGGCTTAGAAAATTCAAGATGGCGGAAAACCCACATGTGCGCCGAAATCCAGGAAAGCTGCGCAGTTTGTGCGCACACCGAAATGGTTGCCTCACTTGCCACCCACCAGTGCGAGAATGAAAGGCCGGGTTGCCATGAGGGAAATGGGTTGCCAAAGGAAAAACAGTATCGCCGGTTAGCTTCAAAGCGCTTTAAAACCACCATTGGACTACCCGCACAGTAGTCTGAAACCATTGGGAATGGCAATGCTGATTGCCAAATGCAACCTAGAATGGTGGGGAATTCATTTCTTAAATCCCAAAAATGGGTGCAGTACCAGTACTCACCACTATCCAAAAGCCGGCATTTTAAAACAACACCAGATTTTACTTTTTTGTGTAAAACTGAATGAACCCAAAGCAGGCCAAAGAAAGACTTACTGAGAGGTGGATACAATGTAAAGTGATATTCTGAAGTGACTTGAAGGTTTATAACAAGACTGGCTGAGCTGTGGATTGCAGCAGTTTAAGTTGCACTGGATTTAAAGACACTAAAATCGAAAATGTTTAGATTAAATGAGTGACCTATGTTTGGTGTCACATGCCTTTGTAACTGTTGAAATGTCATAGTTTTGCACTTAGAATCAGCATTCTAGCTGCATGTGTAAAATTGCAAGTTAATTTAAAAAGCAACAAAAAACATGACAGTTAGCTGAAAGTCTGGCTTAAGGAACTTGATTTTGCCTGGCTATTACCACCATCAGGAGTGAAACTTGAGTCACAGCTGTGTTCCCAGGCCTATCTGCCTTTTGCTGGCCACACTAAGGATATGCCATCTCTCTGATAATTGAATTAAGGGGAGCCCCCTACAGAATGCAGGAAGTTGAACAAAGCCCTCTCCTGACTCAGGCAAATGTTTTATTACAGACGTCGTAAAAAGTGGCTTCCTCCTGAAGGACAGGGGAGGGGCACTGCCTGAGAGAGCAAGCTGGCTTGGCAGAACTGGATAAACCAGTATTTCCACCATGTGACCTGGGAAACCACACCCCTTTGTAGCCAGAATATTGTTTAGAAAAAGATGAATAACTCATAGTGCGGACATGTGAAAATTTTATAAATGATACCATAATTCTTGTGATTTTTCTGCCCACAGTTTAAGAGGTTTTTAGAACCGGTGGTATGTTCAGGGGGGTGTTAGCGGAAAAGTGGATATTACTCTAAATGTATGCATGTTAAAAATCTGAAACTTCATCAGTTAATGTCCATACTCCCTGCGCACATGTATGTAAAGTTGGGTCCATGTCAGAAATTGAAAAATCAGTTAAAAAGTCAATTATGTGCCATTTCTGAATGCAAGCTCTTAGAAACAGCAGATTTGGACAGAGACATGGCTAAATTCAGCCACACCATGTATATGTAATTTCAAACAACTGTGTAACTCTGAAATATGTATTTTGATCATATATAGATTTGGGTGCACAGACGACAGGGGAGTTGTTTCAAGAGATCATAAATGGCTGACATCACTCTGACACAACTTAGTTCCCCAATCAGGGGAGGAATGAAAGCTGGACCAATGACAAGTGAGAGGGGCAAGTTTAGTTATGACCAACACACACACCCACTTGCAGAACATATAAATGGACCACTGAAACTTAGGTAGAGACCTTCAATTCCATCTGCCGCTGGAAGCTCTGCCGGAAAAATCCATACTTACCTCCATCAAACTTCAAAGAGCCAACACTTAGACTCCAAGATAAACAGAGACTTTAGAACCTTAACCAAAAAGGCCACTGCCAGCAAGAGTATTTGTCAGCAGGCCTCAAAATATTTTTGCAACTGAACTCTTCAGACAGCCGGGCGAGCCGTCTGAATTTTGCCAAGAACTTTTGCAAGAACCTGGTGACAGAAATATCCAAAGAGAAGGCAGGACCCGACCCAGAGAACCGGTGCCTAGCAGAGACCAGGCCATTGTATCCAGAGTGCTGACCCCGATGCTGTGAGCAGTTCCAGACGCCAGGCGCTGTGAGCAGAACCCGGGAAGACCTGACCAGACTGAAGTT